>NC_092766.1:42071654-42671654 GCF_047496795.1 Chiloscyllium punctatum
CCCCCACTCCTTCCCCATCTCCTTCCCCCTTCCTTCCCCCATCTCTCCCCACTCCCCTTCCCCCATTTCCTTCACACCTTCCTTCCCACCTCTCCTTCCCCATCTCCTTCCCCCTTCCTTTCCACCCTTCCCCCATCTCCGTCCCCCTTCCTTCCCCCCTCTTCCCCCTTCCTTCCCCAACTCCTTCTCCATCTCCTTCCCCCTTCCTTCCCCCATCTCTCCCCCCTCTCCTTACCCCCATCTCCTTCCCACCTCTCCTTTCCACCTCTCCTTCCCCCCATCTCTTTCCTCCCTCCTTCCCCCTTCCTTCCCCTCCTTCCCCATTCCTTCACCCCTCTCCTTCCCCATCTCCTTCCCCCACTCTCCTTCCCCACCTCTCCTTCCCCCATCTCCTTCCCCCTTCCTTCCCCCCCTCTCCTGCCCCTCTCTCCTACCCCCTAATCTCCTTCCCCCACTCTCCTTCCCCACCTCTCCTTCCCCCATCTCCTTCCCCCTTCCTTCCCCCCTTCCTTCCCCCCTCTCCTGCCCCTCTCTCCTACCCCCAATCTCCTTCCCCCTTCTCCTTCCCCCCTCTGCTTCCCCATCTCCTTCCCCCCTCTCCTTCCACCCGATCTCCTTTCCCCCTCCTTACCCCACGTCTCTTTCCCCCCACCTCATTCTACCGATCTCCTCCCCCCTCCTTTCCCCCATCTCCTTCCGCACCATCTCCTTCCCCCCTCTCCTTCCCCCTATCTCCGTCCCCCTTCCTTCCACCCTTCCCCCGTATCTCCTTCCCCCTCTCCTTCCCCCCACTCTCCTTCCCCAACTCTCCTTCCCCCCCTCCTTCCCCCTTCCTTCGCCCGCTCCTTCCCCCCTCTCCTTTCCCCATCTCCTTCCCCTATCCTTCACCCCACTCTCCTTCCCCTATCTCCTTCCCTGCCCCTCTTGTTTCCCCCTATCTCCTACCCCCTCTCCTTCCCCAATCTGCTTCTCCCGCTCTCCGCCCCACTATCTCCTTCCCACTCTCCTTCCCCCCTCTCCTCCCTCCTATGTCCTTCCTCCTTCCTTCCCCCCTCTCCTTCCCCCTTCCTTCCCCATCTCCTTCCCCCTTCCTTTCCACCCTTCCACCCCATCTCCCTCCCCCTTCCTTCCCCCCCTTCCCCCATCTCTTTCCTCCCTCCTTCCACCTTCTTTCCCCTCCTTCCCCATTCCTTCCCCCCTCTCCTTCCGCCATCTCCTTCCCCCACTCTCCTTCCACCATCTCCTTCCCCCTTCCTCCCCCATCTCTCCCCCTCTCCTTACCCCCATCTCCTTCCCACCTCTCCTTCCCCCATCTCTTTCCTCCCTCCTTCCCCCTTCCTTCCCCTACTTCCCCTCTCCTTCACCCCTCTCCTTCCCCCCTCTCCTTCAACACATCTCCTTCCCCCATTTCTTTCCCCCTCCTTACCCCCTCTCCTTCCTTCCTCGCCCCTTCTCCTTACCCCCTATCCTTCCCCCTTCCTTCCCCCCTCTCCTTCCCCCATCTCCTTCCCCCCTTCCCGACTATCTCCTTCCCCCCTCCTTCCCCTCCTCTCCTTCCCCCTATCTCCATCCTGCTTCCTTCATCCCCTCTCCTTCCACCTTCATTCCCCCTTCCCCCTATTTCCTTCCCCCTTTCTTCCTTCCCCCTACTTCCCCCCATCTGCTTCCCCCTTCTTTCCCAATTTCTACTTCACCTATCTCTTTCCCCCCAATCCTTCCCGCCTATCGCCTTCCCCCTTCCTTCCGCCCACTCCTTCCCACCTCTCACCTTCCCCCTTCCTTACTCCCCCTCCTTCCTCCATCTCCTTCCTTCCCCCTCTCCTTCCTTCCCCGTTGCTTCCCACCTCCATCCCCCCTCTCCTTCCCCATCTCCTGCCTTCCCCCCATCCTTCACCCCCTTCTTCCTTCTCCCCATCTCCTTTCTTCCCCCCATCTCCTTCCTTCCCCCTTCCTTCCCCCCTCTCCTTTCCCCCATCTCCTTCCTTCCACCTTCCTTCCCCCCTCTCCTTCCCACCATCTCCATCCTTCCCTCTTTCTTCCTCCATCTCCTTCTCCCATCTCCTTCCTTCTCCCTTCCTTCCACATTCTTCTTCCCCCGTCTCCTGCCTTACCCCATCCTTAGCCCTTCCCCCTCCTCCTTCCATTCCCATCTCCTCCTTCCACCTTCCTTCGCCATTCCTACCGCCCCCTCTCCTTCCCCCATCTCCTTACTTCCCCCTTCCCCTCCATCTCCTCCTTCCACATTCCTTCCCCCTTCCTTCCCCCCCTCTCCTTACCCCCATCTCCTTCCTTCCCCCTTCCTCCCACCCTTCCTTCCCCCCCTCCTTCCCCCAATCTCCTTCCTTCGCCCTTCCTTCCCCGTCTCTTTCCCCCTCTCTCCCCCTCTCCTTCCCCCCTTCCCCATCTCCTTCCTTTCATATCTCCTTCCTTCCCCCTTCCTTCCTCCCCTCTCCTTCCCCCCTCCTTCCCCCATCTCCTTCCTTCCCCCTTCCTTCCCCCTGTCCTCCCCCCTCTCCTTCCCCATCTCCTTCCTTCCTCTTTCCTTCCCCCCTCTCTGACCCCCATCTCCTTCCTCCCCATTTCTTCCCCCTCTCCTTCCACCCCTCTCCTTTCTTCCCCATCTCCTTCCTTCCACCTCCTCCCCCCTCTCCTTCCTCCCCATCTCCTTCCTACCCCCATCTCCTTCCCTCCATCTCCTTCCCCCATCTCCTTCCTTCCCCCCTCCTTCCACGCCGTTCCTTCCCCCTACCTTCCCCCCTCTCCTCCCCCTCTCTCCTTCACCCCATCTCCTTCCTTCCTCACTCCTTCCCCCACTCACCTTCCCCACTCTCCTTCCCCCTCTCCTTCCTTCCACCTTCCTGCCCCCTTCTTCCCCCCTCCTTCCGCCCTCCTTCCCTCCCATCTCCTTCCTTCCCCCCTTTCATTCCCCCGTCCTTCCTTCCCCCTTCCATCCCCCCTTCCTTCCCCTTCCTTCCCCCTCTCCTTCCCCCAATCTCCTTCCTTCCCCCTTCATTCCCCTTCCTTCCCCCCCTCTCCTTCCCCCAATCTCTTTCCTTCGCCCTTCCTTCCCCCTCTCTTTCCCCCTCTCCTTCCCCCTTCCCCATCTCCTTCCTTTCACATCTCCATCCTTCCCCGTTCCTTCCTCCCCTCTCCTTCCCCCCTCCTTCCCCCATCTCCATCCTTCCCCTTCCTTCCCACTCTCCTCCCCCCTCTCCTTCCCCCATCTCCTTCCATCCTCTTTCCTTCCCCCCTCTCTGCCCCCATCTCCTTCCTCCCCCCTTCTTCCCCCCTCCTTCCACCCCTCTCCTTCCTTCCCCATCTCCTTCCTTCCCCCTCCTCCCCCTCTCCTTCCTCCCCATCTCCTTCCTACCCCCATCTCCTTCCCTCCATCTCCTTCCCCCATCTCCTTCCTTCCCCCCTCCTTCCACCCCCTTCCTTCCCCCTTCCTTCCCCCTCTCCGTCCCCCCTCTCCTTCACCCCATCTCCTTCCATCCCCCTCCTTCCCCACTCTCCTTCCCCCACTCTCCTTCCTTCCCCCTTCCTGCCCCCTTCTTCCCCCCTCCTTCCCACCCTCCGTCCCTCCCATCTCCTTCATTCCCCCCCTTTTCTTCCCCGGTCCTTCCTTCCCCCTTCTTTCCCCCTGCTTCCCCCCCTCTCCTTCCTTCCTCCTTCCTTCCTCCCCTCTCCTTCCCCTCTCCTTCACTCCATCTCCTTCCTTCCCCCCTCGTTCCCCCACTCTCCTTCCCCCACTCTGCTTCCCCTCTCTCCTTCCCCCCTCTCCTTCCTTACCCCCTCCTTCCCTCCCATCTCCTTCCTTCCCCCTTTCCTTCCCCCATCCTTCCTCCCCCCTCCTTCCCCCCTTTCCTTCCCGCATCTCCTTCCTTCCCCACTCCTTCCCCGCTCTCCTTCATTCCCCCTTCCTCCCCCCTTCTGCCTCCCTCCTTCCTTCCCCCTTCCTTCCCCCTTCCTTCCGCCCCTCTCCTTCCCCCATCTCCTTATTTCCCCCTTCCCCTCCATCTCCTCCTTCCACATTCCTTCCCCCTTCCTTCCCCCCTCTCCATCCCCCATCTCCTTCCTTCCCCTTCCTTCCCCCCTCTCCTTCCCCCAATATCCTTCCTTCGCCCTTCCTTCCCCCTCTCTTTCCCCCTTTCCTTCCCCCTCTCCTTCCCCCCTTCCCCATCTCCTTCCTTTCACATTTCCTTCCTTCCCCCTCCTCCCCCACTCCTTCCTTCCCATCTCCTTCCTACCTCCATCTCCTTCCCTCCATCTCCTTCCCCATCTCCTCCGTTCCCCCCTCCTTCCACCCCCTTCCTTCCCCCTTCCTTCGCCCTCTCCTTCCCCCCTCCTTCACCCCATCTCCATCCTGCCCCCTTCTTCCCCCCTCCTTCCCCCCTCCTTCCCTCCCATCTCCTTCCTTCCCCCCTTTCCTTCACCCGTCCTTCCTTCCCCCTTCTTTCGCCCTCCTTCCCCACTCTTCTTCCTTCCCCCTTCCTTCCCCCTTCCTTCCCCCCTCTCCTTCCCCCCTCTCGTTCACTCCATCTCCTTCCTTCCCCCTCCTTCCCCCACTCTCCTTCCCCACTCTCCTTCCCCCCTCTCCTTCCTTCCCCCCTCCTTCCCCCCTCCTTCCCACCCATCTCCTTACTTCCCCCTTTCCTTCCCCCGTCCTTCCTCCCCCCTCATTCCCCCTCTCCTTCCCGCAGCTCCTTCCTTCCCCCTTCCTTCCCCCCTCCTTCACCCCCTCTCCTTCCTTCCCCCTTACTTCCCCATCCTACCCCCTCTCCTTCATTCCCCCTTCCTCCCCCCACCTGCCCCCTCCTTCCTTCCCCCTTCCTTCCCACATTCCCGCAACTCCTTCCTTCCCAGGACTCCTTCCTACCCTCCTCTCCTTCCCCCCCTCTCCTTCCTTCCCTCCCTCCTTCCTCCTCCCTTCTTCCCCCTCTCCTGCCCCCCTTCCTTTCCCCACTCCTTCCTTCCCTCCCCTCTCCTTCACCCCCTCTCCTTCCGCCCCTCTCCTAACCCCCTCTCCTTCCTTCCGCCCCACACTCCTTCCTTCCCCCTCTCCTTCCTTCACCCCTCTCCTTCCTTCCCCCTTCCTTCCCGAATCTCCTTCCCCATTTCCTTCCTTCTCCCTTCCTTCCCCCTCTCCTTCCCCATTTCCTTCCTTCTCCATTCCTTCCCCCTCTCCTTCCCCATTTCCTTCCTTCTCCCTTCCTTCCCCCTCTCCTTCCTTCCCCCTTCCTTACCCCATCCTACCCCCCCTCTCCTTCATTCTCCCTTCCTCCCCCCAACTGCCCCACTCCTTCCTTCCCCCTTCCTTCCCCATATCCTAACCCACTCCCCCATCACTTTCCTTCCCAGTCTCCTTCCTCCTCCCCTCTCCTTCCCCCCCTCTCCTTCCTTCGTTCCCTCCTTCCTCCCCCTTCTTCCCCCTCTCCTTCCACCCCTCTCCTTCCCCCCTCTCCTTCCTTCCCCCACTCAACTTCCTTCCCCCCTCTCCTTCCTTCCCCCCTCTCCTTCCTTACGACGCTCCTTCCTTCCCCCTCTCCTTCCTTGCCCCAGCTCTTTCCTTCCCCCTTCCTTCCCCCATCTCCTTCCCCGTCTCCTTCCTTCTCCCTTCCTTCCCCCTCTCCTTCCCCATCTCCTTCCTTCCCCCTTCCTTACCCCTCCATCCCCCTCTCATTCCTTCCCCCTTCCTTACCCCATCCTACCCCCCTCTCCTTCATTCCCCCTTCCTCCCCCCACCTGCCCCACCTCCTTCCTTCCCCCTTCCTTCCTCATATCCTTCCCCCCTCCCCATCTCTTTGCTTCCCCGCCTCCTTCCTCATCCCCTCTCCTTCCCCCATCTCCTTCCTTCCCTCCCTCCTTCCTCCGCCATTCTTCCCCCTCTCCTGCCCCCTCTCCTTCCTTTCCACACTCCTTCCTTCCCTCCCCGCTCCTCCCCCCTCTCATTCCTTCCCCCTTCCTTACCCCATCCTACCCCCCTCTCCATCATTCCCCCTTCCTCCCCCCACCTGCCCCACCTCCTTCCTTCCCCCTTCCTTCCCCATATCCTTCCCCCCTACCCATCTCTTTGCTTCCCCGCCTCCTTCCTCATCCCCTCTCCTTCCCCCATCTCCTTCCTTCCCTCCCACCTTCCTCCGCCATTCTTCCCCCTCTCCTGCCCCCTCTCCTTCCTTTCCACACTCCTTCCTTCCCTCCCCTCTCCTTCACCCCCTCTCCTTCCGCCCCTCTCCTACAACCCTCTCCTTCCTTCCCCCCCACTCTCCTTCCTTCCCCCCTCTCCTTCCTTCCCCCTCTCCTTCCTTACCACGCTCCTTCATTCCCCCTCTCCTTCCTTCCCCCATCTCCTTCCTTCCCCCTTCCTTCCCCCATCTCCTTCCCCATCTCCTTCCTTCTCCCTTTCTTGCCCCTCTCCTTCCCCATCTCCTTCCTTCCCCCTTCCTTCCCCCCTCCTTCCCCCTCTCCTTCCTTCCCCCTTCCTTACCCCATCCTACCCCCTCTCCTTCATTCCCCCTTCCTCCCCCCACCTGCCCCACCTCCTTCCTTCACCCTTCCTTCCCCATATCCTTCCCCCCCATCTCTTTCCTACCCCGCCTCCTTCCTCCTCCCCTCTCCTTCCCCCATCTCCTTCCTTCCCCCTCCTTCCCCCCTCTCCTTCCCGCATCTCCTTACTTCCCCACTCCTTCCCCCGCTCTCCTTCATTCCCCCTTCCTCCCCGCTCCTGCCTCCCTCCTTCCTTCTCCCTTCCTTCCCCCTTCCCCCCTCCTCCTTCCCCTCCATCTCCTCCTTCCCCCTTCCTTCCCCCTTCCTTCCGCCCCTCTCCTTCCCCCATCTCCTTATTTCCCCCTTCCCCTCCATCTCCTCCTTCCACATTCCTTCCCCCTTCCTTCCCCCCTCTCCTTCCCCCAATATCCTTCCTTCGCCCTTCCTTCCCCCCTCTCTTTCCCCCTTTCCTTCCCCCTCTCCTTCCCCCCTTCCCCATCTCCTTCCTTTCACATCTCCTTCCTTCCCCCTCCTCCCCCACTCCTTCCTTTCACATCTCCTTCCTTCCCCCTCCTCCCCCACTCCTTCCTTCCCATCTCCTTCCTACCTCCATCTCCTTCCCTCCATCTCCTTCCCCATCTCCTCCCTTCCCCCCTCCTGCCACCCCCTTCCTTCCCCCTCTCCTTCCCCCCTCCTTCACCCCATCTCCATCCTGCCCCCTTCTTCCCCCCCTCCTTCCCCCTCCTTCCCTCCCATCTCCTTCCTTCCCCCCTTTCCTTCACCCGTCCTTCCTTCCCCCTTCTTTCCCCCTCCTTCCCCACTCTTCTTCCTTCCCCCTTCCTTCCCCCTTCCTTCCCCCCTCTCCTTCCCCCCTCTCGTTCACTCCATCTCCTTCCTTCCCCCACTCTCCTTCCCCCCTCTCCTTCCTTCCCCCCTCCTTCCGCCCCCCTCCTTCCCCCCTCCTTCCCACCCATCTCCTTACTTCCCCCTTTCCTTCCCCCGTCCTTCCTCCCCCCTCATTCCCCCTCTCCTTCCCGCAGCTCCTTCCTTCCCCCTTCCTTCCCCCCTCCTTCACCCCCTCTCCTTCCTTCCCCCTTACTTCCCCCATCCTACCCCCTCTCCTTCATTCCCCCTTCCTCCCCCCACCTGCCCCCCTCCTTCCATCCCCCTTCCTTCCCCCCTTCCCGCAACTCCTTCCTTCCCAGGACTCCTTCCTACCCTCCTCTCCTTCCCCCTCTCCTTCCTTCCCTCACTCCTTCCTCCTCTCTTCTTCCCCCTCTCCTGCCCCCCCTTCCTTTCCCCACTCCTTCCTTCCCTCCCCTCTCCTTCACCCCCTCTCCTTCCGCCCCTCTCCTAACCCCCTCTCCTTCTTTCCGCCCCACACTCCTTCCTTCCCCCTCTCCTTCCTTCACCCCTCTCCTTCCTTCCCACTTCCTTCCCGAATCTCCTTCCCCATTTCCTTCCTTCTCTCTTCCTTCCCCCTCTCCTTCCCCATCTCCTTCCTTCCCCCTTCCTTCCACCCTCCTTCCCCCCTCTCCTTCCTTCCCCCTTCCTTACCCCATCCTAACCCCCCCTCTCCTTCATTCTCCCTTCCTCCCCCCACCTGCCCCACTCCTTCCTTCCCCCTTCCTTCCTCATATCCTAACCCACTCCCCCATCACTTTCCTTCCCCGTCTCCTTCCTCCTCCCCTCTCCTACCCCCCTCTCCTTCCTTCGCTCGCTCCTTCCTCCCCCCTTCTTCCCCCTCTCCTTCCACCCCTCTCCTTCACCCCTCTCCTTCCTTCCCCCACTCTCCTTCCTTCCCCCCTCTCCTTCCTTCCCCCCTCTCCTTCCTTACCACGCTCCTTCCTTCCCCCTCTCCTTCCGTGCCCCAGCTCTCTCCTTCCCCCTTCCTTCCCCCATCTCCTTCCCCATCTCCTTCCCTCCATCTCCTTCCCCATCTCCTCCGTTCCCCCCTCCTTCCACCCCCTTCCTTCCCCCTTCCTTCGCCCTCTCCTTCCCCCCTCCTTCACCCCATCTCCATCCTGCCCCCTTCTTCCCCCCTCCTTCCCCCCTCCTTCCCTCCCATCTCCTTCCTTCCCCCCTTTCCTTCACCCGTCCTTCCTTCCCCCTTCTTTCCCCCTCCTTCCCCACTCTTCTTCCTTCCCCCTTCCTTCCCCCTTCCTTCCCCCCTCTCCTTCCCCCCTCTCGTTCACTCCATCTCCTTCCTTCCCCCTCCTTCCCCCACTCTCCTTCCCCCCTCTCCTTCCCCCCTCTCCTTCCTTCCCCCCTCCTTCCCCCCTCCTTCCCACCCATCTCCTTCCTTCCCCCTTTCCTTCCCCCGTCCTTCCTCCCCCCCATTCCCCCTCTCCTTCCCGCAGCTCCTACCTTCCCCCTTCCTTCCCCCTTCCTTCACCCCCTCTCCTTCGTTCCCCCTTATTCCCCCATCCTACCCCCTCTCCTTCATTCCCCCTTCCTCCCCCCACCTGCCCCCCTCCTTCCTTCCCCCTTCCTTCCCCCCTTCCCGCAACTCCTTCCTTCCCAGGACTCCTTCCTACCCTCCTCTCCTTCCCCCCCTCTCCTTCCTTCCCTCCCTCCTTCCTCCTCCCTTCTTCCCCCTCTCCTGCCCCCCCTTCCTTTCCCCACTCCTTCCTTCCCTCCCCTCTCCTTCAACCCCTCTCCTTCCGCCCCTCTCCTAACCCCCTCTCCTTCCTTCCGCCCCACACTCCTTCCTTACCCCTCTCCTTCCTTCACCCCTCTCCTTCCTTCCCCCTTCCTTCCCGAATCTCCTTTTCCATTTCCTTCCTTCTCCCTTCCTTCCCCCTCTCCTTCCCCATCTCCTTCCTTCCCCCTTCCTTCCACCCTCCTTACCCCCTCTCCTTCCTTCCCCCTTCCTTACCCCATCCTAACCCCCCTCTCCTTCATTCTCCCTTCCTCCCCCCACCTGCCCCACTCCTTCCTTCCCCCTTCCTTCCCCATATCCTCACCCACTCCCCCATCACTTTCCTTCCCCGTCTCCTTCCTCCTCCCCTCTCCTTCCCCCCCTCCTTCCTTCCCCACTCCTTCCCCCGCTCTCCTTCATTCCCCCTTCCTCCCCCCTCCTGCCTCCCTCCTTCCTTCTCCCTTCCTTCCCCCTTCCCCCCTCCTCCTTCCCCTCCATCTCCTCCTTCCCCCTTCCTTCCCCCTTCCTTCCGCCCCACTCCTTCCCCCATCTCCTTATTTCCCCCTTCCCCTCCATCTCCTCCTTCCACATTCCTTCCCCCTTCCTTCCCCCCTCTCCATCCCCCCATCTCCTTCCTCCCCCTTCTTCCCCCTCTCCTTCCACCCCTCTCCTTCCCCCTCTCCTTCCTTCCCCCACTCTCCTTCCTTGCCCCCTCTCCTTCCTTCCCCCCTCTCCTTCCTTACCACGCTCCTTCCTTCCCCCTCTCCTTCCTTCCCCAGCACTTTCCTTCCCCCTTCCTTCCCCCTCTCCTTCCCCATCTCCTTCCTTCCCCCTTCCTTCCCCCCTCCTTCCCCCCTCTCCTTCCTTCCCCCTTCCTTACCACATCCTATCCCCCTCTCCTTCATTCCCCCTTCCTCCCCCCACCTGCCCCACCTCCTTCCTTCCCCCTTCCTTCCCCATATCCTTCCCCCCTCCCCATCTCTTTCCTTCCCCGCCTCCTTCCTCACCCCCTCTCCTTCCACCACCTCCTTCCTTCCCTCCCTCCTTCCTCTGCCCTTCTTCCCCCTCTCCTGCCCCCCTCTCCTTCCTTTCCACACTCCTTCCTTCCCTCCCCGCTCCTCCCCCCCTCTCATTCCTTCCCCTTCCTTACCCCATCCTACCCCCCTCTCCTTCATTCCCCCTTCCTCCCCCCACCTGCCCCATCTGCTTCCTTCCCCCTTCCTTCCCCATATCCTTCCCCCCTCCTCATCTCTTTCCTTCCCCGCCTCCTTCCTCACCCCCTCTCCTTCCACCACCTCCTTCCTTCCCTCCCTCCTTCCTCTGCCCTTCTTCCCCCTCTCCTGCCCCCCTCTCCTTCCTTTCCACACTCCTTCCTTCCCTCCCCTCTCCTTCACCCCCTCTCCTTCCGCCCCTCTCCGACAACCCTCTCCTTCCTTCCCCCCCACTCTCCTTCCTTCCCCCCTCTCCTTCCTTCCCCCTCTCCTTCCTTACCACGCTCCTTCATTCCCCCTCTCCTTCCTTCCCCCATCTCCTTCCTTCCCCCTTCCTTCCCCATCTCCTTCCCCATCTCCTTCCTTCTCCCTTCCTTGCCCCTCTCCTTCCCCATCTCCTTCCTTCCCCCTTCCTTCCCCCCTCCTTCCCCCCTCTCCTTCCTTCCCCCTTCCTTACCCCATCCTACCCCCTCTCCTTCATTCCCCCTTCCTCCCCCCACCTGCCCCACCTCCTTCCTTCCCCCTTCCTTCCCCATATCCTTCCCCCTCCCCATCTCTTTCCTTCCCCGCCTCCTTCCTCCTCCCCTCTCCTTCCCCATCTCCTTCCTTCCCCCTTTCATTCCCCCATCCTTCCTCCCCCCTCCTTCCCCCCTCTCCTTCCCGCATCTCCTTCCTTCCCCACTCCTTCCCCCGCTCTCCTTCATTCCCCCGTCCTCCCCCCTCCTGCCTCCCTCCTTCCTTCTCCCTTCCTTCCCCCTTCCCCCCTCCTCCTTCCCCTCCATCTCCTCCTTCCCCCTTCCTTCCCCCTTCCTTCCGCCCCTCTCCTTCCCCCATCTCCTTATTTCCCCCTTCCCCTCCATCTCCTCCTTCCACATTCCTTCCCCCTTCCTCCCCCCTCTCCATCCCCCCATCTCGTTCCTTCCCCTTCCTTCCCCCCTCTCCTTCCCCCAATATCCTTCCTTCGCCCTTCCTTCCCCCCTCTCTTTCCCCCTTTCCTTCCCCCTCTCCTTCCCCCCTTCCCCATCTCCTTCCTTTCACATCTCCTTCCTTCCCCCTCCTCCCCCACTCCTTCCTTCCCATCTCCTTCCTACCTCCATCTCCTTCCCTCCATCTCCTTCCCCATCCCCTCCCTTCCCCCCTCCTTCCACCCCCTTCCTTCCCCCTTCCTTCGCCCTCTCCTTCCCCCTTCCTTCACCCCATCTCCATCCTGCCCCCTTCTTCCCCCCCTCCTTCCCCCCTCCTTCCCTCCCATCTCCTTCCTTCCCCCCTTTCCTTCACCCGTCCTTCCTTCCCCCTTCTTTCCCCCTCCTTCCCCACTCTTCTTCCTTCCCCCTTCCTTCCCCCTTCCTTCCCCCCTCTCCTTCCCCCCGCTCGTTCACTCCATCTCCTTCCTTCCCCCTCCTTCCCCCACTCTCCTTCCCCCCTCTCCTTCACCCCTCTCCTTCCTTCCCCCCTCCTTCCCCCCTCCTTCCCACCCATCTCCTTACTTCCCCCTTTCCTTCCCCCGTCCTTCCTCCCCCCTCATTCCCCCTCTCCTTCCCGCAGCTCCTTCCTTCCCCCTTCCTTCCTCCCTCCTTCACCCCCTCTCCTTCCTTCCCCCTTACTTCCCCCATCCTACCCCCTCTCCTTCATTCCCCCTTCCTCCCCCCACCTGCCCCCCTCCTTCCTTCCCCCTTCCTTCCCCCCTTCCCGCAACTCCTTCCTTCCCAGGACTCCTTCCTACCCTCCTCTCCTTCCCCCCTCTCCTTCCTTCCCTCCCTCCTTCCTCCTCCCTTCTTCCCCCTCTCCTGCCCCCCCTTCCTTTCCCCACTCCTTCCTTCGCTCCCCTCTCCTTCACCCCCTCTCCTTCCGCCCCTCTCCTAACCCCCTCTCCTTCCTTCCGCCCCACACTCCTTCCTTCCCCCTCTCCTTCCTTCACCCCTCTCCTTCCTTCCCCCTTCCTTCCCGAATCTCCTTCCCCATTTCCTTCCTTTTCCCTTCCTTCCCCCTCTCCTTCCCCATCTCCTTCCTTCCCCCTTCCTTCCACCCTCCTTCCCCCCTCTCCTTCCTTCCCCCTTCCTTACCCCATCCTACCCCCCCTCTCCTTCATTCTCCCTTCCTCCCCCCAACTGCCCCACTCCTTCCTTCCCCCTTCCTTCCCCATATCCTAACCCACTCCCCCATCACTTTCCTTCCCCGTCTCCTTCCTCCTCCCCTCTCCTTCCCCTCCTCTCCTTCCTTCGCTCCCTCCTTCCTCCCCCCTTCTTCCCCCTCTCCTTCCACCCCTCTCCTTCCCCCCTCTCCTTCCTTCCCCCACTCTCCTTCCTTCCCCCCTCTCCTTCCTTCCCCCCTCTCCTTCCTTACCACGCTCCTTCCTTCCCCCTCTCCTTCCTTGCCCCAGCTCTTTCCTTCCCCCTTCCTTCCCCCATCTCCTTCCCCATCTCCTTCCTTCTCCCTTCCTTCCCCCTCTCCTTCCCCATCTCCTTCCTTCCCCCTTCATTCCCCCCTCCTTCCCCCCTCTCCTTCCTTCCCCCTTCCTTACCACATCCTACCCCCCTCTCCTTCATTCCCCCTTCCTTCCCCCACCTGCCCCACCTCCTTCCTTCCCCCTTCCTTCCCCATATCCTTCCCCCCTCCCCATCTCTTTCCTTCCCCGCCTCCTTCCTCCTCCCCTCTCCTTCCCCCATCTCCTTCCTTCCCTCCCTCCCTCCTCCGCCATTCTTCCCCCTCTCCTGCCCCCTCTCCTTCCTTTCCACACTCCTTCCTTCCCTCCCCGCTCCTCCCCCCCCTCTCATTCCTTCCCCCTTCCTTACCCCATCCTACCCCCCTCTCCTTCATTCCCCCTTCCTCCCCCCACCTGCCCCACGTCCTTCCTTCCCCCTTCCTTCCCCATATCCTTCCCCCCTCCCCATCTCTTTCCTTCCCCGCCTCCTTCCTCCCCCCTCGCCTTCCCCACCTCCTTCCTTCCCTCCCTCCTTCCTCTGCCCTTCTTCCCCCTCTCCTGCACCCCTCTCCTTCCTTTCCACACTCCTTCCTTCCCTCCCCTCTCCTTCACCCCCTCTCCTTCCGCCCCTCTCCTACAACCCTCTCCTTCCTTCCCCCCCACTCTCCTTCCTTCCCCCCTCTCCTTCCTTCCCCCCTCTCCTTCCTTACCACGCTCCTTCATTCCCCCTCTCCTTCCTTCCCCCATCTCCTTCCTTCCCCCTTCCTTCCCCATCTCCTTCCCCATCTCCTTCCTTCTCCCTTCCTTGCCCCTCTCCTTCCCCATCTCCTTCCTTCCCCCTTCCTTGCCCCCTCCTTCCCCCCTCTCCTTCCTTCCCCCTTCCTTACCCCATCCTACCCCCTCTCCTTCATTCCCCCTTCCTCCCCCCACCTGCCCCACCTCCTTCCTTCCCCCTTCCTTCCCCATATCCTTCCCCCCTCCCCATCTCTTTCCTTCCCCGCCTCCTTCCTCCTCCCCTCTCCTTCCCCCATCTCCTTAATTCCCTCCCTCCTTCCTCCCCCCTTCTTCCCCCGCTCCTTCCCCCCTCTTCTTCTTTTCACCCCTCCTTCCTTCCCTCCCCTCTCCTTCACCCGCTCTCCTTCCACCCCTCTCGTTCCCCCTCTCCTTCCTTCCCCCCCCACTCTCCTTCATTCCCCCTCTCCCTTCCTTCCCCCTCGCCTTCCTTACCCCCCTCCTTCCTTCCCCCTCCTCTTCCTTCCCCATCTCCTTCCTTCCCCCCATTTCCTTCCTTCCCCCATCTCCTTCCTTCCCCCATCTCCTTCCTTCACACATCTCCTTCCTTCCCCCTTCCTTCCCACCCTCCTTCCCCATCCCCTTTCTTCCCCCTTCCTTCCCCCTCTCCTTCCTTCCCACTTCCTTCCCCCTTCCTTCCCCCATCTCCTTCCCCATCTCCTTCCTTCCCCCTTCCTACCCCCTTCCCCTCCATCTCCTCCTTCCACCTTCCTTTCCCTTCCTTCACCCACTCCTTCCCCCCATCTCCTTCCTTCCCCCTTCCTCCCCCTTCCCCTTCCTTCCCCTCTCTCCATCCCCCAATCTCCTTCATTCCCCATCTCCTTCCTGCCCCCTCCTCCGCCCTCTCCTTCCTCCCCATCTCCTTCCTACCCCCATCTCCTTCCCCCCATCTCCTTTCCCCATCTCCTTCCTTCCCCCTCCATCCACCCCCTTCCTTCCCCCTTCCTTCCCCCCCTCCTTCCCCCCTCTCCTTCACCCCATCTCCTTCCTTCCCCCCTCCTTCCCCCACTCTCCTTCCCCCCTCTCCTTCCCCCAATCTCCTTCCTTCCCCTTCCTTCCCCCTCTCTTTCCCCCTCTCCTTCCCCCTCTCCTTCCCACCTTCCCCATCTCCTCCCTTTCACATCTCCTTCCTTCCCCCTTCTTACCTCCCCTCTCCTTCCCCCCCTCCATCCCCATCTCCTTCCTTACCCCTTCCTTCCCCCTCTCCTCTCCCTCTCCTTCCCACATCTCCTTCCTTCCTCTTTCCTTCCCCCTCTTCTTCCACCCCTCTCGTTCCTTCCCCATCTCCTTCCTTCCCCCTCCTCACCCCACTCCTTCCTCGCCATCTCCGTCCTACCCCCATCTCCTTCCCTCCATCTCCTTCCTCCATCTCCTTCCTTCCCCACTCCTTCCACCCCCTTCCTTCCCCCTTCCATCCCCCCTCTCCTTCCCCCCCCTCCCCCCTCTCCTTCCTTCCCTCTTCCTTCCCCCTTCCTTCACCCCTCTCCTTCCCCCCTCTCCTTCACTCCATCTCCTTCCTTCCCCCCTCCTTCCCCCCCTCTCCTTCCCGCATCTGCTTCCTTCCCCCTTCCTTCCCCCCTCCTTCCCCCCTCTCCTTCCTTCCACCTTGCTTCGCCCATCCTACCCCCCTCTGCTTCATTCCCCCTTCCTCCCCCCACCTGAAGGCCTCCTTCCTTCCCCCTTCCTTCCCCGATCCTTCCCCCCCTTCCCGCCTCTCCTTCCTTCCCCAGACTCCTTCCTCCACCCCCTCTCCTTCCCCCCTCTCCTTCCTTCCCTCCCTCCTCCCTTCTTCCCCCTCTCCTGCCCCCCTCTCCTTCCTTCCCCCCTCCTTCCTTCCCTCCTCTCACCTTCACCCCCTCTACTTCCGCCCCTCTCCTGCCCCCCTCTCCTTCCTTACCCCGCTCCTTCCTTCCCCCTCTCCTTCCTTACCCCGCTCCTTCCTTCCCCCTCTCCTTCCTTCCCCCATCTCCTTCCTTCCCCCATTTCCTTCCTTCCCCCATCTCCTTCCTTCCCCCATCTCCTTCCTTCCCCCTTCCTTATCCCATCTCCTTCCTTACCCCTTCCTTACCCCATCTCCTTCCTTCCCCATCTCCTTCCTTCCCCCTTCCATTCCCCCTCCTTCCCCCTCTCCTTCCCCCCTCCTTCCTTTCCCCCACCCTCCTTCCTCCCCCCTTCTTCCCCTCTCCTTCCCCCATCTTCTTCTTTTCACCCCTCCTTCCTTCCCTCCCCTCTCCTTCACCCCCTCTCTTTCCACCCCTCTCCTTCCTCCCTCTCCTTCCTTCCCTCCCACTCTCCTTCCTTCCCCACTCTCCCTTCCTTCCCCCCTCTCCCTTTCTTCCCCCTCTCCTTCCTTACCCCCACCTTCCTTCACCCTCACCTTCCTTCCCCCCATTTCCTTCCTTCTCCATCTCCTTCCTTCCCCCTTCTTCCCCCTCTCCTTCCCCCATCTTCTTCTTTTCACCCCTCCTTCCTTCCCTCCCCTCTCTTTCACCCCCTCTCTTTCCACCCCTCTCCTTCCCCCCTCTCCTTCCTTCCCTCCCACTCTCCTTCCTTCCCCCCTCTCCCTTCCTTCCCCCCTCTCCTTCCTTACCCCCTCCTTCCTTCCCCATCACCTTCCTTCCCCCCATTTCCTTCCTTCCCCATCTCCTTCCTTCCCCCTTCTTCCCCCTCTCCTTCCCCCATCTTCTTCTTTTCACCCCTCCTTCCTTCCCTCCCCTCTCTTTCACCCCCTCTCTTTCCACCCCTCTCTTTCCACCCCTCTCCTTCCCCCCTCTCCTTCCTTCCCTCCCACTCTCCTTCCTTCCCCCCTCTCCCTTCCTTCCCCCCCTCTCCTTCCTTACCCCCTCCTTCCTTCCCCATCACCTTCCTTCCCCCCATTTCCTTCCTTCCCCATCTCCTTCCTTCCCCCTTCCTTCCCCCCCTCCTTCCCCCTCTCCTTTCTTCCCCCTTCCTTCCCCCTCTCCTTCCTTCCCCTTCCTTACCCCCTACTTCACCCCCTCTCCTTCCTTCCACCTTGCTTCCCCCATCCTACCCCCCTCTCCTTCATTCCCCCTTCCTCACCCCACCTGACCGCCTCCTTCCTTCCCCCTTCCTTCCCCCATCCTCCCCCCCTTCCTGCATCTCCTTCCTTCCCTCCCTCCTTCCTCCTCCCTTCTTCCCCCTCTCCTGCCCCCCCTCTCCTTCCTTTCCCCCTCCTTCCTTCCCTCCACTCTCCTTCACCCCCTCTCCTTCCGCCCCTCTCCTTCACCCCTCTCCTTCCTTCCTCCCCACTCTACTTTCTTCCCCCTCTCCTTCCTGCCCCACTCTCCTTCCTTACCCCGCTCCTTCCTTCCCCCTCTCCTTCATTCTCCCATCTCCTTCCTTCCCCCATTTCCTTCCTTCCCCCATCTCCTTCCTTCCCCCATCTCCTTCCTTCCCACTTCCTTACCCCATCTCCTTCCTTCCCCCTCTCCTTCCTTCCCCCTTCCTTCCCCCCTCCTTCGCCCCTCTCCTTCCCCTCCCTCCTTCCTTTCCCCCACCATCCTTCCTCCCCCCTTCTTCCCCCTCTCCCTCCCCTATCTTCTTCTTTTCACCCCTCCTTCCTTCCCTCCCCTCTCCTTCACCCCCTCTCTTTCCACCCCTCTCCTTCCCCCCTCTCCTTCCTTCCCTCCCACTCTCCTTCCTTCCCCCCGCTCCCTTCCTTCCGCCCTCTCCTTCCTTACCCCCTCCTTCCTTCCCCCTCTCCTTCCTTCCCCCATTTCCTTCCTTCCCCATCTCCTTCCTTCCCCCTTCCTTCCCCCCTTCTTCCCCATCTCCTTTCTTCCCCCTTCCTTCCCCCTCTCCTTCCTTCCCCCTTTCTTCCCCCCTCCTTCCCCCTCTCCTTCCCCCCTTCCCCCCTCTCCTTCCTTCCCCCACTCTCCTTCCTTCCCCCTCTCCTTTCTTCCCCCCTCCTACCTTCCCCCATCCTTTCTTCCCCCTTCCTTCCCTCTCTGTCCTTCCTTCCCCCTTTATTCCCCCCTCCTTCCCCCTCTCCTTACCCCAACTCCTGCCTTCGCCCCCCTCTCCTTCCCACCATCTCCTTCCTTCCCCCATCTCCTTCCTTCCCCCTTCCTTCCCCCCTCTCCTTTCCCCATCTCCTTCCTTACCCCTTCCTTCCCCCTTCCCCCCTCCTTCCCCATCTCCTTCCTTCCACCTTCCTTCCCCTTTCCCGTCCATCTCCTCCTTCCACCTTCCCTCCCCCTTCTTCCGCCCCCTCTCCTTCCCCATCTCCTTCCTTCCCACTTCCCCTCCATCTCCTACTTCCACCTTCCTTCTCCCTTCTTCCGCCCCCTCTCCTTCCCCCATCTCCTTCCTTCCCCCTTCCTTCCCCCCTCTCCTTTCCCCATCTCCTTCCTTACCCCTTCCTTCCCCCTTCCCCCCCCTCCTTCCCCATCTCCTTCCTTCCACCTTCCTTCCCCCTTCCCGTCCATCTCCTCCTTCCACCTTCCCTCCCCCTTCATCCGCCCCCTCTCCTTCCCCATCTCCTTCCTTCCCACTTCCCCTCCACCTCCTACTTCCACCTTCCTTCTCCATTCCTTCCCCCCACTCCTTCCCCATCTCCTTCCTTACCCCTTCCTTCCCCCTTCCCCCCTCCTTCCCCATCTCCATCCTTACACCTTCCTTCCCCCTTCCCCTCCAACTCCTCCTTCCACCTTCCTTCCCCCTTCCTTACGCCCCCTCTCCTTCCCCATCTCCTTCCTTCCCCCTTCCCCTCCATCTCCTCCTTCCACCTCCCTTCCCCCTTCCTTCACCCCCTCCTTCCCCCATCTCCTTCCTTCCCCCTTCCTCCCCGCTTCCTTCCCCTTCCTTCCCCCTCTCCTTCCCCCAATCTCCTTCCTTCCCCCTTCCTTCCCCCTCTCTTTCCCCCTCTCTTTCCACCTTTCCCCATCTCCATCCTTTCACATCTCCTTCCTTCCTCCCCTCTCCTACACCCCTCCTTCCCCCCTCTCCTTCCTTCCCCTTCCTTCCCCCTCTCCTTCCCCCAATCTCCTTCCTTCCCCCTTCCTTCCCCCCTCTCTTTCCCCCTCTCCTTCCACCTTTCCCCATCTCCATCCTTTCACATCTCCTTCCTTCCCCCTTCCTTCCTCCCCTCTCCTCCCCCTCTCCTTCCTTCCTCTTTCCTTCACCCCTCTCCGCCCCATCTCCTTCCTCCCCCCTTTCTTCCCCCTCTTCTTCCAACCCTCTCCTTCCTTCCCCATCTCCTTCCTTCCCCCTCCTCCCCTCTCCTTCCTTCCCCCCATCTCCTTCCCTCCATCTCCTTCCCCATCTCCTTCCTTCCCCCCTCCTTCCAACCCCTTTCTTCCCCCTTCCTTCCCCCCTCTCCTTCCCCCCTCTCCTTCACCCCATCTCCTTCCTTCTACCCTCCTTCCCCCACTCTCCTTCCCCCCTCTCCTTCCCCCAATCTCCTTCCTTCCCCCCCTTCCTTCCCCCCTCTCTTTCCCCCTCTCCTTCCCCCTCTCCTTCCCACCTTCCCCATCTCCTTCCTTTCACATCTCCTTCCTTCCCCCTTCCTTCCTTCCCTCTCCTTATCCCCCACCTTCCCCATCTCCTTCCTTCCCCCTTCCTTCCCCCTCTCCTCCCCCTCTCCTTCCCACATCTCCTTCCGTCCTCTTTCCTTCCCCCTCTTCTTCCACCCCTCTCCTTCCTTCCCCATCTCCTTCCTTCCCCCTCCTCACCCAACTCCTTCCTCGCCATCTCCTTCCTAACCCCATCTCTTTCCCTCCATCTCCTTCCTCCATCTCCTTCCTTCCCTCCTCCATCCACCCCCTTCCTTCCCCCTTCCATCCCCCCTCTCCTTCCCCCCTCTCCTTCCCCCCTCCTTCCTTCCCCCCAACCTCCTTCCTCCCCCCTTCTTCCCCCTCTCCTTCCCCCATCTTCTTCTTTTCACCCCTCCATCCTTCCCTCCCCTCTCCTTCACCCCCTCTCCTTCCACCCCTCTCCTTCCCCCCTGTCCTTCCTTCCCTCCCACTCTCCTTCCTTCCCCCCTCTCTCTTCCTTCCCCCCTCTCCTTCCTTACCCCCCTCCTTCCTTCCCCCTCTCCTTCCTTCCCCCCATTTTCTTCCTTCCCCATCTCCTTCCTTCCCCCTTCCTTCCCCCCTCCTTCCCCATCTCCTTTCTTCCCCCTTCCTTCCCCCTCTCCTTCCTTCCCCATTCCTTCCCCCCTCCTTCCCCCTCTCCTTTCCCCCTCTGTTCCCCCCTCTCCTTCCTTCCCCCACTCTCCTTCCTTCCCCCTCTCCTTTCTTCCCCCCTCTTACCTTCCCCCCTCCTTTCTTCCCCCTTCTTTCCCTCTCTCTCCTTCCTTCCCCCTTTATTCCCCCCCTCCTTCCCCCCTCTCCTTCCCCATCTCCTGCCTTCGCCCCCTCTCCTTCCCCCAACTCCTTCCTCATCTCCTTTCTTCCCCCTTCCTTCCCCACTCCATCCTTCCCCCTCCTTCCTCCCCTCGCCTTCCACCCATCTCCTGCCTTCACCCCCCTCTCCTTCCCCCATCTCATTCCTTCCCCCATCTCCTTCCTCCCTGCCTCCTTCACACCCTCTCCTACCTTCCACCCCTCCTTCCCTCCCACCCTCTCCTTCTTCTCCCATCTCCTTCCTTCCGCCCCCCTCCTTCCTTCCCCCCTACATCCCCCCTCCTTCCCCCATCTCCTTCATTCCCCCTCTCTCTTTCCCCCCCTACTTCCCCCCTCCTTGCCCCCTCTCCTTCCTTCCCCCATCTCCTTCCTTCCAACCATCTCTTTCCTCCCCTCCTTCCCCCCTTCCCCCCATTTCCTTCCTTCCCCCATCTTCTTGCCCCCCTTCTCCCCCATCTCCTTCCCCCTTCCTTCCACGCCTCCTTCCCCCTATCTACTTCCCCCTTCCTTCTCCCCTTGTCCTTCCCCCCCTCTCCTTCCTCCCCCCTCTCCTTCCTTCCCCCTCTCCTTTCTTCTCCCCTCCTACCTTCCCCCCCTTTCTTCCCCCTTCCTTCCCCCTTCCTTCCCCCTTTATTCCCCCCCTTCCCCCCTCTCCTTCCCCCATCTCCTGCCTTCGCCCCCCTCCTTCCCACCAACTCCTTCCTTCTCCCCATCTCCTTCGTTCCCCCCTCATTCCCCCATCTCCTTTCTTCCCCCTTCCTTCCACCCTCCATCCTTCCCCCTTCCTTCCCCCCTCATTCCACTCCTCGCCTTCCCCCCATCTCCTGCCTTCACCCCACTCTCCTTCCCCCATCTCCTTCCTTCCCCCATCTCCTTCCTCTCCCCCTCCTTCACCCCCTCTCTTTCCTTCCACCCCCTCTACTTCCCCATCTCCTTCCTTCCCCATCCCCTCCATCTCCTCCTTCCACCTTCCTTCCCCCTTCCTTCACCGCCGCCTTCCCCCCATCTCCTTCCTTCACCCTTCCTCTCCCCTTCCTTCCCCTTCCCTCCCCTCTCTCCTTCCCCCTTCCTTCCCCTCTCTCCTTTACCGCCTCTCTCCTTCCCCCACTTGCTCCTTCCACCCCTCTGTCCTTCCCCACTCTCTACTTGCCCCCTCTCTCCTTCCCCCTCTCCTTCCCTCTTCCTTCTCCCTCTCTCTTTCCCCATTCCTTATCCTCTCTCCTTCCCCCCTCTCCTTTCCCCTCTCCTTCCCCACGTCTCCTTCTCCCCTCTCTCCTTCCCCCTTCCTCCCCTCTCTCTTTCTCCCCTCTCTCCTTCCCCCTTCCTTCCCTCTCTCCTTCTCCCCTCTCTCCTTCCCCCTTCCTTCCATCTCTCCTTCTCCCCTCTCTCCTTCCCCTTCCTTCCCTCTCCCCTTCCCCTTCCTTCCCTCTCCCCTTCCCCCTCTTCTCATTCGCCCCCGTCTCCTTCCCCCATTGCTCCTTCCACCCCTCTGTCCTTCCCCACTCTCTCCTTTCCCCCTCTCTAATTCCCCCTTCATTCCGGTCTCTCCTTTTCCCCTCTCTCCTTCTCCCCTCTCTCCTTCCTCCTTCTCTCCTTCCCCCTTCTCTCCTTCCCCCTTCTCTCCTTCCCACTTTTCTCCTTCCCCTCTCCCCTTCCCTCCCCTCTCTTTTGCTCCTCTCCTTCCCCCCTCGCTCCTTCCTCCCCTCTGTCCTTCCCCACTCTCTACGTCCCCCCTCTCTCCTTCCGCCCTCTCCTTCCCCACATCTACGTTTCGCCCTCTCCTTCGCCCCCCTTCACTCTATCTCCTTCTGACAACCCTCCTCCCCCTCTCTTTCACTCCCTGTCCATTCCCCCTTCCCCCCTCTCCTTCCACCCTTCCCCTCTCTCCTTACCACACTCTTTCCCTCACTCTTTCCCCCTCTCCCCTTCCCCCCTCAACATCCCCTCCCTCCCCGCTCCTTTCCCCTCTCTCCTTCCCCCAGTTCCTTCTGACATCTCTCCTCTCCACTCTCTGCCTCCGTCTCCTTGCCCATCTCCTTCCTCCTCCTTCTCCCTCTACTTCCCCCCTTTCCCCTACTCACCTTCACCCCATTCCCCCTCTTCTTCCCCCTCTCCTTCCCCCGCTCTCCTTCCCACGACTCTCAAACCCCCCTCTCTCCTTCCCCCTTCCCATATCTTCTTCCCCCTCTCCTTACCTCATCTCTACTTTCACCCTCTCTCTGTCCGCCCCCTTGCCCCACTCTCCTTCCCTCTCTCCTTCTCCCCCTTTCTCACCCTCTCCTTCCCCCTCTGCTTCCCCCCACCTTACTCCGTCTCTACTTTCATCCCCTCTCCTTCCCCTTTCCTTCCTCCCTCTCCTCACCCCCTCTCTCCTTCCCCACCTCGCATTACAACCCTTCCCCTCTCCTTTCCACCCTCCCTCCTTCCCCTCCTTCCCCCCTCCCTCCCCCTCTCCTTCCCTGCTCCTTCCCCCCCTCCATCTTATCCCTCAATCACTCCCTCCTTCCCACACACTCTCTCTGTGCATCTTGTGTTCTTTTACCCCGTTGTCTCAAACACAATCACCTTGTGCTGCAAACTATTTCCATCTCCCCTACTTCAAATACCCACGAGTCACATTGCTATGTGTGGGACGGTTTTATTTGTTTAAAATATCAACAAAAGAAGCTGGAGATGGTGTGAGAGAGGGGACAGAGAGAGAGAGAGAGAGAGAGAGAGAGAGACATACAGACAGACAGAGAGATCCCCTCCCAGATACTCAGGGAATTGAATTGAACTGGCCTACCTGTGTCTTATTGATGCGATTAACACATTTGATCACCCAGGCCTGTACACATCCCACATTACTCTGACATGAGAACAAGTCTTTGGGGAGAGTTTCTCATTTAAGGTTTTTATTCCCTTCTTGGGGAGTCTGGTCTGTCAGACATTTTCTGCGGATTCATATATTTCTTTTAAATCTCAAGTCCCCAGTTACTTTAACGCCAGACTTCAAATCTGTTTTAAAAATGACAGGGCCGCAATCCGACAGGAACCAGTTACCCAGAGGCCCCTAAAACCCAGGGTCCCCCAGAGGAGATTAAACCTCGGGGTAAATAAACACACAACTCACTGTGGGCCTCCACGGGGTGCAGCCTGTCAACCAGGCCTCAGGCCTCAGGCCCGTGCTCCCCGTCTGAATGTTGTTCTTTCCTGGATCTTCACATTGCAGCTTTCCAAACAAAGGTTCCTCGGGATAAAAGAGAGAAAAGATAATGTGAAAGGGGGAGCGAGAGCATTTTGAAGGCAAGCTTAAAATCCCAGGTTTAAAATCACCCCCGCCCATCCCCAATGTATCAAAATATCTAACATATTCAACAGTGAAACGTGGTGTGGGAGCAGATCTTACCAGGGATTGGAGGGGGATAGTGAGGGAATAGCATCAGATTCTTACACTCTGCAATGACCTGGGATCAATTGCCTTTTACTGAAAACAGTTCCCAACTTGTATGTGCCTGTCGCTCCCTCCAGTCTGAAACCCTCATTACCCTCTATCCTGTCTCCTCTCTCTAAGCCAATGGTGTCGTCATTCTGTTACTGACCCTTCAGTCCCACGGGCATAAATTTTTCTCACAATTCCAGTAGGAGACCTTCTCTCATCCAAGTGAAAGAATTGGACCCTGACAATTCCATTTACACCGTCTCCCATCAATCTTCATAGGATCCATATCACAGAGGTTGGACAGTGTTCCCAGCAAACACTCCCAGGGCAGAGGGAGCACAGGGTTCCATGCAAAATAAAGCTCCCATTAAACTGTCCCCATTTAAATCCCCAGGGCAGGTAGAGAATGGGGTTAGAAACAGATTAAATCTCCCTCTACACTGCAGCATTTCAAATTCCCAGGCCATTTTGAGCTCGGCGTTAGGTACTGATTAAATCTCCCACTTCCCCCATCCTGTTCACATCAAACTCATTCAGGATAGCTCCATCACTGGGTTAGATACAGAGGATGTGTCTGTTTGGATTTCAGCCCCAATCCAGTTGGTGATGATCACGGCCTTGTTAAGTGTGTTTGGGAATGGGGAGGGAGCTGCTGGCCGGCTGATGGTGGGATAGTGGGGAGTATAGTTGCCTTCCAAGCAGTTGACCCGGGTTCGTATTCTCGGCCATCGCAGTGTTTTGGTTTGAAAACAGCCTTTTAAAGGTAAGGCACTGGGATAAATCGAGGAAATAAATCTTTTATTCTGTGGTAAAACGGATCTGTCAGATTGCTCCTTGCTTTTCCTGGCGATGGTTCCTGTGAATTGCAGTGTGGAACTGGGCAGCATTGCTCGGCATCTCGGAAGCTTTCCCCTCTGCTGCTTCCCATTTCTTATTGAAATATTGGTTGCAGCACAATGATGGGTTTGTTTTGTACGAAAAGTGAGCGACTGTTCCCATCAGGAACCTGAAATAATTACAGAAGCTGCTGGAAACACTGAACAGTCCCAACAGCTTCTGTCGTGGTGGGGAGGTAGGATGAATGTGTCAAATCTATACAAGGATAAAATAAACTCCAGCCTCAAAACAATCAGAAATCCTGACTCTGCAAACATCCTTGTAAATCTTTTCTGAACCTATACAAGTTTCACACCATTCTCCCGATAGCAGAAAGACCAGAATTGTGTGGTTTATGGAATGTTACTATATCCGAACAGTTGCTGTTTATAGTTAAATAATGTTCATTTCGTTCAGGTTTCCAATCGAGTTCGGTTTGTCCACTCTTTCTTCCTTATGTTTGTGTTACAACGATAGTGTGGAGTAAAGTGTGTTTTGATTCAGGCCTGGCAGTTTGACCAATCGCATTGTAATGCCTTACACTTCCCTTCAGGAAATGAGGAAAAGGGGTCTAGACCATTTTCCTAAGGCAGAGGAGTTTGGTCTGGTTCATAACATCCTCAATGTCATCAATCCATGTCCCTCCATCCCTGAGCAATGATGTTTACAGATTAATGGAGGATACACAGACACATTAATCGGTATTATCTTGGACAGGAGTCATTTGGGAATGATATTCCTCAGACCAGCAACTCTCAGCTCGGCCAAGGATAAAGGCCAGGAATCCGGCACAATTGGGAAACAGCCCATTTCCCGGGAGACTGAGAGGTCACTGACAGAGTGGGAGCTGGAGAGTCAGGAACAGAATAACAGGGACAGTCCGCTCTGTTCACTGACCCTTCACCCCTCAGTGAATCCAGTGCTCGGAATGACTGCTATTAGTCAGACTGACAGAATGTGATCAGATGCACACACTGTCCTTCCACATCATCAATATCGCCCAGCTCCCACCCTGTCTCAGCTCATCTGCCCCTCTGCCATCTTCAATATTTTAATCGGGGCAGCATTAAGTGCCGTGCTTTGAGCTGAGCTGTCTTACCTTCTGTACTCTCTCTAAACGGCTCCAATTCCCCCCGATCCCTCTCCGATTTAAGATGCTCCTTGACATCTGCCCCAATGAATGAGGTAGACCGTCACTTGACCCAATATCCCCTTCGGTTGGTCAACATCTACTGTATTTAATACAAAGAACTGCAGATCCTGGAGAGCTGACAGATAACACAGAAATTACTGGCGACATTTAGTCGGACAGGGTATCATATGAGGGGAGAACTCCGAGTGAACCTCTAGAGTCCAGGGATTGTCCTTCAGAACTGAAGGGATCTGATGCTGATGCTGTCAGACCTGCTGAGCTCCCCCAGCAGTTTCTGATTGTATTTCAGTCCCAATCCAATTGGTCCTGATCACGGCCTCGGGAATAGCTTGCCAATTACTGGGAAAGAGTTGGAAATGTCTCCTTCCCAGCAGTTAACCCAGGCACGAACCTATGCCTTCACACTGTTGCATTTTGAAAGCAATCTTAAACGGGGAAAAACGCTGAGGTGGAATGAATGAGATTGGACTCTCCATGGCCACATTAGGGGGGACAGGGTGGGTCCCACCTGCTATTACATTCTCAGAGCTGGATTACAGGATTAGTGCTCATGTGCCTGACTGGGATAGTTCAGCTGAGATAAGATGCTCTGTAGAAATTCCCCAAGGTTCCTTCCAGAGCAACTTCCAGACCCACGGCACGATCATGTGGAATGCTGAACACAGCAGATACACGGGAACACCACCAGGTAACAATTCCACATCAAGCCACTCCCCACCCTGGCTTGGAAATTCATCTCAGTCCCACAAGTGCCATTGGTTGGAAATCCTGGAACTCCCTCCCTTACATCATTGTGGGTTAATCTGCTCCAAATAAATGGCAGCAGTTCAAGGCAATAACTCACCGTCACCTTCGCCAGAGCAATTATATCTGAGCAATCCGTGGGGACCCAGCGGCAATGACCCAAACATATTAATGAATCACAAAATAAAGCTCAGTATTTGGGACCCGTGTGCCCCAGTGCTGAGCTTCTGAATAAATTGGATCGATATTCTCGAAAATTAAAAGGTGGTTTCATTGGAATGTCTCAGATTGTGAAGAGGCTTGAGAGGAGAGATGCTGAGAAATTAATCCTGTGGGTCTGGGAAACTGAAACACAATAACACAGTCCCAGGAGTTGTTGGAAAAGCTCAGCAGGTCAGGCAGCATCTGTGCAGAGAAATCAGCGTTAATGTTACAGCATCTGCAGTTCATTCAGGTTTGATTGCCACCCTCTCAGGGGAAGGGGCAGGTTATTTAGGACTGAGATGAGGAGACAGCGCTTCACTCTAAGGCTCTGTCAGACCTGCTGAGATTCCCCAGCAATTTCTTGTTTGGATTTCAGCCCCAATCCAGTTGGTGATGATCACGGCCATGTTAAGTGTGTTTGGGAATGGGGAGGGAGCTGCTCGTAGGGTGATGGTGGGATAGTGTTGAGCACAGCTGGCTTCCAAGCCGTTGACACGGGTTCGATTCCCGGCCGTCGCAGTGTTGTGGTTTTTAAATCGGTTTCTAAAGGAAAGCGACCGGGATATAACCGGATCTTTGAGATTGCTTTGAGATTGTGTCAAATCTACACAAGGATAAAATAAACTCCAGCCTCAAAATAGTCAGAGTTCCTAAGTTTTACAAACATCCGTATAACATTTTTCTGAGCCATCAATTCCCCTTAAACTCTTCCAATGTGGAATAGCATCTTTCTGATTGTCACTTTGAGAGATGTCCCTCAGTGAGCTCCTCCACCATTCTTTCCATTTCACTGGGGACCCACTATCCGCAGTCTCCAATCAAATGACCTGAACTCAGACACACAGAGATCTTAAAGAGTGACACAATGCAGATAGGAAGTTGATTTCATTTCTGTTTCTGAGTCCAATCTTCACTCAGTGAGACAGAGTCAGGTATTCAAGGCTCAAACAAGAGCTGGATTCTGCTTCTGGTGATTGTCTTCGTTCAGTGAGAAGGAGGTCCGTGGGCCGGAAGGAACTCATTATTGTGCTTCGGGTTGTCTGCTCAGTCTGCAGCATTGCAGGCCGTGGGAGCAGGGCAGTGGGAAAGGTACCTGGTGTGGACTGCAATCGGACTTTCAACACATTGTTCCAGGCCAGTTACAGAGCTCCAGGAATTCTGAATGAGGATCGGAAAAATGCATTGATTGAAGGAGGAGGATCAGGGAAACAGGATAAAGCTGATGAAATCAGCAGGATTTCTCCGTCTAACTCTGTACCATACTTTAATTCCTGCTTCATAAATCTACAAGCCGGAGCTCAACCCACTCAGAGCAATATAAGCTCAGAAACAAATCGTTCAGTCCAACACATCCATGCCGAACTGATATCCGATGTCAATCTCATCCTATTTGTCAGAATTTGACCCATGTTCCTTTGAACCCTTTTTAATTCCTACACCCACCCAGATACCTTTTAAATGTTGTAATTGTACCAGCCTCCACTACTTCCTCTGGCAGTTCATACACGCAGTGCCCTCTGCTTGAAAAATGTTCCCCTTAGGTCCCTTTTATGTTTCCCCTCTCAACTTTAACACATGCCATCTGCTTCTGGACTCCCCGACCACAGGGAAATCACCTTGCCTTTTTACCCTATTGGGATTTCTTCATGATTTTGTGAACCTCTATAAGGTTACCCCTCAGCCACTGATGCTCCAGGGATAATAGCCCCAACCTGTACAGTCTTACCCTCCAGCACAAACCCTCCAACCTTGGCAATATCCTTGTAAATATTTTCTGAACCCTTTAAAGTTTCACAACACCCTTCTTATAGGAGGGAGTCCAGAATTGCACATTATATACCAAAAGTGGCCGAACCAATACTGCAACATGACCTCCCAACTCCTTTACACAATTAACTGAGCAATAAAGATAAAAATGACAAACGCTTTCTTCACTATCCTATCGAAATGTTAGTCCACCTTCTACGATCTATGAAGCTGCACTCCAGGTCTATTTGTTTAGCAACATCCCTAGTACCTTGTCCGTTCAGTGTAAATGTCCTGCTCTCTTTTGCTTTCCAAAATGCAGCACCTCACATTTATTTAAATTAATCTCTATCTGCCACTCCTCGGCCCATTGGCCCATCTGATCAAGATCCCGTTGTCCTCTGAGGTAACCATCTTCACTGTCCTTGACACTTCCAATTTTACTGTCATTTGCAAACTCACTGTCCATTCGTCCTATTGCCACATCCAAAACATTTATGTAAATGACAAAACAACAGTGGACCCAGCACCGATCCTTGTGGCACACCGCTTGTCACAGGCCTTCAGTCTGAAAAGCAACCCTCCCCACCACCCTCTGTCTTCTACCTTCGAGCCAGTTCTCTCCCCAAAGGGTAATTCTACTGCCCCAACATACAAGTTTGAAATTATGACACCAGTTTCAAAAGTACAACAAGAGCCTATTCCTGATTGGGGAATCGGGGCCAGGGAATCAATAAAAAGAAACGTTGCAAGGTTTGGTTAATTGGAGATTCAGATCAGTGCATCACTAAATGAAAACAATTCAGCAGGGCACTCGTACGTGGAAGAAGTGATTCAGGGAACAATTAAATGGAAGAAATTGAGGCAGGGCAACAGTAATTGGAGAATTTATGCAGCGTCCTTTATATTGAGCAGGATAATACTCAAAGGGAGAATTGGTGCAGTTTCAGGATTTGTGCAGGATTGGTAAACGGGAGAAATGCTGCAGAGCAGCGGAGCCATAAACAGTCATACAATCACAGAGATGTACAACATGGAAACAGACACTTCATTCCAACATGTCTATGACTCAGTCTTAGAATTCTGGCAGTGCTCCACAAAAATGGAGAATCATTCCAAGGAACTACTAAATGGAAGGAATGGGCAAGAGCTTATCGAAATAAGAGAATTTGGAACGGGGCATCTGATATTGTCAAATTAGTGCAGTTAGAACCAAATGGGAGAGTTTCAGTTTAGCAGTAAATGGAAGAATTGGGACATAACAATACTTGATGCAGGAATGAGAGTAGGGCACTCCTAAATTGGGCGAGAGCATCAGTCAGTATGAGGATTGGTGTAAGGCAAAACTGAATGGAGAACCTGTTCAGGACGTCAGTAATTGAGGGAAATGGTGCGAGGCAACAAAGAATTGGAGAATTGATGCGGGACATCAGTAAATGAGAGAACTGGTGCAAAGTGGAGCTAAATTAGAGAATTGGTGCATTGCAACAGTAAATGGGAGAATTAGAGTAGCACACTCTTAAATTGTAGAATCGGGCTCGGGCATCAGTAAATGGAAGAATTAGTACAGGGATATGAATAAATGGGAGATTTGGTGGAAACAATAAATGGGAGATTGGTGCACAGTGCCGGTGCATTAGAAAATTGATGGGAGTGCCTATATATTGGAAAATTGGAGCAGAGCATGTCTAAATTGGGGAATAGGGGCCAGGGAAACAATAAAAAGAAGAAATGTTGCAGCATCAGTAAATTGGAGATTCAGTTCAGTGCATCACTAAATGAAAACAAATCAGCAGGACATCCGTACGTGGAAGATGTATTTCAGGGAACAACTAAATGGAAGGAATTGATGCAGAGCAACATTAATTGGAGAATTCATGCAGGTGCCATTAAATTCGAAGTGGGAGGACTGGGGCAGGATAACGTCAGTGGGTGAGTTGGTGAAATTCCCGACTTTTTGCAGGATTGATAAATGGGAGAATTGGTGCAGGGAAGCGGAGCACTAATTACAGCCGAAGAGACGTACAGCACGGAAACAGACCCTTCAGTCCAACTTGTCCACGCCAAAATTTAAGAATTCTGGCAGGTCTCCACGAAATTGGAGAATCATTGCAAGAAACTACTAATTGGAAAAGTTGGGAAAGAGCTTATCGAAATGTGAGAATTTGCAACAGGGCATCAGATAATGGGTGAATTAGTTCAGCACTAAATGGGTGCGTTATGCTGTGTTGCACTAAATGGGAGAACTGGAGCAGGGAGATTTAGAGTAGCGCACCCCTAAATTGGGCGAGAGCATCAGTCAGTATGAAGATTGGTGTAAGGCAAAACTGAATGGAAAACTTGTTCAGGACGTCAGTAATTGGTGTTAAGCAACAGTGAATTGGAGAATTGGTGTGGGGTATCAGTAAATGAAAGACCTGGTGCAGAGTGCTGATAACTTCGAGAATTGGAGCAAATGGGAGAACACGGGAAGTGAATCGGGAAAAAGGACAAATGTTGCAAAAGAATTAGTGGTCCAGATTTAATACAGTGCACCATGAAATGGAAGAGTTGGTGCAGTTCAGCACGAAATGGGAGATATTTGCAGTTTGGGGAATTTGGAGATATGATGCAGGGATTGCCAAGATTAGAGAATTCTGTCAGCGGTCTACTAAATGGGACAATTGAGCAAGGAAACACTGAATGGAAGACCTGGTGCACAGTGGAGCTCAATTAGAGAATGGGTGTATGGCAACAGGAAATGGGAGAATTAGAGTAGCGCACCCGAAAATGGTAAAATCGGGCTCGGGCATCAGTAAGGAGAAGAGGTAGTACAGGGGTATGAGTCAATTCGAGATTTGGTGAGAATCAATAAATGGGAGATTCGGTGCACAGTGGCATTACATTGGAAAATTGGTGGGAGTGTCTGTATATTAGAAAATTGGAGCGGAGCATGTCTAAATTGGGGAATAGGGGCCAGGGAATCAATAAAAAGAAATGTTGGAAGCATCGGTAAATTGGAGAGTCAGGTCAGTGCACCACTAACTGAACAAATATAATCAGCAGGACATCCGTACGTTGGAAATGTGTATCAGGGAACAACTGAATGGAAGGAATTGATGCAGAGCAACAATAATTGGAGAATTCATGCAGGTGCCGTTAAATTCTAAGTGTGAGGACTGCGGCAGGATAACCTCAATGGGTGAGTTCGTAAAGTTCCCGAATTCGTGCAGGATTGGTAAATGGGAGAGTTGGTGCAGGGAAGCGGAGCACTAATTACAGCCTCAGAGATGTACAGCACGGAAACAGATCCCTCAGTCCAACCTGTCCACGCCTAAATTTAAGAATTCTGTAACTTCTACACTAAATTGGAGAATCATTGCAATAAAATGCAAAATGTATAAATTTCGAAAGGGCTTATCGAAATGTGAGAATTTTCAACAGTACATCAGATAATGGGTGAATTAGTGCAGTTCACGCGAAATGGGTGAGTTATGCTGTGTTGCAACTACATGGGAGAATTGGGGCAGGACAATACCTTTTGGGAGATTTAGAGTAGCGCACCCCTAAATTGGGCGAGGGCATCAGTCAGTATGAGGATTGGTTTAAGGCAACACTGAGTGGGGAACTTGTTCAGGATATCAGTAATTGAGGGAAATGGTGCGAAGCAACACTGAATTGGAGAATTGGTGCGGGGTATCAGTAAATGAAAGACCTGGTGGAGGGTGCCAATAACTTTGAGAATTTGAGCAAATGGGAGACCTGGGGCAGTGAATCAGGAAATAGGACAAATGTTGCAAACGATTAGTGGTCCAGATTCAATACAGTGCACCACGAAATGGGGGAGTTGGTGCAGTTCACCATTAAAGGGAAGATATGTGAAGGTTCGGTAAATTGAAGATTTGATGCAGGGACCTCCAAGATTAGAGAATTCTGGCAGCAGACTATTAATTGGGAGATTTGTTGCAGGGAAATACTGAATGGAAGACCTGGAGCGAGGTGCAGCTGAATTAGAGAATGGGTGCATGGCACAAGGAAATGAGAGAAATAGAGTAGCGCACCCTAAAATGTCGAATCGGGGTCGGACGTCAGTGAATGAAGGAATTAATACAGGTTCAGGAGTTAAGGGAGATTTGATTGAAACACTAAATGAGAGATTCAGTGCAGAGTTCCATTCCATCAAAACATTGGTCAGAGTGCCAACATATTTTCTCTAATACAAGAGGAAGCAGTGACGCTGCTCCAGCTACTTTATTTTCTATAATACAGGAGGAAGTAGAGACGCTTCGCCAGCTCATTTATCTTCAGCAATACAGGAGGAAGCAGAGACGCTGCTAAGCTCCTTTTCTTCTATAATATAGGCGGAAGTAGAGACGCTGCTCCAGCTCCTTTATTTTCTATAATACAGGAGGAAGTAGTGACGCTGGTGCAGCTCCTTTATTTTCTATAATATAGGAGGAAGCAGTGACGCTGCTCCAGCTCCTTTATTTTCTATAATACAGGAGGAAGCAGTGACGCTACTCCAGCTCCTTTATTTTCTATAATACAGGAGGAAGCAGTGACGCTGCTCCAGCTCCTTTATTTTCTATAATACAGGGGCAAGTAGTGACGCTGCTCCAGCTCCTTTATTTTCTATAATACAGGAGGAAGCAGTGACGCTGCTCCAGCTCCTTAATTTTCTATAATACAAGAGGAAGCGGTGACGCTACTACAGCTCCTTTATTTTCTATAATAGAGGAGGAAGCAGTGACGCTGCTCCAGCTCCTTTATTATCTATAATACAGGAGGAAGCAGTGACGCTGCTCCAGCTCCTTTATTATCTATAATACAGGAGGAAGCAGTGACGCTGCTCCAGCTCCTTTATTTTCTAGAATAGAGGAGGAAGCCGCGACGCTGCTCCAGCTCCTTTATTTTCTGTAATACAGGAGGAAGCAATGACGCTGCTCCAGCTCCTTTATTTTCTATAATACAGGAGGAAGCAGAGACGAAGCTCCAGCTCCTTTATTTTCTATAATACAGGAGGAACCGGTGACGCTGCTCCAGCTCGTTTATTTTCTATAATAGAGGAGGAAGCAGTGACGCTGCACCAGCTCCTTTATTTTCTATAATACAGGAGGAAGCAGTGACGCTGCTCCAGCTCCTCTATTTTCTATAATACAGGAGGAAGCAGTGACGCTGCTCCAGCTCGTTTATTTTCTATAATACAGGAGGAAGCGGTGACGCTGCTCCAGCTCCTTAATTTTCTATCATACAGGAGGAAGCAGAGACGCTGCTCCAGCTCTTTTATTTTCTATAATACAGGAGGAAGCAGAGACGCTGCTCCAGCTCCTTTTTTTTTATAATACAGGAGGAAGCAGAGACGCTGCCCCTGCTCCTTTATTTTCTTTAATACAGGAAGAAGCAGTGACTCTGCTCCAGCTCCTTGATTTTCTATAATACAGGATGAAGTAGAGACGCTGCTCCAGCTACATTATTTTCTACAATACAGGAGGAAGCAGTGACGCTGCTCCAGCTCCTTTATTTTCTATAATACAGGAGGAAGCAGTGACGCTGCTCCAGCTCCTTTATTTTCTAGAATAGAGGAGGAAGCCGCGACGCTGCTCCAGCTCCTTTATTTTCTGTAATACAGGAGGAAGCAGTGACGCTGCTCCAGCTCCTTTATTTTCGATAATACAGAAGGAAATAGAGACGCTGCTCCAGCTCCTTTATTTTCTATAATACAGTCGGAAGCAGTGACGCGGCTCCAGCTCCTTTATTTTCTATAGTACAGGAGGAAGCGGTGACGCTGCTCCAGCTCCATTATTTTCTATAATACAGGAGGAAGCAGTGACGCTGCTCCAGCTCCTTTATTTTCTATAATACAGGAGCAAGTAGTGACGCTGCTCCAGCTCCTTTATTTTCTATAATACAGGAGGAAGCAGTGACGCTGCTCCAGCTCCTTTATTTTCTATAATACAAGAGGAAGCAGTGACGCTGCTCCAGCTCCTTTATTTTCTATAATACAGGAGGAAGCAGTGACGCTGCTCCAGCTCCTTTATTTTCTATAATACAAGAGGAAGCGGTGACGCTACTACAGCTCCTTTATTTTCTATAATAGAGGAGGAAGCAGTGACGCTGCTCCAGCTCCTTTATTTTCTAGAATACAGGAGGAAGCCGCGACGCTGCTCCAGCTCCTTTATTTTCTGTAATACAGGAGGAAGCAGTGACGCTGCTCCAGCTCCTTTATTTTCTATAATACAGGAGGAAGCAGAGACGAAGCTCCAGCTCCTTTATTTTCTATAATACAGGAGGAACCGGTGACGCTGCTCCAGCTCCTTTATTTTCTATAATACAGGAGGAAGCAGTGACGCTGCACCAGCTCCTTTATTTTCTATAATACAGGAGGAAGCAGTGACGCTGCTCCAGCTCCTCTATTTTCTATAATACAGGAGGAAGCAGTGACGCTGCTCCAGGTCGTTTATTTTCTATAATACAGGAGGAAGCGGTGACGCTGCTCCAGCTCCTTAATTTTCTATCATACAGGAGGAAGCAGAGACGCTGCTCCAGCTCTTTTATTTTCTATAATACAGGAGGAAGCAGAGACGCTGCCCCTGCTCCTTTATTTTCTTTAATACAGGAAGAAGCAGTGACTCTGCTCCAGCTCCTTGATTTTCTATAATACAGGATGAAGTAGAGACGCTGCTCCAGCTACATTATTTTCTACAATACAGGAGGAAGCAGTGACGCTGCTCCAGCTCCTTTATTTTCTATAATACAGGAGTAAGTAGAGACGCTGCTCCAGCTCCTTTATTTTCTATAATACAGGAGGAAGCAGTGGCGTGCTCCAGCTCCGATATTTTCTATAATACAGGAGGAAGCAGTGACGCTGCTCCAGCTCCTTTATTTTCTAGAATACAAGAGTAGGCAGTGACGCTGCTCCAACTCCTTTATTTTCTATAGTACAGGAGGAAGCAGTGACGCTGCTCCAGCTCCTTTATTTTCGATAATACAGGAGGAAGCAGTGACGCTGCTCCAGATCCTTTACTTTCGATAATACAGGAGGAAGCAGTGACGCTGCTCCAGCTCCTTTATTTTCTATAATACAGGAGGAAGCCGTGACGCTCCTCCAGCTCCTTTATTTTCTATAATACAGGAGGAAGCGGTGACGATGCTCCAGTTCCGTTATTTTCTATTGTACAGGAGGAAGCAGTGACGCTGCTCCAGCTCCTTTAGTTTCGAGAATACAGGAGGAAGCAGTGACGCTGCTCCAGCTCCGTTATTTTCTATAATACAGGAGGAAGCAGTGACGCTGCTCCAGCTCCTTTATTTTCTATAATACAGGTGGAAGCCGTGACGCTGCTCCAGCTCCTTTATTTTCTGTAATACAGGAGGAAGCAGAGACGCTGCTACAGCTCCTTTATTTTCGATAATACAGGAGGAAGTAGAGACGCTGCTCCAGCTCCTTTATTTTCTCTCATACTGGAGGAAGCGGTGACGCTGCTCCAGCTCCGTTATTTTCTATAATACAGGAGTAAGCAGTGACGCAGCTCCAGCTCCTTTATTTTCTATAATACACGAGGAAGCAGTGACGCTGCTCCAGCTCCTTTATTTTCTATAATACCGGAGGAAGCGGTGACGCCGCCCCACATTATTTATTTTCAATAATAAAAGAGGAAGCAGTGACGCTGCTCCAGTTCCTTTATTTTCTATAATGCAGGAGGAAGCAGTGACGCTTCTCCAGCTCCTTTATTTTCTATAATACACGAGGAAGCAGTGACGCTGCTCCAGCTCCTTTATTTTCTATAATACAGGAGGAATCAGTGACGCTACCCCAGATCCTTTATTTTCTATAATACAGGAGGAAGCAGTGACGCTGCCCCAGATCCTTTATTTTCTATAATACAGGAGGAAGCGGTGACGCTGCTCCAGCTCCTTTATTTTCGAGAATACAGGAGGAAGCCGTGACGCTGCTCCAGCTCCTTTATTTTCTATAATACAGGAGGAAGCAGTGACGCTGCTGCAGCTCCTTTATTTTCTTTAATACAGGAGGGGGAAGAGGCGCTGCTCCAGCTCCTTTATTTTCTATAATACAGGAGGAAGCAGTGACGCTGCTCCAGCTCCTTTTTTTATCGATAATACAGGAGGAAGTACAGACGCTGCTCCAGCTCCTTTATTTTCGAGAATACAGGAGGAAGCAGTGACGCTGCTCCAGCCCCTTTATTTTGTATAATACAGGAGGAAGCAGTGACGCTGCTCCAGCTCCTTTATTTTCTATAACACAGGAGGAAGCAGAGAAGCTGCTCCAGCTCCTTTATTTTCTATTATCCTGGAGGAAGCGGTGACGATGCTCCAGCTCCTTTATTTTCTATTACACAGGAGTAAGTAGAGTCGCTGCTCCAGCTCCTTGATTTTCTATAATACAGGAGGAAGCAGTGTAGCTGCTCCAGCTCCTTTATTTTCTATAATACAGGATGAAGCAGAGACGCTGCTCCAGCTCCTTTATTTTCTATTATCCTGGAGGAAGCGGTGACGATGCTCCAGCTCCTTTATTTTCTATTACACAGGAGTAAGTAGAGTCGCTGCTCCAGCTCCTTGATTTTCTATAATACAGGAGGAAGCAGTGTAGCTGCTCCAGCTCCTCTATTTTCTATAATACAGGAGGAAGCAGTGACGCTGCTCCAGGTCGTTTATTTTCTATAATACAGGAGGAAGCGGTGACGCTGCTCCAGCTCCTTAATTTTCTATCATACAGGAGGAAGCAGAGACGCTGCTCCAGCTCTTTTATTTTCTATAATACAGGAGGAAGCAGAGACGCTGCTCCAGCTCCTTTTTTTTTATAATACAGGAGGAAGCAGAGACGCTGCCCCTGCTCCTTTATTTTCTTTAATACAGGAAGAAGCAGTGACTCTGCTCCAGCTCCATGATTTTCTATAATACAGGATGAAGTAGAGACGCTGCTCCAGCTACATTATTTTCTACAATACAGGAGGAAGCAGTGACGCTGCTCCAGCTCCTTTATTTTCTATAATACAGGAGTAAGTAGAGACGCTGCTCCAGCTCCTTTATTTTCTATAATACAGGAGGAAGCAGTGGCGTGCTCCAGCTCCGATATTTTCTATAATACAGGAGGAAGCAGTGACGCTGCTCCAGCTCCTTTATTTTCTAGAATACAAGAGTAGGCAGTGACGCTGCTCCAACTCCTTTATTTTCTATAGTACAGGAGGAAGCAGTGACGCTGCTCCAGCTCCTTTATTTTCGATAATACAGGAGGAAGCAGTGACGCTGCTCCAGATCCTTTACTTTCGATAATACAGGAGGAAGCAGTGACGCTGCTCCAGCTCCTTTATTTTCTATAATACAGGAGGAAGCCGTGACGCTCCTCCAGCTCCTTTATTTTCTATAATACAGGAGGAAGCGGTGACGATGCTCCAGCTCCGTAAATTTCTATTGTACAGGAGGAAGCAGTGACGCTGCTCCAGCTCCTTTAGTTTCGAGAATACAGGAGGAAGCAGTGACGCTGCTCCAGCTCCGTTATTTTCTATAATACAGGAGGAAGCAGTGACGCTGCTCCAGCTCCTTTATTTTCTATAATACAGGTGGAAGCCGTGACGCTGCTCCAGCTCCTTTATTTTCTGTAATACAGGAGGAAGCAGAGACGCTGCTACAGCTCCTTTATTTTCGATAATACAGGAGGAAGTAGAGACGCTGCTCCAGCTCCTTTATTTTCTCTCATACTGGAGGAAGCGGTGACGCTGCTCCAGCTCCGTTATTTTCTATAATACAGGAGTAAGCAGTGACGCAGCTCCAGCTCCTTTATTTTCTATAATACACGAGGAAGCAGTGACGCTGCTCCAGCTCCTTTATTTTCTATAATACCGGAGGAAGCGGTGACGCCGCCCCACATTATTTATTTTCAATAATAAAAGAGGAAGCAGTGACGCTGCTCCAGTTCCTTTATTTTCTATAATGCAGGAGGAAGCAGTGACTCTTCTCCAGCTCCTTTATTTCCTATAATACACGACGAAGCAGTGACGCTGCTCCAGCTCCTTTATTTTCTATAATACAGGAGGAATCAGTGACGCTGCCCCAGATCCTTTATTTTCTATAACACAGGAGGAAGCAGTGACGCTGCCCCAGATCCTTTATTTTCTATAATACAGGAGGAAGCGGTGACGCTGCTCCAGCTCCTTTATTTTCGAGAATACAGGAGGAAGCCGTGACGCTGCTCCAGCTCCTTTATTTTCTATAATACAGGAGGAAGCAGTGACGCTGCTGCAGCTCCTTTATTTTCTTTAATACAGGAGGGGGAAGAGGCGCTGCTCCAGCTCCTTTATTTTCTATAATGCAGGAGGAAGCAGTGACGCTGCTCCAGCTCCTTTTTTTATCGATAATACAGGAGGAAGTACAGACGCTGCTCCAGCTCCTTTATTTTCGAGAATACAGGAGGAAGCAGTGACGCTGCTCCAGCCCCTTTATTTTGTATAATACAGGAGGAAGCAGTGACGCTGCTCCAGCTCCTTTATTTTCTATAACACAGGAGGAAGCAGAGAAGCTGCTCCAGCTCCTTTATTTTCTATTATCCTGGAGTAAGCGGTGACGATGCTCCAGCTCCTTTATTTTCTTTACACAGGAGTAAGTAGAGTCGCTGCTCCAGCTCCTTGATTTTCTATAATACAGGAGGAAGCAGTGTAGCTGCTCCAGCTCCTTTATTTTCTATAATACAGGATGAAGCAGAGACGCTGCTCCAGCTCCTTTATTTTGTATAATACAGGACGAAGCAGTGACGCTGCTCCAGCTCCTTTATTTTCAATAATACAGGAGGAAGCAGTGACGCTGCTCCAGCTCCTTTACTTTCAATAATACAGGAGGAAGCAGTGTAGCTGCTCCAGCTCCTATATTTTCTGTAATACAGGATGAAGCAGAGACACTGCTCCAGCTCCTTTATTTTGTATAATACAGGAGGAAGCCGTGACGCTGCTCCAGCTCCTTTATTTTCTATAATACAGGAGGAAGCGGTGACGATGCTCCAGCTCCGTTATTTTCTATTGTACAGGAGGAAGCAGTGACGCTGCTCCAGCTCCTTTATTTTCTATAATACAGGAGGAATCAGTGACGCTGCCCCAGATCCTTTATTTTCTATAATACAGGAGGAAGCAGTGACGCTGCTCCAGCTCCTTTATTTTATATAATACAGGAGGAAGTAGAGACGCTGCGCCAGCTCCTTTATTTTCTATAATACAGGAGGAAGCAGTGACGCTGCTCCAGCTCCTTTACTTTCGATAATACAGGAGGAAGCAGTGACGCTGCTCCAGCTCCTTTATTTTCTATAATACAGGAGGAAGCCGTGACGCTGCTCCAGCTCCTTTATTTTCTATAATACAGGAGGAAGCGGTGACGATGCTCCAGCTCCGTTATTTTCTATTGTACAGGAGGAAGCAGTGACGCTGCTCCAGCTCCTTTATTTTCTATAATACAGGAGGAATCAGTGACGCTGCCCCAGATCCTTTATTTTCTATAATACAGGAGGAAGCAGTGACGCTGCTCCAGCTCGTTTATTTTATATAATACAGGAGGAAGTAGAGACGCTGCGCCAGCTCCTTTATTTTCTATAATACAGTAGGAAGCAGTGACGCTGCTGCAGCTCCTTTATTTTCTTTAATACAGGAGGGGGAAGAGGCGCTGCTCCAGCTCCTTTTTTTATCGATAATACTGGAGGAAGCGGTGACGCTGCTCCAGCTCCTTTATTTTCTATAATACAGGAGGAAGCAGTGACGCTGCTCCAGCACCTTTATTTTCTATAATACAGGAGGAAGCAGAGACGCTGCTCCAGCTCCTTTATTTTCTATAATACAGGAGGAAGCAGTGACGCTGCTCCAGCTCCTTTATTTTCTATTATCCTGGAGGAAGCGGTGACGATGCTCCAGCTCCTTTATTTTCTATTACACAGGAGTAAGTAGAGTCGCTGCTCCAGCTCCTTGATTTTCTATAATACAGGAGGAAGCAGTGTAGCTACTCCAGCTCCTTTATTTTCTATAATACAGGATGAAGCAGAGACGCTGCTCCAGCTCCTTTATTTTGTATAATACAGGAGGAAGCAGTGACGCTGCTCCAGCTCCTTTATTTTCAATAATACAGGAGGAAGCAGAGACACTGCTCCAGCTCCTTTATTTTGTATAATACAGGAGGAAGCAGTGACGCTGCTCCAGCTCCTTTATTTTCAATAATACAGGAGGAAGCAGTGACGCTGCTCCAGCTCCTTTATTTTCAATAATACAGGAGGAAGCAGTGGCGCTGGTACAGCTCCTTTATTTTCTATAATACAGGAGGAAGGAGAGACACTGCGCCAGCTCCTTTATTTTCTATAATACAGGAGGAAGCAGTGACGCTGCTCCAGCTCCTTTATTTTCTATAATACAGTAGGAAGCAGTGACGCTGCTCCAGCTCCTTTATTTTCTATAATACAGGAGGAAGCAGTGACGCGGCTCCAGCTCCTTTAGTTTTTCTAATACATAATGAAGCAGTGACGCTGCCCCAGCTCCTTTATTTTCTATAATACAGGATGAAGCGGTGACGCTGCTCCAGCTCCTTTATTTTCGATAATACAGAAGGAAGTAGAGACGCTGCTCCAGCTCCTTTATTTTCTATAATACAGGAGGAAGCAGTGACGCTGCTACAGCACCTTTATTTTCTATAAATCAGTCGGAAGCAGTGACGCTGCTCCAGCTCCTTTATTTTCTATAGTACAGGATGAAGCGGTGACGCTGCTCCAGCTCCTTTATTTTCGATAATACAGAAGGAAGTAGAGACGCTGCTCCAGCTCCTTTATTTTCTATAATACAGGAGGAAGCAGTGACGCTGCTACAGCACCTTTATTTTCTATAATACAGGAGGAAGCAGTGACGTTGCTCCAGCTCCTTTATTTTCTATTATCCTGGAGGAAGCGGTGACGATGCTCCAGCTCCTTTATTTTCTATTACACAGGAGTAAGTAGAGTCGCTGCTCCAGCTCCTTGATTTTCTATAATACAGGAGGAAGCGGTGTAGCTGCTCCAGCTCCTTTATTTTCTATAATACAGGATGAAGCAGAGACGCTGCTCCAGCTCCTTTATTTTGTATAATACAGGAGGAAGCAGTGACGCTGCTCCAGCTCCTTTATTTTCAATAATACAGGAGGAAGCAGAGACACTGCTCCAGCTCCTTTATTTTGTATAATACAGGAGGAAGCAGTGACGCTGCTCCAGCTCCTTTATTTTCAATAATACAGGAGGAAGCAGTGACGCTGCTCCAGCTCCTATATTTTCAATAATACAGGATGAAGCAGAGACACTGCTCCAGCTCCTTTATTTTCTATAATACCGGAGGAAGCGGTGACGCCGCCCCAGATCATTTATTTTCAATAATAAAAGAGGAAGCAGTGACGCTGCTCCAGTTCCTTTATTTTCTATAATGCAGGAGGAAGCAGTGACGCTTCTCCAGCTCCTTTATTTTCTATAATACACGAGGAAGCAGTGACGCTGCTCCAGCTCCTTTATTTTCTATAATACAGGAGGAATCAGTGACGCTGCCCCAGATCCTTTATTTTCTATAATACAGGAGGAAGCAGTGACGCTGCCCCAGATCCTTTATTTTCTATAATACAGGAGGAAGCGGTGACGCTGCTCCAGTTCCTTTATTTTATATAATACATGAGGAAGTAGAGACGCTGCGCCAGCTCCTTTATTTTCGAGAATACAGGAGGAAGCCGTGACGCTGCTCCAGCTCCTTTATTTTCTATAATACAGGAGGAAGCAGTGACGCTGCTGCAGCTCCTTTATTTTCTTTAATACAGGAGGGGGAAGAGGCGCTGCTCCAGCTCCTTTATTTTCTATAATGCAGGAGGAAGCAGAGACGCTGCTCCAGCTCCTTTTTTTATCGATAATACAGGAGGAAGTACAGACGCTGCTCCAGCTCCTTTATTTTCGAGAATACAGGAGGAAGCAGTGATGCTGCTCCAGCCCCTTTATTTTCTATAATACAGGAGGAAGCAGTGACGCTGCTCCAGCTCCTTTATTTTCTATAATACAGGAGGAAGCAGAGAAGCTGCTCCAGCTCCTTTATTTTCTATTATCCTGGAGGAAGCGGTGACGATGCTCCAGCTCCTTTATTTTCTATTACACAGGAGTAAGTAGAGTCGCTGCTCCAGCTCCTTGATTTTCTATAATACAGGAGGAAGCAGTGTAGCTGCTCCAGCTCCTTTATTTTCTATAATACAGGATGAAGCAGAGACGCTGCTCCAGCTCCTTTATTTTGTATAATACAGGAGGAAGCAGTGACGCTGCTCCAGCTCCTTTATTTTCAATAATTAGGGAGGAAGCAGTGACGCTGCTCCAGCTCCTTTACTTTCAATTATACAGGAGGAAGCAGTGTAGCTGCTCCAGCTCCTATATTTTCTATAATACAGGATGAAGCAGAGACACTGCTCCAGCTCCTTTATTTTGTATAATACAGGAGGAAGCCGTGACGCTGCTCCAGCTTCTTTATTTTCTATAATACAGGAGGAAGCGGTGACGATGCTCCAGCTCCGTTATTTTCTATTGTACAGGAGGAAGCAGTGACGCTGCTCCAGCTCCTTTATTTTCAATAATACAGGAGGAATCAGTGACGCTGCCCCAGATCCTTTATTTTCTATAATACAGGAGGAAGCAGTGACGCTGCTCCAGCTCCTTTATTTTATATAATACAGGAGGAAGTAGAGACGCTGCGCCAGCTCCTTTATTTTCGAGAATACATGAGGAAGCCGTGACGCTGCTCCAGCTCCTTTATTTTCTATAATACAGTAGGAAGCAGTGACGCTGCTGCAGCTCCTTTATTTTCTTTAATACAGGAGGGGGAAGAGGCGCTGCTCCAGCTCCTTTTTTATCGATAATACTGGAGGAAGCGGTGACGCTGCTCCAGCTCCTTTATTTTCTATAATACAGGAGGAAGCAGTGACGCTGCTCCAGCCCCTTTATTTTCTATAATACAGGAGGAAGTAGAGACGCTTCGCCAGCTCCTTTATTTTCGATAATACAGGAGGAAGCAGTGACGCTGCTCCAGCTCCTTTACTTTCGATAATACAGGAGGAAGCAATGACGCTGCTCCAGCTCCTTTATTTTCTATAATACAGGAGGAAGCCGTGACGCTGCTCCAGCTCCTTTATTTTCTATAATACAGGAGGAAGCGGTGACGATGCTCCAGCTCCGTTATTTTCTATTGTACAGGAGGAAGCAGTGACGCTGCTCCAGCTCCTTTATTTTCTATAATACAGGAGGAATCAGTGACGCTGCCCCAGATCCTTTATTTTCTATAATACAGGAGGAAGCAGTGACGCTGCTCCAGCTCCTTTATTTTATATAATACAGGAGGAAGTAGAGACGCTGCGCCAGCTCCTTTATTTTCTATAATACAGGAGGAAGCAGTGACGCTGCTCCAGCTCCTTTATTTTCTATAATACAGTAGGAAGCAGTGACGCTGCTGCAGCTCCTTTATTTTCTTTAATACAGGAGGGGGAAGAGGCGCTGCTCCAGCTCCTTTTTTTATCGATAATACTGGAGGAAGCGGTGACGCTGCTCCAGCTCCTTTATTTTCTATAATACAGGAGGAAGCAGTGACGCTGCTCCAGCCACTTTATTTTCTATAATACAGGAGGAAGCAGAGACGCTGCTCCAGCTCCTTTATTTTCTATAATACAGGAGGAAGCAGTGACGCTGCTCCAGCTCCTTTATTTTCTATTATCCTGGAGGAAGCGGTAACGATGCTCCAGCTCCATTATTTTCTATTACACAGGAGTAAGTAGAGTCGCTGCTCCAGCTCCTTGATTTTCTATAATACAGGAGGAAGCAGTGTAGCTGCTCCAGCTCCTTTATTTTCTATAATACAGGATGAAGCAGAGACGCTGCTCCAGCTCCTTTATTTTGTATAATACAGGAGGAAGCAGTGACGCTGCTCCAGCTCCTTTATTTTCAATAATACAGGAGGAAGCAGAGACACTGCTCCAGCTCCTTTATTTTGTATAATACAGGAGGAAGCAGTGACGCTGCTCCAGCTCCTTTATTTTCAATAATACAGGAGGAAGCAGTGACGCTGCTCCAGCTCCTATATTTTCTATAATACAGGATGAAGCAGAGACACTGATCCAGCTCCTTTATTTTGTATAATACAAGAGGAAGCAGTGACGCTGCTCCAGCTCCTTTATTTTCAATAATACAGGAGGAAGCAGTGACGCTGCTCCAGCTCCTTTATTTTCAATAATACAGGAGGAAGCAGTGGCGCTGGTGCAGCTCCTTTATTTTCTATAATACAGGAGGAAGGAGAGACACTGCGCCAGCTCCTTTATTTTCTATAATACAGGAGGAAGCAGTGACGCTGCTCCAGCTCCTTTATTTTCTATAATACAGTAGGAAGCAGTGACGCTGCTCCAGCTCCTTTATTTTCTATAATACAGGAGGAAGCAGTGACGCGGCTCCAGCTCCTTTAGTTTTTCTAATACATAATGAAGCAGTGACGCTGCCCCAGCTCCTTTATTTTCTATAATACAGGAGGAAGTACAGACGCTGCTCCAGCTCCTTTATTTTCTATAATACAGTAGGAAGCAGTGACGCTGCTCCAGCTCCTTTATTTTCTATAGGACAGGAGGAAGCGGTGACGCTGCTCCAGCTCCTTTATTTTCGATAATACAGAAGGAAGTAGAGACGCTGCTCCAGCTCCTTTATTTTCTATAATACAGGAGGAAGCAGAGACGCTGCTCCATCTCCTTTATTTTCTATAATACAGGAGGAAGCGGTGACGCTGCTCCAGCTCATTTATTTTCTATAGTACAGGAGGAAGCAGTGACGCTGCTCCAGCTCCTTTATTTTCTATAATACAGGAGGAAGCAGTGACGCTGCTCCAGCCACTTTATTTTCTATAATACAGGAGGAAGCAGAGACGCTGCTCCAGCTCCTTTATTTTCTATAATACAGGAGGAAGCAGTGACGCTGCTCCAGCTCCTTTATTTTCTATTATCCTGGAGGAAGCGGTAACGATGCTCCAGCTCCATTATTTTCTATTACACAGGAGTAAGTAGAGTCGCTGCTCCAGCTCCTTGATTTTCTATAATACAGGAGGAAGCAGTGTAGCTGCTCCAGCTCCTTTATTTTCTATAATACAGGATGAAGCAGAGACGCTGCTCCAGCTCCTTTATTTTGTATAATACAGGAGGAAGCAGTGACGCTGCTCCAGCTCCTTTATTTTCAATAATACAGGAGGAAGCAGAGACACTGCTCCAGCTCCTTTATTTTGTATAATACAGGAGGAAGCAGTGACGCTGCTCCAGCTCCTTTATTTTCAATAATACAGGAGGAAGCAGTGACGCTGCTCCAGCTCCTATATTTTCTATAATACAGGATGAAGCAGAGACACTGATCCAGCTCCTTTATTTTGTATAATACAAGAGGAAGCAGTGACGCTGCTCCAGCTCCTTTATTTTCAATAATACAGGAGGAAGCAGTGACGCTGCTCCAGCTCCTTTATTTTCAATAATACAGGAGGAAGCAGTGGCGCTGGTGCAGCTCCTTTATTTTCTATAATACAGGAGGAAGGAGAGACACTGCGCCAGCTCCTTTATTTTCTATAATACAGGAGGAAGCAGTGACGCTGCTCCAGCTCCTTTATTTTCTATAATACAGTAGGAAGCAGTGACGCTGCTCCAGCTCCTTTATTTTCTATAATACAGGAGGAAGCAGTGACGCGGCTCCAGCTCCTTTAGTTTTTCTAATACATAATGAAGCAGTGACGCTGCCCCAGCTCCTTTATTTTCTATAATACAGGAGGAAGTACAGACGCTGCTCCAGCTCCTTTATTTTCTATAATACAGTAGGAAGCAGTGACGCTGCTCCAGCTCCTTTATTTTCTATAGGACAGGAGGAAGCGGTGACGCTGCTCCAGCTCCTTTATTTTCGATAATACAGAAGGAAGTAGAGACGCTGCTCCAGCTCCTTTATTTTCTATAATACAGGAGGAAGCAGAGACGCTGCTCCATCTCCTTTATTTTCTATAATACAGGAGGAAGCGGTGACGCTGCTCCAGCTCATTTATTTTCTATAGTACAGGAGGAAGCAGTGACGCTGCTCCAGCTCCTTTATTTTCTATAATACAGGAGGAAGCAGTGACGCTGCTCCAGCTTCTTTATTTTCTATAATACACGAGGAAGCAGTGACGCTGCTCCAGCTCCTTTATTTTCTATAATACACGAGGAAGCAGTGACGCTGCTCCAGCTACTTTATTTTCTATAATACAGGATGAATCAGTGACGCTGCCCCAGATCCTTTATTTTCTATAATACAGGAGGAAGCAGTGACGCTGCTCCAGCTCCTTTATTTTATATAATACAGGAGGAAGTAGAGACGCTGCGCCAGCTCCTTTATATTCGAGAATACAGGAGGAAGCCGTGACGCTGCTCCAGCTCCTTTATTTTCAATAATACAGGAGGAAGCAGTGACGCTGCTGTAGCTCCTTTATTTTCTTTAATACAGGAGGGGGAAGAGGCGCTGCTCCAGCTCCTTTATTTTCTATAATGCAGGAGGTAGCAGAGACGCTGCTCCAGCTCCTTTTTTTATCGATAATACTGGAGGAAGCGGTGACGCTGCACCAGCTCCTTTATTTTCTATAATACAGGAGGAAGCAGAGAAGCTGCTCCAGCTCCTTTATTTTCTATAATACAGGAGGAAGCAGTGACGCTGCTCCAGCTCCTTTATTTTCTATAGTACAGGAGGAAGCGGCGACGCTGCTCCAGCTCCTTTATTTTCGATAATACAGAAGGAAGCGGCGACGCTGCTCCAGCTCCTTTATTTTCGATAATACAGAAGGAAGCAGAGACGCTGCCCCAGCTCCTTTATTTTCTATAGTACAGAAGGAAGTAGAGACGCTGCTCCAGCTCCTTTATTTTCTATAATACAGGAGGAAGCAGCGACGCTGCTCCAGCTCCTTTATTTTCGATAATACAGGAGGAAGCAGCGACGCTGCTCCAGCTCCTTTATTTTCGATAATACAGGAGGAAGCAGTGACGCTGCCCCAGCTCCTTTATTTTCGATAATACAGAAGGAGGCAGTGACGCTGCTCCATCTCCTTTATTTTCGAGAATACAGGAGGAAGTAGAGACGCTGCTCCAGCACCTTTATTTTCTATAATACAGAAGGAAGTAGAGACGCTGCTCCAGCTCCTTTGTTTTCTATAATACAGGAGGAAGCAGTGACGCTGCTCCAGTTCCTTTATTTTCGATAATACAGAAGGAAGCAGTGACGCTGCTCCAGCTCCTTTATTTTCTATAATACAGGAGGAAGCGGTGACGCAGCTCCAGCTCCTTTATTTTCGATAATACAGAAGGAAGTAGAGACGCTGCTCCAGCTCCTTTATTTTCTATAATACAGAAGGAAGTAGAGACGCTGCTCCAGCTCCATTATTTTCTATAATACAGTACGAAGCAGTGACGCTGCTCCAGCTCCTTTATTTTCTATAGTACAGGAGGAAGCGGTGACGCTGCTCCAGCTCCTTTATTTTCGATAATACAGAAGGAAGCAGTGACGCTGCTCCATCTCCTTTTTTTTCGATAATACAGAAGGAAGCAGTGACGCTGCTCCATCTCCTTTGTTTTCGATAATACAGAAGGAAGCAGTGACGCTGCTCCAGCTCCTTTATTTTCTCTAATACAGAAGGAAGTAGAGACGCTGCTCCAGCTCCTTTATTTTCTATAATACAGGAGGAAGCGGTGACGCTGCTCCAGCTCCTTTATTTTCTATAATCCAGGAGGAAGCGGTGACGCTGCTCCAGCTCCGTAATTTTTGATAATACAGAAGGAAGCAGTGACGCTGCTCCAGCTCCTTTATTTTCTATAGTACAGGAGGAAGCGGTGACGCTGCTCCAGCTCCTTTATTTTCGATAATACAGGAGGAAGCAGCGACGCTGCTCCAGCTCCTTTATTTTCGATAATACAGGAGGAAGCAGCGACGCTGCTCCAGCTCCTTTATATTCGATAATACAGGAGGAAGCAGTGACGCTGCTCCAGCTCCTTTATTTTCGATAATACAGAAGGAAGCAGTGACGCTGCTCCATCTCCTTTATTTTCGAGAATACAGGAGGAAGTAGAGACGCTGCTCCAGCACCTTTATTTTCTATAATACAGAAGGAAGTAGAGACGCTGCTCCAGCTCCTTTATTTTCTATAATACAGGAGGAAGCAGCGACGCTGCTCCAGCTCCTTTATTTTCGATAATACAGGAGGAAGCGGTGACGCTGCTCCAGCTCCATTATTTTCTATAATACAGGAGGAAGCAGTGACGCTGCTCCAGCTCCTTTATTTTCGATAATACAGGAGGAAGCGGTGACGCTGCTCCAGCTCCTTTATTTTCTATAATACAGGAAGAAGCGGTGACGCAGCTCCAGCTCCTTTATTTTCGATAATACAGAATGAAGTAGAGACGCTGCTCCAGCTCCTTTATTTTCTATAATACAGAAGGAAGTAGAGACGCTGCTCCAGCTCCATTATTTTCTATAATACAGTACGAAGCAGTGACGCTGCTCCAGCTCCTTTATTTTCTATAGTACAGGAGGAAGCGGTGACGCTGCTCCAGCTCCTTTATTTTCGATAATACAGAAGGAAGCAGTGACGCTGCTCCATCTCCTTTATTTTCGATAATACAGAAGGAAGCAGTGACGCTGCTCCATCTCCTTTATTTTCGATAATACAGAAGGAAGCAGTGACGCTGCTCCAGCTCCTTTATTTTCTCTAATACAGAAGGAAGTAGAGACGCTGCTCCAGCTCCTTTATTTTCTATAATACAGGAGGAAGCGGTGACGCTGCTCCAGCTCCTTTATTTTCTATAATCCAGGAGGAAGCGGTGACGCTGCTCCAGCTCCGTTATTTTTGATAATACAGAAGGAAGCAGTGACGCTGCTCCAGCTCCTTTATTTTCTATAGTACAGGAGGAAGCGGTGACGCTGCTCCAGCTCCTTTATTTTCGATAATACAGGAGGAAGAAGTGACGCCTCTCCAGCTCCTTTATTTTCTATAATACAGGAGGAAGTAGAGACGCTGCTCCAGCTCCTTTATTTTCTATAATACAGTCGGAAGCGGTGACGCTGCTCCAGCTCCTTTATTTTCTATAATACAGGAGGAAGCAGTGACGCTGCTCCAGCTCCTTTATTTTCTATAATACAGGAGGAAGCAGTGACGCTGCTCCAGCTTCTTTATTTTCTATAATACACGAGGAAGCAGTGACGCTGCTCCAGCTCCTTTATTTTCTATAATACACGAGGAAGCAGTGACGCTGCTCCAGCTACTTTATTTTCTATAATACAGGATGAATCAGTGACGCTGCCCCAGATCCTTTATTTTCTATAATACAGGAGGAAGCAGTGACGCTGCTCCAGCTCCTTTATTTTATATAATACAGGAGGAAGCCGTGACGCTGCTCCAGCTCCTTTATTTTCAATAATACAGGAGGAAGCAGTGACGCTGCTGTAGCTCCTTTATTTTCTTTAATACAGGAGGGGGAAGAGGCGCTGCTCCAGCTCCTTTATTTTCTATAATGCAGGAGGTAGCAGAGACGCTGCTCCAGCTCCTTTTTTTATCGATAATACTGGAGGAAGCAGTGACGCTGCTCCAGCTCCTTTATTTTCTATAATACAGGAGGAAGCAGAGAAGCTGCTCCAGCTCCTTTATTTTCTATAATACACGAGGAAGCAGTGACGCTGCTCCAGCTCCTTTATTTTCTATAGTACAGGAGGAAGCGGCGACGCTGCTCCAGCTCCTTTATTTTCGATAATACAGAAGGAAGGAGAGACGCTGCTCCAGCTCCTTTATTTTCTATAATACAGGAGGAAGCAGTGACGCTGCTCCAGCCCCTTTATTTTCTATAATACAGGAGGAAGCAGTGACGCTGCTCCAGCTCCTTTATTTTCTATAATACAGGAGGAAGCAGAGAAGCTGCTCCAGCTCCTTTATTTTCTATAATACAGGAGGAAGCAGTGACGCTGCTCCAGCTCCTTTATTTTCTATAGTACAGGAGGAAGCGGCGACGCTGCTCCAGCTCCTTTATTTTCGATAATACAGAAGGAAGGAGAGACGCTGCTCCAGCTCCTTTATTTTCTAAAATACAGGAGGAAGCAGTGACGCTGCTCCAGCTCCTTTATTTTCGATAATACAGGAGGAAGCAGTGCCGCTGCTCCAGCTCCTTTATTTTCGATAATACAGAAGGAAGCAGTGACGCTGCTCCATCTCCTTTATTTTCGAGAATACAGGAGGAAGTAGAGACGCTGCTCCAGCACCTTTATTTTCTATAATACAGAAGGAAGTAGAGACGCTGCTCCAGCTCCTTTATTTTCTATAATACAGGAGGAAGCAGCGACGCTGCTCCAGCTCCTTTATTTTCGATAATACAGGAGGAAGCAGCGACGCTGCTCCAGCTCCTTTATTTTCGATAATACAGGAGGAAGCAGAGACGCTGCCCCAGCTCCTTTATTTTCGATAATACAGAAGGAAGCAGTGACGCTGCTCCATCTCCTTTATTTTCGAGAATACAGGAGGAAGTAGAGACGCTGCTCCAGCACCTTTATTTTCTATAATACAGAAGGAAGTAGAGACGCTGCTCCAGCTCCTTTATTTTCTATAATACAGGAGGAAGCAGCAACGCTGCTCCAGCTCCTTTATTTTCGATAATACAGGAGGAAGCGGTGACGCTGCTCCAGCTCCTTTATTTTCTATAATACAGGAGGAAGCAGTGACGCTGCTCCAGCTCCTTTATTTTCGATAATACAGGAGGAAGCAGTGACACTGCTACAGTTCCTTTATTTTCGATAATACAGAAGGAAGCAGTGACGCTGCTCCAGCTCCTTTATTTTCTATAATACAGGAGGAAGCGGTGACGAAGCTCCAGCTCCTTTATTTTCGATAATACAGAAGGAAGTAGAGACGCTGCTCCAGCTCCTTTATTTTCTATAATACAGAAGGAAGTAGAGACGCTGCTCCAGCTCCATTATTTTCTTGAATACAGTACGAAGCAGTGACGCTGCTCCAGCTCCTTTATTTTCTATAGTACAGGAGGAAGCGGTGACGCTGCTCCAGCTCCTTTATTTTCGAAAATACAGAAGGAAGCAGTGACGCTGCTCCATCTCCTTTATTTTCGATAATACAGAAGGAAGCAGTGACGCTGCTCCATCTCCTTTGTTTTCGATAATACAGAAGGAAGCAGTGACGCTGCTCCAGCTCCTTTATTTTCTCTAATACAGAAGGAAGTAGAGACGCTGCTCCAGCTCCTTTATTTTCTATAATACAGGAGGAAGCAGTGACGCTGCCCCAGCTCCTTTATTTTCGATAATACAGAAGGAAGTAGAGACGCTGCTCCAGCTCCTTTATTTTCTATAATACAGTCGGAAGCAGTGACGCTGCCCCAGCTCCTTTATTTTCTATAATACACGAGGAAGCAGTGACGCTGCTCCAGCTCCTTTATTTTCTATAATACAGGAGGAATCAGTGACCCTGCCCCAGATCCTTTATTTTCTATAATACAGGAGGAAGCAGTGACACTGCTCCAGCTCCTTTATTTTATATAATACAGGAGCAAGTAGAGACGCTGCGCCAGCTCCTTTATTTTCGAGAATACAGGAGGAAGCGGTGACGCTGCTCCAGCTCCTTTATTTTCTATAATACAGGAGGAAGCAGTGACGCTGCTGCAGCTCCTTTATTTTCTTTAATACAGGAGGGGGAAGAGGCGCTGCTCCAGCTCCTTTATTTTCTATAATGCAGGAGGAAGCGGTGACGCTGCTCCAGCTCCTTTATTTTCTATAATACAGGAGGAAGCAGTGACGCTGCTCCAGCTCCTTTATTTTCTATAATACAGGAGGAAGCAGTGACGCTGCTCCAGCTTCTTTATTTTCTATAATACACGAGGAAGCAGTGACGCTGCTCCAGCTCCTTTATTTTCTATAATACACGAGGAAGCAGTGACGCTGCTCCAGCTACTTTATTTTCTATAATACAGGATGAATCAGTGACGCTGCCCCAGATCCTTTATTTTCTATAATACAGGAGGAAGCAGTGACGCTGCTCCAGCTCCTTTATTTTATATAATACAGGAGGAAGTAGAGACGCTGCGCCAGCTCCTTTATATTCGAGAATACAGGAGGAAGCCGTGACGCTGCTCCAGCTCCTTTATTTTCAATAATACAGGAGGAAGCAGTGACGCTGCTGTAGCTCCTTTATTTTCTTTAATACAGGAGGGGGAAGAGGCGCTGCTCCAGCTCCTTTATTTTCTATAATGCAGGAGGAAGCAGTGACGCTGCTCCAGCCCCTTTATTTTCTATAATACAGGAGGAAGCAGTGACGCTGCTCCAGCTCCTTTATTTTCTATAATACAGGAGGAAGCAGAGAAGCTGCTCCAGCTCCTTTATTTTCTATAATACAGGAGGAAGCAGTGACGCTGCTCCAGCTCCTTTATTTTCTATAGTACAGGAGGAAGCGGCGACGCTGCTCCAGCTCCTTTATTTTCGATAATACAGAAGGAAGGAGAGACGCTGCTCCAGCTCCTTTATTTTCTATAATACAGGAGGAAGCAGTGACGCTGCTCCAGCTCCTTTATTTTCGATAATACAGGAGGAAGCAGTGCCGCTGCTCCAGCTCCTTTATTTTCGATAATACAGAAGGAAGCAGTGACGCTGCTCCATCTCCTTTATTTTCGAGAATACAGGAGGAAGTAGAGACGCTGCTCCAGCACCTTTATTTTCTATAATACAGAAGGAAGTAGAGACGTTGCTCCAGCTCCTTTATTTTCTATAATACAGGAGGAAGCAGCGACGCTGCTCCAGCTCCTTTATTTTCGATAATACAGGAGGAAGCAGCGACGCTGCTCCAGCTCCTTTATTTTCGATAATACAGGAGGAAGCAGTGACGCTGCCCCAGCTCCTTTATTTTCGATAATACAGAAGGAAGCAGTGACGCTGCTCCATCTCCTTTATTTTCGAGAATACAGGAGGAAGTAGAGACGCTGCTCCAGCACCTTTATTTTCTATAATACAGAAGGAAGTAGAGACGCTGCTCCAGCTCCTTTATTTTCTATAATACAGGAGGAAGCAGCGACGCTGCTCCAGCTCCTTTATTTTCGATAATACAGGAGGAAGCGGTGACGCTGCTCCAGCTCCTTTATTTTCTATAATACAGGAGGAAGCAGTGACGCTGCTCCAGCTCCTTTATTTTCGATAATACAGGAGGAAGCAGTGACGCTGCTCCAGTTCCTTTATTTTCGATAATACAGAAGGAAGCAGTGACGCTGCTCCAGCTCCTTTATTTTCTATAATACAGGAGGAAGCGGTGACGCAGCTCCAGCTCCTTTATTTTCGATAATACAGAAGGAAGTAGAGACGCTGCTCCAGCTCCTTTATTTTCTATAATACAGAAGGAAGTAGAGACGCTGCTACAGCTCCATTATTTTCTATAATACAGTACGAAGCAGTGACGCTGCTCCAGCTCCTTTATTTTCTATAGTACAGGAGGAAGCGGTGACGCTGCTCCAGCTCCTTTATTTTCGATAATACAGAAGGAAGCAGTGACGCTGCTCCATCTCCTTTATTTTCGATAATACAGAAGGAAGCAGTGACGCTGCTCCATCTCCTTTGTTTTCGATAATACAGAAGGAAGCAGTGACGCTGCTCCAGCTCCTTTATTTTCTCTAATACAGAAGGAAGTAGAGACGCTGCTCCAGCTCCTTTATTTTCTATAATACAGGAGGAAGCGGTGACGCTGCTCCAGCTCCTTTATTTTCTATAATCCAGGAGGAAGCGGTGACGCTGCTCCAGCTCCGTTATTTTTGATAATACAGAAGGAAGCAGTGACGCTGCTCCAGCTCCTTTATTTTCTATAGTACAGGAGGAAGCGGTGACGCTGCTCCAGCTCCTTTATTTTCGATAATACAGGAGGAAGCAGCGACGCTGCTCCAGCTCCTTTATTTTCGATAATACAGGAGGAAGCAGCGACGCTGCTCCAGCTCCTTTATATTCGATAATACAGGAGGAAGCAGTGACGCTGCTCCAGCTCCTTTATTTTCGATAATACAGAAGGAAGCAGTGACGCTGCTCCATCTCCTTTATTTTCGAGAATACAGGAGGAAGTAGAGACGCTGCTCCAGCACCTTTATTTTCTATAATACAGAAGGAAGTAGAGACGCTGCTCCAGCTCCTTTATTTTCTATAATACAGGAGGAAGCAGCGACGCTGCTCCAGCTCCTTTATTTTCCATAATACAGGAGGAAGCGGTGACGCTGCTCCAGCTCCTTTATTTTCTATAATACAGGAGGAAGCAGTGACGCTGCTCCAGCTCCTTTATTTTCGATAATACAGGAGGAAGCAGTGACGCTGCTCCAGTTCCTTTATTTTCGATAATACAGAAGGAAGCAGTGACGCTGCTCCAGCTCCTTTATTTTCGATAATACAGGAGGAAGCGGTGACGCAGCTCCAGCTCCTTTATTTTCGATAATACAGAAGGAAGTAGAGACGCTGCTCCAGCTCCTTTATTTTCTATAATACAGAAGGAAGTAGAGACGCTGCTCCAGCTCCATTATTTTCTATAATACAGTACGAAGCAGTGACGCTGCTCCAGCTCCTTTATTTTCTATAGTACAGGAGGAAGCGGTGACGCTGCTCCAGCTCCTTTATTTTCGATAATACAGAAGGAAGCAGTGACGCTGCTCCATCTCCTTTATTTTCGATAATACAGAAGGAAGCAGTGACGCTGCTCCATCTCCTTTATTTTCGATAATACAGAAGGAAGCAGTGACGCTGCTCCAGCTCCTTTATTTTCTCTAATACAGAAGGAAGTAGAGACGCTGCTCCAGCTCCTTTATTTTCTATAATACAGGAGGAAGCGGTGACGCTGCTCCAGCTCCTTTATTTTCTATAATACAGGAGGAAGCGGTGACGCTGCTCCAGCTCCGTTATTTTTGATAATACAGAAGGAAGCAGTGACGCTGCTCCAGCTCCGTTATTTTCTATAGTACAGGAGGAAGCGGTGACGCTGCTCCAGCTCCTTTATTTTCGATAATACAGGAGGAAGAAGTGACGCCTCTCCAGCTCCTTTATTTTCTATAATACAGGAGGAAGTAGAGACGCTGCTCCAGCTCATTTATTTTCTATAATACAGTCGGAAGCAGTGACGCTGCCCCAGCTCCTTTATTTTCGATAATACAGAAGGAAGTAGAGACGCTGCTCCAGCTCCTTTATTTTCTATAATACAGTCGGAAGCAGTGACGCTGCCCCAGCTCCTTTATTTTCGATAATACAGAAGGAAGTAGAGACGCTGCTCCAGCTCCTTTATTTTCTATAATACAGTCGGAAGCAGTGACGCTGCCCCAGCTCCTTTATTTTCTATAATACACGAGGAAGCAGTGACGCTGCTCCAGCTCCTTTATTTTCTATAATACAGGAGGAATCAGTGACGCTGCCCCAGATCCTTTATTTTCTATAGTACAGGAGGAAGCAGTGACGCTGCTCCAGCTCCTTTATTTTATATAATACAGGAGCAAGTAGAGACGCTGCGCCAGCTCCTTTATTTTCGACAATACAGGAGGAAGCGGTGACGCTGCTCCAGCTCCTTTATTTTCTATAATACAGGAGGAAGCAGTGACGCTGCTGCAGCTCCTTTATTTTCTTTAATACAGGAGGGGGAAGAGGCGCTGCTCCAGCTCCTTTATTTTCTATAATGCAGGAGGAAGCGGTGACGCTGCTCCAGCTCCTTTATTTTCTATAATACAGGAGGAAGCAGTGACGCTGCTCCAGCTCCTTTATTTTCTATAATACAGGAGGAAGCAGTGACGCTGCTCCAGCTTCTTTATTTTCTATAATACACGAGGAAGCAGTGACGCTGCTCCAGCTCCTTTATTTTCTATAATACACGAGGAAGCAGTGACGCTGCTCCAGCTACTTTATTTTCTATAATACAGGATGAATCAGTGACGCTGCCCCAGATCCTTTATTTTCTATAATACAGGAGGAAGCAGTGACGCTGCTCCAGCTCCTTTATTTTATATAATACAGGAGGAAGTAGAGACGCTGCGCCAGCTCCTTTATATTCGAGAATACAGGAGGAAGCCGTGACGCTGCTCCAGCTCCTTTATTTTCAATAATACAGGAGGAAGCAGTGACGCTGCTGTAGCTCCTTTATTTTCTTTAATACAGGAGGGGGAAGAGGCGCTGCTCCAGCTCCTTTATTTTCTATAATGCAGGAGGAAGCAGTGACGCTGCTCCAGCTCCTTTATTTTCTATAATACAGGAGGAAGCAGAGAAGCTGCTCCAGCTCCTTTATTTTCTATAACACAGGAGGAAGCAGTGACGCTGCTCCAGCTCCTTTATTTTCTATAGTACAGGAGGAAGCGGCGACGCTGCTCCAGCTCCTTTATTTTCGATAATACAGAAGGAAGGAGAGACGCTGCTCCAGCTCCTTTATTTTCTATAATACAGGAGGAAGCAGTGACGCTGCTCCAGCTCCTTTATTTTCGATAATACAGGAGGAAGCAGTGCCGCTGCTCCAGCTCCTTTATTTTGGATAATACAGAAGGAAGCAGTGACGCTGCTCCATCTCCTTTATTTTCGAGAATACAGGAGGAAGCAGTGACGCTGCTCCAGTTCCTTTATTTTCTATAATACAGAAGGAAGGAGAGACGCTGCTCCAGCTCCTTTATTTTCTATAATACAGGAGGAAGCAGTGACGCTGCTCCAGCTCCTTTATTTTCGATAATACAGGAGGAAGCAGTGCCGCTGCTCCAGCTCCTTTATTTTGGATAATACAGAAGGAAGCAGTGACGCTGCTCCAGCTCCTTTATTTTGGATAATACAGAAGGAAGCAGTGACGCTGCTCCAGCTCCTTTATTTTGGATAATACAGAAGGAAGCAGTGACGCTGCTCCATCTCCTTTATTTTCGATAATACAGGAGGAAGCAGTGCCGCTGCTCCAGCTCCTTTATTTTCTATAATACAGGAGGAAGCAGCGACGCTGCTCCAGCTCCTTTATTTTCGATAATACAGGAGGAAGCAGTGACGCTGCTCCATCTCCTTTATTTCGAGAATACAGGAGGAAGTAGAGACGCTGCTCCAGCACCTTTATTTTCTATAATACAGAAGGAAGTAGAGACGCTGCTCCAGCTCCTTTATTTTCTATAATACAGGAGGATGCAACGACGCTGCTCCAGCTCCTTTATTTTCGATAATACAGGAGGAAGCGGTGACGCTGCTCCAGCTCCTTTATTTTCTATAATACAGAAGGAAGCAGTGACGCTGCTCCAGCTCCTTTATTTTCTATAATACAGGAGGAAGCGGTGACGCAGCTCCAGCTCCTTTATTTTCGATAATACAGAAGGAAGTAGAGACGCTGCTCCAGCTCCTTTATTTTCTATAATACAGAAGGAAGTAGAGACGCTGCTCCAGCTCCATTATTTTCTATAATACAGTACGAAGCAGTGACGCTGCTCCAGCTCCTTTATTTTCTATAGTACAGGAGGAAGCGGTGACGCTGCTCCAGCTCCTTTATTTTCGATAATACAGAAGGAAGCAGTGACGCTGCTCCATCTCCTTTATTTTCGATAATACAGAAGGAAGCAGTGACGCTGCTCCATCTCCTTTGTTTTCGATAATACAGAAGGAAGCAGTGACGCTGCTCCAGCTCCTTTATTTTCTATAATACAGGAGGAAGCGGTGACACTGCTCCAGCTCCTTTATTTTCTATAATCCAGGAGGAAGCGGTGACGCTGCTCCAGCTCCGTTATTTTTGATAATACAGAAGGAAGCAGTGACGCTGCTCCAGCTCCTTTATTTTCTATAGTACAGGAGGAAGCGGTGACGCTGCTCCAGCTCCTTTATTTTCGATAATACAGGAGGAAGAAGTGACGCCTCTCCAGCTCCTTTATTTTCTATAATACAGAAGGAAGTCGAGACGTTGCTCCAGCTCCTTTATTTTCGATAATACAGAAGGAAGGAGAGACGCTGCTCCATCTCCTTTATTTTCGATAATACAGAAGGAAGCAGTGACACTGCTCCATCTCCTTTATTTTCGATAATACAGAAGGAAGCAGTGACGCTGCTCCAGCTCCTTTATTTTCTCTAATACAGAAGGAAGTAGAGACGCTGCTCCAGCTCCTTTATTTTCTATAATACAGGAGGAAGCGGTGACGCTGCTCCAGCTCCTTTATTTTCTATAATCCAGGAGGAAGCGGTGACGCTGCTCCAGCTCCGTTATTTTTGATAATACAGAAGGAAGCAGTGACGCTGCTCCAGCTCCTTTATTTTCTATAGTACAGGAGGAAGCGGTGACGCTGCTCCAGCTCCTTTATTTTCGATAATACAGGAGGAAGAAGTGACGCCTCTCCAGCTCCTTTATTTTCTATAATACAGAAGGAAGTCGAGACGTTGCTCCAGCTCCTTTATTTTCGATAATACAGAAGGAAGGAGAGACGCTGCTCCAGCTCCTTCATTTTCTATAATACAGGAGGAAGCAGTGACGCTGCTCCAGCTCCTTTATTTTCTATAATACAGGAGGAAGCAGTGACGCTGCTCCAGCTCCTTTATTTTCGATAATACAGAAGGAAGCAGTGAAGCTGCTCCAGCTCCTTTCTTTTCTATAGTACAGGAGGAAGCGGTGACGCTGCTCCAGCTCCTTTATTTTCGATAATACAGAAGGAAGTAGAGACGCTGCTCCAGCTCCTTTATTTTCTATAATACAGGCGGAAGCAGTGACGCTGATACAGTTCCTTTATTTTCTATAATACAGAAGGAAGTAGAGACGCTGCTACAGCTCCTTTATTTTCGATAATACAGAAGGAAGTAGAGACGCTGCTCCAACTCCTTTATTTTCTATAATACAGTAGGAAGCAGTGACGCTGCTCCAGCTCCTTTATTTTCTATTGTACAGGAGGAAGCGGTGACGCTGCTCCAGCTCCTTTATTTTCGATAATACAGAAGGAAATAGAGACGCTGCTCCAGCTCCTTTATTTTCTATAATACAGTAGGAAGCAGTGACGCTGCTCCAGCTCCTTTATTTTCTATAATACAGAAGGAAGCAGTGACGCTGCTCCAGCTCCTTTATTTTCGATAATACAGAAGGAAGCAGTGACGCTCCTGCAGCTCCTTTATTTTCTATAATACAGTAGGAAGCAGTGACGCTGCTCCAGCTCCTTTATTTTCTATAATACAGGAGGAAGCAGTGACGCGGCTCCAGATCCTTTAGTTTTTCTAATACATAATGAAGCAGTGACGCTGCCCCAGCTCCTTTATTTTCTATAATACAGGAGGAAGTAGAGACGCTGCTCCAGCTCCTTTATTTTCTATAATACAGTAGGAAGCAGTAACGCTGCTCCAGCTCCTTTATTTTCTATAGTACAGGAGGAAGCGGTGACGCTGCTCCAGCTCCTTTATTTTCGATAATACAGAAGGAAGTAGAGACGCTGCTCCAGCTCCTTTATTTTCAAGAATACAGGAGGAAGCAGTGACGCTGCTCCAGCTCCTTTATTTTCGATAATACAGAAGGAAGCAGTGACGCTGCTCCAGCTCCTTTATTTTCGATAATACAGAAGGAAGCAGTGACGCTGCTCCAGCTCCTTTATTTTCTATAACACAGGAGGAAGCAGTGACGCTGCTCCAGCTCCTTTATTTTCGATAGTACAGAAGGAAGTAGAGACGCTGCTCCAGCTCCTTTATTTTCTATAATACAGTAGGAAGCAGTGACGCTGCTCCAGCTCCTTTATTTTTTATAATACAGTAGGAAGCAGTGACGCTGCTCCAGCTCCTTTATTTTCTTTAGTACAGGGGGAAGCGGTGACGCTGCTCCAGCTCCTTTATTTTCGATAATACAGAAGGAAATAGAGACGCTGCTCCAGCTCCTTTATTTTCTATAATACAGTAGGAAGCAGTGACGCGGCTCCAGCTCCTTTATTTTCTATAATACAGGAGGAAGCGGTGACGCTGCTCCAGCTACTTTATTTTCGATAATACAGAAGAAAGTAGAGACGCTGCTCCAGCTCCTTTATTTTCTATAATACAGGAGGAAGCAGTGACGCTGCTCCAGCTCCTTTATTTTCTATAGTACAGGAGGAAGCGGCGACGCTGCTCCAGCTCCTTTATTTTCGATAATACAGAAGGAAGGAGAGACGCTGCTCCAGCTCCTTTATTTTCTATAATACAGGAGGAAGCAGTGACGCTGCTCCAGCTCCTTTATTTTCGATAATACAGGAGGAAGCAGTGACGCTGCTCCAGCTCCTTTATTTTCGATAATACAGAAGGAAGGAGAGACGCTGCTCCAGCTCCTTTATTTTCTATAATACAGAAGGAAGGAGAGACGCTGCTCCAGCTCCTTTATTTTCGATAATACAGGAGGAAGTAGAGACGCTGCTCCAGCTCCTTTATTTTCTATAATACAGAGGGAAGGAGAGACGCTGCTCCAGCTCCTTTATTTTCTATAATACAGGAGGAAGCAGTGATGCTGCTCCAGCTCCTTTATTTTCGATAATACAGAAGGAAGTAGAGACGCTGCTCCAGCTCCTTTATTTTCTATAATACAGAAGGAAGGAGAGACGCTGCTCCAGCTCCTTTATTTTCTATAATACAGGAGGAAGCAGTGACGCTGCTGCAGCTCCTTTATTTTCGATAATACAGGAGGAAGCAGTGACGCTGCTCCAGCTCCTTTATTTTCGATAATACAGAAGGAAGCAGTGACGCTGCTCCAGCTCATTTATTTTCTATAAAACAGGAGGAAGCGGTGACGCTGCTCCAGCTCCTTTATTTTCGATAATACAGAAGGAAGTAGAGACGCTGCTCCAGCTCCTTTATTTTCTATAATACAGAAGGAAGGAGAGACGCTGCTCCAGCTCCTTTATTTTCTATAATACAGTAGGAAGCAGTGACGCTGCTCCAGCTCCTTTATTTTCTATAGTACAGGAGGAAGCGGTGACGCTGCTCCAGCTCCTTTCATTTCGATAATACAGAAGGAAGCAGTGACGCTGCTCCATCTCCTTCATTTTCGATAATACAGAAGGAAGCAGTGACGCTGCTCCATCTCCTTTATTTTCGATAATACAGAAGGAAGTAGAGACGCTGCTCCAGCTCCTTTATTTTCTATAATACAGAAGGAAGTAGAGACGCTGCTCCAGCTCCTTTATTTTCTATAATACAGGAGAAAGCGGTGACGCTGCTCCAGCTCCTTTATTTTCTATAATACAGGAGGAAGCGGTGACGCTGCTCCAGCTCCTTTATTTTCGATAATACAGAAGGAAGCAGTGACGCTGCTCCAGCTCCTTCATTTTCTATAGTACAGGAGGAAGCGGTGACGCTGCTCCAGCTCATTTATTTTCGATAATACAGAAGGAAGGAGAGACGCTGCTCCAGCTCCTTTATTTTGTATAATACAGGAGGAAGCAGTGACGCTGCTCCAGCTCCTTTATTTTCTATAATACAGAAGGAAGTAGAGACGCTGCTCCAGCTCCTTTATTTTCGATAATACAGAAGGAAGGAGAGACGCTGCTCCAGCTACTTTATTTTCTATTATACAGTAGGAAGCAGTGACGCTGCTCCAGCTCCTTTCTTTTCTATAGTACAGGAGGAAGCGGTGACGCTGCTCCAGCTCCTTTATTTTCGATAATACAGAAGGAAGTAGAGACGCAGCTCCAGCTCCTTTATTTTCTATAATACAGGAGGAAGCAGTGACGCTGATACAGCTCCTTTATTTTCTATAATACAGAAGGAAGTAGAGACGCTGCTACAGCTCCTTTATTTTCGATAATACAGAAGGAAGTAGAGACGCTGCTCCAGCTCCTTTATTTTCTATAATACAGTAGGAAGCAGTGACGCTGCTCCAGCTCCTTTATTTTCTATAATACACGAGGAAGCAGTGACGCTGCTCCAGCTCCTTTATTTCCGATAATACAGAAGGAAGCAGTGACGCTGCTCCAGCTCCTTTATTTTCTATTGTACAGGAGGAAGCGGTGACGCTGCTCCAGCTCCTTTATTTTCGATAATACAGAAGGAGGTAGAGACGCTGCTCCAGCTCCTTTATTTTGTATAATACAGAAGGAAGCAGTGACGCTGCTCCAGCTCCTTTATTTTCTATAATACAGAAGGAAGTAGAGACGCTGCTCCAGCTCCTTTATTTTCTATAATACAGTAGGAAGCAGTGACGCTGCTCCAGCTCCTTTATTTTCTATAATACAGAAGGATGTAGAGACGCTGCTCCACCTCCTTTATTTTCTATAATACAGAAGGAAGTAGAGACGCCTCTCCAGCTCCTTTATTTTCTATCATACAGTAGGAAGCAGTGACGCTGCTCCAGCTCCTTTATTTTCTATAATACAGGAGGAAGCGGTGACGCTGCTCCAGCTCCTTTATTTTCGATAATACAGAAGAAAGTAGAGACGCTGCTCCAGCTCCTTTATTTTCTATAATACAGTAGGAAGCAGTGACGCTGCTCCAGCTCCTTTATTTTGTATAATACAGGAGGAAGCAGTGACCCTGCTCCAGCTCCTTTAGTTTTTCTAATACAGGAGGAAGCAGAGACGCTGCCCCGGCTCCTTTATTTTCTATAATACAGGAGGAAGCAGTGACGCTGCTCCAGATCCTTTATTTTCGATAATACAGAAGGAAGTAGAGACGCTGCTCCAGCTCCTTTATTTTCTATAATACAGTAGGAAGCAGTGACGCTGGTCCAGCTCCTTTATTTTCTATAATACAGGAGGAAGCAGTGAAGCTGCTCCAGCTCCTTTAGTTTTTCTAATACAGGAGGAAGCAGAGACGCTGCCCCAGCTCCTTTATTTTCTATAATACAGGAGGAAGCAGAGACGCTGCCCCAGCTCCTTTATTTTATATAATACAGGATGAAGCAGTGACGCTGCTCCAGCTCCTTTATTTTCGAAAATACAGGAGGAAGCGGTGACGCTGCTCCAGCTCCTTTATTTTCGATAATGCAGAAGGAAGTGGAGACGCTGCTCCAGCTCCTTTATTTTCTATAATACAGGAGTTAGCAGAGACGCTGCTCCAGCTCCGTTATTTTCTATAATACAGGAGGAAGCAGTGACGCAGCTCCTGCTCCTTTATTTTCTATAATACAGGAGGAAGCAGCGACGCTGCTGCAGCTCCTTTATTTTCTATAATACAGGAGGAAGCAGAGAAGCTGCTCCAGCTCCTTTATTTTCTATAATCCTGGAGGAAGCGGTGACGATGCTCCAGCTCCTTTATTTTCTATTACACAGGAGTCAGTAGAGTCGCTGCTCCAGCTCCTTTATTTTCTATAATACAGGAGGAAGCAGTGTAGCTGCTCCAGCTCCTTTATTTTCTATAATACAGGAGGAAGCAGTGACGCTGCTCCAGCTCCTTTATTTTCAAAAATACAGGAGGAAGCAGTGACGCTGCTCCAGCTCCTTTATTTTCAATAATACATGAGGAAGCAGTGTAGCTGCTCCAGCTCCTATATTTTCTATAATACAGGATGAAGCAGAGACACTGCTCCAGCTCCTTTATTTTGTATAATACAGGAGGAAGATGTGACGCTGCTGCAGCTCCTTTATTTTCAATAATACAGGAGGAAGCAGTGACGCTGCTCCAGCTCCTTTATTTTCTATAATACAGGAGGAAGCAGTGGCGCTGGTGCAGCTCCTTTATTTTCTATAATACAGGAGGAAGGAGAGACACTGCGCCAGCTCCTTTATTTTCTATAATACAGGAGGAAGCAGTGACGCTGCTCCAGCTCCTTTATTTTCTATAATACAGTAGGAAGCAGTGACGCTGCTCAGGCTCATTTACTTTCTATAATACAGGAGGAAGCAGTGACGCGGCTCCAGCTCCTTTAGTTTTTCTAATACAGGAGGAAGCAGTGACGCTGCCGCAGCTCCTTTATTTTCTATAATACAGAAGGAAGTAGAGACGCTGCCCCAGCTCCTTTATTTTCTATAATACAGAAGGAAGTAGAGACGCTGCTCCAGCTCCTTTATTTTCTATAATACAGTAGGAAGCAGTGACGCTGCTCCAGCTGCTTTATTTTCTATAGTACAGGAGGAAGCAGTGACGCTGCCCCAGCTCCTTTATTTTCTATAATACAGAAGGAAGTAGAGACGCTGCTCCAGCTCCTTTATTTTCTATCATACAAGAGGAAGCAGTGACGCTGCTCCAGCTCCTTTATTTTCTATCATACAGGAGGAAGCGGTGACGCTGCTCCAGCTCCTTTATTTTCTATAATACAGAAGGAAGTAGAGACGCTGCTCCAGCTCCTTTATTTTCTATCATACAGGAGGAAGCGGTGACGATGCTCCAGCTCCTTTATATTCTATTACACAGGAGTAAGTAGAGTCGCTGCTCCAGCTCCTTGATTTTCTATAATACAAGAGGAAGCAGTGACGCTGCTCCAGCTCCTTTATTTTCTATCATACAGGAGGAAGCGGTGACGATGCTCCAGCTCCTTTATATTCTATTACACAGGAGTAAGTAGAGTCGCTGCTCCAGCTCCTTGATTTTCTATAATACAGTAGGAAGCAGTGTAGCTGCTCCAGCTCCTTTATTTTCTATAATACAGGATGAAGCAGAGACGCTGCTCCAGCTCCTTTATTTTGTATAATACAGGAGGAAGCAGTGACGCTGCTCCAGCTCCTTTATTTTCAATAATACAGGAGGAAGCAGTGTAGCTGCTCCAGCTCCTATATTTTCTATAATACAGGATGAAGCAGAGACACTGCTCCAGCTCCTTTATTTTGTATAATACAGGAGGAAGATGTGACGCTGCTGCAGCTCCTTTATTTTCAATAATACAGGAGGAAGCAGTGACGCTGCTCCAGCTCCTTTATTTTCTATAATACAGAAGGAAGTAGAGACGCTGCTCCAGCTCCTTTATTTTCTATCATACAAGAGGAAGCAGTGACGCTGCTCCAGCTCCTTTATTTTCTATCATACAGGAGGAAGCGGTGACGATGCTCCAGCTCCTTTATATTCTATTACACAGGAGTAAGTAGAGTCGCTGCTCCAGCTCCTTGATTTTCTATAATACAGGAGGAAGCAGTGTAGCTGCTCCCGCTCCTTTATTTTCTATAATACAGGATGAAGCAGAGACGCTGCTCCAGCTCCTTTATTTTGTATAATACAGGAGGAAGCAGTGACGCTGCTCCAGCTCCTTTATTTTCAATAATACAGGAGGAAGCAGAGACACTGCTCCAGCTCCTTTATTTTGTATAATACAGGAGGAAGCAGTGACGCTGCTCCAGCTCCTTTATTTTCAATAATACAGGAGGAAGCAGTGACGCTGCTCCAGCTCCTTTATTTTCTATAATACAGGATGAAGCAGAGACACTGCTCCAGCTCCTTTATTTTCTATAATACAGGAGGAAGCAGTGACGCTGCTCCAGCTCCTTTACTTTCAATAATACAGGAGGAAGCAGTGACGCTGCTCCAGCTCCTTTATTTTCAATAATACAGGAGGAAGCAGTGGCGCTGGTGCAGCTCCTTTATTTTGTATAATACAGGAGGAAGGAGAGACACTGCGCCAGCTCCTTTATTTTCTATAATACAGGAGGAAGCAGTGACGCTGCTCCAGCTCCTTTATTTTCTATAATACAGGAGGAAGCAGTGACGCGGCTCCAGATCCTTTAGTTTTTCTAATACATAATGAAGCAGTGACGCTGCCCCAGCTCCTTTATTTTCTATAATACAGGAGGAAGTAGAGACGCTGCTCCAGCTCCTTTATTTTCTATAATACAGTAGGAAATAGTAACGCTGCTCCAGCTCCTTTATTTTCTATAGTACAGGAGGAAGCGGTGACGCTGCTCCAGCTCCTTTATTTTCGAGAATACAGAAGGAAGTAGAGACGCTGCTCCAGCTCCTTTATTTTCAAGAATACAGGAGGAAGGAGTGACGCTGCTCCAGCTCCTTTATTTTCGATAATACAGAAGGAAGCAGTGACGCTGCTCCAGCTCCTTTATTTTCGATAATACAGAAGGAAGCAGTGACGCTGCTCCAGCTCCTTTATTTTCTATAGTACAGGAGGAAGCGGTGACGCTGCTCCAGCTCCTTTATTTTCGATAATACAGAAGGAAGGAGAGACGCTGCTCCAGCTCCTTTATTTTCAAGAATACAGGAGGAAGCAGTGACGCTGCTCCAGCTCCTTTATTTTCGATAATACAGAAGGAAGCAGTGACGCTGCTCCAGCAACTTTATTTTCGATAATACAGAAGGAAGCAGTGACGCTGCTCCAGCTCCTTTATTTTCTATAGTACAGGAGGAAGCGGTGACGCTGCTCCAGCTCCTTTATTTTCGATAATACAGAAGGAAGGAGAGACGCTGCTCCAGCTCCTTTATTTTCGTTAATACAGAAGGAAGGAGAGACGCTGCTCCAGCTCCTTTATTTTCTATAATACAGGAGGAAGCAGTGACGCTGCTCCAGCTCCTTTATTTTCTATAATACAGGAGGAAGCAGTGACGCTGCTCCAGCTCCTTTATTTTCTATAATACAGGAGGAAGCAGTGACGCTGCTCCAGCTCCTTTATTTTCGATATTACAGAAGGAAGCAGTGAAGCTGCTCCAGCTCCTTTCTTTTCTATAGTACAGGAGGAAGCGGTGACGCTGCTCCAGCTCCTTTATTTTCGATAATACAGAAGGAAGTAGAGACGCTGCTCCAGCTCCTTTATTTTCTATAATACAGGAGGAAGCAGTGACGCTGATACAGCTCCTTTATTTTCTATAATACAGAAGGAAGTAGAGACGCTGCTACAGCTCCTTTATTTTCGATAATACAGAAGGAAGTAGAGACGCTGCTCCAACTCCTTTATTTTCTATAATACAGTAGGAAGCTGTGACGCTGCTCCAGCTCCTTTATTTTCTATAAAACAGGAGGAAGCGGTGACGCTGCTCCAGCTCCTTTATTTTCGATAATACAGAAGGAAGTAGAGACGCTGCTCCAGCTCCTTTATTTTCTATAATACAGTAGGAAGCAGTGACGCTGCTCCAGCTCCTTTATTTTCTATAATACACGAGGAAGCAGTGACGCTGCTCCAGCTCCTTTATTTCCGATAATACAGAAGGAAGCAGTGACGCTGCTCCAGCTCCTTTATTTTCTATTGTACAGGAGGAAGCGGTGACGCTGCTCCAGCTCCTTTATTTTCGATAATACAGGAGGAAGCAGTGACGCTGCTCCAGTTCCTTTATTTTCGATAATACAGAAGGAAGCAGTGACGCTGCTCCAGCTCCTTTATTTTCGATAATACAGGAGGAAGCGGTGACGCAGCTCCAGCTCCTTTATTTTCGATAATACAGAAGGAAGTAGAGACGCTGCTCCAGCTCCTTTATTTTCTATAATACAGAAGGAAGTAGAGACGCTGCTCCAGCTCCATTATTTTCTATAATACAGTACGAAGCAGTGACGCTGCTCCAGCTCCTTTATTTTCTATAGTACAGGAGGAAGCGGTGACGCTGCTCCAGCTCCTTTATTTTCGATAATACAGAAGGAAGCAGTGACGCTGCTCCATCTCCTTTATTTTCGATAATACAGAAGGAAGCAGTGACGCTGCTCCATCTCCTTTATTTTCGATAATACAGAAGGAAGCAGTGACGCTGCTCCAGCTCCTTTATTTTCTCTAATACAGAAGGAAGTAGAGACGCTGCTCCAGCTCCTTTATTTTCTATAATACAGGAGGAAGCGGTGACGCTGCTCCAGCTCCTTTATTTTCTATAATACAGGAGGAAGCGGTGACGCTGCTCCAGCTCCGTTATTTTTGATAATACAGAAGGAAGCAGTGACGCTGCTCCAGCTCCGTTATTTTCTATAGTACAGGAGGAAGCGGTGACGCTGCTCCAGCTCCTTTATTTTCGATAATACAGGAGGAAGAAGTGACGCCTCTCCAGCTCCTTTATTTTCTATAATACAGGAGGAAGTAGAGACGCTGCTCCAGCTCATTTATTTTCTATAATACAGTCGGAAGCAGTGACGCTGCCCCAGCTCCTTTATTTTCGATAATACAGAAGGAAGTAGAGACGCTGCTCCAGCTCCTTTATTTTCTATAATACAGTCGGAAGCAGTGACGCTGCCCCAGCTCCTTTATTTTCGATAATACAGAAGGAAGTAGAGACGCTGCTCCAGCTCCTTTATTTTCTATAATACAGTCGGAAGCAGTGACGCTGCCCCAGCTCCTTTATTTTCTATAATACACGAGGAAGCAGTGACGCTGCTCCAGCTCCTTTATTTTCTATAATACAGGAGGAATCAGTGACGCTGCCCCAGATCCTTTATTTTCTATAGTACAGGAGGAAGCAGTGACGCTGCTCCAGCTCCTTTATTTTATATAATACAGGAGCAAGTAGAGACGCTGCGCCAGCTCCTTTATTTTCGACAATACAGGAGGAAGCGGTGACGCTGCTCCAGCTCCTTTATTTTCTATAATACAGGAGGAAGCAGTGACGCTGCTGCAGCTCCTTTATTTTCTTTAATACAGGAGGGGGAAGAGGCGCTGCTCCAGCTCCTTTATTTTCTATAATGCAGGAGGAAGCGGTGACGCTGCTCCAGCTCCTTTATTTTCTATAATACAGGAGGAAGCAGTGACGCTGCTCCAGCTCCTTTATTTTCTATAATACAGGAGGAAGCAGTGACGCTGCTCCAGCTTCTTTATTTTCTATAATACACGAGGAAGCAGTGACGCTGCTCCAGCTCCTTTATTTTCTATAATACACGAGGAAGCAGTGACGCTGCTCCAGCTACTTTATTTTCTATAATACAGGATGAATCAGTGACGCTGCCCCAGATCCTTTATTTTCTATAATACAGGAGGAAGCAGTGACGCTGCTCCAGCTCCTTTATTTTATATAATACAGGAGGAAGTAGAGACGCTGCGCCAGCTCCTTTATATTCGAGAATACAGGAGGAAGCCGTGACGCTGCTCCAGCTCCTTTATTTTCAATAATACAGGAGGAAGCAGTGACGCTGCTGTAGCTCCTTTATTTTCTTTAATACAGGAGGGGGAAGAGGCGCTGCTCCAGCTCCTTTATTTTCTATAATGCAGGAGGAAGCAGTGACGCTGCTCCAGCTCCTTTATTTTCTATAATACAGGAGGAAGCAGAGAAGCTGCTCCAGCTCCTTTATTTTCTATAACACAGGAGGAAGCAGTGACGCTGCTCCAGCTCCTTTATTTTCTATAGTACAGGAGGAAGCGGCGACGCTGCTCCAGCTCCTTTATTTTCGATAATACAGAAGGAAGGAGAGACGCTGCTCCAGCTCCTTTATTTTCTATAATACAGGAGGAAGCAGTGACGCTGCTCCAGCTCCTTTATTTTCGATAATACAGGAGGAAGCAGTGCCGCTGCTCCAGCTCCTTTATTTTGGATAATACAGAAGGAAGCAGTGACGCTGCTCCATCTCCTTTATTTTCGAGAATACAGGAGGAAGCAGTGACGCTGCTCCAGTTCCTTTATTTTCTATAATACAGAAGGAAGGAGAGACGCTGCTCCAGCTCCTTTATTTTCTATAATACAGGAGGAAGCAGTGACGCTGCTCCAGCTCCTTTATTTTCGATAATACAGGAGGAAGCAGTGCCGCTGCTCCAGCTCCTTTATTTTGGATAATACAGAAGGAAGCAGTGACGCTGCTCCAGCTCCTTTATTTTGGATAATACAGAAGGAAGCAGTGACGCTGCTCCAGCTCCTTTATTTTGGATAATACAGAAGGAAGCAGTGACGCTGCTCCATCTCCTTTATTTTCGATAATACAGGAGGAAGCAGTGCCGCTGCTCCAGCTCCTTTATTTTCTATAATACAGGAGGAAGCAGCGACGCTGCTCCAGCTCCTTTATTTTCGATAATACAGGAGGAAGCAGTGACGCTGCTCCATCTCCTTTATTTCGAGAATACAGGAGGAAGTAGAGACGCTGCTCCAGCACCTTTATTTTCTATAATACAGAAGGAAGTAGAGACGCTGCTCCAGCTCCTTTATTTTCTATAATACAGGAGGATGCAACGACGCTGCTCCAGCTCCTTTATTTTCGATAATACAGGAGGAAGCGGTGACGCTGCTCCAGCTCCTTTATTTTCTATAATACAGAAGGAAGCAGTGACGCTGCTCCAGCTCCTTTATTTTCTATAATACAGGAGGAAGCGGTGACGCAGCTCCAGCTCCTTTATTTTCGATAATACAGAAGGAAGTAGAGACGCTGCTCCAGCTCCTTTATTTTCTATAATACAGAAGGAAGTAGAGACGCTGCTCCAGCTCCATTATTTTCTATAATACAGTACGAAGCAGTGACGCTGCTCCAGCTCCTTTATTTTCTATAGTACAGGAGGAAGCGGTGACGCTGCTCCAGCTCCTTTATTTTCGATAATACAGAAGGAAGCAGTGACGCTGCTCCATCTCCTTTATTTTCGATAATACAGAAGGAAGCAGTGACGCTGCTCCATCTCCTTTGTTTTCGATAATACAGAAGGAAGCAGTGACGCTGCTCCAGCTCCTTTATTTTCTATAATACAGGAGGAAGCGGTGACACTGCTCCAGCTCCTTTATTTTCTATAATCCAGGAGGAAGCGGTGACGCTGCTCCAGCTCCGTTATTTTTGATAATACAGAAGGAAGCAGTGACGCTGCTCCAGCTCCTTTATTTTCTATAGTACAGGAGGAAGCGGTGACGCTGCTCCAGCTCCTTTATTTTCGATAATACAGGAGGAAGAAGTGACGCCTCTCCAGCTCCTTTATTTTCTATAATACAGAAGGAAGTCGAGACGTTGCTCCAGCTCCTTTATTTTCGATAATACAGAAGGAAGGAGAGACGCTGCTCCATCTCCTTTATTTTCGATAATACAGAAGGAAGCAGTGACACTGCTCCATCTCCTTTATTTTCGATAATACAGAAGGAAGCAGTGACGCTGCTCCAGCTCCTTTATTTTCTCTAATACAGAAGGAAGTAGAGACGCTGCTCCAGCTCCTTTATTTTCTATAATACAGGAGGAAGCGGTGACGCTGCTCCAGCTCCTTTATTTTCTATAATCCAGGAGGAAGCGGTGACGCTGCTCCAGCTCCGTTATTTTTGATAATACAGAAGGAAGCAGTGACGCTGCTCCAGCTCCTTTATTTTCTATAGTACAGGAGGAAGCGGTGACGCTGCTCCAGCTCCTTTATTTTCGATAATACAGGAGGAAGAAGTGACGCCTCTCCAGCTCCTTTATTTTCTATAATACAGAAGGAAGTCGAGACGTTGCTCCAGCTCCTTTATTTTCGATAATACAGAAGGAAGGAGAGACGCTGCTCCAGCTCCTTCATTTTCTATAATACAGGAGGAAGCAGTGACGCTGCTCCAGCTCCTTTATTTTCTATAATACAGGAGGAAGCAGTGACGCTGCTCCAGCTCCTTTATTTTCGATAATACAGAAGGAAGCAGTGAAGCTGCTCCAGCTCCTTTCTTTTCTATAGTACAGGAGGAAGCGGTGACGCTGCTCCAGCTCCTTTATTTTCGATAATACAGAAGGAAGTAGAGACGCTGCTCCAGCTCCTTTATTTTCTATAATACAGGCGGAAGCAGTGACGCTGATACAGTTCCTTTATTTTCTATAATACAGAAGGAAGTAGAGACGCTGCTACAGCTCCTTTATTTTCGATAATACAGAAGGAAGTAGAGACGCTGCTCCAACTCCTTTATTTTCTATAATACAGTAGGAAGCAGTGACGCTGCTCCAGCTCCTTTATTTTCTATTGTACAGGAGGAAGCGGTGACGCTGCTCCAGCTCCTTTATTTTCGATAATACAGAAGGAAATAGAGACGCTGCTCCAGCTCCTTTATTTTCTATAATACAGTAGGAAGCAGTGACGCTGCTCCAGCTCCTTTATTTTCTATAATACAGAAGGAAGCAGTGACGCTGCTCCAGCTCCTTTATTTTCGATAATACAGAAGGAAGCAGTGACGCTCCTGCAGCTCCTTTATTTTCTATAATACAGTAGGAAGCAGTGACGCTGCTCCAGCTCCTTTATTTTCTATAATACAGGAGGAAGCAGTGACGCGGCTCCAGATCCTTTAGTTTTTCTAATACATAATGAAGCAGTGACGCTGCCCCAGCTCCTTTATTTTCTATAATACAGGAGGAAGTAGAGACGCTGCTCCAGCTCCTTTATTTTCTATAATACAGTAGGAAGCAGTAACGCTGCTCCAGCTCCTTTATTTTCTATAGTACAGGAGGAAGCGGTGACGCTGCTCCAGCTCCTTTATTTTCGATAATACAGAAGGAAGTAGAGACGCTGCTCCAGCTCCTTTATTTTCAAGAATACAGGAGGAAGCAGTGACGCTGCTCCAGCTCCTTTATTTTCGATAATACAGAAGGAAGCAGTGACGCTGCTCCAGCTCCTTTATTTTCGATAATACAGAAGGAAGCAGTGACGCTGCTCCAGCTCCTTTATTTTCTATAACACAGGAGGAAGCAGTGACGCTGCTCCAGCTCCTTTATTTTCGATAGTACAGAAGGAAGTAGAGACGCTGCTCCAGCTCCTTTATTTTCTATAATACAGTAGGAAGCAGTGACGCTGCTCCAGCTCCTTTATTTTTTATAATACAGTAGGAAGCAGTGACGCTGCTCCAGCTCCTTTATTTTCTTTAGTACAGGGGGAAGCGGTGACGCTGCTCCAGCTCCTTTATTTTCGATAATACAGAAGGAAATAGAGACGCTGCTCCAGCTCCTTTATTTTCTATAATACAGTAGGAAGCAGTGACGCGGCTCCAGCTCCTTTATTTTCTATAATACAGGAGGAAGCGGTGACGCTGCTCCAGCTACTTTATTTTCGATAATACAGAAGAAAGTAGAGACGCTGCTCCAGCTCCTTTATTTTCTATAATACAGGAGGAAGCAGTGACGCTGCTCCAGCTCCTTTATTTTCTATAGTACAGGAGGAAGCGGCGACGCTGCTCCAGCTCCTTTATTTTCGATAATACAGAAGGAAGGAGAGACGCTGCTCCAGCTCCTTTATTTTCTATAATACAGGAGGAAGCAGTGACGCTGCTCCAGCTCCTTTATTTTCGATAATACAGGAGGAAGCAGTGACGCTGCTCCAGCTCCTTTATTTTCGATAATACAGAAGGAAGGAGAGACGCTGCTCCAGCTCCTTTATTTTCTATAATACAGAAGGAAGGAGAGACGCTGCTCCAGCTCCTTTATTTTCGATAATACAGGAGGAAGTAGAGACGCTGCTCCAGCTCCTTTATTTTCTATAATACAGAGGGAAGGAGAGACGCTGCTCCAGCTCCTTTATTTTCTATAATACAGGAGGAAGCAGTGATGCTGCTCCAGCTCCTTTATTTTCGATAATACAGAAGGAAGTAGAGACGCTGCTCCAGCTCCTTTATTTTCTATAATACAGAAGGAAGGAGAGACGCTGCTCCAGCTCCTTTATTTTCTATAATACAGGAGGAAGCAGTGACGCTGCTGCAGCTCCTTTATTTTCGATAATACAGGAGGAAGCAGTGACGCTGCTCCAGCTCCTTTATTTTCGATAATACAGAAGGAAGCAGTGACGCTGCTCCAGCTCATTTATTTTCTATAAAACAGGAGGAAGCGGTGACGCTGCTCCAGCTCCTTTATTTTCGATAATACAGAAGGAAGTAGAGACGCTGCTCCAGCTCCTTTATTTTCTATAATACAGAAGGAAGGAGAGACGCTGCTCCAGCTCCTTTATTTTCTATAATACAGTAGGAAGCAGTGACGCTGCTCCAGCTCCTTTATTTTCTATAGTACAGGAGGAAGCGGTGACGCTGCTCCAGCTCCTTTCATTTCGATAATACAGAAGGAAGCAGTGACGCTGCTCCATCTCCTTCATTTTCGATAATACAGAAGGAAGCAGTGACGCTGCTCCATCTCCTTTATTTTCGATAATACAGAAGGAAGTAGAGACGCTGCTCCAGCTCCTTTATTTTCTATAATACAGAAGGAAGTAGAGACGCTGCTCCAGCTCCTTTATTTTCTATAATACAGGAGAAAGCGGTGACGCTGCTCCAGCTCCTTTATTTTCTATAATACAGGAGGAAGCGGTGACGCTGCTCCAGCTCCTTTATTTTCGATAATACAGAAGGAAGCAGTGACGCTGCTCCAGCTCCTTCATTTTCTATAGTACAGGAGGAAGCGGTGACGCTGCTCCAGCTCATTTATTTTCGATAATACAGAAGGAAGGAGAGACGCTGCTCCAGCTCCTTTATTTTGTATAATACAGGAGGAAGCAGTGACGCTGCTCCAGCTCCTTTATTTTCTATAATACAGAAGGAAGTAGAGACGCTGCTCCAGCTCCTTTATTTTCGATAATACAGAAGGAAGGAGAGACGCTGCTCCAGCTACTTTATTTTCTATTATACAGTAGGAAGCAGTGACGCTGCTCCAGCTCCTTTATTTTCTATAATACAGGAGGAAGCAGTGACGCTGCTCCAGCTCCTTTATTTTCGATAATACAGAAGGAAGCAGTGAAGCTGCTCCAGCTCCTTTCTTTTCTATAGTACAGGAGGAAGCGGTGACGCTGCTCCAGCTCCTTTATTTTCGATAATACAGAAGGAAGTAGAGACGCAGCTCCAGCTCCTTTATTTTCTATAATACAGGAGGAAGCAGTGACGCTGATACAGCTCCTTTATTTTCTATAATACAGAAGGAAGTAGAGACGCTGCTACAGCTCCTTTATTTTCGATAATACAGAAGGAAGTAGAGACGCTGCTCCAGCTCCTTTATTTTCTATAATACAGTAGGAAGCAGTGACGCTGCTCCAGCTCCTTTATTTTCTATAATACACGAGGAAGCAGTGACGCTGCTCCAGCTCCTTTATTTCCGATAATACAGAAGGAAGCAGTGACGCTGCTCCAGCTCCTTTATTTTCTATTGTACAGGAGGAAGCGGTGACGCTGCTCCAGCTCCTTTATTTTCGATAATACAGAAGGAGGTAGAGACGCTGCTCCAGCTCCTTTATTTTGTATAATACAGAAGGAAGCAGTGACGCTGCTCCAGCTCCTTTATTTTCTATAATACAGAAGGAAGTAGAGACGCTGCTCCAGCTCCTTTATTTTCTATAATACAGTAGGAAGCAGTGACGCTGCTCCAGCTCCTTTATTTTCTATAATACAGAAGGATGTAGAGACGCTGCTCCACCTCCTTTATTTTCTATAATACAGAAGGAAGTAGAGACGCCTCTCCAGCTCCTTTATTTTCTATCATACAGTAGGAAGCAGTGACGCTGCTCCAGCTCCTTTATTTTCTATAATACAGGAGGAAGCGGTGACGCTGCTCCAGCTCCTTTATTTTCGATAATACAGAAGAAAGTAGAGACGCTGCTCCAGCTCCTTTATTTTCTATAATACAGTAGGAAGCAGTGACGCTGCTCCAGCTCCTTTATTTTGTATAATACAGGAGGAAGCAGTGACCCTGCTCCAGCTCCTTTAGTTTTTCTAATACAGGAGGAAGCAGAGACGCTGCCCCGGCTCCTTTATTTTCTATAATACAGGAGGAAGCAGTGACGCTGCTCCAGATCCTTTATTTTCGATAATACAGAAGGAAGTAGAGACGCTGCTCCAGCTCCTTTATTTTCTATAATACAGTAGGAAGCAGTGACGCTGCTCCAGCTCCTTTATTTTCTATAATACAGGAGGAAGCAGTGAAGCTGCTCCAGCTCCTTTAGTTTTTCTAATACAGGAGGAAGCAGAGACGCTGCCCCAGCTCCTTTATTTTCTATAATACAGGAGGAAGCAGAGACGCTGCCCCAGCTCCTTTATTTTATATAATACAGGATGAAGCAGTGACGCTGCTCCAGCTCCTTTATTTTCGAAAATACAGGAGGAAGCGGTGACGCTGCTCCAGCTCCTTTATTTTCGATAATGCAGAAGGAAGTGGAGACGCTGCTCCAGCTCCTTTATTTTCTATAATACAGGAGTTAGCAGAGACGCTGCTCCAGCTCCGTTATTTTCTATAATACAGGAGGAAGCAGTGACGCAGCTCCTGCTCCTTTATTTTCTATAATGCAGGAGGAAGCAGCGACGCTGCTGCAGCTCCTTTATTTTCTATAATACAGGAGGAAGCAGAGAAGCTGCTCCAGCTCCTTTATTTTCTATAATCCTGGAGGAAGCGGTGACGATGCTCCAGCTCCTTTATTTTCTATTACACAGGAGTCAGTAGAGTCGCTGCTCCAGCTCCTTTATTTTCTATAATACAGGAGGAAGCAGTGTAGCTGCTCCAGCTCCTTTATTTTCTATAATACAGGAGGAAGCAGTGACGCTGCTCCAGCTCCTTTATTTTCAAAAATACAGGAGGAAGCAGTGACGCTGCTCCAGCTCCTTTATTTTCAATAATACATGAGGAAGCAGTGTAGCTGCTCCAGCTCCTATATTTTCTATAATACAGGATGAAGCAGAGACACTGCTCCAGCTCCTTTATTTTGTATAATACAGGAGGAAGATGTGACGCTGCTGCAGCTCCTTTATTTTCAATAATACAGGAGGAAGCAGTGACGCTGCTCCAGCTCCTTTATTTTCTATAATACAGGAGGAAGCAGTGGCGATGGTGCAGCTCCTTTATTTTCTATAATACAGGAGGAAGGAGAGACACTGCGCCAGCTCCTTTATTTTCTATAATACAGGAGGAAGCAGTGACGCTGCTCCAGCTCCTTTATTTTCTATAATACAGTAGGAAGCAGTGACGCTGCTCAGGCTCATTTACTTTCTATAATACAGGAGGAAGCAGTGACGCGGCTCCAGCTCCTTTAGTTTTTCTAATACAGGAGGAAGCAGTGACGCTGCCGCAGCTCCTTTATTTTCTATAATACAGAAGGAAGTAGAGACGCTGCCCCAGCTCCTTTATTTTCTATAATACAGAAGGAAGTAGAGACGCTGCTCCAGCTCCTTTATTTTCTATAATACAGTAGGAAGCAGTGACGCTGCTCCAGCTGCTTTATTTTCTATAGTACAGGAGGAAGCAGTGACGCTGCCCCAGCTCCTTTATTTTCTATAATACAGAAGGAAGTAGAGACGCTGCTCCAGCTCCTTTATTTTCTATCATACAAGAGGAAGCAGTGACGCTGCTCCAGCTCCTTTATTTTCTATCATACAGGAGGAAGCGGTGACGCTGCTCCAGCTCCTTTATTTTCTATAATACAGAAGGAAGTAGAGACGCTGCTCCAGCTCCTTTATTTTCTATCATACAGGAGGAAGCGGTGACGATGCTCCAGCTCCTTTATATTCTATTACACAGGAGTAAGTAGAGTCGCTGCTCCAGCTCCTTGATTTTCTATAATACAAGAGGAAGCAGTGACGCTGCTCCAGCTCCTTTATTTTCTATCATACAGGAGGAAGCGGTGACGATGCTCCAGCTCCTTTATATTCTATTACACAGGAGTAAGTAGAGTCGCTGCTCCAGCTCCTTGATTTTCTATAATACAGTAGGAAGCAGTGTAGCTGCTCCAGCTCCTTTATTTTCTATAATACAGGATGAAGCAGAGACGCTGCTCCAGCTCCTTTATTTTGTATAATACAGGAGGAAGCAGTGACGCTGCTCCAGCTCCTTTATTTTCAATAATACAGGAGGAAGCAGTGTAGCTGCTCCAGCTCCTATATTTTCTATAATACAGGATGAAGCAGAGACACTGCTCCAGCTCCTTTATTTTGTATAATACAGGAGGAAGATGTGACGCTGCTGCAGCTCCTTTATTTTCAATAATACAGGAGGAAGCAGTGACGCTGCTCCAGCTCCTTTATTTTCTATAATACAGAAGGAAGTAGAGACGCTGCTCCAGCTCCTTTATTTTCTATCATACAAGAGGAAGCAGTGACGCTGCTCCAGCTCCTTTATTTTCTATCATACAGGAGGAAGCGGTGACGATGCTCCAGCTCCTTTATATTCTATTACACAGGAGTAAGTAGAGTCGCTGCTCCAGCTCCTTGATTTTCTATAATACAGGAGGAAGCAGTGTAGCTGCTCCCGCTCCTTTATTTTCTATAATACAGGATGAAGCAGAGACGCTGCTCCAGCTCCTTTATTTTGTATAATACAGGAGGAAGCAGTGACGCTGCTCCAGCTCCTTTATTTTCAATAATACAGGAGGAAGCAGAGACACTGCTCCAGCTCCTTTATTTTGTATAATACAGGAGGAAGCAGTGACGCTGCTCCAGCTCCTTTATTTTCAATAATACAGGAGGAAGCAGTGACGCTGCTCCAGCTCCTTTATTTTCTATAATACAGGATGAAGCAGAGACACTGCTCCAGCTCCTTTATTTTCTATAATACAGGAGGAAGCAGTGACGCTGCTCCAGCTCCTTTACTTTCAATAATACAGGAGGAAGCAGTGACGCTGCTCCAGCTCCTTTATTTTCAATAATACAGGAGGAAGCAGTGGCGCTGGTGCAGCTCCTTTATTTTCTATAATACAGGAGGAAGGAGAGACACTGCGCCAGCTCCTTTATTTTCTATAATACAGGAGGAAGCAGTGACGCTGCTCCAGCTCCTTTATTTTCTATAATACAGGAGGAAGCAGTGACGCGGCTCCAGATCCTTTAGTTTTTCTAATACATAATGAAGCAGTGACGCTGCCCCAGCTCCTTTATTTTCTATAATACAGGAGGAAGTAGAGACGCTGCTCCAGCTCCTTTATTTTCTATAATACAGTAGGAAATAGTAACGCTGCTCCAGCTCCTTTATTTTCTATAGTACAGGAGGAAGCGGTGACGCTGCTCCAGCTCCTTTATTTTCGAGAATACAGAAGGAAGTAGAGACGCTGCTCCAGCTCCTTTATTTTCAAGAATACAGGAGGAAGGAGTGACGCTGCTCCAGCTCCTTTATTTTCGATAATACAGAAGGAAGCAGTGACGCTGCTCCAGCTCCTTTATTTTCGATAATACAGAAGGATGCAGTGACGCTGCTCCAGCTCCTTTATTTTCTATAGTACAGGAGGAAGCGGTGACGCTGCTCCAGCTCCTTTATTTTCGATAATACAGAAGGAAGGAGAGACGCTGCTCCAGCTCCTTTATTTTCAAGAATACAGGAGGAAGCAGTGACGCTGCTCCAGCTCCTTTATTTTCGATAATACAGAAGGAAGCAGTGACGCTGCTCCAGCAACTTTATTTTCGATAATACAGAAGGAAGCAGTGACGCTGCTCCAGCTCCTTTATTTTCTATAGTACAGGAGGAAGCGGTGACGCTGCTCCAGCTCCTTTATTTTCGATAATACAGAAGGAAGGAGAGACGCTGCTCCAGCTCCTTTATTTTCGTTAATACAGAAGGAAGGAGAGACGCTGCTCCAGCTCCTTTATTTTCTATAATACAGGAGGAAGCAGTGACGCTGCTCCAGCTCCTTTATTTTCTATAATACAGGAGGAAGCAGTGACGCTGCTCCAGCTCCTTTATTTTCTATAATACAGGAGGAAGCAGTGACGCTGCTCCAGCTCCTTTATTTTCGATATTACAGAAGGAAGCAGTGAAGCTGCTCCAGCTCCTTTCTTTTCTATAGTACAGGAGGAAGCGGTGACGCTGCTCCAGCTCCTTTATTTTCGATAATACAGAAGGAAGTAGAGACGCTGCTCCAGCTCCTTTATTTTCTATAATACAGGAGGAAGCAGTGACGCTGATACAGCTCCTTTATTTTCTATAATACAGAAGGAAGTAGAGACGCTGCTACAGCTCCTTTATTTTCGATAATACAGAAGGAAGTAGAGACGCTGCTCCAACTCCTTTATTTTCTATAATACAGTAGGAAGCTGTGACGCTGCTCCAGCTCCTTTATTTTCTATAAAACAGGAGGAAGCGGTGACGCTGCTCCAGCTCCTTTATTTTCGATAATACAGAAGGAAGTAGAGACGCTGCTCCAGCTCCTTTATTTTCTATAATACAGTAGGAAGCAGTGACGCTGCTCCAGCTCCTTTATTTTCTATAATACACGAGGAAGCAGTGACGCTGCTCCAGCTCCTTTATTTCCGATAATACAGAAGGAAGCAGTGACGCTGCTCCAGCTCCTTTATTTTCTATTGTACAGGAGGAAGCGGTGACGCTGCTCCAGCTCCTTTATTTTCGATAATACAGAAGGAAGTAGAGACGCTGCTCCAGCTCCTTTATTTTGTATAATACAGAAGGAAGCAGTGACGCTGGTCCAGCTCCTTTATTTTCTATAATACAGAAGGAAGTAGAGACGCTGCTCCAGCTCCTTTATTTTCTATAATACAGTAGGAAGCAGTGAGGCTGCTCCAGCTCCTTTATTTTCTATAATACAGAAGGATGTAGAGACGCTGCTCCACCTCCTTTATTTTCTATAATACAGAAGGAAGTAGAGACGCCTCTCCAGCTCCTTTATTTTCTATCATACAGTAGGAAGCAGTGACGCTGCTCCAGCTCCTTTATTTTCTATAATACAGGAGGAAGCGGTGACGCTGCTCCAGCTCCTTTATTTTCTATAATACACGAGGAAGCAGTGACGCTGCTCCAGCTCCTTTATTTTCTATAATACACGAGGAAGCAGTGACGCTGCTCCAGCTACTTTATTTTCTATAATACAGGATGAATCAGTGACGCTGCCCCAGATCCTTTATTTTCTATCATACAGGAGGAAGCGGTGACGCTGCTCCAGCTCCTTTATTTTCGATAATACAGAAGGAAGTAGAGACGCTGCTCCAGCTCCTTTATTTTCTATAATACAGTAGGAAGCAGTGACGCTGCTCCAGCTCCTTTATTTTCTATAATACACGACGAAGCAGTGACGCTGCTCCAGCTCCTTTATTTCCGATAATACAGAAGGAAGCAGTGACGCTGCTCCAGCTCCTTTATTTTCTATTGTACAGGAGGAAGCGGTGACGCTGCTCCAGCTCCTTTATTTTCGATAATACAGAAGGAAGTAGAGACGCTGCTCCAGCTCCTTTATTTTGTATAATACCGAAGGAAGCAGTGACGCTGCTCCAGCTCCTTTATTTTCTATAATACAGAAGGAAGTAGAGACGCTGCTCCAGCTCCTTTATTTTCTATAATACAGTAGGAAGCAGTGACGCTGCTCCAGCTCCTTTATTTTCTATAATACAGAAGGATGTAGAGACGCTGCTCCACCTCCTTTATTTTCTATAATACAGAAGGAAGTAGAGACGCCTCTCCAGCTCCTTTATTTTCTATCATACAGTAGGAAGCAGTGACGCTGCTCCAGCTCCTTTATTTTCTATAATACAGGAGGAAGCGGTGACGCTGCTCCAGCTCCTTTATTTTCGATAATACAGAAGAAAGTAGAGACGCTGCTCCAGCTCCTTTATTTTCTATAATACAGTAGGAAGCAGTGACGCTGCTCCAGCTCCTTTATTTTCTATAATACAGGAGGAAGCAGTGAAGCTGCTCCAGCTCCTTTAGTTTTTCTAATACAGGAGGAAGCAGAGACGCTGCCCCAGCTCCTTTATTTTCTATAATACAGGAGGAAGCAGAGACGCTGCCCCAGCTCCTTTATTTTATATAATACAGGATGAAGCAGTGACGCTGCTCCAGCTCCTTTATTTTCGAAAATACAGGAGGAAGCGGTGACGCTGCTCCAGCTCCTTTATTTTCGATAATGCAGAAGGAAGTGGAGACGCTGCTCCAGCTCCTTTATTTTCTATAATACAGGAGTTAGCAGAGACGCTGCTCCAGCTCCGTTATTTTCTATAATACAGGAGGAAGCAGTGACGCAGCTCCTGCTCCTTTATTTTCTATAATACAGGAGGAAGCAGCGACGCTGCTGCAGCTCCTTTATTTTCTATAATCCTGGAGGAAGCGGTGACGATGCTCCAGCTCCTTTATTTTCTATTACACAGGAGGAAGCAGTGTAGCTGCTCCAGCTCCTTTATTTTCTATAATACAGGATGAAGCAGAGACACTGCTCCAGCTCCTTTATTTTGTACAATACAGGAGGAAGCAGTGACGCTGCTCCAGCTCCTTTATTTTCAAAAATACAGGAGGAAGCAGTGACGCTGCTCCAGCTCCTTTATTTTCAATAATACAGGAGGAAGCGGTGTAGCTGCTCCAGCTCCTATATTTTCTATAATACAGGATGAAGCAGAGACACTGCTCCAGCTCCTTTATTTTGTATAATACAGGAGGAAGCAGTGACGCTGCTGCAGCTCCTTTATTTTCTATAATCCTGGAGGAAGCGGTGACGATGCTCCAGCTCCTTTATTTTCCATAATACAGGAGGAAGCAGTGTAGCTGCTCCAGCTCCTTTATTTTCTATAATACAGGATGAAGCAGAGACACTGCTCCAGCTCCTTTATTTTGTACAATACAGGAGGAAGCAGTGACGCTGCTCCAGGTCCTTTATTTTCAAAAATACAGGAGGAAGCAGTGACGCTGCTCCAGCTCCTTTATTTTCAATAATACAGGAGGAAGCAGTGTAGCTGCTCCAGCTCCTATATTTTCTATAATACAGGATGAAGCAGAGACACTGCTCCAGCTCCTTTATTTTGTATAATACAGGAGGAAGCAGTGACGCTGCTGCAGCTCCTTTATTTTCAATAATACAGGAGGAAGCAGTGACGCTGCTCCAGCTCCTTTATTTTCTATAATACAGGAGGAAGCAGTGGCGCTGGTGCAGCTCCTTTATTTTCTATAATACAGGAGGAAGGAGAGACACTGCGCCAGCTCCTTTATTTTCTATAATACAGGAGGAAGCAGTGACGCTGCTCCAGCTCCTTTATTTTCTATAATACAGTAGGAAGCAGTGACGCTGCTCAGGCTCATTTACTTTCTATAATACAGGAGGAAGCAGTGACGCGGCTCCAGCTCCTATAGTTTTTCTAATACAGGAGGAAGCAGTGACGCTGCCCCAGCTCCTTTATTTTCTATAATACAGAAGGAAGTAGAGACGCTGCTCCAGCTCCTTTATTTTCTATAATACAGTAGGAAGCAGTGACGCTGCTCCAGCTCCTTTATTTTCTATAATACAGAAGGAAGTAGAGACGCTGCTCCAGCTGCTTTATTTTCTATAGTACAGGAGGAAGCGGTGACGCGGCTCCAGCTCCTTTATTTTCTATAATACAGAAGGATGTAGAGACGCTGCTCCAGCTCCTTTATTTTCTATCATACAAGAGGAAGCAGTGACGTTGCTCCAGCTCCTTTATTTTCTATCATGCAGGAGGAAGCGGTGACGCTGCTCCAGCTCCTTTATTTTCTATAATACAGAAGGAAGTAGAGACGCTGCTCCAGCTCCTTTATTTTCTATCATACAAGAGGAAGCAGTGACGCTGCTCCAGCTCCTTTATTTTCTATCATACAGGAGGAAGCGGTGACGATGCTCCAGCTCCTTTATATTCTATTACACAGGAGTAAGTAGAGTCGCTGCTCCAGCTCCTTGATTTTCTATAATACAGGAGGAAGCAGTGTAGCTGCTCCAGCTCCTTTATTTTCTATAATACAGGATGAAGCAGAGACGCTGCTCCAGCTCCTTTATTTTGTATAATACAGGAGGAAGCAGTGACGCTGCTCCAGCTCCTTTATTTTCAATAATACAGGAGGAAGCAGAGACACTGCTCCAGCTCCTTTATTTTGTATAATACAGGAGGAAGCAGTGACGCTGCTCCAACTCCTTTATTTTCAATAATACAGGAGGAAGCAGTGACGCTGCTCCAGCTCCTTTATTTTCTATAATACAGGATGAAGCAGAGACACTGCTCCAGCTCCTTTATTTTCTATAATATAGGAGGAAGCAGTGACGCTGCTCCAGCTCCTTTACTTTCAATAATACAGGAGGAAGCAGTGACGCTGCTCCAGCTCCTTTATTTTCAATAATACAGGAGGAAGCAGTGGCGCTGGTGCAGCTCCTTTATTTTCTATAATACAGGATGAAGGAGAGACACTGCGCCAGCTCCTTTATTTTCTATAATACAGGAGGAAGCAGTGACGCTGCTCCAGCTCCTTTATTTTCTATAATACAGTAGGAAGCAGTGACGCTGCTCCAGCTCCTTTATTTTCTATAATACAGGAGGAAGCAGTGACGCGGCTCCAGATCCTTTAGTTTTTCTAATACATAATGAAGCAGAGACGCTGCCCCAGCTCCTTTATTTTCTATAATACAGGAGGAAGTAGAGACGCTGCTCCAGCTCCTTTATTTTCTATAATACAGTAGGAAGCAGTAACGCTGCTCCAGCTCCTTTATTTTCTATAGTACAGGAGGAAGCGGTGACGCTGCTCCAGCTCCTTTATTTTCGATAATACAGAAGGAAGTAGAGACGCTGCTCCAGCTCCTTTATTTTCAAGAATACAGGAGGAAGCAGTGACGCTGCTCCAGCTCCTTTATTTTCGATAATACAGAAGGAAGCAGTGACGCTGCTCCAGCTCCTTTATTTTCGATAATACAGAAGGAAGCAGTGACGCTGCTCCAGCTCCTTTATTTTCTATAACACAGGAGGAAGCAGTGACGCTGCTCCAGCTCCTTTATTTTCGATAATACAGAAGGAAGTAGAGACGCTGCTCCAGCTCCTTTATTTTCTATAATACAGTAGGAAGCAGTGACGCTGCTCCAGCTCCTTTATTTTCTATAGTACAGGAGGATGCGGTGACGCTGCTCCAGCTCCTTTATTTTTTATAATACAGTAGGAAGCAGTGACGCTGCTCCAGCTCCTTTATTTTCTTTAGTACAGGGGGAAGCGGTGACGCTGCTCCAGCTCCTTTATTTTCGATAATACAGAAGGAAATAGAGACGCTGCTCCAGCTCCTTTATTTTCTATAATACAGTAGGAAGCAGTGACGCGGCTCCAGCTCCTTTATTTTCTATAGCACAGGAGGAAGCGGTGACGCTGCTCCAGCTACTTTATTTTCGATAATACAGAAGAAAGTAGAGACGCTGCTCCAGCTCCTTTATTTTCTATAATACAGGAGGAAGCAGTGACGCTGCTCCAGCTCCTTTATTTTCTATAGTACAGGAGGAAGCGGCGACGCTGCTCCAGCTCCTTTATTTTCGATAATACAGAAGGAAGGAGAGACGCTGCTCCAGCTCCTTTATTTTCTATAATACAGGAGGAAGCAGTGACGCTGCTCCAGCTCCTTTATTTTCGATAATACAGGAGGAAGCAGTGACGCTGCTCCAGCTCCTTTATTTTCGATAATACAGAAGGAAGGAGAGACGCTGCTCCAGCTCCTTTATTTTCTATAATACAGAAGGAAGGAGAGACGCTGCTCCAGCTCCTTTATTTTCGATAATACAGGAGGAAGTAGAGACGCTGCTCCAGCTCCTTTATTTTCTATAATACAGAGGGAAGGAGAGACGCTGCTCCAGCTCCTTTATTTCCTATAATACAGGAGGAAGCAGTGACGCTGCTCCAGCTCCTTTATTTTCGATAATACAGGAGGAAGTAGAGACGCTGCTCCAGCTCCTTTATTTTCTATAATACAGAAGGAAGGAGAGACGCTGCTCCAGCTCCTTTATTTTCTATAATACAGGAGGAAGCAGTGACGCTGCTGCAGCTCCTTTATTTTCGATAATACAGGAGGAAGCAGTGACGCTGCTCCAGCTCCTTTATTTTCGATAATACAGAAGGAAGCAGTGACGCTGCTCCAGCTCCATTATTTTCTATCGTACAGGAGGAAGCGGTGACGCTGCTCCAGCTAATTTATTTTCGATAATACAGGAGGAAGTAGAGACGCTGCTCCAGCTCCTTTTTTTTCTATAATACAGAAGGAAGTAGAGACGCTGCTCCAGCTCCTTTATTTTCTATAATACAGTAGGAAGCAGTGACGCTGCTCCAGCTCTTTTATTTTCTATAGTACAGGAGGAAGCGGTGACGCTGCTCCAGCTCCTTTCTTTTCGATAATACAGAAGGAAGCAGTGACGCTGCTCCATCTCCTTCATTTTCGATAATACAGAAGGAAGCAGTGACGCTGCTCCATCTCCTTTATTTTCGATAATACAGAAGGAAGTAGAGACGCTGCTCCAGCTCCTTTATTTTCTATAATACAGAAGGAAGTAGAGACGCTGCTCCAGCTCCTTTATTTTCTATAATACAGGAGGAAGCGGTGACGCTGCTCCAGCTCCTTTATTTTCGATAATACAGAAGGAAGCAGTGACGCTGCTCCAGCTCCTTTATTTTCTATAGTACAGGAGGAAGCAGTGACGCTGCTCCAGCTCCTTTATTTTCTATAATACAGAAGGAAGTAGAGACGCTGCTCCAGCTCCTTTATTTTCGATAATACAGAAGGAAGGAGAGACGCTGCTCCAGCTACTTTATTTTCTATAATACAGGAGGAAGCAGTGACGCTGCTCCAGCTCCTTTATTTTCTATAATACAGAAGGAAGTAGAGACGCTGCTCCAGCTCCTTTATTTTCTATAATACAGGAGGAAGCAGTGACGCTGCTCCAGCTCCTTTATTTTCTATAATACAGGAGGAAGCGGTGACGCTGCTCCAGCTCCTTTATTTTCGATAATACAGAAGGAAGCAGTGACGCTGCTCCAGCTCCTTTATTTTCTATAGTACAGGAGGAAGCAGTGACGCTGCTCCAGCTCCTTTATTTTCTATAATACAGAAGGAAGTAGAGACGCTGCTCCAGCTCCTTTATTTTCGATAATACAGAAGGAAGGAGAGACGCTGCTCCAGCTACTTTATTTTCTATAATACAGGAGGAAGCAGTGACGCTGCTCCAGCTCCTTTATTTTCTATAATACAGAAGGAAGTAGAGACGCTGCTCCAGCTCCTTTATTTTCGATAATACAGAAGGAAGGAGAGACGCTGCTCCAGCTACTTTATTTTCTATTATACAGTAGGAAGCAGTGACGCTGCTCCAGCTCCTATATTTTCTATAATACAGGAGGAAGCAGTGACGCTGCTCCAGCTCCTTTATTTTCGATAATACAGAAGGAAGCAGTGAAGCTGCTCCAGCTCCTTTATTTTCTATAGTACAGGAGGAAGCAGTGACGCTGCTCCAGCTCCTTTATTTTCGATAATACAGAAGGAAGTAGAGACGCTGCTCCAGCTCCTTTATTTTCTATAATACAGGAGGAAGCAGTGACGCTGATACAGCTCCTTTATTTTCTATAATACAGAAGGAAGTAGAGACGCTGCTACAGCTCCTTTATTTTCGATAATACAGAAGGAAGTAGAGACGCTGCTCCAACTCCTTTATTTTCTATAATACAGTAGGAAGCTGTGACGCTGCTCCAGCTCCTTTATTTTCTATAGGACAGGAGGAAGCGGTGACGCTGCTCCAGCTCCTTTATTTTCGATAATACCGAAGGAAGTAGAGACGCTGCTCCAGCTCCTTTATTTTGTATAATACAGTAGGAAGCAGTGACGCTGCTCCAGCTCCATATTTTCTATAATACACGAGGAAGCAGTGACGCTGCTCCAGCTCCTTTATTTCCGATAATACAGAAGGAAGCAGTGACGCTGCTCCAGCTCCTTTATTTTCTATTGTACAGGAGGAAGCGGTGACGCTGCTCCAGCTCCTTTATTTTCGATAATACAGAAGGAAGTAGAGACGCTGCTCCAGCTCCTTTATTTTGTATAATACAGAAGGAAGCAGTGACGCTGCTCCAGCTCCTTTATTTTCTATAATACAGAAGGAAGTAGAGACGCTGCTCCAGCTCCTTTATTTTCTATAATACAGTAGGAAGCAGTAACGCTGCTCCAGCTCCTTTATTTTCTATAGTACAGGAGGAAGCGGTGACGCTGCTCCAGCTCCTTTATTTTCGATAATACAGAAGGAAGTAGAGACGCTGCTCCAGCTCCTTTATTTTCAAGAATACAGGAGGAAGCAGTGACGCTGCTCCAGCTCCTTTATTTTCGATAATACAGAAGGAAGCAGTGACGCTGCTCCAGCTCCTTTATTTTCGATAATACAGAAGGAAGCAGTGACGCTGCTCCAGCTCCTTTATTTTCTATAACACAGGAGGAAGCAGTAACGCTGCTCCAGCTCCTTTATTTTCGATAATACAGAAGGAAGTAGAGACGCTGCTCCAGCTCCTTTATTTTCTATAATACAGTAGGAAGCAGTGACGCTGCTCCAGCTCCTTTATTTTCTATAGTACAGGAGGATGCGGTGACGCTGCTCCAGCTCCTTTATTTTTTATAATACAGTAGGAAGCAGTGACGCTGCTCCAGCTCCTTTATTTTCTTTAGTACAGGGGGAAGCGGTGACGCTGCTCCAGCTCCTTTATTTTCGATAATACAGAAGGAAATAGAGACGCTGCTCCAGCTCCTTTATTTTCTATAATACAGTAGGAAGCAGTGACGCGGCTCCAGCTCCTTTATTTTCTATAGCACAGGAGGAGGCGGTGACGCTGCTCCAGCTACTTTATTTTCGATAATACAGAAGAAAGTAGAGACGCTGCTCCAGCTCCTTTATTTTCTATAATACAGGAGGAAGCAGTGACGCTGCTCCAGCTCCTTTATTTTCTATAGTACAGGAGGAAGCGGCGACGCTGCTCCAGCTCCTTTATTTTCGATAATACAGAAGGAAGGAGAGACGCTGCTCCAGCTCCTTTATTTTCTATAATACAGGAGGAAGCAGTGACGCTGCTCCAGCTCCTTTATTTTCGATAATACAGGAGGAAGCAGTGACGCTGCTCCAGCTCCTTTATTTTCGATAATACAGAAGGAAGGAGAGACGCTGCTCCAGCTCCTTTATTTTCTATAATACAGAAGGAAGGAGAGACGCTGCTCCAGCTCCTTTATTTTCGATAATACAGGAGGAAGTAGAGATGCTGCTCCAGCTCCTTTATTTTCTATAATACAGAGGGAAGGAGAGACGCTGCTCCAGCTCCTTTATTTCCTATAATACAGGAGGAAGCAGTGACGCTGCTCCAGCTCCTTTATTTTCGATAATACAGGAGGAAGTAGAGACGCTGCTCCAGCTCCTTTATTTTCTATAATACAGAAGGAAGGAGAGACGCTGCTCCAGCTCCTTTATTTTCTATAATACAGGAGGAAGCAGTGACGCTGCTGCAGCTCCTTTATTTTCGATAATACAGGAGGAAGCAGTGACGCTGCTCCAGCTCCTTTATTTTCGATAATACAGAAGGAAGCAGTGACGCTGCTCCAGCTCCTTTATTTTCTATCGTACAGGAGGAAGCGGTGACGCTGCTCCAGCTAATTTATTTTCGATAATACAGGAGGAAGTAGAGACGCTGCTCCAGCTCCTTTTTTTTCTATAATACAGAAGGAAGTAGAGACGCTGCTCCAGCTCCTTTATTTTCTATAATACAGTAGGAAGCAGTGACGCTGCTCCAGCTCTTTTATTTTCTATAGTACAGGAGGAAGCGGTGACGCTGCTCCAGCTCCTTTCTTTTCGATAATACAGAAGGAAGCAGTGACGCTGCTCCATCTCCTTCATTTTCGATAATACAGAAGGAAGCAGTGACGCTGCTCCATCTCCTTTATTTTCGATAATACAGAAGGAAGTAGAGACGCTGCTCCAGCTCCTTTATTTTCTATAATACAGAAGGAAGTAGAGACGCTGCTCCAGCTCCATATTTTCTATAATACACGAGGAAGCAGTGACGCTGCTCCAGCTCCTTTATTTCCGATAATACAGAAGGAAGCAGTGACGCTGCTCCAGCTCCTTTATTTTCTATTGTACAGGAGGAAGCGGTGACGCTGCTCCAGCTCCTTTATTTTCGATAATACAGAAGGAAGTAGAGACGCTGCTCCAGCTCCTTTATTTTGTATAATACAGAAGGAAGCAGTGACGCTGCTCCAGCTCCTTTATTTTCTATAATACAGAAGGAAGTAGAGACGCTGCTCCAGCTCCTTTATTTTCTATAATACAGTAGGAAGCAGTGACGCTGCTCCAGCTCCTTTATTTTCTATAATACAGAAGGATGTAGAGACGCTGCTCCACCTCCTTTATTTTCTATAATACAGAAGGAAGTAGAGACGCCTCTCCAGCTCCTTTATTTTCTATCATACAGTAGGAAGCAGTGACGCTGCTCCAGCTCCTTTATTTTCTATAATACAGGAGGAAGCGGTGACGCTGCTCCAGCTCCTTTATTTTCGATAATACAGAAGAAAGTAGAGACGCTGCTCCAGCTCCTTTATTTTCTATAATACAGTAGGAAGCAGTGACGCTGCTCCAGCTCCTTTATTTTGTATAATACAGGAGGAAGCAGTGACCCTGCTCCAGCTCCTTTAGTTTTTCTAATACAGGAGGAAGTAGAGACGCTGCCCCGGCTCCTTTATTTTCTATAATACAGGAGGAAGCAGTGACGCTGCTCCAGATACTTTATTTTCGATAATACAGAAGGAAGTAGAGACGCTGCTCCAGCTCCTTTATTTTCTATAATACAGTAGGAAGCAGTGACGCTGGTCCAGCTCCTTTATTTTCTATAATACAGGAGGAAGCAGTGAAGCTGCTCCAGCTCCTTTAGTTTTTCTAATACAGGAGGAAGCAGAGACGCTGCCCCAGCTCCTTTATTTTCTATAATACAGGAGGAAGCAGAGACGCTGCCCCAGCTCCTTTATTTTATATAATACAGGAGGAAGCAGTGACGCTGCTCCAGCTCCTTTATTTTCGAAAATACAGGAGGAAGCGGTGACGCTGCTCCAGCTCCTTTATTTTCGATAATGCAGAAGGAAGTGGAGACGCTGCTCCAGCTCCTTTATTTTCTATAATACAGGAGTTAGCAGAGACGCTGCTCCAGCTCCGTTATTTTCTATAATACAGGAGGAAGCAGTGACGCAGCTCCTGCTCCTTTATTTGCTATAATACAGGAGGAAGCAGCGACGCTGCTGCAGCTCCTTTATTTTCTATAATACAGGAGGAAGCAGAGAAGCTGCTCCAGCTCCTTTATTTTCTATAATCCTGGAGGAAGCGGTGACGATGCTCCAGCTCCTTTATTTTTTATAATACAGTAGGAAGCAGTGACGCTGCTCCAGCTCCTTTATTTTCTTTAGTACAGGGGGAAGCGGTGACGCTGCTCCAGCTCCTTTATTTTCGATAATACAGAAGGAAATAGAGACGCTGCTCCAGCTCCTTTATTTTCTATAATACAGTAGGAAGCAGTGACACGGCTCCAGCTCCTTTATTTTCTATAGCACAGGAGGAGGCGGTGACGCTGCTCCAGCTACTTTATTTTCGATAATACAGAAGAAAGTAGAGACGCTGCTCCAGCTCCTTTATTTTCTATAATACAGGAGGAAGCAGTGACGCTGCTCCAGCTCCTTTATTTTCTATAGTACAGGAGGAAGCGGCGACGCTGCTCCAGCTCCTTTATTTTCGATAATACAGAAGGAAGGAGAGACGCTGCTCCAGCTCCTTTATTTTCAAGAATACAGGAGGAAGCAGTGACGCTGCTCCAGCTCCTTTATTTTCGATAATACAGGAGGAAGCAGTGACGCTGCTCCAGCTCCTTTATTTTCGATAATACAGAAGGAAGGAGAGACGCTGCTCCAGCTCCTTTATTTTCTATAATACAGAAGGAAGGAGAGACGCTGCTCCAGCTCCTTTATTTTCGATAATACAGGAGGAAGTAGAGATGCTGCTCCAGCTCCTTTATTTTCTATAATACAGAGGGAAGGAGAGACGCTGCTCCAGCTCCTTTATTTCCTATAATACAGGAGGAAGCAGTGACGCTGCTCCAGCTCCTTTATTTTCGATAATACAGGAGGAAGTAGAGACGCTGCTCCAGCTCCTTTATTTTCTATAATACAGAAGGAAGGAGAGACGCTGCTCCAGCTCCTTTATTTTCTATAATACAGGAGGAAGCAGTGACGCTGCTGCAGCTCCTTTATTTTCGATAATACAGGAGGAAGCAGTGACGCTGCTCCAGCTCCTTTATTTTCGATAATACAGAAGGAAGCAGTGACGCTGCTCCAGCTCCTTTATTTTCTATCGTACAGGAGGAAGCGGTGACGCTGCTCCAGCTAATTTATTTTCGATAATACAGGAGGAAGTAGAGACGCTGCTCCAGCTCCTTTTTTTTCTATAATACAGAAGGAAGTAGAGACGCTGCTCCAGCTCCTTTATTTTCTATAATACAGTAGGAAGCAGTGACGCTGCTCCAGCTCTTTTATTTTCTATAGTACAGGAGGAAGCGGTGACGCTGCTCCAGCTCCTTTCTTTTCGATAATACAGAAGGAAGCAGTGACGCTGCTCCATCTCCTTCATTTTCGATAATACAGAAGGAAGCAGTGACGCTGCTCCATCTCCTTTATTTTCGATAATACAGAAGGAAGTAGAGACGCTGCTCCAGCTCCTTTATTTTCTATAATACAGAAGGAAGTAGAGACGCTGCTCCAGCTCCTTTATTTTCTATAATACAGGAGGAAGCGGTGACGCTGCTCCAGCTCCTTTATTTTCGATAATACAGAAGGAAGCAGTGACGCTGCTCCAGCTCCTTTATTTTCTATAGTACAGGAGGAAGCAGTGACGCTGCTCCAGCTCCTTTATTTTCTATAATACAGAAGGAAGTAGAGACGCTGCTCCAGCTCCTTTATTTTCGATAATACAGAATGAAGGAGAGACGCTGCTCCAGCTACTTTATTTTCTATAATACAGGAGGAAGCAGTGACGCTGCTCCAGCTCCTTTATTTTCTATAATACAGAAGGAAGTAGAGACGCTGCTCCAGCTCCTTTATTTTCTATAATACAGGAGGAAGCAGTGACGCTGCTCCAGCTCCTTTATTTTCTATAATACAGGAGGAAGCGGTGACGCTGCTCCAGCTCCTTTATTTTCGATAATACAGAAGGAAGCAGTGACGCTGCTCCAGCTCCTTTATTTTCTATAGTACAGGAGGAAGCAGTGACGCTGCTCCAGCTCCTTTATTTTCTATAATACAGAAGGAAGTAGAGACGCTGCTCCAGCTCCTTTATTTTCGATAATACAGAAGGAAGGAGAGACGCTGCTCCAGCTACTTTATTTTCTATAATACAGGAGGAAGCAGTGACGCTGCTCCAGCTCCTTTATTTTCTATAATACAGAAGGAAGTAGAGACGCTGCTCCAGCTCCTTTATTTTCGATAATACAGAAGGAAGGAGAGACGCTGCTCCAGCTACTTTATTTTCTATTATACAGTAGGAAGCAGTGACGCTGCTCCAGCTCCTATATTTTCTATAATACAGGAGGAAGCAGTGACGCTGCTCCAGCTCCTTTATTTTCGATAATACAGAAGGAAGCAGTGAAGCTGCTCCAGCTCCTTTATTTTCTATAGTACAGGAGGAAGCAGTGACGCTGCTCCAGCTCCTTTATTTTCGATAATACAGAAGGAAGTAGAGACGCTGCTCCAGCTCCTTTATTTTCTATAATACAGGAGGAAGCAGTGACGCTGATACAGCTCCTTTATTTTCTATAATACAGAAGGAAGTAGAGACGCTGCTACAGCTCCTTTATTTTCGATAATACAGAAGGAAGTAGAGACGCTGCTCCAACTCCTTTATTTTCTATAATACAGTAGGAAGCTGTGACGCTGCTCCAGCTCCTTTATTTTCTATAGGACAGGAGGAAGCGGTGACGCTGCTCCAGCTCCTTTATTTTCGATAATACCGAAGGAAGTAGAGACGCTGCTCCAGCTCCTTTATTTTGTATAATACAGTAGGAAGCAGTGACGCTGCTCCAGCTCCATATTTTCTATAATACACGAGGAAGCAGTGACGCTGCTCCAGCTCCTTTATTTCCGATAATACAGAAGGAAGCAGTGACGCTGCTCCAGCTCCTTTATTTTCTATTGTACAGGAGGAAGCGGTGACGCTGCTCCAGCTCCTTTATTTTCGATAATACAGAAGGAAGTAGAGACGCTGCTCCAGCTCCTTTATTTTGTATAATACAGAAGGAAGCAGTGACGCTGCTCCAGCTCCTTTATTTTCTATAATACAGAAGGAAGTAGAGACGCTGCTCCAGCTCCTTTATTTTCTATAATACAGTAGGAAGCAGTGACGCTGCTCCAGCTCCTTTATTTTCTATAATACAGAAGGATGTAGAGACGCTGCTCCACCTCCTTTATTTTCTATAATACAGAAGGAAGTAGAGACGCCTCTCCAGCTCCTTTATTTTCTATCATACAGTAGGAAGCAGTGACGCTGCTCCAGCTCCTTTATTTTCTATAATACAGGAGGAAGCGGTGACGCTGCTCCAGCTCCTTTATTTTCGATAATACAGAAGAAAGTAGAGACGCTGCTCCAGCTCCTTTATTTTCTATAATACAGTAGGAAGCAGTGACGCTGCTCCAGCTCCTTTATTTTGTATAATACAGGAGGAAGCAGTGACCCTGCTCCAGCTCCTTTAGTTTTTCTAATACAGGAGGAAGTAGAGACGCTGCCCCGGCTCCTTTATTTTCTATAATACAGGAGGAAGCAGTGACGCTGCTCCAGATACTTTATTTTCGATAATACAGAAGGAAGTAGAGACGCTGCTCCAGCTCCTTTATTTTCTATAATACAGTAGGAAGCAGTGACGCTGGTCCAGCTCCTTTATTTTCTATAATACAGGAGGAAGCAGTGAAGCTGCTCCAGCTCCTTTAGTTTTTCTAATACAGGAGGAAGCAGAGACGCTGCCCCAGCTCCTTTATTTTCTATAATACAGGAGGAAGCAGAGACGCTGCCCCAGCTCCTTTATTTTATATAATACAGGATGAAGCAGTGACGCTGCTCCAGCTCCTTTATTTTCGAAAATACAGGAGGAAGCGGTGACGCTGCTCCAGCTCCTTTATTTTCGATAATGCAGAAGGAAGTGGAGACGCTGCTCCAGCTCCTTTATTTTCTATAATACAGGAGTTAGCAGAGACGCTGCTCCAGCTCCGTTATTTTCTATAATACAGGAGGAAGCAGTGACGCAGCTCCTGCTCCTTTATTTGCTATAATACAGGAGGAAGCAGCGACGCTGCTGCAGCTCCTTTATTTTCTATAATACAGGAGGAAGCAGAGAAGCTGCTCCAGCTCCTTTATTTTCTATAATCCTGGAGGAAGCGGTGACGATGCTCCAGCTCCTTTATTTTCTATAATACAGTATGAAGCAGTGACGCTGCTCCAGCTCCTTTATTTTATATAATACAGGAGGAAGCAGCGACGCTGCTGCAGCTCCTTTATTTTCTATAATACAGGAGGAAGCAGAGAAGCTGCTCCAGCTCCTTTATTTTCTATAATCCTGGAGGAAGTGGTGACGATGCTCCAGCTCCTTTATTTTCTATTACACAGGAGTCAGTAGAGTCGCTGCTCCAGCTCCTTTATTTTCTATAATACAGGAGGAAGCAGTGTAGCTGCTCCAGCTCCTTTATTTTCTATAATACAGGATGAAGCAGAGACACTGCTCCAGCTCCTTTATTTTGTACAATACAGGAGGAAGCAGTGACGCTGCTCCAGCTCCTTTATTTTCAAAAATACAGGAGGAAGCAGTGACGCTGCTCCAGCTCCTTTATTTTCAATAATACAGGAGGAAGCAGTGTAGCTGCTCCAGCTCCTATATTTTCTATAATACAGGATGAAGCAGAGACACTGCTCCAGCTCCTTTATTTTGTATAATACAGGAGGAAGCAGTGACGCTGCTGCAGCTCCTTTATTTTCAATAATACAGGAGGAAGCAGTGACGCTGCTCCAGCTCCTTTATTTTCTATAATACAGGAGGAAGCAGTGGCGCTGGTGCAGCTCCTTTATTTTCTATAATACAGGAGGAAGGAGAGACACTGCGCCAGCTCCTTTATTTTCTATAATACAGGAGGAAGCAGTGACGCTGCTCCAGCTCCTTTATTTTCTATAATACAGTAGGAAGCAGTGACGCTGCTCAGGCTCATTTACTTTCTATAATACAGGAGGAAGCAGTGACGCGGCTCCAGCTCCTATAGTTTTTCTAATACAGGAGGAAGCAGTGACGCTGCCCCAGCTCCTTTATTTTCTATAATACAGAAGGAAGTAGAGACGCTGCTCCAGCTGCTTTATTTTCTATAGTACAGGAGGAAGCAGTGACGCTGCTCCAGCTCCTTTATTTTCGAAAATACAGGAGGAAGCGGTGACGCTGCTCCAGCTCCTTTATTTTCTATAATACAGAAGGAAGTAGAGACGCTGCTCCAGCTCCTTTATTTTCTATCATACAAGAGGAAGCAGTGACGCTGCTCCAGCTCCTTTATTTTCTATCATACAGGAGGAAGCGGTGACGCTGCTCCAGCTCCTTTATTTTCGATAATACAGAAGAAAGTAGAGACGCTGCTCCTGATCCTTTATTTTCTATAATACAGTAGGAAGCAGTGACGCTGCTCCAGCTCCTTTATTTTCTATAATACACGAGGAAGCAGTGACGCTGCTCCAGCTCCTTTATTTTCTATAATACACGAGGAAGCAGTGACGCTGCTCCAGCTCCTTTATTTTCTATAAAACAGGAGGAATCAGTGACGCTGCCCCAGATCCTTTTTTTATCGATAATACTGGAGGAAGCAGTGACGCTGCTCCAGCTCCTTTATTTTATATAATACAGGAGCAAGTAGAGACGCTGCGCCAGCTCCTTTATTTTCGAGAATACAGGAGGAAGCCGTGACGCTGCTCCAGCTCCTTTATTTTCTATAATACAGGAGGAAGCAGTGACGCTGCTGCAGCTCCTTTATTTTCTTTAATACAGGAGGGGGAAGAGGCGCTGCTCCAGCTCCTTTATTTTCTATAATACAGGAGGAAGCAGTGACGCTGCTCCAGCCCCTTTATTTTCTCTAATACTGGAGGAAGCAGTGACGCTGCTCCAGCTCCTTTATTTTCTATAATACAGGAGGAAGCAGTGACGCTGCTCCAGCTCCTTTATTTTCTATAATACACGAGGCAGCAGTGACGCTGCTCCAGCTCCTTTATTTTCTATAATACACGAGGAAGCAGTGACGCTGCTCCAGCTCCTTTATTTTCTACAATACAGGAGGAATCAGTGACGCTGCCCCAGATCCTTTATTTTCTCTAATACAGGAGGAAGCAGTGACGTTGCTCCAGCTCCTTTATTTTATATAATACAGGAGGAAGTAGAGACGCTGCGCCAGCTCCTTTATTTTCGAGAATACAGGAGGAAGCCGTGACGCTGCTCCAGCTCCTTTATTTTCTATAATACAGGAGGAAGCAGTGACGCTGCTGCAGCTCCTTTATTTTCTTTAATACAGGAGGGGGAAGAGGCGCTGCTCCAGCTCCTTTATTTTCTATAATGCAGGAGGTAGCAGAGACGCTGCTCCAGCTCCTTTTTTTATCGATAATACTGGAGGAAGCGGTGACGCTGCTCCAGCTCCTTTATTTTCTATAATACAGGAGGAAGCAGTGACGCTGCTCCAGCCCCCTTATTTTCTATAATATAGGAGGAAGCAGTGACGCTGCTCCAGCTCCTTTATTTTCTATAATACAGGAGGAAGCAGAGATGCTGCTCCAGCTCCTTTATTTTCTATTATCCTGGAGGAAGCGGTGACGATGCTCCAGCTCCTTTATATTCTATTACACAGGAGTAAGTAGAGTCGCTGCTCCAGCTCCTTGATTTCCTATAATATAGGAGGAAGCAGTGTAGCTGCTCCAGCTCCTTTATTTTCTATAATACAGGATGAAGCAGAGACGCTGCTCCAGCTCCTTTATTTTGTATAATACAGGAGGAAGCAGTGACGCTGCTCCAGCTCCTTTATTTTCAATAATACAGGAGGAAGCAGAGACACTGCTCCAGCTCCTTTATTTTGTATAATACAGGAGGAAGCAGTGACGCTGCTCCAGCTCCTTTATTTTCACTAATACAGGAGGAAGCAGTGACGCTGCTCCAGCTCCTATATTTTCTATAATACAGGATGAAGCAGAGACACTGCTCCAGCTCCTTTCTTTTGTATAATACAGGAGGAAGCAGTGACGCTGATCCAGCTCCTTTATTTTCAATAATACAGGAGAAAGCAGTGACGCTGCTCCAGCTCCTTTATTTTCAATAATACAGGAGGAAGCAGTGGCGCTGGTGCAGCTCCTTTATTTTCTATAATACAGGTGGAAGGAGAGACACTGCGCCAGCTCCTTTATTTTCTATAATACAGGAGGAAGCAGTGACGCTGCTCCAGCTCCTTTATTTTCTATAATACAGTAGGAAGCAGTGACGCTGCTCCAGCTCGTTTATTTTCTACAATACAGGAGGAAGCAGTGACGCGGCTCCAGCTCCTTTAGTTTTTCTAATATATAATGAAGCAGTGACGCTGCCCCATCTCCTTTATTTTCTATAATACAGGAGGAAGTAGAGACGCTGCTCCAGCTCCTTTATTTTCTATAATACAGGAGGAAGCAGTGACGCTGCTCCAGCCCCTTTATTTTCTCTAATACAGGAGGAAGCAGTGACGCTGCTCCAGCTCCTTTATTTTCTATAATACAGGAGGAAGCAGTGACGCTGCTCCAGCTCCATATTTTCTATAATACACGAGGAAGCAGTGACGCTGCTCCAGCTCCTTTATTTCCGATAATACAGAAGGAAGCAGTGACGCTGCTCCAGCTCCTTTATTTTCTATTGTACAGGAGGAAGCGGTGACGCTGCTCCAGCTCCTTTATTTTCGATAATACAGAAGGAAGTAGAGACGCTGCTCCAGCTCCTTTATTTTGTATAATACAGAAGGAAGCAGTGACGCTGCTCCAGCTCCTTTATTTTCTATAATACAGAAGGAAGTAGAGACGCTGCTCCAGCTCCTTTATTTTCTATAATACAGTAGGAAGCAGTGACGCTGCTCCAGCTCCTTTATTTTCTATAATACAGAAGGATGTAGAGACGCTGCGCCACCTCCTTTATTTTCTATAATACAGAAGGAAGTAGAGACGCCTCTCCAGCTCCTTTATTTTCTATCATACAGTAGGAAGCAGTGACGCTGCTCCAGCTCCTTTATTTTCTATAATACAGGAGGAAGCGGTGACGCTGCTCCAGCTCCTTTATTTTCTATAATACAGGAGGATGCAGTGACGCTGCTCCAGATCCTTTATTTTCGATAATACAGAAGGAAGTAGAGACGCTGCTCCAGCTCCTTTATTTTCTATAATACAGTAGGAAGCAGTGACGCTGGTCCAGCTCCTTTATTTTCTATAATACAGGAGGAAGCAGTGAAGCTGCTCCAGCTCCTTTAGTTTTTATAATACAGGAGGAAGCAGAGACGCTGCCCCAGCTCCTTTATTTTCTATAATACAGGAGGAAGCAGAGACGCTGCCCCAGCTCCTTTATTTTATATAATACAGGATGAAGCAGTGACGCTGCTCCAGCTCCTTTATTTTCGAAAATACAGGAGGAAGCGGTGACGCTGCTCCAGCTCCTTTATTTTCGATAATGCAGAAGGAAGTGGAGACGCTGCTCCAGCTCCTTTATTTTCTATAATACAGGAGATAGCAGAGACGCTGCTCCAGCTCCTTTATTTTCTATAATACAGGAGGAAGCAGCGACGCTGCTGCAGCTCCTTTATTTTCTATAATACAGGAGGAAGCAGAGAAGCTGCTCCAGCTCCTTTATTTTCTATAATCCTGGAGGAAGCGGTGACGATGCTCCAGCTCCTTTATTTTCTATAATACAGTATGAAGCAGTGACGCTGCTCCAGCTCCTTTATTTTATATAATACAGGAGGAAGCAGCGACGCTGCTGCAGCTCCTTTATTTTCTATAATACAGGAGGAAGCAGAGAAGCTGCTCCAGCTCCTTTATTTTCTATAATCCTGGAGGAAGCGGTGACGATGCTCCAGCTCCTTTATTTTCTATTACACAGGAGTCAGTAGAGTCGCTGCTCCAGCTCCTTTATTTTCTATAATACAGGAGGAAGCAGTGTAGCTGCTCCAGCTCCTTTATTTTCTATAATACAGGATGAAGCAGAGACACTGCTCCAGCTCCTTTATTTTGTACAATACAGGAGGAAGCAGTGACGCTGCTCCAGCTCCTTTATTTTCAAAAATACAGGAGGAAGCAGTGACGCTGCTCCAGCTCCTTTATTTTCAATAATACAGGAGGAAGCAGTGTAGCTGCTCCAGCTCCTATATTTTCTATAATACAGGATGAAGCAGAGACACTGCTCCAGCTCCTTTATTTTGTATAATACAGGAGGAAGCAGTGACGCTGCTGCAGCTCCTTTATTTTCAATAATACAGGAGGAAGCAGTGACGCTGCTCCAGCTCCTTTATTTTCAATAATACAGGAGGAAGCAGTGGCGCTGGTGCAGCTCCTTTATTTTCTATAATACAGGAGGAAGGAGAGACACTGCGCCAGCTCCTTTATTTTCTATAATACAGGAGGAAGCAGTGACGCTGCTCCAGCTCCTTTATTTTCTATAATACAGTAGGAAGCAGTGACGCTGCTCAGGCTCATTTACTTTCTATAATACAGGAGGAAGCAGTGACGCGGCTCCAGCTCCTATAGTTTTTCTAATACAGGAGGAAGCAGTGACGCTGCCCCAGCTCCTTTATTTTCTATAATACAGAAGGAAGTAGAGACGCTGCTCCAGCTGCTTTATTTTCTATAGTACAGGAGGAAGCAGTGACGCTGCTCCAGCTCCTTTATTTTCGAAAATACAGGAGGAAGCGGTGACGCTGCTCCAGCTCCTTTATTTTCTATAATACAGAAGGAAGTAGAGACGCTGCTCCAGCTCCTTTATATTCTATCATACAAGAGGAAGCAGTGACGCTGCTCCAGCTCCTTTATTTTCTATCATACAGGAGGCAGCAGTGACGCTGCTCCAGCTCCTTTATTTTCTATAATACACGAGGAAGCAGTGACGCTGCTCCAGCTCCTTTATTTTCTACAATACAGGAGGAATCAGTGACGCTGCCCCAGATCCTTTATTTTCTCTAATACAGGAGGAAGCAGTGACGTTGCTCCAGCTCCTTTATTTTATATAATACAGGAGGAAGTAGAGACGCTGTGCCAGCTCCTTTATTTTCGAGAATACAGGAGGAAGCCGTGACGCTGCTCCAGCTCCTTTATTTTCTATAATACAGGAGGAAGCAGTGACGCTGCTGCAGCTCCTTTATTTTCTTTAATACAGGAGGGGGAAGAGGCGCTGCTCCAGCTCCTTTATTTTCTATAATGCAGGAGGTAGCAGAGACGCTGCTCCAGCTCCTTTTTTTTATCGATAATACTGGAGGAAGCGGTGACGCTGCTCCAGCTCCTTTATTTTCTATAATACAGGAGGAAGCAGTGACGCTGCTCCAGCCCCCTTATTTTCTATAATATAGGAGGAAGCAGTGACGCTGCTCCAGCTCCTTTATTTTCTATAATACAGGAGGAAGCAGAGAAGCTGCTCCAGCTCCTTTATTTTCTATTATCCTGGAGGAAGCGGTGACGATGCTCCAGCTCCTTTATATTCTATTACACAGGAGTAAGTAGAGTCGCTGCTCCAGCTCCTTGATTTCCTATAATATAGGAGGAAGCAGTGTAGCTGCTCCAGCTCCTTTATTTTCTATAATACAGGATGAAGCAGAGACGCTGCTCCAGCTCCATTATTTTGTATAATACAGGAGGAAGCAGTGACGCTGCTCCAGCTCCTTTATTTTCACTAATACAGGAGGAAGCAGTGACGCTGCTCCAGCTCCTATATTTTCTATAATACAGGATCAAGCAGAGACACTGCTCCAGCTCCTTTCTTTTGTATAATACAGGAGGAAGCAGTGACGCTGCTCCAGCTCCTTTATTTTCAATAATACAGGAGAAAGCAGTGACGCTGCTCCAGCTCCTTTATTTTCAATAATACAGGAGGAAGCAGTGGCGCTGGTGCAGCTCCTTTATTTTCTATAATACAGGTGGAAGGAGAGACACTGCGCCAGCTCCTTTATTTTCTATAATACAGGAGGAAGCAGTGACGCTGCTCCAGCTCCTTTATTTTCTATAATACAGTAGGAAGCAGTGACGCTGCTCCAGCTCGTTTATTTTCTACAATACAGGAGGAAGCAGTGACGCGGCTCCAGCTCCTTTAGTTTTTCTAATATATAATGAAGCAGTGACGCTGCCCCATCTCCTTTATTTTCTATAATACAGGAGGAAGTAGAGACGCTGCTCCAGCTCCTTTATTTTCTATAATACAGTAGGAAGCAGTGACGCTGCTCCAGCTCCTTTATTCTCTATAGTACAGGAGGAAGCGGTGAGGCTGCTCCAGCTCCTTTATTTTCGATAATACAGAAGGAAGTAGAGACGCTGCTCCAGCTCCTTTATTTTCAATAATACAGGAGGAAGCAGTGACGCTGCTACAGCTCCTTTATTTTCCATAATACAGGAGGAAGCAGTGACACTGCTCCAGCTCCTTTATTTTCGAGAATACAGAAGGAAGCAGTGACGCTGCTCCAGCTCCTTTATTTTCTATAATACAGGAGGAAGCAGTGATGCTGCTCCAGCTCCTTTATTTTCGATAATACAGAAGGAAGTAGAGACTCTGCTCCAGCTCCTTTATTTTCTATAATACAGTAGGAAGCAGTGACGCTGCTCCAGCTCCTTTATTTTCTATAGTACAGGAGGAAGCGGTGACGCTGCTCCAGCTCCTTTATTTTCTATAATACAGTAGGAAGCAGTGACGCTGCTCCAGCTCCTTTATTTTCTTTAGTACAGGGGGAAGCGGTGACGCTGCTCCAGCTCCTTTATTTTCGATAATACAGAAGGAAATAGAGACGCTGCTCCAGCTCCTTTATTTTCTATAATACAGTAGGAAGCAGTGACGCGGCTCCAGCTCCTTTATTTTCTATTATACAGGAGGAAGCGGTGACGCTGCTCCAGCTCCTTTATTTTCGATAATACAGAAGGAAGGAGAGACGCTGCTCCAGCTCCTTTATTTTCTATAATACAGGAGGAAGCAGTGACGCTGCTCCAGCTCCTTTATTTTCTATAATACAGGAGGAAGCAGTGACGCTGCTCCAGCTCCTTTATTTTCGATAATACAGGAGGAAGTAGAGACGCTGCTCCAGCTCCTTTATTTTCTATAATACAGAAGGAAGGAGAGACGCTGCTCCAACTCCTTTATTTTCTATAATACAGGAGGAAGCAGTGACGCTGCTCCAGCTCCTTTATTTTCGATATTACAGGAGGAAGCAGTGATGCTGCTCCAGCTCCTTTATTTTCGATAATACAGAAGGAAGCAGTGACGCTGCTCCAGCTCCTTTATTTTCTATAGTACAGGAGGAAGCGGTGACGCTGCTCCAGCTCCTTTATTTTCTATAATACAGGAGGAAGTCGAGACGCTGCTCCAGCTCCTTTATTTTCTATAATACAGAAGGAAGTAGAGACGCTGCTCCAGCTCCTTTATTTTCTATAATACAGTAGGAAGCAGTGACGCTGCTCCAGCTCCTTTATTTTCTATAGTACAGGAGGAAGCGGTGACGCTGCTCCAGCTCCTTTATTTTCGATAATACAGAAGGAAGCAGTGACGCTGCTCCATCTCCTTTATTTTCGATAATACAGAAGGAAGCAGTGACGCTGCTCCATCTCCTTTATTTTCTATCATACAGAAGGAAGTAGAGACGCTTCTCCAGCTCCTTTATTTTCTATAATACAGAGGGAAGCGGTGACGCTGCTCCAGCTCCTTTATTTTCTATAATACAGGAGGAAGCGGTGACGCTGCTCCAGCTCCTTTATTTTCGACAATACAGAAGGAAGCAGTGACGCTGCTCCAGCTCCTTTATTTTCTATAGTACAGGAGGAAGCGGTGACGCTGCTCGAGCTCCTTTATTTTCGATAATACAGAAGGAAGGAGAGACGCTGCTCCAGCTCCTTTATTTTCGTTAATACAGAAGGAAGGAGAGACACTGCTCCAGCTCCTTTATTTTCTATAATACAGGAGGAAGCAGTGACGCTGCTCCAGCTCCTTTATTTTCTATAATACAGGAGGAAGCAGTGACGCTGCTCCAGCTCCTTTATTTTCTATAATACAGGAGGAAGCAGTGACGCTGCTCCAGCTCCTTTATTTTCGATAATACAGAAGGAAGCAGTGAAGCTGCTCCAGCTCCTTTCTTTTCTATAGTACAGGAGGAAGCGGTGACGCTGCTCCAGCTCCTTTATTTTCGATAATACAGAAGGAAGGAGAGACGCTGCTCCAGCTCCTTTATTTTCTATAATACAGGAGGAAGCAGTGACGCTGATACAGCTCCTTTATTTTCTATAATACAGAAGGAAGTAGAGACGCTGCTACAGCTCCTTTATTTTCGATAATACAGAAGGAAGTAGAGACGCTGCTCCAACTCCTTTATTTTCTATAATACAGTAGGAAGCAGTGACGCTGTTCCAGCTCCTTTATTTTCTATAGGACAGGAGGAAGCGGTGGCGCTGCTCCAGCTCCTTTATTTTCGATAATACAGAAGGAAGTAGAGACGCTGCTCCAGCTCCTTTATTTTCTATAATACAGTAGGAAGCAGTGAAGCTGCTCCAGCTCCTTTATTTTCTATAATACACCAGGAAGCAGTGACGCTGCTCCAGCTCCTTTATTTTCGATAATACAGAAGGAAGCAGTGACGCTGCTCCAGCTCCTTTATTTTCTATTGTACAGGAGGAAGCGGTGACGCTGCTCCAGCTCCTTTATTTTCGATAATACAGAAGGAAGTAGTTTCGCTGCTCCAGCTCCTTTATTTTGTATAATACAGAAGGAAGCAGTGACGCTGCTCCAGCTCCTTTATTTTCTATAATACAGAAGGAAGTAGAGACGCTGCTCCAGCTCCTTTATTTTCTATAATACAGTAGGAAGCACTGACGCTGCTCCAGCTCCTTTATTTTCTATAGTACAGGAGGAAGCGGTGACGCTGCTCCACCTCCTTTATTGTCTATAATACAGAAGGAAGTATAGACGCCTCTCCAGCTCCTTTATTTTCTATCATACAGGAGGAAGCAGTGACGCTGCTCCAACTCCTTTATTTTCTATAATACAGGAGGAAGCGGTGACGCTGCTCCAGCTCCTTTATTTTCGATAATACAGAAGGAAGTAGAGACGCTGCTCCAGCTCCTTTATTTTCTATAATGCAGCAGGAAGCAGAGACGCTGCTCCAGCTCCTTTATTTTCGATAATACAGGAGGAAGCAGTGAAGCTGCTCCAGCTCCTTTAGTTTTTCTAATACAGGAGGAAGCAGAGACGCTGCCCCAGTTCCTTTATTTTCTATAATACAGGAGGAAGCAGAGACGCTGCCCCAGCTCCTTTATTTTATATAATACAGGATGAAGCAGTGACGCTGCTCCAGCTCCTTTATTTTCTATAATACAGGAGGAAGCGGTGACGCTGCTCCAGCTCCTTTATTTTCGATAATACAGAAGGAAGTGGAGACGCTGGTCCAGCTCCTTTATTTTCTATAATACAGGAGGAAGCAGAGACGCTGCCCCAGCTCCTTTATTTTATATAATACAGGAGGAAGCAGTGACGCTGCTCCAGCTCCTTTATTTTCAATAATACAGGAGGAAGCAGTGTAGCTGCTCCAGCTCCTATATTTTCTATAATACAGGATGAAGCAGAGACACTGCTCCAGCTCCTTTATTTTGTATAATACAGGAGGAAGCAGTGACGCTGCTCCAGCTCCTTTATTTTCTATAATACAGGAGGAAGCAGTGACGCGGCTCCAGCTCCTTTATTTTCTATAATACAGGAGGAAGCAGTGACGCGGCTCCAGCTCCAATAGTTTTTCTAATACAGGAGGAAGCAGTGACGCTGCCCCAGCTCCTTTATTTTCTATAATACAGGAGGAAGTATAGACGCTGCTCCAGCTCCTTTATTTTCGATAATACAGTCGGAAGCAGTGACGCTGCTCCAGCTCCTTTATTTTCTACAGTACAGGAGGAAGCGATGACGCTGCTCCAGCTCCTTTATTTTCGATAATACAGAAGGAAGTAGAGACCCTGCTCCAGCTCCTTTATTTTCCATAATACAGTAGGAAGCAGGGACGCTGCTCCAGCTCCTTTATTTTCGATAATACAGAAGGAAGCAGTGACGCTGCTCCAGCTCCTTTATTTTCTATAATACAGGAGGAAGCAGTGACGCTGCTCCAGCTCCTTTTTTTTTCTACAGTACAGGAGGCAGCGGTGACGCTGGTCCAGCTCCTTTATTTTCTATAATACAGTAGGAAGCAGTGACGCTGCTCCAGCTGCTTTATTATCTATAGTACAGGAGGAAGCGGTGACGCTGCTCCAGCTCCTTTATTTTCGATAATACAGAAGGAAGTAGAGACGCTGCTACAGCTCCTTTATTTTCTATAATACAGGAGGAAGCAGTGACGCTGCTCCAGCTCCTTTATTTTCGATAATACAGAAGGAAGCAGTGACGCTGCTCCAGCTCCTTTATTTTCTATACTACAGGAGGAAGCGGTGACGCTGCTCCAGCTCCTTTATTTTCGATAATACAGAAGGAAGTAGAGACGCTGCTCCAGCTCCTTTATTTTCTATAATACAGGAGGAAGCAGTGACGCTGCTCCAGCTCCTTTATTTTCTATAATACAGAAGGAAGCAGTGACGCTGCTCCAGCTCCTTTATTTTCTATAGGACAGGAGGAAGCGGTGACGCTGCTCCAGCTCCTTTATTTTCGATAATACAGAAGGAAGTAGAGACGCTGCTCCAGCTCCTTTATTTTCTATAATACAGTAGGAAGCAGTGACGCTGCTCCAGCTCCTTTATTTTCTATAATACAGGAGGAAGCGGTGACGCTGCTCCAGCTCCTTTGTTTTCTATAATACAGGAGGAAGCAGTGACGCTGCTCCAGCTCCTTTATTTTCTATAATACAGGAGGAAGCGGTGACGCTGCTCCAGCTCCTTTATTTTCTATAATACATGAGGAAGCAGTGACGCTGCCCCAGCTCCTTTATTTTCTATAATACAGGAGGAAGCAGAGAAGCTGCTCCAGCTCCTTTATTTTCTATAATCCTGGAGGAAGAGGTGACGCTGCTCCAGCTCCTTTATTTTCGATAATACAGAAGAAAGTAGAGACGCTGCTCCAGCTCCTTTATTTTCTATAATCCTGGAGGAAGCAGTGACGCTGCTCCAGCTCCTTTATTTTCTATAATACAGGAGGAAGCAGTGTAGCTGCTCCAGCTCCTTTATTTTCTATAATACAGGATGAAGCAGAGACACTGCTCCAGCTCCTTTATTTTGTATAATACAGGAGGAAGCAGTGACGCTGCTCCAGCTCCTTTATTTTCAATAATACAGGAGGAAGCAGTGACGCTGCTCCAGCTCCTTTATTTTCAATAATACAGGAGGAAACAGTGTAGCTGCTTCAGCTCCTATATTTTCTATAACACAGGATGAAGCAGAGACACTGCTCCAGCTCCTTTATTTTGTATAATACAGGAGGAAGCAGTGACGCTGCTCCAGCTCCTTTATTTTCAATAATACAGGAGGAAGCAGTGACGCTGCTCCAGCTCCTTTATTTTATATAATACAGAAGGAAGCAGTGGCGCTGGTGCAGCTCCTTTATTTTCTATAATACAGGAGGAAGGAGAGACACTGCGCCAGCTCCTTTATTTTCTATAATACAGGAGGAAGCAGTGACGCTGCTCCAGCTCCTTTATTTTCTATAATACAGTAGGAAGCAGTGACGCTGCTCGAGCTCCATTCTTTTCTATAATACAGGAGGAAGCAGCGACGCGGCTCCAGCTCCTATAGTTTTTCTAATACAGGAGGAAGCAGTGACGCTGCCCCAGCTCCTTTATTTTCTATAATACAGGAGGAAGTAGAGCCGCTGGTCCAGCTCCTTTATTTTCTATAATACAGTAGGAAGCAGTGACGCTGCTCCAGCCCCTTTATTTTCTATAGTACAGGAGGAAGCGGTGACGCTGCTCCAGCTCCTTTATTTTCGAGAATACAGAAGGAAGTAGAGACCCTGCTCCAGCTCCTTTATTTTCTATAATACAGTAGGAAGCAGTGACGCTGATCCAGCTCCTTTATTTTCGATAATACAGGAGGAAGCAGTGACGCTGCTCCAGCTCCTTTATTTTCTATAGTACAGGAGGAAGCGGTGACGCTGCTCCAGCTCCTTTATTTTCGATAATACAGAAGGAAGTAGAGACGCTGCTCCAGCTCCTTTATTTTCGATAATACAGTAGGAAGCAGTGACGCTGCTCCAGCTCCTTTATTATCTATAGTACAGGAGGAAGCGGTGACGCTGCTCCAGCTCCTTTATTTTCGATAATACAGAAGGAAGTAGAGACGCTGCTCCAGCTCCTTTATTTTCTATAATACAGGAGGAAGCAGTGACGCTGCTCCAGCTCCTTTATTTTCGATAATACAGAAGGAAGCAGTGACGCTGCTCCAGCTCCTTTATTTTCTATAGTACAGGAGGAAGCGGTGACGCTGCTCCAGCTCCTTTATTTTCGATAATACAGAAGGAAGTAGAGACGCTGCTCCAGCTCCTTTATTTTCTATAATACAGGAGGAAGCAGTGACGCTGTTCCAGCTCCTTTATTTTCTATAATACAGGAGGAAGCAGTGACGCTGCTGCAGCACCTTTATTTTCGATAATACAGAAGGAAGCAGTGACGCTGCTCCAGCTCCTTTATTTTCTATAATACAGTAGGAAGCGGTGACGCTGCTCCAGCTCCTTTATTTTCGATAATACAGAAGGAAGTAGAGACGCTGCTCCAGCTCCTTTATTTTCTATAATACAGTAGGAAGCAGTGACGCTGCTCCAGCTCCTTTATTTTCTATAGTACAGGAGGAAGCAGAGACACTGCTCCAGCTCCTTTATTTTGTATAATACAGGAGGAAGCAGTGACGCTGCTCCAGCTCCTTTATTTTCAATAATACAGGAGGAAGCAGTGACGCTGCTCCAGCTCCTTTATTTTGTATAATACAGGAGGAAGCAGTGACGCTGCTCCAGCTCCTTTATTTTCAATAATACAGGAGGAAGCAGTGACGCTGCTCCAGCTCCTTTATTTTCAATAATACAGGAGGAAGCAGTGTAGCTGCTCCAGCTCCTATATTTTCTATAACACAGGATGAAGCAGTGACGCTGCTCCAGCTCCTTTATTTTCAATAATACAGGAGGAAGCAGTGACGCTGCTCCAGCTCCTTTATTTTCAATAATACAGGAGGAAGCAGTGACGCTGCTCCAGCTCCTTTATTTTATATAATACAGGAGGAAGCAGTGGCGCTGGTGCAGCTCCTTTATTTTCTATAATACAGGAGGAAGGAGAGACACTGCGCCAGCTCCTTTATTTTCTATAATACAGGAGGAAGCAGTGACGCTGCTCCAGCTCCTTTATTTTCTATAATACAGTAGGAAGCAGTGACGTTGCTCCAGCTCCATTCTTTTCTATAATACAGGAGGAAGCAGCGATGCGGCTCCAGCTCCTATAGTTTTTCTAATACAGGAGGAAGCAGTGACGCTGCCCCAGCTCCTTTATTTTCTATAATACAGGAGGAAGTAGAGACGCTGCTCCAGCTCCTTTATTTTCTATAATACAGTAGGAAGCAGTGACGCTGCTCCAGCCCCTTTATTTTCTATAGTACAGGAGGAAGCGGTGACGCTGCTCCAGCTCCTTTATTTTCGAGAATACAGAAGGAAGTAGAGACCCTGCTCCAGCTCCTTTATTTTCTATAATACAGTAGGAAGCAGTGACGCTGCTCCAGCTCCTTTATTTTCGATAATACAGTAGGAAGCAGTGACGCTGCTCCAGCTCCTTTATTATCTATAGTACAGGAGGAAGCGGTGACGCTGCTCCAGCTCCTTTATTTTCGATAATACAGAAGGAAGTAGAGACGCTGCTCCAGCTCCTTTATTTTCTATAATACAGGAGGAAGCAGTGACGCTGCTCCAGCTCCTTTATTTTCGATAATACAGAAGGAAGCAGTGACGCTGCTCCAGCTCCTTTATTTTCTATAGTACAGGAGGAAGCGGTGACGCTGCTCCAGCTCCTTTATTTTCGATAATACAGAAGGAAGTAGAGACGCTGCTCCAGCTCCTTTATTTTCTATAATACAGGAGGAAGCAGTGACGCTGTTCCAGATCCTTTATTTTCTATAATACAGTAGGAAGCAGTGACGCTGCTGCAGCACCTTTATTTTCGATAATACAGAAGGAAGCGGTGACGCTGCTCCAGCTCCTTTATTTTCGATAATACAGAAGGAAGTAGAGACGCTGCTCCAGCTCCTTTGTTTTCTATAATACAGTAGGAAGCAGTGACGCTGCTCCAGCTCCTTTATTTTCTATAATACAGGAGGAAGCGGTGACGCTGCTCCAGCCCCTTTATTTTCTATAAAACAGGAGGTAGCGGTGACGCTACTCCAGCTCCTTTATTTTCTATAATACAGGAGGAAGCAGTGACGCTGCTGCAGCACCTTTATTTTCGATAATACAGAAGGAAGTAGAGACGCTGCTCCAGCTCCTTTATTTTGTATAATACAGGAGGAAGCAGTGACGCTGCTCCAGCTCCTTTATTTTCAATAATACAGGAGGAAGCAGTGACGCTGCTCCAGCTCCTTTATTTTCAATAATACAGGAGGAAGCAGTGTAGCTGCTCCAGCTCCTATATTTTCTATAACACAGGATGAAGCAGAGACACTGCTCCAGCTCCTTTATTTTGTATAATACAGGAGGAAGCAGTGACGCTGCTCCAGCTCCTTTATTTTCAATAATACAGGAGGAAGCAGTGACGCTGCTCCAGCTCCTTTATTTTATATAATACAGGAGGAAGCAGTGGCGCTGGTGCAGCTCCTTTATTTTCTATAATACAGGAGGAAGGAGAGACACTGCGCCAGCTCCTTTATTTTCTATAATACAGGAGGAAGCAGTGACGCTGCTCCAGCTCCTTTATTTTCTATAATACAGTAGGAAGCAGTGACGCTGCTCCAGCTCCATTCTTTTCTATAATACAGGAGGAAGCAGCGACGCGGCTCCAGCTCCTATAGTTTTTCTAATACAGGAGGAAGCAGTGACGCTGCCCCAGCTCCTTTATTTTCTATAATACAGGAGGAAGTAGAGACGCTGCTCCAGCTCCTTTATTTTCTATAATACAGTAGGAAGCAGTGACGCTGCTCCAGCCCCTTTATTTTCTATAGTACAGGAGGAAGCGGTGACGCTGCTCCAGCTCCTTTATTTTCGAGAATACAGAAGGAAGTAGAGACCCTGCTCCAGCTCCTTTATTTTCTATAATACAGTAGGAAGCAGTGACGCTGATCCAGCTCCTTTATTTTCGATTTTACAGGAGGAAGCAGTGACGCTGCTCCAGCTCCTTTATTTTCTATAGTACAGGAGGAAGCGGTGACGCTGCTCCAGCTCCTTTATTTTCGATAATACAGAAGGAAGTAGAGACGCTGCTCCAGCTCCTTTATTTTCGATAATACAGTAGGAAGCAGTGACGCTGCTCCAGCTCCTTTATTATCTATAGTACAGGAGGAAGCGGTGACGCTGCTCCAGCTCCTTTATTTTCGATAATACAGAAGGAAGTAGAGACGCTGCTCCAGCTCCTTTATTTTCTATAATACAGGAGGAAGCAGTGACGCTGCTCCAGCTCCTTTATTTTCGATAATACAGAAGGAAGCAGTGACGCTGCTCCAGCTCCTTTATTTTCTATAGTACAGGAGGAAGCGGTGACGCTGCTCCAGCTCCTTTATTTTCGATAATACAGAAGGAAGTAGAGACGCTGCTCCAGCTCCTTTATTTTCTATAATACAGGAGGAAGCAGTGACGCTGCTGCAGCTCCTTTATTTTCTATAATACAGGAGGAAGCAGTGACGCGGCTCCAGCTCCTTTATTTTCGATAATACAGAAGGAAGCAGTGACGCTGCTCCAGCTCCTTTATTTTCGATAATACAGAAGGAAGCGGTGACGCTGCTACAGCTCCTTTATTTTCTATAGTACAGTTGGAAGCAGTCACGCTGCTCCAGCTCCTTTATTTTCTATAATACAGGAGGAAGCAGTGACGCTGCTCCAGCTCCTTTATTTTCGATAATACAGAAGGAAGCAGTGACGCTGCTCCAGCTCCTTTATTTTCTATTGTACAGGAGGAAGCGGTGACGCTGCTCCAGCTCCTTTATTTTATATAACACAGCAGGAAGCATTGACGCTGCTCCAGCTCCTTTATTTTCTATAATACAGTAGGAAGTAGTGACGCTGCTCCAGCTGCTTTATATTCCATAGTACAGGAGGAAGCGGTGACGCTGCTCCAGCTCCTTTAATTTCTATAATACAGAAGGAAGTAGAGACGCTGCTCCAGCTCCTTTATTTTCTATCATACAGTAGAGAGCAGTGACGCTGCTCCAGCTCCTTTATTTTCAATAATAAATGAGGAAGCAGTGACGCTGCTCCAGCTCCTTTATTTTCAATAATAAATGAGGAAGCAGTGTAGCTGCTCCAGCTCCTATATTTTCTATAATACAGGATGAAGCAGAGGCACTGCTCCAGCTCCTTTATTTTGTATAATACAGGAGGAAGCAGTGACGCTGCTCCAGCTCCTTTATTTTCTATAATACAGGAGGAAGGAGAGACACTGCGCCAGCTCCTTTATTTTCTATAATACAGGAGGAAGCAGTGACGCTGCTCCAGCTCCTTTATTTTCTATAATACAGTAGGAAGCAGTGACGCTGCTCCAGCTCCTTTATTTTCTACAATACAGGAGGAAGCAGTGACGCGGCTCCAGCTCCTTTAGTTTTTCTAATACAGGAGGAAGCAGTGACGCTGCTCCAGCTCCTTTATTTTCTATAATAAAGTAGGAAGCAGTGACGCTGCTCCAGCTCCTTTATTTTCTACAATACAGGAGGAAGCAGTGACGCGGCTCCAGCTCCTTTAGTTTTCCTAATACAGGAGGAAGCAGTGACGCTGCCCCAGCTCCTTTATTTTCTATAATACAGGAGGAGGAAGAGACGCTGCTCCAGCTCCTTTATTTTCTATAATACAGTAGGAAGCAGTGACGCTGCTCCAGCTACTTTATTTTCATTAGTACAGGAGGAAGCGGTGACGCTTTTCCAGCTCCTTTATTTTCGATAATACAGAAGGAAGCAGTGACGCTGCTCCATCTCCTTTATTTTCGATAATACAGAAGGAAGCAGTGACGCTGCTCCATCTCCTTTATTTTCGATAATACAGAAGGAAGCAGTGACGCTGCTCCAGCTCCTTTATTTTCTCTAATACAGAAGGAAGTAGAGACGCTGCTCCAGCTCCTTTATTTTCTATAATACAGGAGGAAGCGGTGACGCTGCTCCAGCTCCTTTATTTTCTATAATCCAGGAGGAAGCGGTGACGCTGCTCCAGCTCCGTTATTTTTGATAATACAGAAGGAAGCAGTGACGCTGCTCCAGCTCCTTTATTTTCTATAGTACAGAAGGAAGTAGAGACGCTGCTCCAGCTCCTTTATTTTCTATAATACAGAAGGAAGTAGAGACGCTGCTCCAGCTCCTTTATTTTCTATAATACAGGAGAAAGCGGTGACGCTGCTCCAGCTCCTTTATTTTCTATAATACAGGAGGAAGCGGTGACGCTGCTCCAGCTCCTTTATTTTCGATAAAACAGAAGGAAGCAGTGACGCTGCTCCAGCTCCTTTATTTTCTATAGTACAGGAGGAAGCGGTGACGCTGCTCCAGCTCATTTATTTTCGATAATACAGAAGGAAGGAGAGACGCTGCTCCAGCTCCTTTATTTTCTATAATACAGGAGGAAGCAGTGACGCTGCTCCAGCTCCTTTATTTTCTGTAATACAGAAGGAAGTAGAGACGCTGCTCCAGCTCCTTTATTTTCGATAATACAGAAGGAAGGAGAGACGCTGCTCCAGCTACTTTATTTTCGATTATACAGTAGGAAGCAGTGACGCTGCTCCAGCTCCTTTATTTTCTATAATACAGGAGGAAGCAGTGACGCTGCTCCAGCTCCTTTATTTTCGATAATACAGAAGGAAGCAGTGAAGCTGCTCCAGCTCCTTTCTTTTCTATAGTACAGGAGGAAGCGGTGACGCTGCTCCAGCTCCTTTATTTTCGATAATACAGAATGAAGTAGAGACGCTGCTCCAGCTCCTTTATTTGCTATAATACAGGAGGAAGCAGTGACGCTGATACAGCTCCTTTATTTTCTATAATACAGAAGGAAGTAGAGACGCTGCTCCAGCTCCTTTATTTTCGATAATACAGAAGGAAGTAGAGACGCTGCTCCAACTCTTTTATTTTCTATAATACAGTACGAAGCGGTGACGCTGCTCCAGCTCCTTTATTTTCGATAATACAGAAGGAAGTAGAGACGCTGCTCCAGCTCCTTTATTTTCTATAATACAGTAGGAAGCAGTGACGCTGCTCCAGCTCCTTTATTTTCTATAATACACGAGGAAGCAGTGACGCTGCTCCAGCTCCTTTATTTCCGATAATACAGAAGGAAGCAGTGACGCTGCTCCAGCTCCTTTATTTTCTATTGTACAGGAGGAAGCGGTGACGCTGCTCCAGCTCCTTTATTTTCGATAATACAGAAGGAAGTAGAGACGCTGCTCCAGCTCCTTTATTTTGTATAATACAGAAGGAAGCAGTGACGCTGCTCCAGCTCCTTTATTTTCTATAATACAGAAGGAAGTAGAGACGCTGCTCCAGCTCCTTTATTTTCTATAATACAGTAGGAAGCAGTGACGCTGCTCCAGCTCCTTTATTTTCTATAATACAGAAGGATGTAGAGACGCTGCTCCACCTCCTTTATTTTCTATAATACAGAAGGAAGTAGAGACGCCTCTCCAGCTCCTTTATTTTCTATCATACAGTAGGAAGCAGTGACGCTGCTCCAGCTCCTTTATTTTCGATAATACAGAAGAAAGTAGATACGCTGCTCCAGCTCCTTTATTTTCTATAATACAGTAGGAAGCAGTGACGCTGCTCCAGCTCCTTTATTTTGTATAAAACAGGAGGAAGCAGTGACCCTGCTCCAGCTCCTTTAGTTTTTCTAATACAGGAGGAAGCAGAGACGCTGCCCCGGCTCCTTTATTTTCTATAATACAGGAGGAAGCAGTGACGCTGCTCCAGATCCTTTATTTTCGATAATACAGAAGGAAGTAGAGACGCTGCTCCAGCTCCTTTATTTTCTATAATACAGTAGGAAGCAGTGACGCTGGTCCAGCTCCTTTATTTTCTATAATACAGGAGGAAGCAGTGAAGCTGCTCCAGCTCCTTTAGTTTTTCTAATACAGGAGGAAGCAGAGACGCTGCCCCAGCTCCTTTATTTTCTATAATACAGGAGGAAGCAGAGACGCTGCCCCAGCTCCTTTATTTTATATAATACAGGATGAAGCAGTGACGCTGCTCCAGCTCCTTTATTTTCGAAAATACAGGAGGAAGCGGTGACGCTGCTCCAGCTCCTTTATTTTCGATAATGCAGAAGGAAGTGGAGACGCTGCTCCAGCTCCTTTATTTTCTATAATACAGGAGTTAGCAGAGACGCTGCTCCAGCTCCGTTATTTTCTATAATACAGGAGGAAGCAGTGACGCAGCTCCTGCTCCTTTATTTTCTATAATACAGGAGGAAGCAGCGACGCTGCTGCAGCTCCTTTATTTTCTATAATACAGGAGGAAGCAGAGAAGCTGCTCCAGCTCCTTTATTTTCTATAATCCTGGAGGAAGCGGTGACGATGCTCCAGCTCCTTTATTTTCTATAATACAGGAGGAAGCAGTGTAGCTGCTCCAGCTCCTTTATTTTCTATAATACAGGATGAAGCAGAGACACTGCTCCAGCTCCTTTATTTTGTACAATACAGGAGGAAGCAGTGACGCTGCTCCAGCTCCTTTATTTTCAAAAATACAGGAGGAAGCAGTGACGCTGCTCCAGCTCCTTTATTTTCAATAATACAGGAGGAAGCAGTGTAGCTGCTCCAGCTCCTATATTTTCTATAATACAGGATGAAGCAGAGACACTGCTCCAGCTCCTTTATTTTGTATAATACAGGAGGAAGCAGTGACGCTGCTGCAGCTCCTTTATTTTCAATAATACAGGAGGAAGCAGTGACGCTGCTCCAGCTCCTTTATTTTCTATAATACAGGAGGAAGCAGTGGCGCTGGTGCAGCTCCTTTATTTCCTATAATACAGGAGGAAGGAGAGACACTGCGCCAGCTCCTTTATTTTCTATAATACAGGAGGAAGCAGTGACGCTGCTCCAGCTCCTTTATTTTCTATAATACAGTAGGAAGCAGTGACGCTGCTCAGGCTCATTTACTTTCTATAATACAGGAGGAAGCAGTGACGCGGCTCCAGCTCCTATAGTTTTTCTAATACAGGAGGAAGCAGTGACGCTGCCCCAGCTCCATTATTTTCTATAATACATAAGGAAGTAGAGACGCTGCTCCAGCTCCTTTATTTTCTATAATACAGAAGGAAGTAGAGACGCTGCTCCAGCTCCTTTATTTTCTATCATACAAGAGGAAGCAGTGACGCTGCTCCAGCTCCTTTATTTTCTATCATACAGGAGGAAGCGGTGACGCTGCTCCAGCTCCTTTATTTTCTATAATACAGAAGGAAGTAGAGACGCTGCTCCAGCTCCTTTATTTTCTATCATACAAGAGGAAGCAGTGACGCTGCTCCAGCTCCTTTATTTTCTATCAAACAGTAGGAAGCAGAGACGATGCTCCAGCTCCTTTATATTCTATTACACAGGAGTAAGTAGAGTCGCTGCTCCAGCTCCTTGATTTTCTATAATACAGGAGGAAGCAGTGTAGCTGCTCCAGCTCCTTTATTTTCTATAATACAGGATGAAGCAGAGACGCTGCTCCAGCTCCTTTATTTTGTATAATACAGGAGGAAGCAGTGACGCTGCTCCAGCTCCTTTATTTTCAATAATACAGGAGGAAGCAGAGACACTGCTCCAGCTCCTTTATTTTGTATAATACAGGAGGAAGCAGTGACGCTGCTCCAGCTCCTTTATTTTCTATAATACAGGATGAAGCAGAGACACTGCTCCAGCTCCTTTATTTTGTATAATACAGGAGGAAGCAGTGACGCTGCTCCAGCTCCTTTATTTTCTATAATACAGGAGGAAGGAGAGACACTGCGCCAGCTCCTTTATTTTCTATAATACAGGAGGAAGCAGTGACGCTGCTCCAGCTCCTTTATTTTCTATAATACAGTAGGAAGCAGTGACGCTGCTCCAGCTCCTTTATTTTCTATAATACAGGAGGAAGCAGTGACGCGGCTCCAGATCCTTTAGTTTTTCTAATACATAATGAAGCAGTGACGCTGCCCCAGCTCCTTTATTTTCTATAATACAGGAGGAAGAAGAGACGCTGCTCCAGCTCCTTTATTTTCTATAATACAGTAGGAAGCAGTAACGCTGCTCCAGCTCCTTTATTTTCTATAGTACAGGAGGAAGCGGTGACGCTGCTCCAGTTCCTTTATTTTCGATAATACAGAAGGAAGTAGAGACGCTGCTCCAGCTCCTTTATTTTCAAGAATACAGGAGGAAGCAGTGACGCTGCTCCAGCTCCTTTATTTTCGATAATACAGAAGGAAGCAGTGACGCTGCTCCAGCTCCTTTATTTTCGATAATACAGAAGGAAGCAGTGACGCTGCTCCAGCTCCTTTATTTTCTATAGTACAGGAGGAAGCGGTGACGCTGCTCCAGCTCCTTTATTTTCGATAATACAGAAGGAAGGAGAGACGCTGCTCCAGCTCCTTTATTTTCGTTAATACAGAAGGAAGGAGAGACGCTGCTCCAGCTCCTTTATTTTCTATAATACAGGAGGAAGCAGTGACGCTGCTCCAGCTCCTTTATTTTCTATAATACAGGAGGAAGCAGTGACGCTGCTCCAGCTCCTTTATTTTCTATAATACAGGAGGAAGCAGTGACGCTGCTCCAGCTCCTTTATTTTCGATAATACAGAAGGAAGCAGTGAAGCTGCTCCAGCTCCTTTCTTTTCTATAGTACAGGAGGAAGCAGTGACGCTGCTCCAGCTCCTTTATTTTCGATAATACAGAAGGAAGTAGAGACGCTGCTCCAGCTCCTTTATTTTCTATAATACAGGAGGAAGCAGTGACGCTGATACAGCTCCTTTATTTTCTATAATACAAAAGGAAGTAGAGACGCTGCTACAGCTCCTTTATTTTCGATAATACAGAAGGAAGTAGAGACGCTGCTCCAACTCCTTTATTTTCTATAATACAGTAGGAAGCTGTGACGCTGCTCCAGCTCCTTTATTTTCTATAGGACAGGAGGAAGCGGTGACGCTGCTCCAGCTCCTTTATTTTCGATAATACAGAAGGAAGTAGAGACGCTGCTCCAGCTCCTTTATTTCCTATAATACAGTAGGAAGCAGTGACGCTGCTCCAGCTCCTTTATTTTCTATAATACACGAGGAAGCAGTGACGCTGCTCCAGCTCCTTTATTTCCGATAATACAGAAGGAAGCAGTGACGCTGCTCCAGCTCCTTTATTTTCTATTGTACACGAGGAAGCGGTGACGCTGCTCCAGCTCCTTTATTTTCGATAATACAGAAGGAAGTAGAGACGCTGCTCCAGCTCTTTTATTTTGTATAATACAGAAGGAAGCAGTGAATCTGCTCCAGCTCCTTTATTTTCTATAATACAGAAGGAAGTAGAGACGCTGCTCCAGCTCCTTTATTTTCTATAATACAGTAGGAAGCAGTGACGCTGCTCCAGCTCCTTTATTTTCTATAATACAGAAGGATGTAGAGACGCTGCTCCACCTCCTTTATTTTCTATAATACAGAAGGAAGTAGAGACGCCTCTCCAGCTCCTTTATTTTCTATCATACAGTAGGAAGCAGTGACGCTGCTCCAGCTCCTTTATTTTCTATAATACAGGAGGAAGCGGTGACGCTGCTCCAGCTCCTTTATTTTCGATAATACAGAAGAAAGTAGAGACGCTGCTCCAGCTCCTTTATTTTCTATAATACAGTAGGAAGCAGTGACGCTGCTCCAGCTCCTTTATTTTATATAATACAGGAGGAAGCAGTGACCCTGCTCCAGCTCCTTTAGTTTTTCTAATACAGGAGGAAGCAGTGACGCTGCCCCGGCTCCTTTATTTTCTATAATACAGGAGGAAGCATTGACGCTGCTCCAGATCCTTAATTTTCGATAATACAGAAGGAAGTAGAGACGCTGCTCCAGCTCCTTTATTTTCTATAATACAGTAGGAAGCAGTGACGCTGGTCCAGCTCCTTTATTTTCTATAATACAGGAGGAAGCAGTGAAGCTGCTCCAGCTCCTTTAGTTTTTCTAATACAGGAGGAAGCAGAGACGCTGCCCCAGCTCCTTTATTTTCTATAATACAGGAGGAAGCAGAGACGCTGCCCCAGCTCCTTTATTTTATATAATACAGGATGAAGCAGTGACGCTGCTCCAGCTCCTTTATTTTCGAAAATACAGGAGGAAGCGGTGACGCTGCTCCAGCTCCTTTATTTTCGATAATGCAGAAGGAAGTGGAGACGCTGCTCCAGCTCCTTTATTTTCTATAATACAGGAGTTAGCAGAGACGCTGCTCCAGCTCCGTTATTTTCTATAATACAGGAGGAAGCAGTGACGCAGCTCCTGCTCCTTTATTTTCTATAATACAGGAGGAAGCAGCGACGCTGCTGCAGCTCCTTTATTTTCTATAATACAGGAGGAAGCAGAGAAGCTGCTCCAGCTCCTTTATTTTCTATAATCCTGGAGGAAGCGGTGACGATGCTCCAGCTCCTTTATTTTCTATTACACAGGAGTCAGTAGAGTCGCTGCTCCAGCTCCTTTATTTTCTATAATACAGGAGGAAGCAGTGTAGCTGCTCCAGCTCCTTTATTTTCTATAATACAGGATGAAGCAGAGACACTGCTCCAGCTCCTTTATTTTGTACAATACAGGAGGAAGCAGTGACGCTGCTCCAGCTCCTTTATTTTCAAAAATACAGGAGGAAGCAGTGACGCTGCTCCAGCACCTTTATTTTCAATAATACAGGAGGAAGCAGTGTAGCTGCTCCAGCTCCTATATTTTCTATAATACAGGATGAAGCAGAGACACTGCTCCAGCTCCTTTATTTTCAATAATACAGGAGGAAGCAGTGACGCTGCTCCAGCTCCTTTATTTTCAATAATACAGGAGGAAGCAGTGGCGCTGGTGCAGCTCCTTTATTTTCTATAATACAGGAGGAAGGAGAGACACTGCGCCAGCTCCTTTATTTTCTATAATACAGGAGGAAGCAGTGACGCTGCTCCAGCTCCTTTATTTTCTATAAGACAGTAGGAAGCAGTGACGCTGCTCAGGCTCATTTACTTTCTATAATACAGGAGGAAGCAGTGACGCGGCTCCAGCTCCTATAGTTTTTCTAATACAGGAGGAAGCAGTGACGCTGCCCCAGCTCCTTTATTTTCTATAATACAGAAGGAAGTAGAGACGCTGCTCCAGCTGCTTTATTTTCTATAGTACAGGAGGAAGCAGTGACGCTGCTCCAGCTCCTTTATTTTCGAAAATACAGGAGGAAGCGGTGACGCTGCTCCAGCTCCTTTATTTTCTATAATACAGAAGGAAGTAGAGACGCTGCTCCAGCTCCTTTATTTTCTATCATACAAGAGGAAGCAGTGACGCTGCTCCAGCTCCTTTATTTTCTATCATACAGGAGGAAGCGGTGACGCTGCTCCAGCTCCTTTATTTTCGATAATACAGAAGAAAGTAGAGACGCTGCTCCAGATCCTTTATTTTCTATAATACAGTAGGAAGCAGTGACGCTGCTCCAGCTCCTTTATTTTCTATAATACACGAGGAAGCAGTGACGCTGCTCCAGCTCCTTTATTTTCTATAATACAGGAGGAAGCAGTGACGCTGCTCCAGCTCCTTTATTTTCTATAATACAGGAGGAATCAGTGACGCTGCCCCAGATCCTTTATTTTCTATAATACAGGAGGAAGCAGTGACGCTGCTCCAGCTCCTTTATTTTATATAATACAGGAGCAAGTAGAGACGCTGCGCCAGCTCCTTTATTTTCGAGAATACAGGAGGAAGCCGTGACGCTGCTCCAGCTCCTTTATTTTCTATAATAGAGGAGGAAGCAGTGACGCTGCTGCAGCTCCTTTATTTTCTTTAATACAGGAGGGGGAAGAGGCGCTGCTCCAGCTCCTTTATTTTCTATAATGCAGGAGGAAGCGGTGACGCTGCTCCAGCTCCTTTATTTTCTATAATACAGGAGGAAGCAGTGACGCTGCTCCAGCCCCTTTATTTTCTATAATACAGGAGGAAGCAGTGACGCTGCTCCAGCTCCTTTATTTTCTATAATACAGGAGGAAGCAGTGACGCTGCTCCAGCTCCTTTATTTTCTATAATACACGAGGAAGCAGTGACGCTGCTCCAGCTCCTTTATTTTCTATAATACACGAGGAAGCAGTGACGCTGCTCCAGCTCCTTTATTTTCTACAATACAGGAGGAATCAGTGACGCTGCCCCAGATCCTTTATTTTCTCTAATACAGGAGGAAGCAGTGACGCTGCTCCAGTTCCTTTATTTTATATAATACAGGAGGAAGTAGAGACGCTGCGCCAGCTCCTTTATTTTCGAGAATACAGGAGGAAGCCGTGACGCTGCTCCAGCTCCTTTATTTTCTATAATACAGTAGGAAGCAGTGACGCTGCTGCAGCTCCTTTATTTTCTTTAATACAGGAGGGGGAAGAGACGCTGCTCCAGCTCCTTTTTTTATCGATAATACTGGAGGAAGCGGTGACGCTGCTCCAGCTCCTTTATTTTCTATAATACAGGAGGAAGCAGTGACGCTGCTCCAGCCCCATTATTTTCTATAATATAAGAGGAAGCAGTGACGCTGCTCCAGCTCCTTTATTTTCTATAATACAGGAGGAAGCAGAGAAGCTGCTCCAGCTCCTTTATTTTCTATTATCCTGGAGGAAGCGGTGACGATGCTCCAGCTCCTTTATATTCTATTACACAGGAGTAAGTAGAGTCGCTGCTCCAGCTCCTTGATTTTCTATAATATAGGAGGAAGCAGTGTAGCTGCTCCAGCTCCTTTATTTTCTACAATACAGGATGAAGCAGAGACGCTGCTCCAGCTCCTTTATTTTGTATAATACAGGAGGAAGCAGTGACGCTGCTCAAGCTCCATTATTTTCAATAATACAGGAGGAAGCAGAGACACTGCTCCAGCTCCTTTATTTTGTATAATACAGAAGGAAGCAGTGACGCTGCTCCAGCTCCTTTATTTTCACTAATACAGGAGGAAGCAGTGACGCTGCTCCAGCTCCTATATTTTCTATAATACAGGATGAAGCAGAGACACTGCTCCAGCTCCTTTATTTTGTATAATACAGGAGGAAGCAGTGACGCTGCTCCAGCTCCTTTATTTTCAATAATACAGGAGGAAGCAGTGACGCTGCTCCAGCTCCTTTATTTTCAATAATACAGGAGGAAGCAGTGGCGCTGGTGCAGCTCCTTTATTTTCTATAATACAGGTGGAAGGAGAGACACTGCGCCAGCTCCTTTATTTTCTATAATACAGGACGAAGCAGTGACGCTGCTCCAGCTCCTTTATTTTCTATAATACAGTAGGAAGCAGTGACGCTGCTCCAGCTCGTTTATTTTCTACAATACAGGAGGAAGCAGTGACGCGGCTCCAGCTCCTTTAGTTTTTCTAATATATAATGAAGCAGTGACGCTGCCCCATCTCCTTTATTTTCTATAATACAGGAGGAAGTAGAGACGCTGCTCCAGATCGTTTATTTTCTATAATACAGTAGGAAGCAGTGACGCTGCTCCAGCTCCTTTATTCTCTATAGTACAGGAGGAAGCGGTGAGGATGCTCCAGCTCCTTTATTTTCGATAATACAGAAGGAAGTAGAGACGCTGCTCCAGCTCCTTTATTTTCAATAATACAGGAGGAAGCAGTGACGCTGCTACAGCTCCTTCATTTTCTATAATACAGGAGGAAGCTTTGACGCTGCTCCAGCTCCTTTATTTTCTATAATACAGGAGGAAGCAGTGATGCTGCTCCAGCTCCTTTATTTTCGATAATACAGAAGGAAGTAGAGACTCTGCTCCAGCTCCTTTATTTTCTATAATACAGTAGGAAGCAGTGACGCTGCTCCAGCTCCTTTATTTTCTATAGTACAGGAGGAAGCGGTGACGCTGCTCCAGCTCCTTTATTTTCTATAATACAGTAGGAAGCAGTGACGCTGCTCCAGCTCCTTTATTTTCTTTAGTACAGGGGGAAGCGGTGACGCTGCTCCAGCTCCTTTATTTTCGATAATACAGAAGGAAATAGAGACGCTGCTCCAGCTCCTTTATTTTCTATAATACAGTAGGAAGCAGTGACGCGGCTCCAGCTCCTTTATTTTCTATAGTACAGGAGGAAGCGGTGACGCTGCTCCAGCTCCTTTATTTTCGATAATACAGAAGAAAGTAGAGACGCTGCTCCAGCTCCTTTATTTTCTATAATACAGGAGGAAGCAGTGACGCTGCTCCAGCTCCTTTATTTTCTATAATACAGTAGGAAGCAGTGACGCTGCTCCAGCTCCTTTATTTTCTTTAGTACAGGGGGAAGCGGTGACGCTGCTCCAGCTCCTTTATTTTCGATAATACAGAAGGAAATAGAGACGCTGCTCCAGCTCCTTTATTTTCTATAATACAGTAGGAAGCAGTGACGCGGCTCCAGCTCCTTTATTTTCTATAGTACAGGAGGAAGCGGTGACGCTGCTCCAGCTCCTTTATTTTCGATAATACAGAAGAAAGTAGAGACGCTGCTCCAGCTCCTTTATTTTCTATAATACAGGAGGAAGCGGCGACGCTGCTCCAGCTCCTTTATTTTCGATAATACAGAAGGAAGGAGAGACGCTGCTCCAGCTGCTTTATTTTCTATAATACAGGAGGAAGCAGTGACGCTGCTCCAGCTCCTTTATTTTCTATAATACAGGAGGAAGCAGTGACGCTGCTCCAGCTCCTTTATTTTCGATAATACAGGAGGAAGTAGAGACGCTGCTCCAGCCCCTTTATTTTCTATAATACAGAAGGAAGGAGAGACGCTGCTCCAGCTCCTTTATTTTCGATAATACAGGAGGAAGCAGTGATGCTGCTCCAGCTCCTTTATTTTCGATAATACAGAAGGAAGAAGTGACGCTGCTCCAGCTCCTTTATTTTCTATAGTACAGGAGGAAGCGGTGACGCTGCTCCAGCTCCTTTATTTTCGATAATACAGGAGGAAGTCGAGACGCTGCTCCAGCTCCTTTATTTTCTATAATACAGAAGGAAGTAGAGACGCTGCTCCAGCTCCTTTATTTTCTATAATACAGTAGGAAGCAGTGACGCTGCTCCAGCTCCTTTATTTTCTATAGTACAGGAGGAAGCGGTGACGCTGCTCCAGCTCCTTTATTTTCGATAATACAGAAGGAAGCAGTGACGCTGCTCCATCTCCTTTATTTTTGATAATACAGAAGGAAGCAGTGACGCTGCTCCATCTCCTTTATTTTCTATAATACAGAAGGAAGTAGAGACGCTGCTCCAGCTCCTTTATTTTCTATAATACAGAGGGAAGCGGTGACGCTGCTCCAGCTCCTTTATTTTCTATAATACAGGAGGAAGCGGTGACGCTGCTCCAGCTCCTTTATTTTCGATAATACAGAAGGAAGCAGTGACGCTGCTTCAGCTCCTTTATTTTCTATAGTACAGGAGGAAGCGGTGACGCTGCTCCAGCTCCTTTATTTTCGATAATACAGAAGGAAGGAGAGACGCTGCTGCAGCTCCTTTATTTTCGTTAATACAGAAGGAAGGAGAGACGCTGCTCCAGCTCCTTTATTTTCTATTATACAGGAGGAAGCAGTGACGCTGCTCCAGCTCCTTTATTTTCTATAATACAGGAGGAAGCAGTGACGCTGCTCCAGCTCCTTTATTTTCTATAATACAGGAGGAAGCAGTGACGCTGCTCCAGCTCCTTTATTTTCGATAATACAGAAGGAAGCAGTGAAGCTGCTCCAGCTCCTTTCTTTTCTATAGTACAGGAGGAAGCGGTGACGCTGCTCCAGCTCCTTTATTTTCGATAATACAGAAGGAAGGAGAGACGCTGCTCCAGCTCCTTTATTTTCTATAATACAGGAGGAAGCAGTGACGCTGATACAGCTCCTTTATTTTCTATAATACAGAAGGAAGTAGAGACGCTGCTACAGCTCCTTTATTTTCTATAGTACAGGAGGAAGCGGTGACGCTGCTCCAGCTCCTTTATTTTCGATAATACAGAAGGAAGTAGAGACGCTGCTCCAACTCCTTTATTTTCTATAATACAGTAGGAAGCAGTGACGCTGCTCCAGCTCCTTTATTTTCTATAGGACAGGAGGAAGCGGTGGCGCTGCTCCAGCTCCTTTATTTTCGATAATACAGAAGGAAGCGGTGACGCTGCTCCAGCTCCTTTATTTTCTATAATACAGTAGGAAGCAGTGAAGCTGCTCCAGCTCCTTTATTTTCTATAATACACGAGGAAGCAGTGTCGCTGCTCCAGCTCCTTTATTTTCGATAATACAGAAGGAAGCAGTGACGCTGCTCCAGCTCCTTTATTTTCTATTGTACAGGAGGAAGCGGTGACGCTGCTCCAGCTCCTTTATTTTCGATAATACAGAAGGAAGTAGAGACGCTGCTCCAGCTCCTTTATTTTGTATAATACAGAAGGAAGCAGTGACGCTGCTCCAGCTCCTTTATTTTCTATAATACAGAAGGAAGTAGAGACGCTGCTCCAGCTCCTTTATTTTCTATAATACAGTAGGAAGCACTGACGCTGCTCCAGCTCCTTTATTTTCTATAGTACAGGAGGAAGCGGTGACGCTGCTCCACCTCCTTTATTTTCTATAATACAGAAGGAAGTAGAGACGCCTCTCCAGCTCCTTTATTTTCTATCATACAGGAGGAAGCAGTGACGCTGCTCCAACTCCTTTATTTTCTATAATACAGGAGGAAGCGGTGACGCTGCTCCAGCTCCTTTATTTTCGAAAATACAGAAGAAAGTAGAGACGCTGCTCCAGCTCCTTTATTTTCTATAATACAGTAGGAAGCAGTGACGCTGCTCCAGCTCCTTTATTTTCTATAATACAGGAGGAAGCAGTGACCCTGCTCCAGCTCCTTTAGTTTTTTTAATACAGGTGGAAGCAGAGACGCTGCCCCGGCTCCTTTATTTTCTATAATACAGTAGGAAGCAGTGACGCTGCTCCAGCTCCTTTATTTTCTATCATACAGTAGGAAGCAGTGACGCTGCTCCAGCTCCTTTATTTTCGATAAAGCAGAAGGAAGTGGAGACGCTGCTCCAGCTCCTTTATTTTCTATAATACAGGAGTTAGCAGAGACGCTGCTCCAGCTCCGTTATTTTCTATAATACAGGAGGAAGCAGTGACGCAGCTCCTGCTCCTTTATTTTCTATAATACAGGAGGAAGCAGCGACGCTGCTGCAGCTCCTTTATTTTCTATAATACAGGAGGAAGCAGAGAAGCTGCTCCAGCTCCTTTATTTTCTATAATCCTGGAGGAAGCGGTGACGATGCTCCAGCTCCTTTATTTTCTATTACACAGGAGTCAGTAGAGTCGCTGCTCCAGCTCCTTTATTTTCTATAATACAGGAGGAAGCAGTGTAGCTGCTCCAGCTCCTTTATTTTCTATAATACAGGATAAAGCAGAGACACTGCTCCAGCTCCTTTATTTTGTTTAATACAGGAGGAAGCAGTGACGCTGCTCCAGCTCCTTTATTTCCAATAATACAGGAGGAAGCAGTGACGCTGCTCCAGCTCCTTTATTTTCTATAATACAGTAGGAATCAGTGACGCTGCCCCAGCTCCTTTATTTTCTATAATACAGTAGGAAGCAGTGACGCTGCTCCAGCTCCTTTATTTTCTATAGTACAGGAGGAAGCGGTGACGCTGCTCCAGCTCCTTTATTTTCGATAATACAGAAGGAAGTAGAGACCCTGCTCCAGCTCCTTTATTTTCTATAATACAGTAGGAAGCAGTGACGCTGCTCCAGCTCCTTTATTTTCGATAATACAGAAGGAAGCAGTGACGCTGCTCCAGCTCCTTTATTTTCTATAATACAGAAGGAAGCAGTGACGCTGCTCCAGCTCCTTTATTTTCTGTAATGCAGGAGGAAGCAGTGACGCTGCTCCAGCTCCTTTATTTTCGATAATACAGAAGGAAGTAGAGACGCTGCTCCAGCTCCTTTATTTTCTATAATACAGTAGGAAGTAGAGACGCTGCTCCAGCTCCTTTATTTTCTATAATACAGTAGGAAGTAGAGACGCTGCTCCAGCTCCTTTATTTTCTATAATACAGAAGGAAGTAGAGACGCTGCTCCAGCTCCTTTATTTTCTATCATACAAGAGGAAGCAGTGACGCTGCTCCAGCTCCTTTATTTTCTACAATACAGGAGGAAGCGGTGACGCTGCTCCAGCTCTTTAATTTTCGATAATACAGAAGAAAGTAGAGCCGCTGCTCCAGCTCATTTATTTTGTATAATACAGTCGGAAGCAGCGACGCTGCTCCAGCTCCTTTATTTTCGATAATACAGAAGGAAGTAGAGACACTGCTCCAGCTCCTTTATTTTCTATAATACAGTAGGAAGCAGTGAAGCTGCTCCAGCTCCTTTATTTGCTATAATACAGGAGGAAGCGGTGACTCTGCTCCAGCTCCTTTATTTTCGATAATACAGAAGGAAGGAGAGACGCTGCTCCAGCTCCTTTATTTTCTATAATACAGGAGGAAGCAGTGACGCTGCTACAGCTCCTTTATTTTCGATAATACAGAAGGAAGTAGAGACGCTGCTCCAGCTCCTTTATTTTCTATAATACAGTAGGAAGCAGTGACGCTGCTCCAGCTCCTTTATTTTCTATAATACAGGACGAAGCAGTGACGCTGCTCCAGCTCCTTTATTTTCTATAATACAGTAGGAAGCAGTGACGCTGCTCCATCTCCTTTATTTTCTATAATACAGGAGGAAGCAGTGACGCGGCTCCAGCTCCTTTAGTTTTTCTAATACATAATGAAGCAGTGACGCTGCCCCAGCTCCTTTATTTTCTATAATACAGGAGGAAGTACAGACGCTGCTCCAGCTCCTTTATTTTCTATAATACAGGAGGAAGCGGTGACGCTGCTCCAGCTCCTTTATTTTCGGTAATACAGAAGGAAGTAGAGACGCTGATCCAGCTCCTTTATTTTCTATAATACAGTAGGAAGCAGTGACGCTACTCCAGCTCCTTTATTTTCTATCGTACAGGAGGAAGCGGTGACGCTGCTCCAGATCCTTTATTTTTGATAATACAGAGGAAGGAGAGACGCTGCTCCAGCTCCTTTATTTTCTATAATACAGTAGGAAGCAGTGACGCTGCTCCAGCTCCTTTATTTTCTAAAATACAGGAGGAAGCAGTGACGCTGCTCCAGCTCCTTTATTTTCGATAATACAGAAGGAAGCAGTGACGCTGCTCCAGCTCCTTTATTTTCTATAGTACAGGAGAAAGCGGTGACGATGCTCTAGCTCCTTTATTTTCGATAATACAGAAGGAAGTAGAGACGCTGCTCCAGCTCCTTTATTTTCTATAATACAGGAGGAAGCAGTGACGCTGCGACAGCTCCTTTATTTTCTTTCATACAGAAGGAAGTAGAGACGCTGCTACAGCTCCTTTATTTTCGATAATACAGAAGGAAGTAGAGACGCTGCTCCAGCTCCTTTATTTTCTATAATACAGGAGGAAGGAGAGACGCTGCTCCAGCTCCTTTATTTTCTATAATACAGTAGGAAGCAGTGACGCTGCTCCAGCTCCTTTATTTTCTATAATACAGGAGGAAGCAGTGACGCTGCTCCAGCTCCTTTATTTTCGATAATACAGAAGGAAGCAGTGACGCTGCTCCAGCTCCTTTATTTTCTATAGTACAGGAGGAAGCGGTGACGATGCTCTAGCTCCTTTATTTTCGATAATACAGAAGGAAGTAGAGACGCTGCTCCAGCTCCTTTATTTTCTATAATACAGGAGGAAGCAGTGACGCTGCGACAGCTCCTTTATTTTTTTTCATACAGGAGGAAGCAGTGACGCTGCTCCAGCTCCTTTATTTTCTATAATACAGGAGGAAGCAGTGACGCTGCTCCAGCTCCTTTATTTTCGATAATACAGAAGGAAGCGGTGACGCTGCTCCAGCTCCTTTATTTTCTATAGGACAGGAGGAAGCGGTGACGCTGCTCCAGCTCCTTTATTTTCGATAATACAGAAGGAAGTAGAGACGCCTCTCCAGCTCCTTTATTTTCTATAATACAGTAGGAAGCAGTGACGCTGCTCCAGCTCCTTTATTTTCGATAATACAGAAGGAAGTAGAGACGCCTCTCCAGCTCCTTTATTTTCTATAATACAGTAGGAAGCAGTGTAGCTGCTCCAGCTCCTATATGTTCTATAATACAGGATGAAGCAGAGACACTGCTCCAGCTCCTTTATTTTGTATAATACAGGAGGAAGCAGTGACGCTGCTCCAGCTCCTTTATTTTCAATAATACAGGAGGAAGCAGTGACGCTGCTCCAGCTCCTTTATTTTCGATAATACAGAAGGAAGCAGTGACGCTGCTCCAGCTCCTTTATTTTCTATAGTACAGGAGGAAGCGGTGACGCTGCTCCAGCTCCTTTATTTTCGATAATACAGAAGGACGTAGAGACGCTGCTCCAGCTCCTTTATTTTCTATAATACAGGAGGAAGCAGTGACGCTGCTCCAGCTCCTTTATTTTCTATAATACAGGAGGAAGCAGTGACGCTGCTGCAGCACCTTTATTTTCGATAATACAGAAGGAAGCAGTGATGCTGCTCCAGCTCCTTTATTTTCTATAGGACAGGAGGAAGCGGTGACGCTGCTCCAGCTCCTTTATTTTCGATAATACAGAAGGAAGTAGAGACGCTGCTCCAGCTCCTTTATTTTCTATAATATAGTAGGAAGCAGTGACGCTGCTCCAGCTCCTTTATTTTCTATAATACAGGAGGAAGCGGTGACGATGCTCCAGCTCCTTTATTTTCTATAATACAGGAGGAAGCAGTGACGCTGCTCCAGCTCCTTTATTTTCTATAATACAGGAGGAAGCGGTGACGCTGCTCCAGCTCCTTTATTTTCTTTCATACAGAAGGAAGCGGTGACGCTGCTCCAGCTCCTTTATTTTCGATAATACAGAAGGAAGTAGAGACGCTGCTCCAGCTCCTTTATTTTCTATAATACAGGAGGAAGCGGTGACGCTGCTCCAGCTCCTTTATTTTCGATAATACAGGAGGAAGCGGTGACGCTGCTCCAGCTCCTTTATTTTCGATAATACAGAAGGAAGCGGTGACGCTGCTCCAGCTCCTTTATTTTCTATAATACAGAAGGAAGCAGTGACGCTGCTCCAGCTCCTTTATTTTCTTTCATACAGAAGGAAGCAGTGACGCTGCTCCAGCTCCTTTATTTTCTATAATACAGGAGGAAGCGGTGACTCTGCTCCAGCTCCTTTATATTCAATCATACTGTAGGAAGCAGTGACGCTGCTCCAGCTCCTTTATTTTCTATAATATAGGAGGAAGCAGTGACGCTGCTCCAGCTCCTTTAGTTTTTCTAATACAGGAGGAAGCAGAGACGCTGCCCCGGCTCCTTTATTTTCTATAATACAGGAGGAAGCAGTGACGCTGCTCCAGATCCTTTATTTTCGATAATACAGAAGGAAGTAGAGACGCTGCTCCAGCTCCTTTATTTTCTATAATACAGCAGGAAGCAGAGACGCTGCTCCAGCTCCTTTATTTTCGATAATACAGGAGGATGCAGTGAAGCTGCTCCAGCTCCTTTAGTTTTTCTAATACAGGAGGAAGCAGAGACGCTGCCCCAGCTCCTTTATTTTCTATAATACAGGAGGAAGCAGAGACGCTGCCCCAGCTCCTTTATTTTATATAATACAGGATGAAGCAGTGACGCTGCTCCAGCTCCTTTATTTTCTATAATACAGGAGGAAGCGGTGACGCTGCTCCAGCTCCTTTATTTTCGATAATACAGAAAGAAGTGGAGACGCTGGTCCAGCTCCTTTATTTTCTATAATACAGGAGGAAGCAGTGACGCTGCTCCAGCTCCTTTATTTTCTATAATACAGGAGGAAGCAGTGACGCGGCTCCAGCTCCTTTATTTTCTATAATACAGGAGGAAGCAGAGACGCTGCTCCAGCTCCTTTATTTTCAATAATACAGGAGGAAGCAGTGTAGCTGCTCCAGCTCCTATATTTTCTATAATACAGGATGAAGCAGAGACACTGCTCCAGCTCCTTTATTTTGTATAATACAGGAGGAAGCAGTGACGCTGCTCCAGCTCCTTTATTTTCAATAATACAGGAGGAAGCAGTGACGCGGCTCCAGCTCCTTTATTTTCTATAATACAGGAGGAAGCAGTGACGCGGCTCCAGCTCCAATAGTTTTTCTAATACAGGAGGAAGCAGTGACGCTGCCCCAGCTCCTTTATTTTCTATAATACAGGAGGAAGCAGTGACGCGGCTCCAGTTCCTTTATTTTCGATAATACAGTCGGAAGCAGTGACGCTGCTCCAGCTCCTTTTTTTTCTACAGTACAGGAGGAAGCGATGACGCTGCTCCAGCTCCTTTATTTTCGATAATACAGAAGGAAGTAGAGACCCTGCTCCAGCTCCTTTATTTTCTATAATACAGTAGGAAGCAGGGACGCTGCTCCAGCTCCTTTATTTTCGATAATACAGAAGGAAGCAGTGACGCTGCTCCAGCCCCTTTATTTTCTATAATACAGGAGGAAGCAGTGACGCTGCTCCAGCTCCTTTTTTTTTCTATATTACAGGAGGCAGCGGTGACGCTGGTCCAGCTCCTTTATTTTCTATAGTACAGAAGGAAGTAGAGACGCTGCTCCAGCTCCTTTATTTTCTATAATACAGTAGGAAGCAGTGACGCTGCTCCAGCTGCTTTATTATCTATAGTACAGGAGGAAGCGGTGACGCTGCTCCAGCTCCTTTATTTTCGATACTACAGAAGGAAGTAGAGACGCTGCTCCAGCTCCTTTATTTTCTATAATACAGGAGGAAGCAGTGACGCTGCTCCAGCTCCTTTATTTTCGATAATACAGAAGGAAGCAGTGACGCTGCTCCAGCTCCTTTATTTTCTATAGTACAGGAGGAAGCGGTGACGCTGCTCCAGCTCCTTTATTTTCGATAATACAGAAGGAAGTAGAGACGCTGCTCCAGCTCCTTTATTTTCGATAATACAGAAGGAAGCAGTGACGCTGCTCCAGCTCCTTTATTTTCTATAATACAGGAGGAAGCAGTGACGCTGCTGCAGCACCTTTATTTTCGATAATACAGAAGGAAGCAGTGACGCTGCTCCAGCTCCTTTATTTTCTATAGGACAGGAGGAAGCGGTGACGCTGCTCCAGCTCCTTTATTTTCGATAATACAGAAGGAAGTAGAGACGCTGCTTCAGCTCCTTTATTTTCTATAATACAGTAGGAAGCAGTGACGCTGCTCCAGCTCCTTTATTTTCTATAATACAGGAGGAAGCGGTGACGCTGCTCCAGCTCCTTTGTTTTCTATAATACAGGAGGAAGCAGTGACGCTGCTCCAGCTCCTTTATTTTCTATAATACAGGAGGAAGCGGTGACGCTGCTCCAGCTCCTTTATTTTCTATAATACATGAGGAAGCAGTGACGCTGCCCCAGCTCCTTTATTTTCTATAATACAGGAGGAAGCAGAGAAGCTGCTCCAGCTCCTTTATTTTCTATAATCCTGGAGGAAGCGGTGACGCTGCTCCAGCTCCTTTATTTTCGATAATACAGAAGAAAGTAGAGACGCTGCTCCAGCTCCTTTATTTTCTATAATCCTGGAGGAAGCAGTGACGCTGCTCCAGCTCCTTTATTTTCGATAATACAGAAGGACGTAGAGACGCTGCTCCAGCTCCTTTATTTTCTATAATACAGGAGGAAGCAGTGACGCTGCTCCAGCTCCTTTATTTTCTATAATACAGGAGGAAGCAGTGACGCTGCTGCAGCACCTATATTTTCGATAATACAGAAGGAAGCAGTGATGCTGCTCCAGCTCCTTTATTTTCTATAGGATAGGAGGAAGCGGTGACGCTGCTCCAGCTCCTTAATTTTCGAGAATACAGAAGGAAGTAGAGACGCTGCTCCAGCTCCTTTATTTTCTATCATACAGTAGGAAGCAGTGACGCTGCTCCAGCTCCTTTATTTTCTATAATACAGGAGGAAGCGGTGACGATGCTCCAGCTCCTTTATTTTCTATAATACAGGAGGAAGCAGTGACGCTGCTCCAGCTCCTTTATTTTCTATAATACAGAAGGAAGCGGTGACGCTGCTCCAGCTCCTTTATTTTCTTTCATACAGAAGGAAGCGGTGACGCTGCTCCAGCTCCTTTATTTTCGATAATACAGAAGGAAGTAGAGACGCTGCTCCAGCTCCTTTATTTTCTATAATACAGTAGGAAGCAGTGACGCTGCTCCAGCTCCTTTATTTTCGATAATACAGGAGGAAGCGGTGACGCTGCTCCAGCTCCTTTATTTTCGATAATACAGAAGGAAGCGGTGACGCTGCTCCAGCTCCTTTATTTTCTATAATACAGAAGGAAGCAGTGACGCTGCTCCAGCTCCTTTATTTTCTTTCATACAGAAGGAAGCAGTGACGCTGCTCCAGTTCCTTTATTTTCTATAATACAGGAGGATGCGGTGACTCTGCTCCAGCTCCTTTATTTTCAATCATACTGTAGGAAGCAGTGACGCTGCTCCAGCTCCTTTATTTTCTATAATACAGGAGGAAGCAGTGACGCTGCTCCAGCTCCTTTAGTTTTTCTAATACAGGAGGAAGCAGAGACGCTGCCCCGGCTCCTTTATTTTCTATAATACAGGAGGAAGCAGTGACGCTGCTCCAGATCCTTTATTTTCGATAATACAGAAGGAAGTAGAGACGCTGCTCCAGCTCCTTTATTTTCTATAATACAGCAGGAAGCAGAGACGCTGCTCCAGCTCCTTTATTTTCGACAATACAGTAGGAAGCAGTGAAGCTGCTCCAGCTCCTTTAGTTTTTCTAATACAGGATGAAGCAGTGACGCTGCTCCAGCTCCTTTATTTTCTATAATACAGGAGGAAGCGGTGACGCTGCTCCAGCTCCTTTATTTTCGATAATACAGAAGGAAGTGGAGACGCTGGTCCAGCTCCTTTATTTTCTATAATACAGGAGGAAGCAGTGACGCTGCTCCAGCTCCTTTATTTTCAATAATACAGGAGGAAGCAGTGACGCGGCTCCAGCTCCTTTATTTTCTATAATACAGGAGGAAGCAGAGACGCTGCTCCAGCTCCTTTATTTTCAATAATACAGGAGGAAGCAGTGTAGCTGCTCCAGCTCCTATATTTTCTATAATACAGGATGAAGCAGAGACACTGCTCCAGCTCCTTTATTTTGTATAATACAGGAGGAAGCAGTGACGCTGCTCCAGCTCCTTTATTTTCAATAATACAGGAGGAAGCAGTGACGCGGCTCCAGCTCCAATAGTTTTTCTAATACAGGAGGAAGCAGTGACGCTGCCCCAGCTCCTTTATTTTCTATAATACAGGAGGAAGTATAGACGCTGCTCCAGCTCCTTTATTTTCGATAATACAGTCGGAAGCAGTGACTCTGCTCCAGCTCCTTTATTTTCGCTAATACAGGAGGAAGCGATGACGCTGCTCCAGCTCCTTTATTTTCGATAATACAGAAGGAAGTAGAGACCCTGCTCCAGCTCCTTTATTTTCTATAATACAGTAGGAAGCAGGGACGCTGCTCCAGCTCCTTTATTTTCGATAATACAGAAGGAAGCAGTGACGCTGCTCCAGCTCCGTTATTTTCTATAATACAGGAGGAAGCGGTGACGCTGCTCCAGCTCCTTTATTTTCTATAATACAGGAGGAAGCAGTGACGCTGCCCCAGCTCCTTTTTTTTTCTATAGTACAGGAGGCAGCGGTGACGCTGGTCCAGCTCCTTTATTTTCTATAGTACAGAAGGAAGTAGAGACGCTGCTCCAGCTCCTTTATTTTCTATAATACAGTAGGAAGCAGTGACGCTGCTCCAGCTGCTTTATTATCTATAGTACAGGAGGAAGCGGTGACGCTGCTCCAGCTCCTTTATTTTCGATAATACAGAAGGAAGTAGAGACGCTGCTCCAGCTCCTTTATTTTTTATAATACAGGAGGAAGCAGTGACGCTGCTCCAGCTCCTTTATTTTCGATAATACAGAAGGAAGCAGTGACGCTGCTCCAGCTCCTTTATTTTCTATAGTACAGGAGGAAGCGGTGACGCTGCTCCAGCTCCTTTATTTTCGATAATACAGAAGGAAGTAGAGACGTTGCTCCAGCTCCTTTATTTTCTATAATACAGGAGGAAGCAGTGACGCTGCTCCAGCTCCTTTATTTTCTATAATACAGGAGGAAGCAGTGACGCTGCTGCAGCACCTTTATTTTCGAAAATACAGCAGGAAGCAGTGACGCTGCTCCAGCTCCTTTATTTTCTATAGGACAGGAGGAAGCGGTGACGCTGCTCCAGCTCCTTTATTTTCGATAATACAGAAGGAAGTAGAGACGCTGCTCCAGCTCCTTTATTTTCTATAATACAGTAGGAAGCAGTGACGCTGCTCCAGCTCCTTTATTTTCTATAATACAGGAGGAAGCGGTGACGCTGCTCCAGCTCCTTTGTTTTCTATAATACAGGAGGAAGCAGTGACGCTGCTCCAGCTCCTTTATTTTCTATAATACAGGAGGAAGCGGTGACGCTGCTCCAGCTCCTTTATGTTCTATAATACATGAGGAAGCAGTGACGCTGCCCCAGCTCCTTTATTTTCTATAATACAGGAGGAAGCAGAGAAGCTGCTCCAGCTCCTTTATTTTCTATTATCCTGGAGGAAGCGGTGACGCTGCTCCAGCTCCTTTATTTTCGATAATACAGAAGAAAGTAGAGACGCTGCTCCAGCTCCTTTATTTTCTATAATCCTGGAGGAAGCAGTGACGCTGCTCCAGCTCCTTTATTTTCTATAATACAGGATGAAGCAGTGTAGCTGCTCCAGCTCCTTTATTTTCTATAATACAGGATGAAGCAGAGACACTGCTCCAGCTCCTTTATTTTGTATAATACAGGAGGAAGCAGTGACGCTGCTCCGGCTCCTTTATTTTCAATAATACAGGAGGAAGCAGTGACGCTGCTCCAGCTCCTTTATTTTCAATAATACAGGAGGAAGCAGTGTAGCTGCTCCAGCTCCTATATTTTCTATAACACAGGATGAAGCAGAGACACTGCTCCAGCTCCTTTATTTTGTATAATACAGGAGGAAGCAGTGACGCTGCTCCAGCTCCTTTATTTTATATAATACAGAAGGAAGCAATGGCGCTGGTGCAGCTCCTTTATTTTCTATAATACAGGAGGAAGGAGAGACACTGCGCCAGCTCCTTTATTTTCTATAATACAGGAGGAAGCAGTGACGCTGCTCCAGCTCCTTTATTTTCTATAATACAGTAGGAAGCAGTGACGCTGCTCCAGCTCCATTCTTTTCTATAATACAGGAGGAAGCAGCGACGCGGCTCCAGCTCCTATACTTTTTCTAATACAGGAGGAAGCAGTGACGCTGCCCCAGCTCCTTTATTTTAATAATACAGGAGGAAGTAGAGACGCTGGTCCAGCTCCTTTATTTTCTATAATACAGTAGGAAGCAGTGACGCTGCTCCAGCCCCTTTATTTTCTATAGTACAGGAGGAAGCGGTGACGCTGCTCCAGCTCCTTTATTTTCGAGAATACAGAAGGAAGTAGAGACCCTGCTCCAGCTCCTTTATTTTCTATAATACAGTTGGAAGCAGTGACGCTGATCCAGCTCCTTTATTTTCGATAATACAGGAGGAAGCAGTGACACTGCTCCAGCTCCTTTATTTTCTATAGTACAGGAGGAAGCGGTGACGCTGGTCCAGCTCCTTTATTTTCGATAATACAGAAGGAAGTAGAGACGCTGCTCCAGCTCCTTTATTTTCGATAATACAGTAGGAAGCAGTGACGCTGCTCCAGCTCCTTTATTATCTATAGTACAGGAGGAAGCGGTGACGCTGCTCCAGCTCCTTTATTTTCGATAATACAGAAGGAAGTAGAGACGCTGCTACAGCTCCTTTATTTTCTATAATACAGGAGGAAGCAGTGACGCTGCTCCAGCTCCTTTATTTTCGATAATACAGTTGGAAGCAGTGACGCTGCTCCAGCTCCTTTATTTTCTATAGTACAGGAGGAAGCGGTGACGCTGCTCCAGCTCCTTTATTTTCGATAATACAGAAGGAAGTAGAGACGCTGCTCCAGCTCCTTTATTTTCTATAATACAGGAGGAAGCAGTGACGCTGTTCCAGCTCCTTTATTTTCTATAATACAGGAGGAAGCAGTGACGCTGCTGCAGCACCTTTATTTTCGATAATACAGAAGGAAGCAGTGACGCTGCTCCAGCTCCTTTATTTTCTATAATACAGTAGGAAGCAGTGACGCTGCTGCAGCACCTTTATTTTCGATAATACAGAAGGAAGCGGTGACGCTGCTCCAGCTCCTTTATTTTCGATAATACAGAAGGAAGTAGAGACGCTGCTCCAGCTCCTTTATTTTCTATAATACAGGAGGAAGCAGAGACACTGCTCCAGCTCCTTTATTTTGTATAATACAGGAGGAAGCAGTGACGCTGCTCCAGCTCCTTTATTTTCAATAATACAGGAGGAAGCAGTGACGCTGCTCCAGCTCCTTTATTTTCAATAATACAGGAGGAAGCAGTGTAGCTGCTCCAGCTCCTATATTTTCTATAACACAGGATGAAGCAGAGACACTGCTCCAGCTCCTTTATTTTGTATAATACAGGAGGAAGCAGTGACGCTTCTCCAGCTCCTTTATTTTCAATAATACAGGAGGAAGCAGTGACGCTGCTCCAGCTCCTTTATTTTATATAATACAGGAGGAAGCAGTGGCGCTGGTGCAGCTCCTTTATTTTCTATAATACAGGAGGAAGGAGAGACACTGCGCCAGCTCCGTTATTTTCTATAATACAGGAGGAAGCAGTGACGCTGCTCCAGCTCCTTTATTTTCTATAATACAGTAGGAAGCAGTGACGCTGCTCCAGCTCCATTCTTTTCTATAATACAGGAGGAAGCAGCGACGCGGCTCCAGCTCCTATAGTTTTTCTAATACAGGAGGAAGCAGTGACGCTGCCCCAGCTCCTTTATTTTCTATAATACAGGAGGAAGTAGAGACGCTGCTCCAGCTCCTTTATTTTCTATAATACAGTAGGAAGCAGTGACGCTGCTCCAGCCCCTTTATTTTCTATAGTACAGGAGGAAGCGGTGACGCTGCTCCAGCTCCTTTATTTTCGAGAATACAGAAGGAAGTAGAGACCCTGCTCCAGCTCCTTTATTTTCTATAATACAGTAGGAAGCAGTGACGCTGATCCAGCTCCTTTATTTTCGATAATACAGGAGGAAGCAGTGACGCTGCTCCAGCTCCTTTATTTTCTATAATACAGGAGGAAGCAGTGACGCTGCTCCGGCTCCTTTATTTTCTATAATACAGGAGGAAGCAGTGACGCTGCTCCGGCTCCTTTATTTTCTATAATACAGGAGGAAGCAGTGACGCTGATCCAGCTCCTTTATTATCTATAGTACAGGAGGAAGCGGTGACGCTGGTCCAGCTCCTTTATTTTCGATAATACAGAAGGAAGTAGAGACGCTGCTCCAGCTCCTTTATTTTCGATAATACAGTAGGAAGCAGTGACGCTGCTCCAGCTCCTTTATTATCTATAGTACAGGAGGAAGCGGTGACGCTGCTCCAGCTCCTTTATTTTCGATAATACAGAAGGAAGTAGAGACGCTGCTCCAGCTCCTTTATTTTCTATAATACAGGAGGAAGCAGTGACGCTGCTCCAGCTCCTTTATTTTCGATAATACAGAAGGAAGCAGTGACGCTGCTCCAGCTCCTTTATTTTCTATAGTACAGGAGGAAGCGGTGACGCTGCTCCAGCTCCTTTATTTTCGATAATACTGAAGGAAGTAGAGACGCTGCTCCAGCTCCTTTATTTTCTATAATACAGGAGGAAGCAGTGACGCTGTTCCAGATCCTTTATTTTCTATAATACAGGAGGAAGCAGTGACGCTGCTGCAGCACCTTTATTTTCGATAATACAGAAGGAAGCAGTGACGCTGCTCCAGCTCCTTTATTTTCTATAATACAGTAGGAAGCAGTGACGCTGCTGCAGCACCTTTATTTTCGATAATACAGAAGGAAGCGGTGACGCTGCTCCAGCTCCTTTATTTTCGATAATACAGAAGGAAGTAGAGACGCTGCTCCAGCTCCTTTATTTTCTATAATACAGTAGGAAGCAGTGACGCTGCTCCAGCTCCTTTATTTTCTATAATACAGGAGGAAGCGGTGACGCTGCTCCAGCCCCTTTATTTTCTATAAAACAGGAGGAAGCGGTGACGCTACTCCAGCTCCTTTATTTTCTATAATACAGGAGGAAGCAGTGACGCTGCTGCAGCACCTTTATTTTCGATAATACAGAAGGAAGTAGAGACGCTGCTCCAGCTCCTTTATTTTCGATAATACAGAAGGAAGTAGAGACGCTGCTCCAGCTCCTTTATTTTCTATAATACAGGAGGAAGCAGTGACACCGCTCCAGCTCCTTTATTTTCTATAATACAGGAGGAAGCAGTGACGCTGCTCCAGCTCCTTTATTTTCTATAATACAGGAGGAAGCAGTGACGCGGCTCCAGCTCCTTTATTTTCGATAATACAGAAGGAAGCAGTGACGCTGCTACAGCTCCTTTATTTTCTATAGTACAGTTGGAAGCAGTCACGCTGCTCCAGCTCCTTTATTTTCTATAATACAGGAGGAAGCAGTGACGCTGCTCCAGCTCCTTTATTTTCGATAATACAGAAGGAAGCAGTGACGCTGCTCCAGCTCCTTTATTTTCTATTGTACAGGAGGAAGCAGTGACGCTGCTCCAGCTCCTTTATTTTCGATAATACAGAAGGAAGTAGAGACGCTGCTCCAGCTCCTTTATTTTCTATAATACAGTCGGAAGCAGTCACGCTGCTCCAGCTCCTTTATTTTCTATAATACAGAAGGAAGCAGTGACGCTGCTCCAGCTTCTTTATTTTCTATTGTACAGGATGAAGCGGTGACGCTGCTCCAGCTCCTTTATTTTCGATAATACAGAAGGAAGTAGAGACGCTGCTCCAGCTCCTTTATTTTCTATAATACAGTCGGAAGCAGTCACGCTGCTCCAGCTCCTTTAATTTCTATAATACAGAAGGAAGTAGAGACGCTGCTCCAGCTCCTTTATTTTCTATCATACAGTAGAGAGCAGTGACGCTGCTCCAGCTCCGTTATTTTCAATAATAAATGAGGAAGCAGTGTAGCTGCTCCAGCTCCTATATTTTCTATAATACAGGATGAAGCAGAGACACTGCTCCAGCTCCTTTATTTTGTATAATACAGGAGGAAGCAGTGACGCTGCTCCAGCTCCTTTATTTTCTATAATACAGGAGGAAGGAGAGACACTGCGCCAGCTCCTTTATTTTCTTTCATACAGGAGGAAGCAGTGACGCTCCTCCAGCTCCTTTATTTTCTATAATACAGAAGGAAGCAGTGACGCTGCTCCATCTCCTTTATTTTCGATAATACAGAAGGAAGTAGAGACGCTGCTCCAGCTCCTTTATTTTCTATAATACAGAAGGAAGTAGAGACGCTGCTCCAGCTCCTTTATTTTCTACAATACAGGAGGAAGCAGTGACGCGGCTCCAGCTCCTTTAGTTTTTCTAATACAGGAGGAAGCAGTGACGCTGCTCCAGCTCCTTTATTTTCTATAATAAAGTAGGAAGCAGTGACGCTGCTCCAGCTCCTTTATTTTCTACAATACAGGAGGAAGCAGTGACGCGGCTCCAGCTCCTTTAGTTTTTCTAATACAGGAGGAAGCAGTGACGCTGCCCCAGCTCCTTTATTTTCTATAATACAGGAGGAGGAAGAGACGCTGCTCCAGCTCCTTTATTTTCTATAATACAGTAGGAAGCAGTGACGCTGCTCCAGCTACTTTATTTTCATTAGTACAGGAGGAAGCGGTGACGCTGCTCCAGCTCCTTTATTTTCGATAATACAGAAGGAAGCAGTGACGCTGCTCCAGCTCCTTTATTTTCGATAATACAGAAGGAAGCAGAGACGCTGCTCCAGCTCCTTTATTTTCTATAATACAGGAGGAAGCAGTGACGCTGCTCCAGCTCCTTTATTTTCGATAATACAGAAGGATGTAGAGACGCTGCTCCAGCTCCTTTATTTTCTATAATACAGTCGGAAGCAGTGACGCTGCTCCAGCTCCTTTATTTTCTATAGTACAGGAGGAAGCGGTGACGCTGCTCTTGCTCCTTTATTTTCTATAATACAGGAGGAAGCAGTGACGCTGCTCCAGCTCCTTTATTTTCTATAATACAGGAGGAAGCAGTGACGCTGCTCCAGCTCCTTTATTTTCGATAATTCAGAAGGAAGCAGTGACGCTGCTCCAGCTCCTTTATTTTCTATAGTACAGGAGGAAGCGGTGACGCTGCTCCAGCTCCTTTATTTTCTATACTACAGGAGGAAGCAGTGACGCTGCTCCAGCTCCTTTATTTTCGAAAATACCGAAGGAAGCAGTGACGCTGCTCCAGCTCCTTTATTTTCTATAATAGAGTTGGAAGCAGTGACGCTGTTCCAGCTCCTTTATTTTCTATAGTACAGGAGGAAGCGGTGACGCTGCTCCAGCTCCTTTATTTTCGATAATACAGAAGTAAGTAGAGACGCTGCTCCATCACCTTTATTTTCTATAATACAGGAGGAAGCAGTGACGCTGCTCCAGCTCCTTTATTTTCTATAGTACAGGAGGAAGCGGTGACGCTGCTCCAGCTCCTTTATTTTCTATACTACAGGAGGAAGCAGTGACGCTGCTCCAGCTCCTTTATTTTCGAAAATACAGAAGGAAGCAGTGACGCTGCTCCAGCTCCTTTATTTTCTATAGTACAGGAGGAAGCGGTGACGCTGCTCCAGCTCCTTTATTTTCTATAATACAGAAGGAAGTAGAGACGCTGCTCCAGCTCCTTTATTTTCTATAATACAGTAGGAAGCAGTCACGCTGCTCCAACTCCTTTATTTTCTATAATACAGGAGGAAGCAGTGACGCTGCTTCAGCTCCTTTATTTTCGATAATACAGAAGGAAGCAGTGACGCTGCTCCAGCTCCTTTATTTTCTATTGTACAGGAGGAAGCAGTGACGCTGCTCCAGCTCCTTTATTTTCGATAATACAGAAGGAAGTAGAGACGCTGCTCCAGCTACTTTATTTTCTATAATACAGTCGGAAGCAGTCACGCTGCTCCAGCTCCTTTATTTTCTATAATACAGGAGGAAGCAGTGACGCTGCACCAGCTCCTTTATTTCCGATAATACAGAAGGAAGTAGAGACGCTGCTCCAGCTCCTTTATTTTCTATAATACAGAAGGAAGCAGTGACGCTGCTCCAGCTCCTTTATTTTCTATTGTACAGGAGGAAGCGGTGACGCTGCTCCAGCTCCTTTATTTTCGATAATACAGAAGGAAGTAGAGACGCTGCTCCAGCTCCTTTATTTTCTATAATACAGTAGGAAGCAGTGTAGCTGCTCCAGCTCCTTTATTTTCTATAGTACAGGAGGAAGCGGTGACGCTGCTCCAGCTCCTTCATTTTCTATAATACAGAAGGAAGTAGAGACGCTGCTCCAGCTCCTTTATTTTCTATAATACAGGAGGAAGCAGTGACGCTGCTCCAGCTCCTTTATTTTCTATCATACAGTAGGAAGCAGTGACGCTGCTCCAGCTCCTTTATTTTCAATAATATAGGAGGAAGCAGTGTTGCTGCTCCAGCTCCTATATTTTCTATAATACAGGATGAAGCAGAGACACTGCTCCAGCTCCTTTATTTTGTATAATACAGGAGGAAGCAGTGACGCTGCTCCAGCTCCTTTATTTTCTATAATACAGGAGGAAGCAGTGGCGCTGGTGCAGCTCCTTTATTTTCTATAATACAGGAGGAAGGAGAGACACTGCGCCAGCACCTTTATTTTCTATAATACAGGAGGAAGCAGTGACGCTGCTCCAGCTCCTTTATTTTCTATAATACAGAAGGAAGCAGTGACGCTGCTCCAGCCCCTTAATTTTCTATAATACAGGAGGAAGCAGTGACGCTGCTCCAGCTCCTTTATTTTCGATAATACAGAAGGATGTAGAGACGCTGCTCCAGCTCCTTTATTTTCTATAATACAGTAGGAAGCAGTGACGCTGCTCCAGCTACTTTATTTTCTATAGTACAGGAGGAAGCGGTGACGCTGCTCCAGCTCCTTTATTTTCTATAATACAGTAGGAAGCAGTGACGCTGCTCCAGCTCCTTTATTTTCGATAATACAGAAGGAAGCAGTGACGCTGCTCCAGCTCCTTTATTTTCTATAGTACAGGAGGAAGCGGTGACGCTGCTCCAGCTCCTTTATTTTCTATAATACAGAAGGAAGTAGAGACGCTGCTCCAGCTCCTTTATTTTCTATAATACAGTAGGAAGCAGTCACGCTGCTCCAACTCCTTTATTTTCTATAATACAGGAGGAAGCAGTGACGCTGCTTCAGCTCCTTTATTTTCGATAATACAGAAGGAAGCAGTGACGCTGCTCCAGCTCCTTTATTTTCTATTGTACAGGAGGAAGCAGTGACGCTGCTCCAGCTCCTTTATTTTCGATAATACAGAAGGAAGTAGAGACGCTGCTCCAGCTACTTTATTTTCTATAATACAGTCGGAAGCAGTCACGCTGCTCCAGCTCCTTTATTTTCTATAATACAGGAGGAAGCAGTGACGCTGCACCAGCTCCTTTATTTCCGATAATACAGAAGGAAGTAGAGACGCTGCTCCAGCTCCTTTATTTTCTATAATACAGAAGGAAGCAGTGACGCTGCTCCAGCTCCTTTATTTTCTATTGTACAGGAGGAAGCGGTGACGCTGCTCCAGCTCCTTTATTTTCGATAATACAGAAGGAAGTAGAGACGCTGCTCCAGCTCCTTTATTTTCTATAATACAGTAGGAAGCAGTGTAGCTGCTCCAGCTCCTTTATTTTCTATAGTACAGGAGGAAGCGTTGACGCTGCTCCAGCTCCTTCATTTTCTATAATACAGAAGGAAGTAGAGACGCTGCTCCAGCTCCTTTATTTTCTATAATACAGGAGGAAGCAGTGACGCTGCTCCAGCTCCTTTATTTTCTATCATACAGTAGGAAGCAGTGACGCTGCTCCAGCTCCTTTATTTTCAATAATATAGGAGGAAGCAGTGTTGCTGCTCCAGCTCCTATATTTTCTATAATACAGGATGAAGCAGAGACACTGCTCCAGCTCCTTTATTTTGTATAATACAGGAGGAAGCAGTGACGCTGCTCCAGCTCCTTTATTTTCTATAATACAGGAGGAAGCAGTGGCGCTGGTGCAGCTCCTTTATTTTCTATAATACAGGAGGAAGGAGAGACACTGCGCCAGCACCTTTATTTTCTATAATACAGGAGGAAGCAGTGACGCTGCTCCAGCTCCTTTATTTTCTATAATACAGAAGGAAGCAGTGACGCTGCTCCAGCCCCTTAATTTTCTATAATACAGGAGGAAGCAGTGACGCTGCTCCAGCTCCTTTATTTTCGATAATACAGAAGGATGTAGAGACGCTGCTCCAGCTCCTTTATTTTCTATAATACAGTAGGAAGCAGTGACGCTGCTCCAGCTACTTTATTTTCTATAGTACAGGAGGAAGCGGTGACGCTGCTCCAGCTCCTTTATTTTCTATAATACAGTAGGAAGCAGTGACGCTGCTCCAGCTCCTTTATTTTCTATAGTACAGGAGGAAGCAGTGACGCAGCTCCTGCTCCTTTATTTTCGATAATACAGAAGGAAGCAGTGACGCTGCTCCAGCTCCTTTATTTTCTATTGTACAGGAGGAAGTGGTGACGCTGCTCCAGCTCCTTTATTTTCGATAATACAGAAGGAAGCAGTGACGCTGCTCCAACTCCTTTATTTTCTATAGTACAGGAGGAAGCGGTGAAGCTGCTCCAGCTCCTTTATTTTCTATAATACAGAAGGAAGTAGAGACGCTGCTCCAGCTCCTTTATTTTCTATCATACAGTAGGAAGCAGTGACGCTGCTCCAGCTCCTTTATTTTCTACAATACAGGAGGAAGCGGTGTCGCTGCTCGAGATCCTTTATTTTCGATAATACAGAAGAAAGTAGAGACGCTGCTCCAGCTCCTTTATTTTCTATAATACAGTAGGAAGGAGTGACGCTGCTCCAGCTCCTTTATTTTCTATAATACAGGAGGAAGCAGTGAAGCTGCTCCAGCTCCTTTAGTTTTTCTAATACAGGAGGAAGAAGAGACGCTGCCCCAGCTCCTTTATTTTCTATAATACAGGAGGAAGCAGAGACGCTGCCCCAGCTCCTTTATTTTCTATAATATAGGAGGAAGCAGTGACGCTGCTCCAGCTCCTTTATTTTCTATAATACAGGAGGAAGCAGTGACGCTGCTCCAGCTCCTTTATTTTCTATAATACAGGAGGAAGCGGTGACGCTGCTCCAGCTCCTTTATTTTCGATGATACAGAAGGAAGTGGAGACGCTGCTCCAGCTCCTTTATTTTCTATAACTCAGGAGTTAGCAGAGACGCTGCTCCAGCTCCGTTATTTTGTATAATACAGGAGGAAGCAGTGACGCAGCTCCTGCTCCTTTATTTTCTATAATACAGGAGGAAGCAGCGACGCTGCTGCAGCTCCTTTATTTTCTATAATACAGGAGGAAGCAGCGTCGCTGCTGCAGCTCCTTTATTTTCTATAATACAGGAGGAAGTAGAGACGCTGCTCCAGCTCCTTTATTTTCTATAATACAGGAGGAAGCGGTGACGCTGCTCCAGCTCCTTTATTTTCGATAATACAGGAGGAAACGGTGACGCTGCTCCAGCTCCTTTATTTTCTATAATACCGGAGGAAGCAGAGACGCTGCTCCAGCTCCTTTATTTTGTATAATACAGGAGGAAGCAGCGACGATGCTGCAGCTCGTTTATTTTCTACAATACAGGAGGAAGCAGTGCCGCTGCTCCAACTCCTTTATTTTCTATAATACAGGAGGAAGCAGAGACGCTGCTGCAGCTCTTTTATTTTCGATAATGCAGGAGGAAGTAGAGACGCTGCTCCAGCTCCTTTATTTTCTTTCATAGCGGAGGAAACGGTTAACCAGCCAGCAGAGACTCAGTGCCCTAAACTGAGGACAGTGTAAATCTCCTGGTTACGTATATTTCACCAGACAGCACAGAGTCAATGCCCTAAACTGAGGAGAGTGTAAAACAACTGGTTATATATATTTAACGAGCCAGCACAGACTCAGTCCCCTAAACTGAGGAGAGTGTAAAACTCGTGGTTAAATATATTTAACCTGCCAGGACAGAATCAGTGCTCTTACCTGAGGACAGTGTAAATCACCTGGTAATAAATAATTAACCGGCCAGCCCAGACTCAGATCCCTAAACTGAGAAGAGAGTAATCTCCTGGTTATATATATTGAACCAGCCAACACAGAGTAAGTGCCCGAACATGAATCGAGTGTAAAACTCGTGGTTATATATATTTAACCAACCAGCAGAGTCAGTGCTCTAATCTGAGGAGAGCGTAAAACAACTGGTTATAAATATTGAACCAACCAACGCGGAGTCAGTGCCCTTAGTTGAGGAGAGTGTAAATCTCCTGGTTATATATATTTAACCAGCCAGCACAGACTCTGTGCCCTAAAATGAGGAGAGTGTAAACCTCCTGGTTCTATATATTTAACCAACCAGCACGGAGTCAGTGCCCTGAGTTGAGGAGAGTGTAAATCTCCTGATTATATATATTTAACCAGTCAGCGCAGAGTCAGTGCCCTAAACTGAGGAGAGTGTAAATCTCCTGGAATATATATTTTACCCGTCAGCACCGAGTCAGTGCCCAAAACTGAGGAGAGTGAATATCTCCTGTTGTACATATTTAACGAGCCAGAAATTAGTCAATGCCCTAAACTGATGGCAGTGTAAATCTCCTGGTTCTCTATTTCACCAGTCAGCACAGAGTTAGTGCACTAAAATGAGGAGAGTGTAAACATCCTGGAATATATATTTTACCAATCAGCACCGAGTCAGTGCCCGAAACTGAGGAGAGTGGAATTCTCATTGTTATATATATTGATTTCAGACAGCACAGAGTCAGTTCCCTAAACGGAGGAGAGTGTAAGACTACTCTTTATATATATTTAATCAGCCAGCACAGAGTCAGTGCCCTAAACTGAATAGAGTGTAAAACTCCTGGTTATTTATATTAAACCAGCCAGCACACAGTCAGTGCCCTAAATTGCGGAAAGTGTCAATCACCTTGTTAAATGTATTTAACTAGCTAGAACAAAGTCATTGTCCGACACTGAGGAGAGTGTATATCTCTGGTTATATATATTGAACCAGCCAGTACAGAGTCAGTTCCCTAAACTGAGGAGAGTGTAAATCTCCAGTTTATAAAAATTAACCAGCCAGCACAGAGACAGTGCCCTAAACTGAGGAGAGCGTAAATCTCCTGGTTATATTTTTTTCACTAGCCAGCACAGTGGCAGTACCCTCAACTGAGGAAAATATCAATCTCCTGGTAACATACATTTAACCAACTAGCACAGTGTCAGTGCCCTTAGGTGAGGAGAGTGTAAATCTCTTGGTTATATATACTTAATCAGACAGCACAGAGACAGTGACCAAAACTGAGGAGTGTGTAAATCTCCTGGTTATATATATTTAACGAGCCAGCAAAGAGTCAATGCCCTAAACTGAGGACAGTGTAAATCTCCTGGTTCTCTATTTCACCAGTCAGCACAGGTTTAGTGCCCTAAAATGAGGAGAGTGTAAATATCCTGGTTATATATATTTAACCAGCCAGCACGGAGTCAGTGCCCGAAACTGAGGAGATTGGAAATCTCATTGTTATATATATTGATTTCAGACAGCACAGAGTCACTTCCCTAAATGGAGAAGAGTGTAAAAGGACTCTTTATATATATTTAATCAGCCAGCACTGAGTCAGTGCCCAAAACTGAATAGAGTGAAAAACTCCTGGTTATATATATTTAACCAGCCAGCAGAGAATCAGTGCCCTAAACTGAGGACAGTGTAAATCTTCTGGTATTATATATTTAACAAGCCAGCACAGACTTAGTGCCTTAAACTGAGGAGAGTGTAAATTTCCTGGTGACATATAATTAATGAGCCAGCACAGAGTCTGTGAACTAAACTGAGGAGAGTGTAAATCTCCTGGTGATATGTATTTAAACAATCAGCACCGAGTCAGTGCCCTAAACTGATGAGAGTGTAAGTCTCCTGGTTAAATATATTTAACCAGCCAGCGCAGAGTGAGTGTCGACACTGAGGAGAGTGTAAATCTCATGGTTATATGCATTTAACCAGGCAGCACCGAGTCAGTGCCCTAAGCTGAGAAGAGTGTTAATCTCCTGGTTATATATATTGAACCAGCCAACGCAGAGTCAGTGCCCTTAGTTGAGGAGAGTGTAAATCTCCTGGATATATATATTTAATCAGCCAGCACAGAGTCAGTGCCCTGAGTTGAGGAGAGTGTAAATATCCTGGTTATATATAGTCAACAAGCCAGCACAAACTCAATGCACTAAACTGAATAGAGTGCAAAACTCATGCTTATATGTATTTAACCAGCCAGCACATAGTCAGTCCACTAAACTGAGGAGAGTGTAAATCTCCTGGAATATATATTTAACCAGTCTGCACCGAGTCAGTGCCCAAAACTGAGGACAGTGTAAATCTCCTGGTTATATATACTTAACGAGCCAGCAAAGAGTCAATGCCCGAAGCTGTGGACAGTGTAAATCTCCTCGTTCTCTATTTCACAAGTCAGCACAGAGTTAGTGCCCTAAAATGAGGAGATTGGAAATCTCATTGTTATATATATTGATTTCAGACAGCACAGAGTCAGTTCCCTAAATGGAGGAGAGTGTAAAACGACTCTTTATATATATTTAATCAGCCAGCACAGAGTCAGTGCCCAAAACTGAATAGAGTGTAAAACTCCTGGTTATATATATTTAACCAGCCAGGAAAGAGTCTGTGCCCTAAACTGAGGACAGTGTAAATCTTCTGGTATTATATATTTAACCAGCCAGCACAGACTCAGTGCCCTAAACTGAGGAGAGTGTATATATTTAACCAGCCAGTACACATTTCGTGCCCTAAATTGAGGACAGTCTAAATCTCCTGGTTATCTATATTGAACCAGCCAGCACAGAGTCGGTGTCCAAAGCTGAGGAGAGTGGAAATCTGCTGGTTATATATATTTAACCAGCTAGCACAGAGTCAGAGCCCTAAATTGCGGACAGTGTCAATCTCCTTGTTATATATATTTAACCAGCTAGCACAGAGTCAGAGCGCTAAACTGACGAGAGTGGAAATCTCCTGGTTATATATATTGAACCAGCCTGCACAGAGTCAGTGCCCCCAACTGAGGACAATGTAAAACAACTAGTTATATATATTTAACAAGCCAGCACAGAGCCTGTGCCCTAAACTGAGGAGAGTGTAAAACGTCTGGTATTATATATTTAACCAGCCAGCACAGACTCAGTGCCCTAAACTGAATAGAGTGTGAAACTCCTGGTTATATATATTTAACCAGTCAGCACATGCTCAGTGCCCTTTAACTGAAAAGTTTGTAAAACTCCTGGTTATATATATTTAGGCAGCCAGCACAGACTCAGTGCCCTAAACGGAGGACAGTGTAAATCACATGGTTATGTATATTTCACCAGACAGCACACAGTCGGTGCCCTAAACTGAGGAAAGTGTAAATCTTCTGGTATTATATATTTAACCTGACAGCACAGACTCAGTGCCCTAAACTGAGGAGAGTGTAAAACTCCTGGTTATCTATATTTAACCAGCCAGCACACAGTTAGTGCCCTAAACTGAGGACAGTCTAAATCTCCTGGTTATATATATTGAACTAGCCAGCACACAGTCAGTGCCCTAAGCTGAGGAGGGTGGAAATCTGCTGGTTATGTATATTTAACTAGCCAGCACACAGTCAGTGCTCTCAGTTGCGGAAAGTGTCAATCTCCTTGTTATATGTATTTAACCAGCTAGGACAGAGTCATTGTCCGACACTGAGGAGAGTATAAATCTCCTGGTTAAATATATTTAACCAGCCAGCACAGACTCAGTGCCCTAAACTGAGGAGAGTGGAAATCTCTTGGTTATATATATTGAAGCGGCCAGCACAGAGTCAGTGCCCCCAACTGAGGACAATGTAAAACAACTAGTTATATATATTTAACCAGCCTGCACGGAGTCAGTGCCCGAAACTGAGGAGAGTGTAAAACAACTGGTTATATATATTTTACGAGCCAGCACAGACTCAGTCGCCTCAACTGAGGAGAGTGTAAAACTCCTGGTTATATATATTTAACCAGCCGGCACAGAATCAGTGCCCTTACCTGACGACAGTGTAAATCATCTGTTAATAAATAATTAACTGGCCAGCCCAGACTCAGATCGCTAAACTGAGAAGAGAGTAATCTCCTGGTTATATATATTGAACCAGCCAACACAGAGTCAGTGGCCGAACCTGAATCGAGTGTAAAACTCTTGGTTATATATATTTAACCAACCAGCAGAGTCAGTGCTCTAATCTGAGGAGAGCGTAAAACAACTAGTTGTAAATATTTTACCAGCCAGCACAAAGTGAGTGCCCTAACCTGAGAAGAGTGTTAATCTCCTGGTTATATATATTGAACCAGCCAACGCGCAGTCTGTGCCCTTAGTTGAGGAGAGTATAAATCTCCTGGATATATATATTTAATCAGCCAGCACAGAGTCGGTGCCCTAAACTGATGAGAGTGTAAATATCCTGGTTTTATATATAGTCAACAAGCCAACACAAATTCAGTGCACTAAAGTGAATAGAGTGCAAAAGTCCTGGTTACATATATTTAACCCGCCAGCACATAGTCAGTACCCTAAACTGAGGAGAGTGTAAACCTCTTGGTTCTATATATTTAACCAACCAGCACGGAGTCAGTGCCCTGAGTTGAGGAGAGTGTAAATCTCCTGGTGATAGATATTTAACCAGACAGCACAGAGGCAGTGGCCTGAACTGAGGAGGGTGTAAAACACCTGGTTATATCTATGTAACCAGTGAGCACAGAGTCAGTGCCCTAAACTGAGGAGAGTGTAAATCTCCTGGTTATATATATTTAACGAGCCAGCAAAGAGTCAATGCCCTAAACTGAGGACAGTGTAAATCTCCTGGTTCTCTATTTCACCAGTCAGCACAGAGTTAGTGCCCTAAAATGAGGAGAGTGTAAAAATCCTGGTTATATATATTTAACCAGCCAGCATGGAGTCAGTGCCCGAAACTGAGGAGAGTGGAAATCTCATTGTTATATATATTGATTTCAGACAGCACAGAGTCAGTTCCCGAAATGGAGGAGAGTGTAATACTACTCTTTATATATATTTAACCAGACAGCACACAGTCAGTGCCCTAAATTGCGGACAGTGTCAATCTCCTTGTTATATGTATTTAACCAGCTAGGACAGAGTCATTGTCCGACACTGAGGAGCGTGTAAATCTCCTGGTTATATATATTGAACCAGCCAGTACAGAGTCAGTTCCCTAAACTGAGGAGAGTGTAAAACAATTGGTTATATATATTTAACCAGCCAGCACAGACTCAGTGCCCGAAACTGAGGACATTGTAAATCTCCTGGTTAGAAATATTTAACCAGCCAGCACAGACTCAGTGCCCGAAACTGAGGAGAGTGGAAATCTCCTGGTTATATATATTGAACTGACCAGCACAGAGTCTGTGCCCCCAACTGAGGACAATGTAAAACAACGAGTTATATATATTTAACCAGCCAGCACAGAGTCAGTGCCCTAAACTGAGGAGAGTGTAAAACAACTGGTTATATATATTTAACGAGCCAGCACAGAATCAGTGCCCTTACCTGAGGACAGTGTAAATCATCTGGAAATAAATAATTAACCTGCCAGCCCAGACTCAGATCCCCAAACTAAGAAGAGAGTAATCTCCTGGTTATATATATTGAAGCAGCCAACACAGAGTCAGTGCCCTTAACTGAGGAGAGTGGAATTCTCCTGGTTATATATATTGAACCGGCCAGCACAGGGTCTGTGCCCCCAACTGAGGACAATGTAAAACAACGAGTTATATATATTTAACCAGACAGCACAGAGTCAGTGCCCTAAACTGAGGAGAATGTAAAACAACTGTTTTTTTATATTAAACCAGCCAGCACAGACTCAGTGCCCTAAACTGAATCCAGCGTAAATCTTCTGGTATTATATACTTAACCAGCCAGCACAGACTCGGTGCCCTAAACTGAGAAGAGAGTAATCTCCTGTTTATATATATTGAACCAGCCAACACAGAGTCAGTGCCCGAAACTGAATCGAGTGAAAAACTCTTGGTTATATATATTTTACCAGCCAGCACAGAGTCAGAGACCTAAACTGAATAGAGTGTAAAAGCCTGGTTATATATATTTAACCAGCCAGCACAGAGTCAGTGCCCAAAGCTGAGGAGAGCGTAAATCTCCTGGTTATATTTTTTTCACTAGCCAGCACAGTGGCAGTACCCTCAACTGAGTAAAATATCAATCTCCTGGTTACATATATTAACCAACCAGCACAGTGTCAGTGCCCTTAGGTGAGGAGAGTGTAAATCTCTTGGTTATATATACTTAATCAGACAGCACAGAGACAGTGACCTAAACTGAGCAGTGTGTAAATCTCGTGGTTATATATATTGAACCAGCCAGCACAAAGTCAGCGCCCTAAACTGAGGAGAGTGTAAATCTCCAGGTTTTCTATAATTAACCAGCCAGAATAGAGTCAGTGCCTTAAACTGAGGAGAGTGTAAATTTCCTGGTGACATATAATTAATGAGCCAGCACAGAGTCAGTGAACTAAACTGAGGAGAGTGTAAATCTCCTGGTGATATGTATTTAAAAAATCAGCACCGAGTCAGTGCCCTAAACTGATGAGAGTGTAAGTCTCCTGGTTAAATATATTTAACCAGCCAGCGCAGAGTGAGTGTCGACACTGAGGAGAGTGTAAATCTCATGGTTATATACATTTAACCAGGCAGCACCGAGTCAGTGCCCTAAACTGAGGAGAGTGTAAATCTCCTGGTTATATATACTTAACGAGCCAGCAAAGAGTCAATGCCCTAAACTGAGGACAGTGTAAATCTCCTGGTTCTCTATTTCACCAGTCAGCACAGAGTTAGTGCCCTAAAATGAGGAAAGTGTAAACATCCTGGTTATATATATTTAACCAGCCAGCACGGAGTCAGTGCCCGAAACTGAGGAGATTGGAAATCTCATTGTTATATATATTGATTTCAGACAGCACAGAGTCAGTTCCCTAAATGGAGGAGAGTGTAAAAGGACTCTTTATATATATTTAATCAGCCAGCACTGAGTCAGTGCCCAAAACTGAATAGAGTGTAAAACTCCTGGTTATATATACTTAACCAGCCAGCAGAGAATCAGTGCCCTAAACTGAGGACAGTGTAAATCTTCTGGTATTATATATTTAACCAGCCAGCACAGACTTAGTGCCCTAAACTGAGGAGAGTGTAAATTTCCTGGTGACAAAAAAATAATGAGCCAGCACAGAGTCAGTGAACTAAACTGAGGAGAGTGCAAATCTCCTGGTGATATGTATTTAAACAATCAGCACCGAGTCAGTGCCCTAAACTGATGAAAGTGTAAGTCTCCTGGTTAAATATATTTAACCAGCCAGCGCAGAGTGAGTGTCGACACTGAGGAGAGTGTAAATCTCATGGTTATATGCATTTAACCAGGCAGCACCGAGTCAGTGCCCTCAGCTGAGAAGAGTGTTAATCTCCTGGTTATATATATTGAACCAGCCAACGCAGAGTCAGTGCCCTAAGTTGAGGAGAGTGTCAATCTCCTGAATATATATATTTAACCAGCCAGCACGGAGTCACTGCCCGAAACTGCGGAGAGTGTAAAACTCCTGGTTATATATATTTAACCAGCCATCACAGAATCAGTGTCCTTACCTGAGGACAGTGTAAATCATTTGGTAATAAATAATTAACTGGCCAGCCCAGACTCAGATCCCTAAACTGAGAAGAGAGTAATCTCCTGGTTAAATATATTGAACCAGCCAACACAGAGTCAGTGCCCTAAGCTGAGGACAGTGGAAATCTGCTGGTTATGAATATTTAACTAGCCAGCACACAGTCAGTGTCCTAAATTGCGGAAAGTTTCAATCTCCTTGTTATATGTATTTAACCAGTTAGGACAGAGTCATTGTCCGACACTGAGGTGAGTGTAAATCTCCTGGTTATATAAATTTAACCAGCCAGCACAGACTCAGTGCCCGAAACTGAGGACAATGTAAAACAACTAGTTATATATATTTAACCAGCCTGCACGGAGTCAGTGCCCGAAACTGAGGAGAGTGTAAAACAACTGGTTATATATATTTTACGAGCCAGCACAGACTCAGTCGCCTCAACTGAGGAGAGTGTAAAACTCCTGGTTATATATATTTAACCAGCCGGCACAGAATCAGTGCCATTACCTGAGGACAGTGTACATCATCTGTTAATAAATAATTAACTGGCCAGCCCAGACCCAGATCGCTAAACTGAGAAGAGAGTAATCTCCTGGTTATATATATTGAACCAGCCAACACAGAGTCAGTGGCCGAACCTGAATCGAGTGTAAAACTCTTGGTTATATATATTTAACCAACCAGCAGAGTCAGTGCTCTAATCTGAGGAGAGCGTAAAACAACTGGTTGTAAATATTTTACCAGCCAGCACAGAGTGAGAGCCCTAAACTGAGAAGAGTGTTAATCTCCTGGTTATATATATTGAACCAGCCAACGCGCAGTCAGTGCCCTTAGTTGAGGAGAGTATAAATCTCCTGGATATATATATTTAATCAGCCAGCACAGAGTCGGTGCCCTAAACTGATGAGAGTGTAAATATCCTGGTTTTATATATAGTCAACAAGCCAACACAAATTCAGTGCACTAAAGTGAACAGAGTGCAAAAGTCCTGGTTACATATATTTAACCCGCCAGCACATAGTCAGTACCCTAAACTGAGGAGAGTGTAAACCTCCTGGTTCTATATATTTAACCAACCAGCACGGAGTCAGTGCCCTGAGTTGAGGAGAGTGTAAATCTCCTGGTGATAGATATTTAACCAGACAGCACAGAGGCAGTGGCCTGAACTGAGGAGGGTGTAAAACACCTGGTTATATATATGTAACCAGTGAGCACAGAGTCGGTGCCCTAAACTGAGGAGAGTGTAAATCTCCTGGAAAATATATTTAACCAGTCAGCACCGAGTCAGTGCCCAAAACTGAGGAGAGTGTAAATCTCCTGGTTATATATATTTAGCGAGCCAGCAAAGAGTCAATGCCCTAAACTGAGGACAGTGTCAATCTCCTGGTTCTCTATTTCACCAGTCAGCACAGAGTTAGTGCCCTAAAATGAGGAGAGTGTAAAAATCCTGGTTATATATATTTAACCAGCCAGCATGGAGTCAGTGCCCGAAACTGAGGAGAGTGGAAATCTCATTGTTATATATATTGATTTCAGACAGCACAGAGTCAGTTCCCGAAATGGAGGAGAGTGTAATACTACTCTTTATATATATTTAACCAGACAGCACACAGTCAGTGCCCTAAATTGCGGACAGTGTCAATCTCCTGGTTATATATATTGAACCAGCCAGTACAGAGTCAGTTCAATAAACTGAGGAGAGTGTAAAACAACTGGTTATATATATTTAACCAGCCAGCACAAACTCAGTGCCCGAAACTGAGGACAGTGTAAATCTCCTGGTTATGTATATTTAACCAGACAGCACAGAGTAAGTGCCCTAAACTGAGGAGAGTGAAAATCTCCTGGTTATATATATTTAACCAGCCAGCACAGAGTCAGTGCCCTAAACTGAGGAGAGTGTAAAACAACTGGTTATATATATTTAACCAGCCAGCACAGACTCAGTGCCCGAAACTGAGGACAGTGTAAATCTCCTGGTTATGTATATTTAACCAGACAGCACAGAGTAAGTGCCCTAAACTGAGGAGAGTGAAAATCTCCTGGTTATATATATTTAACCAGCCAGCACAGAGTCAGTGCCCTAAACTGAGGAGAGTGTAAAACAACTGGTTATATATATTTTACGAGCCAGCACAGAATCAGTGCCCTTACCTGAGGACAGTGTAAATCATCTGGTAATAAATAATTAACCTGCCAGCCCAGACTCAGATCCCTAAACTAAGAAGAGAGTAATCTCCTAGTTATATATATTGAACCAGCCAACACAGAGTCAGTGCCCTTAACTGAGGAGAGTGGAAATCTCCTGGTTATATATATTGAACCGGCCAGCACAGAGTCTGTGCCCCCAACTGAGGACAATGTAAAACAACGAGTTATATATATTTAACCAGACAGCACAGAGTCAGTGCCCTAAACTGAGGAAAGTGTAAAACAACTGGTTTTTTATATTAAACCAGCCAGCACAGACTCAGTGCCCTAAACTGAATCCAGCGTAAATCTTCTGGTATTATATACTTAACCAGCCAGCACAGACTCGGTGCCCTAAACTGAGAAGAGAGTAATCTCCTGGTTATATATATTGAACCAGCCAACACAGAGTCAGTGCCCGAACCTGAATCGAGTGTAAAATTCTTGGTTATATATATTTAACACGCCAGCACAGAGTCAGAGACCTAAACTGAATAGAGCGTAAAAGCCTGGTTATATATATTTAACCAGCCAGCACAGAGTCAGTGCCCAAAGCTGAGGAGAGCGTAAATCTCCTGGTTATATTTTTTTCACTAGCCAGCACAGTGGCAGTACCCTCAACTGAGTAAAATAACAATCTCCTGGTTACATATATTTAACCAACCAGCACAGTGTCAGTGCCCTTAGGTGAGGAGAGTGTAAATCTCTTGGTTATATATACTTAATCAGACAGCACAGAGACAGTGACCTAAACTGAGGAGTGTGTAAATCTCGTGGTTATATATATTGAACCAGCCAGCACAGAGTCAGCGCCCTAAACTGAGGAGAGTGTAAATCTCCAGGTTTTCTATAATTAACCAGCCAGAATAGAGTCAGTGCCTTAAACTGAGGAGAGTGTAAATTTCCTGGTGACATATAATTAATGAGCCAGCACAGAGTCAGTGAACTAAACTGAGGAGAGTGTAAATCTCCTGGTGATATGTATTTAAACAATCAGCACCGAGTCAGTGCCCTAAACTGATGAGAGTGTAAGTCTCCTGGTTAAATATATTTAACCAGCCAGCGCAGAGTGAGTGTCGACACTGAGGAGAGTGTAAATCTCATGGTTATATACATTTAACCAGGCAGCACCGAGTCAGTGCCCTAAACTGAGGAGAGTGTAAATCTCCTGGTTATATATATTTAACGAGCCAGCAAAGAGTCAATGCCCTAAACTGAGGACAGTGTAAATCTCCTGGTTCTCTATTTCACCAGTCAGCACAGAGTTAGTGCCCTAAAATGAGGAGAGTGTAAACATCCTGGTTATATATATTTAACCAGCCAGCACGGAGTCAGTGACCGAAACTGAGGAGATTGGAAATCTCATTGTTATATATATTGATTTCAGACAGCACAGAGTCAGTTCCCTAAATGGAGGAGAGTGTAAAACGACTCTTTATATATATTTAATCAGCCAGCACAGAGTCAGTGCCCAAAACTGAATAGAGTGTAAAACTCCTGGTTATATATATTTAACCAGCCAGCAGAGAATCAGTGCCCTAAACTGAGGACAGTGTAAATCTTCTGGTATTATATATTTAACCAGCCAGCACAGACTCAGTGCCCTAAACTGAGGAGAGTGGAAATCTCCTGGTTATATATATTGAACTGGCCAGCACAGAGTCTGTGCCCCCAACTGAGGACAATGTAAAACAACGAGTTATATATATTTAACCAGACATCACGGAGTCAGTGCCCTAAACTGAGCAGAGTGTAAAACAACTTTTTTTTTATATTAAACCAGCCAGCACAGACTCAGTGCCCTAAACTGAATCCAGCGTAAATCTTCTGGTATTATATACTTAACCAGCCAGCACAGACTCGGTGCCCTAAACTGAGAAGAGAGTAATGTCGTGGTTATATATATTGAACCAGCCAACACAGAGTCATGGCCCGAACCTGAATCGAGTGTAAAACTCTTGGTTATATATATTTAAGCAGCCAGCACAGAGTCACTGTCCTAAACTGAATCGAGTCTAAAACCCCCGTTTATATATATTTAACCGGCCAGCACAGAGTCAGTGCCGTAAACTGAGGAGTGTGTAAATCTCCTGGTTATTTATATTTAACCAAACAGCACAAAGTCATTGCCCTAAAGTGAGGAGAGTATAAATCTCGTGTTTATATATATTGAGCCAGCCAGCACAGAGTCAGTGCTCTAAACTGAGGAGAGCGTAAAACAACTGGTTATAAATATTTAACCACACAGCACAGAGTGAGTGCCCTAAACTGAATAGTGTAAAACTCCTGGTTACATATATTTTACCAGCCAGCACAGAGTCAGTGCCCGAAACTGAGGAGAGTTAAATCTCCTGGTTATATATATTTAACAAGCCAGCACAGATTCAGTGCCGTAAACTGAGGAGAGTGTAAAACCCTGGTTATATATATTTAACCAGCCAGCACAATGTCAGTGCCCTACTCTGAGTAGAGGTTAAAACTCCTGGTTATATACATTTTACCAGACAGAACAGAGTCAGTGGCCAAAGCTGAGGACAGTGTAAATCACCTGTTTATATATATTGAACAAGCCAGCACAGAGTCAGTGCCCAAAGCTAAGGACAGTTAAATCTCCTGGTTATATATATTTAACCAGCCAGCAGAGAGTCAGTGCCCTAAACTGAGGAGTGTGTATATCTCCTGGCTATATATATTGAACCAGCCAGAACAGAGTCAGTGCCCTCAACTGAGGAGAATGTAAAACTACTGGTTATATATATTTAACCAGCCAGCACAGAGTCAGTGCCCTAAACTGAGGAGTGTGTAAATCTACTGGTTATATATATTAAACCAGCCAGCACAGACTCAGTGCCCTAAAGTGAGGAGAGTATAAATCTCATGTTTATATATATTGAACCAGCAGCACAGAGTCAGTGCTCCAAACTGAGGAGAGCGTAAAACAACTAGTAAGAAATATTTAACCACACAGCACCGAGTGAGTGCCCTAAACTGAATAGTGTAAAACTCCAGGTGACATATATTTAACATGCCAGCACAGAGTCGGAACCCTACTCTGAGTCGAGGTTAAAACACCTGGTTATATATATTTAACCAGCCAGCACACAGTCAGTGCCCTAAACTGAGGACAGTGAAATTCTCCGGGTTTTATATATAGAACCAGCCAGCACAGAGTCTGTGCCCTAAACTGAGGAGAGTGTAAAACAGCTGTTTATATATATTTAACCAGCCAGCACAGACTCAGTGCCCTAAACTGAGGAGAGTGCAAAACAACTGGTTTTATATATTTAACCAGCCAGCACAGAGTCAGAGTCCTAAACTGAATAGAGTGTACATCTCCTGGTTATATGTATTGAACCAGCCAGCACAGAGTCAGTGCCGTAAACTGAGGAGAGTGTAAAACAACTGGCTATATATATTTAACCAGCCAGCACAGACGCAGTGCCCTAAGCTGAGGACAGTGTAAATCTCCTGGTTATATATATTTAACCAGCCAGCAGAGAGTCAGTGCCTTAAACTGAGGAGTGTCTAAAACTCCTGGCTATATATATTGAAACAGCTAGCACAGAGTCAGTGACCTCAACTGAGGAGAATGTAAAACTACTGGTTATATATATTTAACCAGCCAGCACAGAGTCAGTGCCCTACACTGAGGTGTGTGTAAATCTCCTGGTTATAGACATTAAACCAGCCAGCACAGACTCAGTGGCCTAAAAATAGGACAGTGTAAATCTTCTGGTTATATATATATAACCAGCCAGCACAGAGTCAGTGCCCGAAACTGAGGAGAGTGTAAAACAACTGGTGATATATATTTAACGAGCCAGCACAGAGTCAGAGCCCTAATGTGAATAGCGAGTAAAACTCCTGGTTATATATATTTTACGAGCCAGCACAGAGTCAGTGCCCGAAACTGAGGAGTGTGTAAATCTCCTGGTTATTTAGATTTAACCAGCCAGCACAGAGTCAGCGCCATAAACTGAGGAGTGTGTAAATCTCCTGGCTGCATATATTGAACCAGCCAGCACAGAGTCAGTGCCGTAAACTGAGGAGAGTGCAAAACAACTGGTTAAAAATATTCAACCATCCAGCACAGAGTCAGGCCCCTAAACTGAGGAGATTGTAAATGTCCTGGTTCTATATATGTAGCTCGCCAGCACAGAGTCAGTGTCCTATACTGAATAAAATTCCAAACCCCTGGTAATATATATTTCAACAGCCAGCACCGAGTCAGTGCCCAAAACTGAGGAGAGTGTCAATCTCCTGGTGATCTTTTTGAAACCAGACAGCACAGAGTCAGTACCCTAAACTGAGGAGAGTGTAAATCTCCTGGTTATATACATTTAACCAGTCAGCACAGAGTCAGTGCCCTAAACTGATGAGAGTGTAAATCTCCTGGTTACATAGATTTAACCAGCCAGCACAGAGTCAGTGCCCTCTACTGATGAGAGTGTAAATATTCTGGTTATGTACATTTAAACAGCCAGCACGGAGTCAGTTCCCTAAACTGATGAGGGTGCAAAAATACTCCTTACATATATTTAACCAGCCAGCACACAGTCAGTGCCCTAAATTGCGGAGAGTGTCAATCTCCTTGTTGTATGTATTTAACCAGCTAGAACAGAGTCATTGTCCGACAATGAGGAGAGTGTAAAACAACTGGTTATATATATTTAACCAGCCAGCACAGAGTCAGAGCCCTAAACTGAATAGAGTGTAAAACTCCTGGTTGTATATATTTAACCAGCCAGCAGAGAGTCAGTGCCCTAAACTGAGGACAGTGTAAATCTCCTGGTTATATATATTTAACCATCCAGCACATCATTGAGCTCTTAGCTGAATAGAGTGTAAAACTCCTGGTTATATATATTTAACCAGCCAGCACAGACTCAGTGCCCTAAACTGAGGAGAGTGTAAAACAACTGGTTATACATATTTCACCAGCCAGCACAGACTCAGTGCCCTACACTGAGGAGAAAGTAATTTCCTGGTTATATATATTGAACCAGCCAACACAGAGTCAGTGCCGGAAACTGAATCGAGAGTGAAACTCCTGGTTATATAAATTTAACCAGCCAGCACAGAGTCAGCGCCTTAAACGAATCAAGTGCAAATCCACTGGTTGTATATATTGAACCTGCCAGCACCGAGTCAGTGCCCCCAAGTGATGACAATGTAAAACTCATGGTTATATATATTTAACCAGCCAGCACAGAGTCAGTGCCCGAAAGTGATGAGAGTGTAAATCTTCTGGTTATATGGATTGAACCAGCCAGCACAGAGTCAGTGCCCTAAACTGAGGGCAGTGAAAATCTCCTGGTTATATATATTTAACCATCCAGCACATCATCAGTGCCCGTATCTGAGGAGAGTGTAAATCAACTGGTTATATATATTTAACCATCCAGCACAGAGTCAGTGCCATAAACAGAGGACAGAATAAATCATCTGGTAATATATATTTCACCAGCCAGCACAGACTCAGTGCCCTAAACTGAGGAGAGAGTAAATCCCCGGGTTATATATATTTAACCAGTCAGCACAGGCTCAGTGCCCTAAACTGAGGAGAGTGTAAAACTCCTGGTTATATATATTTAATCAACCAGCACAGAGTCAGTGCCCTAAACTGAGGAGAGTGTAAAACAACTGGTTATACATATTTAATCAGCCAGCACAGACTCAGTGCCCTAAACTGAGGAGAGTGTAAATCATCTGGTAACATATATTTAACCTGCCAGCACAGAATCAGATCCCTAAACTGAGGAAAAAGTTATCTCCTGGTTATATATATTGAACCAGCCAACAGAGAGTCAGCGCCCTAAACTGAATCAAGTGCAAAAACCCTGGTGACATATATTTAACCTGCCAGCACCGAGTCAGTGCCCTCAAATGACGACAAGGTGAAACCCCTGGTTATATATATTTAACCAGCTGGCACAGAGTCAGTGCCCTAAACGTAGGGGAGTGTAAAACAACTGGTTATATATATTTAACCAGCCAGCACAGAGTCAGAGCCCTAAACTGAGGGCAGTGAAAATCTCCTGGTTATATATATTTAACCATCTAGCACATCATCAGTGCCAGTATCTGAATAGAGTGTAAATCCCCTGGTTATATATATTTAACCATCCAGCACAGAGTCAGTGCCATAAACAGAGGACAGAATAAATCATCTGGTAATATATATTTCACCAGCCAGCACAGACTCAGTGCCCTAAACTGAGGAGAGTGTAAATCCCCTGGTTATATATATTTAACCAGTCAGCACAGGCTCAGTGCCCTAAACTGAGGAGAGTGTAAAACTCCTGGTTATATATATTTAATCAGCCAGCACAGAGTCAGTGCCCTAAACTCAGGAGAGTGTAAAACAACTGGTTATACATATTTAACCAGCCAGCACAGACTCAGTGCCCTAAACTGAGGAGAGTGTAAATCATCTGGTAACATATATTTAACCGGCCAGCACAGACTCAGATCCCTAAACTGAGGAAAAAGTTATCTCATGGTTATATATATTGAACCAGCCAACAGAGAGTCAGCGCCCTAAACCGAATCAAGTGCAATACCCCTGGTGACATATATTGAAACTGCCAGCACCGAGTCAGTGCCCTCAAATGACGACAAGGTAAAACCCCTGGTTATATATATTTAACCAGCCAGCACAGAGTCAGTGCCCTAAACTTAGGAGAGTGTAAAACAACTGGTTATATATATTTAACCAGCCAGCACAGACTCAGTGCCCTACACTGAATAGTGTAAAACTCCTGGTTATATATATTTAACCAGCCAGCACAGCGTCAGTGCCCTTAACTGAAGACAGTGTAAATCTCCTGGTGAAATATATTTTACCAGCCAGCAAAGAGTCAGTGCCCTAAACTGAGGACAGTGTAATTCATGGTAATATATATTGAACCAGCAAGCACAGAGTCAGTGCCCTTAACTGAGGAGAGTGTAAAACAACTGTCTATATATATTTAACCAGCCAGCACAGACTCAGTGCCCCCAACTGAGGACAATGTAAAACAACTAGTTATATATATTTAACCAGCCAGCACAGAGTCAGAGCCCTAAAATGAATAGAGTGTAAAACTCCTGGTTATATATATTTAACCAGCCAGCAGAGAGTCAGTGCCCTAAACTGAGGAGAGTGTAAATCTCCCTGTTATATATATTTAACCAGCCAGCACATCATTAGTGCCCTTATCTGAATAGAGTGTAAAACTCCTGGTTATATATATTTAACCAGCCAGCACAGAGTCAGTGCCTGAAACAGAGGACAGTGTAAATCCCCTGGTTATATATATTTAACCAGCCCGCACAGGCTCAGTGCCCTAAACTGAGGAGAGTGTAAAACTCCTGCTTATATATAGTTGACCAGCCAGCACAGAGTCAGTGCCCTAAACTGAGGAGGGTGTAAAGCAACTGGTTATACATATTTAACCAGCCAGCACAGACTCAGTGCCCTAAACTGAGGAGAGTGTAAATCATCTGGTAACATATATTTAACCTCAGATCCCTAAACTGAGGAAAAAGTTATCTCCTGGTGAAATATATTGAACCAGCCAACAGAGAGTCAGCGCCCTAAACTGAATCAAGTGCAAAACCCCTGGTGACACATATTGAACCTGCCAGCACCGAGTCAGTGCCCTCAAATGACGAAAAGGTAAAACAACTGGTTATATATATTTAACCAGCCAGCACAGAGTCAGTGCCCTAAACTGAGAACAGTGTAAATCTCGAGGTTATATATATTTCACCAGATAGCGCAGAGGCAGTGCCCTAAACTGAGGACAGTGTCATTCCTCTTTGTAATATATATTGAACCAGCCAGCACAGAGTCAGTGCCCTAAACTGCGGAGAGTGTAAAACAACTGGTTATAGAGATTTAACCAGCCAGCACAGACTCAGTGCCCTAAACTGAAGAAAGTGTAAAACTCCTGGTTACATATATTTTACCAGCCAGCACAGAGTCAGTGCCCTAAACTGAGGAGAGTGTAAATCTCCTGGTTATATATAATTAACCAGCCAGCACTGAATCAGTGCCAAAAACTGGGGACAGTGTTAATAATCTGGTTACATATATTTAACCAGCCAGCCCAGACTCAGATCCCTAAACTTAGGAAAAAGTTATCTCCTGGTTATATATATTGAACTAGCCAACAGAGAGTCAGAGCCCTAAACTGAATCAAGTGCAAAACCCCTGGTGACATATATTGAACCTGCCAGCACCGAGTCAGTGCCCTCAACTGATGACAAGGTAAAACTCCTGGTTATATATATTTAACCAGCCAGCACAGAGTCAGTGCCCTAAACTTAGGAGAGTGTAAAACAACTGGTTATAGAGATTTAACCAGCCAGCACAGACTCAGTGCCCTAAACTGAAGAAAGTGTAAAACTCCTGGTTACATATATTTTACCAGCCAGCACAGAGTCAGTGCCCTAAACTGAGGAGAGTGTAAATCTCCTGGTTATATATAATTAACCAGCCAGCACTGAATCAGTGCCAAAAACTGGGGACAGTGTTAATAATCTGGTTACATATATTTAACCAGCCAGCCCAGACTCAGATCCCTAAACTTAGGAAAAAGTTATCTCCTGGTTATATATATTGAACTAGCCAACAGAGAGTCAGAGCCCTAAAATGAGTCAAGTGCAAAACCCCTGGTTACATATATTGAACCTGCCAGCACCGAGTCAGTGCCACCGACTGATGACAAGGTAAAATTCCTGGTTATATATAATTAACCAGACAGCACAGAATCAGTGCCATAAACTGGGGACAGTGTTAATAATCTGGTTACATATATTTAACCAGCCAGCCCAGACTCAAATCCCTAAACTGAAGAGAGTGTAAAACTCCTGGTTACATATATTTTACCAGCCAGCACAGAGTCAGTGTTCTAAACTGAGGAGAGTGTAAATCTCCTGGTTATTTATTTTGAACCAGACAGCACAGAGTCAGTGCCCTAAACTGTGGAGCGTGTAAATCGCCTGGTAATATATATTTAACCAGCCAGCACAGAGTCAGAGCCCAAAACTGAACAGTGTGTAAAAATCCTGGTTATACATATTTAACGAACCAGCACAGAGTCAGAACACTAAACTGAATCGAGTGTAAAACTCCTGGTTATAGAAATTTAACCAACCAGCAGAGAGTCAGTGCCCTAAACTGAGGACAGCGTAAATCTCCTGGCTATATTTTTTAAACCAGCCAGCACAGAGTCAGTGCCCTAAACTGAGGATAGTGTAAATCTTCTGTTGATATATATTTAACCAGCCAGCACAGACTCAGTGCCCAAAACTGAGGAGAGTGTGAATCTCCTAGTTATATCTATTTAAACAGCCAGCACCGACTCAGTGCCCTAAACTGAATAGTGTAAAACTCCTGGTTATAAATTTTGAATCATCCAGAATACAGTCAGAGCCCTAAACTGAGGAGAGTGTGAAACTGCACTTTATATATATTTAACCAGCCAACGCAGACTCAGTGCCCGGAACTGAGGAGAGTGTAAAACCTCTGGTAATATATATTTAACCAGCCAGCACAGACTCAGTGCCCTAAACTGAGTTGAGTGTACATCTTCTGGTAATATATATTTAACCAGCCAGCACAGAGTCAGTGCCCTAAACTGAGGACAGTGTAAATCTCCTGGTAATATATATTTAACCAGCCAGCACAGACTCAGTGCCCTAAACTGAGGAGAGTGAAAATCTCTTGGTTATATCTATTGAACCATCCATCACAGAGTCAGTGCCCTGAACTGAGGAGAGTGTAAAACAACTGGTTATATATATTTAACCAGCCAGCACAGTCTCAGTGCCCTACACTGAGGAGTGTGTAAAACTCTTGGTTACATATATTTAACCAGCCAGCACTGTGTCAGTGCCCTAAATTGAGGAGAGTGTAAAACAACTGATTTTATAGAAATTTAACGAGCCAGCACAGTGTCAGAGCCCTAAGCTGTGGAGAGTGAAAATCTCTTGGTTATATGTATTAAACCATCCAGCACACAGTCAGTGCCCTAAACAGAGGACAGTGTAAATCTCCGAGGTAAATATATTGAACCAGCCAGCACAGAGTCCGTTTCCTAAACTGAATCGAGTGTAAAACTCCTGGTTACATATATTTAACCAGCCAGCACAGAGTCAGTGCCCTGAACTGAGGAGAGTGTAAAACTCCTGGTCATAAATATTGATCCAGCCAGCCAGAGTTGGTGCCCTAAAGTGAGGACAGTGTAAAACTCCTGGTTATATATTTTTAACCAGCCAGCACAGACACAGTGCCCTAAACTGAGGAGAGTGTAAAACTCCTCGTTATATATATTTGACCAGCCAGCACAGAGTCAGTGCCCTAAACTGAGAAGAGTGTAAAACAACTGGTTATACATATTGAACCAGCAAGCACAGACTCAGTGCCCTAAACTGAGGAGAGTGTAAATCATCTGGTAACATATATTTTACCGGCCAGCACAGACTCAGATCCCTAAACTGAGGAAAAAGTAATCTCCTGGTTATATATATTGAAGCAGCCAACAGAGAGTCAGCGCCCTAAACTGAATCAAGTGCAAAACCCCTGGTGACATATATTGAACCTGCCAGCACCGAGTCAGTGCCCTCAACTGATGACAAGGTAAAACTCCTGGTTATATATATTTAACCAGCCAGCACAGAGTCAATGCCCTAAACTTAGCAGAGTTTAAAACAACTGGTTATATATATTTAACCAGCCAGCACAGACTCAGTGCCCTACACTGAATAGTGTAAAACTCCTGGTTATATATATTTAACCAGCCAGCACAGCGTCAGTGCCCTTAACTGAAGACAGTGTAAATCTCCTGGTTATATATATTTTATTAGCCTAATCAGAGTCAGAGCCCGAAATTGAGAACAGTGTAAGTCTCCAGGCTTTATATATTTCACCAGACAGCACAGATTCAGTGCCCTAAACTGAGGACAGTGTAATTCACTGGTAATATATATTGAACCAGCCAGCACAGAGTCAGTGCCCTAAACTGAGGAGAGTGTAAAACAACTGGTTATATATATTTAACCAGCCAGCACAGACTCAGTGCCCCCAACTGAGGACAATGTAAAACAACTAGTTATATATATTTAACCAGCCAGTACAGAGTCAGAACCCTAAACTGAATAGAGTGTGAAACTCCTGGTTTTTTATATTTAACCAGCCAGCACAGAATCAGTGCCCGAAACAGAGGACAGTGTAAATCCCCTGGTTATATATATTTAACCAGCCCGCACAGGCTCAGTGCCCTTAACTGAGGAGAGTGTAAAACTCCTGGTTATATATAGTTAACCAGTCAGCACAGAGTCAATGCCCTAAACTGAGAAGAGTGTAAAACAACTGGTTATACATATTTAACCAGCCAGCACAGACTCAGTGCCCTAAACTGAGGAGAGTGTAAATCATCTGGTGACATATTATTAACCGGCCAGCACAGACTCAGATCCCTAAACTGAGGAAAAAGTAATCTCCTGGTTATATATATTGAACCAGCCAAGAGAGAGTCAGCGCCCTAAAATGAGTCAAGTGCAAAACCCCTGGTTACATATATTGAACCTGCCAGCACCGAGTCAGTGCCACCGACTGATGACAAGGTAAAATTCCTGGTTATATATAATTAACCAGACAGCACAGAATCAGTGCCATAAACTGGGGACAGTGTTAATAATCTGGTTACATATATTTAACCAGCCAGCCCAGACTCAAATCCCTAAACTGAAGAGAGTGTAAAACTCCTGGTTACATATATTTTACCAGCCAGCACAGAGTCAGTGTTCTAAACTGAGGAGAGTGTAAATCTCCTGGTTATTTATTTTGAACCAGACAGCACAGAGTCAGTGCCCTAAACTGTGGAGCGTGTAAATCGCCTGGTAATATATATTTAACCAGCCAGCACAGAGTCAGAGCCCAAAACTGAACAGTGTGTAAAAATCCTGGTTATACATATTTAACGAACCAGCACAGAGTCAGAACACTAAACTGAATCGAGTGTAAAACTCCTGGTTATAGAAATTTAACCAACCAGCAGAGAGTCAGTGCCCTAAACTGAGGACAGCGTAAATCTCCTGGCTATATTTTTTAAACCAGCCAGCACAGAGTCAGTGCCCTAAACTGAGGATAGTGTAAATCTTCTGTTGATATATATTTAACCAGCCAGCACAGACTCAGTGCCCAAAACTGAGGAGAGTGTGAATCTCCTAGTTATATCTATTTAAACAGCCAGCACCGACTCAGTGCCCTAAACTGAATAGTGTAAAACTCCTGGTTATAAATTTTGAATCATCCAGAATACAGTCAGAGCCCTAAACTGAGGAGAGTGTGAAACTGCACTTTATATATATTTAACCAGCCAACGCAGACTCAGTGCCCGGAACTGAGGAGAGTGTAAAACCTCTGGTAATATATATTTAACCAGCCAGCACAGACTCAGTGCCCTAAACTGAGTTGAGTGTACATCTTCTGGTAATATATATTTAACCAGCCAGCACAGAGTCAGTGCCCTAAACTGAGGACAGTGTAAATCTCCTGGTAATATATATTTAACCAGCCAGCACAGACTCAGTGCCCTAAACTGAGGAGAGTGAAAATCTCTTGGTTATATCTATTGAACCATCCATCACAGAGTCAGTGCCCTGAACTGAGGAGAGTGTAAAACAACTGGTTATATATATTTAACCAGCCAGCACAGTCTCAGTGCCCTACACTGAGGAGTGTGTAAAACTCTTGGTTACATATATTTAACCAGCCAGCACTGTGTCAGTGCCCTAAATTGAGGAGAGTGTAAAACAACTGATTTTATAGAAATTTAACGAGCCAGCACAGTGTCAGAGCCCTAAGCTGTGGAGAGTGAAAATCTCTTGGTTATATGTATTAAACCATCCAGCACACAGTCAGTGCCCTAAACAGAGGACAGTGTAAATCTCCGAGGTAAATATATTGAACCAGCCAGCACAGAGTCCGTTTCCTAAACTGAATCGAGTGTAAAACTCCTGGTTACATATATTTAACCAGCCAGCACAGAGTCAGTGCCCTGAACTGAGGAGAGTGTAAAACTCCTGGTCATAAATATTGATCCAGCCAGCCAGAGTTGGTGCCCTAAAGTGAGGACAGTGTAAAACTCCTGGTTATATATTTTTAACCAGCCAGCACAGACACAGTGCCCTAAACTGAGGAGAGTGTAAAACTCCTCGTTATATATATTTGACCAGCCAGCACAGAGTCAGTGCCCTAAACTGAGAAGAGTGTAAAACAACTGGTTATACATATTGAACCAGCAAGCACAGACTCAGTGCCCTAAACTGAGGAGAGTGTAAATCATCTGGTAACATATATTTTACCGGCCAGCACAGACTCAGATCCCTAAACTGAGGAAAAAGTAATCTCCTGGTTATATATATTGAAGCAGCCAACAGAGAGTCAGCGCCCTAAACTGAATCAAGTGCAAAACCCCTGGTGACATATATTGAACCTGCCAGCACCGAGTCAGTGCCCTCAACTGATGACAAGGTAAAACTCCTGGTTATATATATTTAACCAGCCAGCACAGAGTCAATGCCCTAAACTTAGCAGAGTTTAAAACAACTGGTTATATATATTTAACCAGCCAGCACAGACTCAGTGCCCTACACTGAATAGTGTAAAACTCCTGGTTATATATATTTAACCAGCCAGCACAGCGTCAGTGCCCTTAACTGAAGACAGTGTAAATCTCCTGGTTATATATATTTTAATAGCCTGTTCAGAGTCAGTGCCCTAAATTGAGAACAGTGTAAGTCTCCAGGCTTTATATATTTCACCAGACAGCACAGATTCAGTGCCCTAAACTGAGGACACTGTAATTCACTGGTAATATATATTGAAGCAGCCAGCACAGAGTCAATGCCCTAAACTTAGCAGAGTTTAAAACAACTGGTTATATATATTTAAATAGCCAGCACAGACTCAGTGCCCTACACTGAATAGTGTAAAACTCCTGGTTATATATATTTAACCAGCCAGCACAGCGTCAGTGCCCTTAACTGAAGACAGTGTAAATCTCCTGGTTATATATATTTTACTAGCCTGTTCAGAATCAGTGCCCTAAATTGAGAACAGTGTAAGTCTCCAGGCTTTATATATTTCACCAGACAGCACAGATTTAGTGCCCTAAACTGAATAGAGTGTAAAAATCCTGGTTCTGTATATTTTACCAGCCAGCAGAGAGTCAGTGCCCTAAACTGAGGAGAGTGTAAATCTCCTGGTTATATATATTTAACCAGCCAGCACATCATTAGTGCCCTTATCTGAATAGAGTGTAAAACTCCTGGTTTTATATATTTAACCAGCCAGCACAGAGTCAGTGCCCTAAACTGAGAAGAGTGTAAAACAACTGGTGACATATTATTAACCGGCCAGCACAGACTCAAATCCCTAAACTGAGGAAAAAGTTATCTCCTGGTTATATATATTGAACCAGCCAAGAGAGAGTCAGCGCCCTAAAATGAGTCAAGTGCAAAACCCCTGGTTTCATATATTGAACCTGCCAGCACCGTGTCAGTGCCCCCAACTGATGACAAGGTAAAACTCCTGGTTATATACATTTAAACAGCCAGCACAGAGTCAGTGCCCTAAACTTAGGAGAGTGTAAAACATCTGGTTATATATATTTCACCAGCCAGCACTGACTCAGTGCCCTACACTGAATAGTGTAAAGCTCCTGGTTATACAGATTTAACCAGCCAGCACAACGTCAGTGCCCTTAACTGAGGACAGTGTAAATCTCCTGGTTATATATATTTTACCAGCCAGCACAGAGTCAGTGCCCTAAACTGAGAACAGTGTAAATCTCGAGGTTATATATATTGAAGCAGCCAGCACAGAGTCAGTGCCCTAAACTGAGGACAGTGTAATTCTTCTTTGTAATATATATTGAACCAGCCAGCACAGAGTCAGTGCCCTAAACTGAGGATTTTGTAAAACAACTGGTTATAGAGATTTAACCAGCCAGCACAGACTCAGTGCCCTAAACTGAAGAGACTGTAAAACTCCTGGTTATATATATTTAACCAGCCAGCACAGAGTCAGTGCCCTAAACTGAGGAGAGTGTAAATCTCCTGGTTATATATAATTAACAAGACAGCACAGAATCAGTGCCATAAACTGGGGACAGTGTTAATAATCTGGTTACATATATTTAACCAGCCAGCCCAGACTCAAATCACTAAACTGTAGAGAGTGTAATACTCCTGGTTACATATATTTTACCAGCCAGCACAGAGTCAGTGCCCTAAACTGAGGAGAGTGTAAATCTCCGGGTTATTTATTTTGAACCAGACAGCACAGACTCAGTGCCCTAAACTGTGAAGAGTGTAAAACTCCTGGTTATATATATTTGACCAGCCAGCACAGAGTCAGTGCCCTAAACTGAGGAGAGTGTAAAACAACTGGTTATACATATTGAACCAGCAAGCACAGACTCAGTGCCCGAAACTGAGGAGAGTGTAAATCATCTGGTAACATATATTTAACCGGCCAGCACAGACTCAGATCCCTAAACTGATTAAAAAGTAATCTCCTGGTTATGTATATTGAACCAGCCAACAGAGAGTCAGCGCCCTAAACTGAATCAAGTGCAAAACCCCTGGTGACATATATTGAACCTGCCAGCACCGAGTCAGTGCCCTCAACTGATGACAAGGTAAAACTCCTGGTTATATATATTTAACCAGCCAGCACAGAGTCAATGCCCTAAACTTAGCAGAGTTTAAAACAACTGGTTATAAATATTTAACCAGCCAGCACAGACTCAGTGCCCTACACTGAATAGTGTAAAACTCCTGGTTATATATATTTAACCAGCCAGCACAGCGTCAGTGCCCTTAACTGAAGACAGTGTAAATCTCCTGGTTATATATATTTTACTAGCCTGTTCAGAGTCAGTGCCCTAAATTGAGAACAGTGTAAGTCTCCAGGCTTTATATATTTCACCAGACAGCACAGATTCAGTGCCCTAAACTGAGGACACTGTAATTCACTGGTAATATATATTGAAGCAGCCAGCACAGAGTCAATGCCCTAAACTTAGCAGAGTTTAAAACAACTGGTTATATATATTTAAATAGCCAGCACAGACTCAGTGCCCTACACTGAATAGTGTAAAACTCCTGGTTATATATATTTAACCAGCCAGCACAGCGTCAGTGCCCTTAACTGAAGACAGTGTAAATCTCCTGGTTATATATATTTTACTAGCCTGTTCAGAATCAGTGCCCTAAATTGAGAACAGTGTAAGTCTCCAGGCTTTATATATTTCACCAGACAGCACAGATTCAGTGCCCCCAACTGAGGACAGTGTAATTCACTGGTAATATATATTGAAGCAGCCAGCACAGAGTCAGTGCCCTAAACTGAGGAGAGTGTAAAACAACTGGTTATATATATTTAACCAGCCAGCACAGACTCAGTGCCCCCAAATGAGGACAATGTAAAACAACTAGTTATATGTATTTAACCAGCCAGCACAGAGTCAGAGCCCTAAACTGAATAGAGTGTAAAAATCCTGGTTCTGTATATTTTACCAGCCAGCAGAGAGTCAGTGCCCTAAACTGAGGAGAGTGTAAATCTCCTGGTTATATATATTTAACCAGCCAGCACATCATTAGTGCCCTTATCTGAATAGAGTGTAAAACTCCTGGTTATATATATTTAACCAGCCAGCACAGAGTCAGTGCCCTAAACTGAGAAGAGTGTAAAACAACTGGTGACATATTATTAACCGGCCAGCACAGACTCAAATCCCTAAACTGAGGAAAAAGTTATCTCCTGGTTATATATATTGAACCAGCCAAGAGAGAGTCAGCGCCCTAAAATGAGTCAAGTGCAAAACCCCTGGTTTCATATATTGAACCTGCCAGCACCGTGTCAGTGCCCCCAACTGATGACAAGGTAAAACTCCTGGTTATATACATTTAAACAGCCAGCACAGAGTCAGTGCCCTAAACTTAGGAGAGTGTAAAACATCTGGTTATATATATTTCACCAGCCAGCACTGACTCAGTGCCCTACACTGAATAGTGTAAAGCTACTGGTTATACAGATTTAACCAGCCAGCACAACGTCAGTGCCCTTAACTGAGGACAGTGTAAATCTCCTGGTTATATATATTTTACCAGCCAGCACAGAGTCAGTGCCCTAAACTGAGAACAGTGTAAATCTCGAGGTTATATATATTGAAGCAGCCAGCACAGAGTCAGTGCCCTAAACTGAGGAGAATGTAAAACAACTGGTTATATATATTTAACCAGCCAGCCCAGAGTCAGAGCCCTAAACTGAACAGTGTGTAAAAATCCTGGTTATATATATTTAACTAACCAGCAGAGAGTCAGTGCCCTAAACTGAGGAGAGTGTAAATCTCCTGGTTATATATATTTAACCAGCCAGCACATCATTAGTGCCCTTATCTGAATAGAGTGTAAAACTCCTGGTTATATATATTTAACCAGCCAGCACAGAGTCAGTGCCCGAAACAGAGGACAGTGTAAATCCCCTGGTTATATATATTTAACCCGCCCGAACAGGCTCAGTGCCCTAAACTGAGGAGAGTGTAAAACTCCTGGTTATATATAGTTAACCAGCCAGCACAGAGTCAGTGCCCTAAACTGAGAAGAGTGTAAAACAACTGGTGATACATATTTAACCAGCCAGCACAGACTCAGTGCCCGAAACTGAGGAGAGTGTAAATCATCTGGTGACATATTATTAACCGGCCAGCACAGACTCAAATCCCTAAACTGAGGAAAAAGTAATCTCCTGGTTATATATATTGAACCAGCCAAGAGAGAGTCAGCGCCCTAAAATGAGTCAAGTGCAAAACCCCTGGTTACATATATTGAACCTGCCAGCTCCGAGTCAGTGCCCCCAACTGATGACAAGGTAAAACTCCTGGTTATATATATTTAAACAGCCAGCACAGAGTCAGTGCCCTAAACTTAGGAGAGTGTAAAACATCTGGTTATATATATTTCACCAGCCAGCACTGACTCAGTGCCCTACACTGAATAGTGTAAAGCTCCTGGTTATATAGATTTAACCAGCCAGCACAACGTCAGTGCCCTTAACTGAGGAAAGTGTAAATCTCCTGGTTATATATATTTTACCAGCCAGCACAGAGTCAGTGCCCTAAACTGAGAACAGTGTAAATCTCGAGGTTATATATATTTCACCAGACAGCACAGAGTCAGCGCCCTAAACTGAGGACAGTGTAATTCTTCTTTGTAATATATATTGAACCAGCCAGCACAGAGTCAGTGCCCTAAACTGAGGATTTTGTAAAACAACTGGTTATAGAGATTTAACCAGCCAGCACAGACTCAGTGCCCTAAACTGAAGAGAGTGTAAAACTCCTGGTTACATATATTTTACCAGCCAGCACAGAGTCAGTGCCCTAAACTGAGGAGAGTGTAAATCTCCTGGTTATATATAATTAACCAGACAGCACAGAATCAGTGCCATAAACTGGGGACAGTGTTAATAATCTGGTTACATATATTTAACCAGCCAGCCCAGACTCAAATCCCTAAACTGAAGAGAGTGTAAAACTCCTGGTTAAATATATTTTACCAGCCAGCACAGAGTCAGTGCCCTAAACTGAGGAGAGTGTAAATCTCCTGGTTATTTATTTTGAACCAGACAGCACAGAGTCAGTGCCCTAAACTGTGGAGCGTGTAAATCGCCTGGTAATATATATTTAACCAGCCAGCACAGAGTCAGAGCCCTAAACTGAATAGTGCGTAAAAATCCTGGTTATATATATTCAACGAACCAGCACAGAGTCACAACACTAAACTGAATCGAGTGTAAAAGTCCTGGTTATAGAAATTTAACCAACCAGCAGAGAGTCAGTGCCCTAAACTGAGGACAGCGTAAATCTCCTGGTTATATTTTTTAAATCAGCCAGCACAGAGTCAGTGCCCTAAACTGAGGATAGTGTAAATCTTCTGTTGATATATATTTAACCAGCCAGCACAGACTCAGTGCCCAAAACTGAGGAGAGTGTGAATCTCCTAGTTATATATATTTAAAAAGCCAGCACCAACTCAGTGCCGTAAACTGAATAGTGTAAAACTCCTGGTTATAAATATTGAATCATCCAGCACACAGTCAGAGCCCTAAACTGAGGAGAGTGTAAAACTGCACTTTATATATATTTAACCAGCCAACGCAGACTCAGTGCCCGGAACTGAGGAGAGTGTAAAACTTCTGGTAATATATATTTAACCAGCCAGCACAGACTCAGTGCCCTAAACTGAGTTGAGTGTACATCTTCTGGTAATATATATTTAACCAGCCAGCACAGAGTCAGTGCCCTAAACTGAGGACAGTGTAAATCTCCTGGTAATATATATTTAAACAGCCAGCACAGACTCAGTGCCCTAAACTGAGGAGAGTGAAAATCTCTTGGTTATATCTATTGAACCAGCCAGCACAGAGTCAGTGCCCTAAACTGAGGAGAGTGTAAAACAACTGGTTATATATATATTTAACCAGCCAGCACAGTCTCAGTGCCCTACACTGAGGAGTGTGTAAAACTCCTGGTTACATATATTTAACCAGCCAGCACTGTGTCAGTGCCCTAAATTGAGGAGAGTGTAAAACAACTGATTTTATAGAAATTTAACGAGCCAGCACAGAGTCAGAGCCCAAAGCTGTGGATAGTGTAAATCTCCTGGTTATATGTATTAAACCATCCAGCACAGAGTCAGTGCCCTAAACAGAGGACAGTGTAAATCTGCGAGGTAAATATATTGAACCAGCCAGCACAGAGTCCGTTTCCTAAACTGAATCGAGTGTAAAACTCCTGGTTACTTATATTTAACCAGCCAGCACTGAGTCAGTGCCCTGAACTGAGGAGAGTGTAAAACTCCTGGTTATAAATATTGATCCAGCCAGCACAGAGTTGGTGCCCTAAAGTGAGGACAGTGTAAAACTCGTGGTTATATATATTTAACCAGCCAGCACAGACACAGTGCCTTAAACTGAGGAGAGTGTAAATCTTCTGGTAATACATATTGAACTAGCCAGCACAGACTTCGTGCCCTAAACTGAGGAGAGTGTAAATCCCCTGGTCATATATATTTAACCAGTCAGCACAGGCTCAGTGCCCTAAACTGAGGAGAGTGTAAAACTATGGTTATATATATTTGACCAGCCAGCACAGAGTCAGTGCCCTAAACTGAGAAGAGTGTAAAACAACTGGTTATACATATTGAACCAGCAAGCACAGACTCAGTGCGCTAAACTGAGGAGAGTGTAAATCATCTGGTAACATATATTTAACCGGCCAGCACAGACTCAGATCCCTAAATTGAGGAAAAAGTAATCTCCTGGTTATATATATTGAAGCAGCCAACAGAGAGTCAGCGCCCTAAACTGAATCAAGTGCAAAACCCCTGGTGACAAATATTGAACCTGCCAGCACCGAGTCAGTGCCCTCAACTGATGACAAGGTAAAACTCCTGGTTATATATATTTAACCAGCCAGCACAGAGTCAATGCCCTAAACTTAGCAGAGTTTAAAACAACTGGTTATATATATTTAACCAGCCAGCACAGCGTCAGTGCCCTTAACTGAAGACAGTGTAAATCTCCTGGTTATATATATTTTATTAGCTTATTCAGAGTCAGAGCCCTAAATTGAGAACAGTGTAAGTCTCCAGGCTTTATATATTTCACCAGACAGCACAGATTCAGTGCCCTAAACTGAGGACAGTGTAATTCACTGGTAATATATATTGAAGCAGCCAGCACAGAGTCAGTGCCCTAAACTGAGGAGAGTGTAAAACAACTGGTTATATATATTTAACCAGTCAGCACAGACTCAGTGCCCCCAACTGAGGACAATGTAAAACAACTAGTTATATATATTTAACCAGCCAGCAGAGAGTCAGTGCCCTAAACTGAGGAGAGTGTAAATCTCCTGGTTATATATATTTAACCAGCCAGCACATCATTAGTGCCCTTATCTGAATAGAGTGTAAAACTCCTGGTTATATATATTTAACCAGCCAGCACAGAGTCAGTGCCCGAAACAGAGGACAGTGTAAATCCCCTGGTTATATATATTTCACCAGCCCGCACAGGCTCAGTGCCCTAAACTGAGGAGAGTGTAAAACTCTTGGTTATATATAGTTAACCAGCCAGCACAGAGTCAGTGCCCTAAACTGAGAAGAGTGTAAAACAACTGGTTATACATATTTAACCAGCCAGCACAGTCTCAGTGCCCTAAACTGAGGAGAGTGTAAATCATCTGGTGACATATTATTAACCGGCCAGCACAGACTCAGATCCCTAAACTGAGGAAAAAGTTACCTCCTGGTTATATATATTGAACCAGCCAAGAGAGAGTCAGCGCCCTAAAATGAGTCAAGTGCAAAACCCCTGGTTACATATATTGAACCTGCCAGCACCGAGTCAGTGCCCCCAACTGATGACAAGGTAAAACTCCTGGTTATATACATTTAAACAGCCAGCACAGAGTCAGTGCCCTAAACTTAGGAGAGTGTAAAACAACTGGTTATATATATTTAACCAGCCAGCACAGACTCAGTGCCCTACACTGAATAGTGTAAAGCTCCTGGTTATATAGATTTAACCAGCCAGCACAACGTCAGTGCCCTTAACTGAGGACAGTGTAAATCTCCTGGTTATATATATTTTACCAGCCAGCACAGAGTCAGTGCCCTAAACTGAGAACAGTGTAAATCTCGAGGTTATATATATTTCACCAGACAGCACAGAGTCAGTGCCCTAAACTGAGGACAGTGTAATTCTTCTTTGTAATATATATTGAACCAGCCAGCACAGAGTCAGTGCCCTAAACTGAGGATTTTGTAAAACAACTGGTTATAGAGATTTAACCAGTCAGCACAGACTCAGTGCCCTAAACTGAAGAGAGTGTAAAACTCCTGGTTACATATATTTTACCAGCCAGCACAGAGTCAGTGCCCTAAACTGAGGAGAGTGTAAATCTCCTGGTTATTTCTAATTAACCAGACAGCACAGAATCAGTGCCATAAACTGGGGACAGTGTTAATAATCTGGTTACATATATTTAACCAGCCAGCCCAGACTCAGATCCCTAAACTGAATAGTGTGTAAAAATCCTGGTTATATATATTTAACGAACCAGCACAGAGTCAGAACACTAAACTGAATCGATTGTAAAACTCCTGGTTATAGAAATTTAACCAAACAGCAGAGAGTCAGTGCCCTAAACTGAGGACAGCGTAAATCTCCTGGTTATATTTTTTAAACCAGCCAGCACAGACTCAGTGCCCAAAACTGAGGAGAGTGTGAATCTCCTAGTTATATCTATTTAAACAGCCAGCACCGACTCAGTGCCCTAAACTGAATAGTGTAAAACTCCTGGTTATAAATATTGAATCATCCAGCACACAGTCAGAGCCCTAAACTGAGGAGAGTGTAAAACTGCACTTTATATATATTTAACCAGCCAACGCAGACTCAGTGCCTGGAACTGAGGAGAGTGTAAAACTTTTGGTAATATATATTTAACAAGCCAGCACAGACTCAGTGCCCTAAACTGAGTTGAGTGTACATCTTCTGGTAACATATATTTAACCAGCCAGCACAGAGTCAGTGCCCTAAACTGAGGACAGTGTAAATCTCTTGGTAATATATATTTAACCAGCCAGCACAGACTCAGTGCCCTAAACTGAGGAGAGTGAAAATCTCTTGGTTATATCTATTGAACCAGCCAGCACAGAGTCAGTGCCCTAAACTGAGGAGAGTGTAAAACAACTGGTTATATATATTTAACCAGCCAGCACAGTCTCAGTGCCCTACACTGAGGAGTGTGTAAAACTCCTGGTTACATATATTTAACCAGCCAGCACTGTGTCAGTGCCCTAAATTGAGGAGAGTGTAAAACAACTGATTTTATAGAAATTTAACGAGCCAGCACAGTGTCAGAGCCCTAAGCTGTGGAGAGTGTAAATCTCCTGGTTATATGTATTAAACCATCCAGCACAGAGTCAGTGCCCTAAACAGAGGACAGTGTAAATCTCTGAGGTAAATATATTGAACCAGCCAACACAGAGTCCGTTTCCTAAACTGAATCGAGTGTAAAACTCCTGGTTACATATATTTAACCAGCCAGCACAGAGTCAGTGCCCTGAACTGAGGAGAGTGTAAAACTCCTGGTAATAAATATTGATCCAGCCAGCACAGAGTTGGTGCCCTCAAGTGAGGACAGTGTAAAACTCCTGGTTATATATATTTAACCAGCCAGCACAGACACAGTGCCTTAAACTGAGGAGAGTGTTAAACTCATGGTTATATACATTTAACCAGCCAGCACAGAGTCAGTGCCCTAATCTGAGGACAGTGGAAATCTTCTGGTAATACATATTTAACTAGCCAGCATAGACTCAGTGCCCTAAACTGAGGAGAGTGTAAATCCCCTGGTTATATATATTTAACCAGTCAGCACAGACTCAGTGCCCTTAACTGAGGAGAGTGTAAAACTCCTGGTTATATATATTTTACCAGCCAGCACAGAGTCAGTGCCCTGAACTGAGGAGAGTGTAAAACAACTGGTTATACATATTGAACCAGCAAGCACAGACTCAGTGCCCTAAACTGAGGAGAGTGTAAATCATCTGGTAACATATATTTAACCGGCCAGCACAGACTCAGATCCCTAAACTGAGGAAAAAGTAATCTCCTGGTTATATATATTGAAGCAGCCAACAGAGAGTCAGCGCCCTAAACTGAATCAAGTGCAAAACCCCTGGTGACATATATTGAACCTGCCAGCACCGAGTCAGTGCCCTCAACTGATGACAAGGTAAAACTCCTTGTTATATATATTTAACCAGCCAGCACAGAGTCAATGCCCTAAACTTAGCAGAGTTTAAAACAACTGGTTGTATATATTTAACCAGCCAGCACAGCGTCAGTGCCCTTAACTGAAGACAGTGTAAATCTCCTGGTTGTATATATTTTACTAGCCTGTTCAGAGTCAGTGCCCTAAATTGAGAACAGTGTAAGTCTCCAGGCTTTATATATTTCACCAGACAGCACAGATTCAGTGCCCTAAACTTAGGACAGTGTAATTCACTGGTAATATATATTGAAGCAGCCAGCACAGAGTCAGTGCCCTAAACTGAGGAGAGTGTAAAACAACTGGTTATATATATTTAACCAGCCAGCACAGACTCAGTGCCCCCAACTGAGGACAATGTAAAACAACTAGTTATATATATTTAACCAGCCAGCACAGAGTCAGAGCCCTAAACTGAATAGAGTGTAAAAATCCTGGTTATATATATTTTACCAGCCAGCAGAGAGTCAGTGCCCTAAACTGAGGAGAGTGTAAATCTCCTGGTTATATATATTTAACCAGCCAGCACATCATTAGTGCCCTGATCTGAATAGAGTGTAAAACTCCTGGTTATATATATTTAACCAGCCAGCACAGAGTCAGTGCCCGAAACAGAGGACAGTGTACATCCCCTGGTTATATATATTTCACCAGCCCGCACAGGCTCAGTGCCCTAAACTGAGGAGAGTGTAAAACTCCTGGTTATATATAGTTAACCAGCCAGCACAGAGTCAGTGCCCTAAACTGAGAAGAGTGTAAAACAACTGGTTATACATATTTAACCAGCCAGCACAGTCTCAGTGCCCTAAACTGAGGAGAGTGTAAATCATCTGGTGACATATTATTAACCGGCCAGCACAGACTCAGATCCCTAAACTGAGGAAAAAGTAATCTCCTGGTTATATATATTGAACCAGCCAAGAGAGAGTCAGCCCCCTAAAATGAGTTAAGTGCAAAATCCCTGGTTGCATATATTGAACCTGCCAGCACCGAGTCAGTGCCCCCAACTGATGACAAGGTAAAACTCCTGGTTATATATATTTAAACAGCCAGCACAGACTCAGTGCCCTACACTGAATAGTGTAAAGCTCCTGGTTATATAGATTTAACCAGCCAGCACAACGTCAGTGCCCTTAACTGAGGACAGTGTAAATCTCCTGGTTATATATATTTTACCAGCCAGCACAGAGTCAGTGCCCTAAACTGAGAACAGTGTAAATCTCGAGGTTATAAATATTTCACCAGACAGCACAGAGTCAGTGCCCTAAACTGAGGACAGTGTAATTCTTCTTTGTAATATATATTGAACCAGCCAGCACAGAGTCAGTGCCCTAAACTGAGGATTTTGTAAAACAACTGGTTATAGAGATTTAACCAGTCAGCACAGACTCAGTGCCCTAAACTGAAGAGAGTGTAAAACTCCTGGTTACATATATTTTACCAGCCAGCACAGAGTCAGTGCCCTAAACTGAGGAGAGTGTAAATCTCCTGGTTATTTCTAATTAACCAGACAGCACAGAATCAGTGCCATAAACTGGGGACAGTGTTAATAATCTGGTTACATATATTTAACCAGCCAGCCCAGACTCAGATCCCTAAACTGAAGAGAGTGTAAAACTCCTGGTTACATATATTTTACCAGTCAGCACAGAGTCAGTGCCCTAAACTGAGGAGAGTGTAAATCTCCTGGTTATTTATTTTGAACCAGACAGCACAGAGTCAGTGCCCTAAACTGTGGAGCGTGTAAATCGCCTGGTAATATATATTTAACCAGCCAGCACAGTGTCAGAGCCCTAAACTGAATAGTGTGTAAAAATCCTGGTTATATATATTTAACGAACCAGCACAGAGTCAGAACACTAAACTGAATCGATTGTAAAACTCCTGGTTATAGAAATTTAACCAAACAGCAGAGAGTCAGTGCCCTAAACTGAGGACAGCGTAAATCTCCTGGTTATATTTTTTAAACCAGCCAGCACAGACTCAGTGCCCAAAACTGAGGAGAGTGTGAATCTCCTAGTTATATATATTTAAACAGCCAGCACCGACTCAGTGCCCTAAACTGAATAGTGTAAAACTCCTGGTTATAAATATTGAATCATCCAGCACACAGTCAGAGCCCTAAACTGAGGAGAGTGTAAAACTGCACTTTATATATATTTAACCAGCCAACGCAGACTCAGTGCCTGGAACTGAGGAGAGTGTAAAACTTTTGGTAATATATATTTAACAAGCCAGCACAGACTCAGTGCCCTAAACTGAGTTGAGTGTACATCTTCTGGTAACATATATTTAACCAGCCAGCACAGAGTCAGTGCCCTAAACTGAGGACAGTGTAAATCTCCTGGTAATATATATTTAACCAGCCAGCACAGACTCAGTGCCCTAAACTGAGGAGAGTGAAAATCTCTTGGTTATATCTATTGAACCAGCCAGCACAGAGTCAGTGCCCTAAACTGAGGAGAGTGTAAAACAACTGGTTATATATATTTAACCAGCCAGCACAGTCTCAGTGCCCTACACTGAGGAGTGTGTAAAACTCCTGGTTACATATATTTAACCAGCCAGCACCGTGTCAGTGCCCTAAATTGAGGAGAGTGTAAAACAACTGATTTTATAGAAATTTAACGAGCCAGCACAGAGTCAGAGCCCTAAGCTGTGGAGAGTGTAAATCTCCTGGTTATATGTATTAAACCATCCAGCACAGAGTCAGTGCCCTAAACAGAGGACAGTGTAAATCTCTGAGGTAAATATATTGAACCAGCCAACACAGAGTCCGTTTCCTAAACTGAATCGAGTGTAAAACTCCTGGTTACATATATTTAACCAGCCAGCACAGAGTCAGTGCCCTGAACTGAGGAGAGTGTAAAACTCCTGGTAATAAATATTGATCCAGCCAGCACAGAGTTGGTGCCCTCAAGTGAGGACAGTGTAAAACTCCTGGTTATATATATTTAACCAGCCAGCACAGACACAGTGCCTTAAACTGAGGAGAGTGTTAAACTCATGGTTATATACATTTAACCAGCCAGCACAGAGTCAGTGCCCTAATCTGAGGACAGTGGAAATCTTCTGGTAATACATATTTAACTAGCCAGCATAGACTCAGTGCCCTAAACTGAGGAGAGTGTAAATCCCCTGGTTATATATATTTAACCAGTCAGCACAGACTCAGTGCCCTAAACTGAGGAGAGTGTAAAACTCCTGGTTATATATATTTTACCAGCCAGCACAGAGTCAGTGCCCTGAACTGAGGAGAGTGTAAAACAACTGGTTATACATATTGAACCAGCAAGCACAGACTCAGTGCCCTAAACTGAGGAGAGTGTAAATCATCTGGTAACATATATTTAACCGGCCAGCACAGACTCAGATCCCTAAACTGAGGAAAAAGTAATCTCCTGGTTATATATATTGAAGCAGCCAACAGAGAGTCAGCGCCCTAAACTGAATCAAGTGCAAAACCCCTGGTGACATATATTGAACCTGCCAGCACCGAGTCAGTGCCCTCAACTGATGACAAGGTAAAACTCCTGGTTATATATATTTAACCAGCCAGCACAGAGTCAATGCCCTAAACTTAGCAGAGTTTAAAACAACTGGTTGTATATATTTAACCAGCCAGCACAGCGTCAGTGCCCTTAACTGAAGACAGTGTAAATCTCCTGGTTGTATATATTTTACTAGCCTGTTCAGAGTCAGTGCCCTAAATTGAGAACAGTGTAAGTCTCCAGGCTTTATATATTTCACCAGACAGCACAGATTCAGTGCCCTAAACTTAGGACAGTGTAATTCACTGGTAATATATATTGAAGCAGCCAGCACAGAGTCAGTGCCCTAAACTGAGGAGAGTGTAAAACAACTGGTTATATATATTTAACCAGCCAGCACAGACTCAGTGCCCCCAACTGAGGACAATGTAAAACAACTAGTTATATATATTTAACCAGCCAGCACAGAGTCAGAGCCCTAAACTGAATAGAGTGTAAAAATCCTGGTTATATATATTTTACCAGCCAGCAGAGAGTCAGTGCCCTAAACTGAGGAGAGTGTAAATCTCCTGGTTATATATATTTAACCAGCCAGCACATCACTAGTGCCCTGATCTGAATAGAGTGTAAAACTCCTGGTTATATATATTTAACCAGCCAGCACAGAGTCAGTGCCCGAAACAGAGGACAGTGTAAATCCCCTGGTTATATATATTTCACCAGCCCGCACAGGCTCAGTGCCCTAAACTGAGGAGAGTGTAAAACTCCTGGTTATATATAGTTAACCAGCCAGCACAGAGTCAGTGCCCTAAACTGAGAAGAGTGTAAAACAACTTATTATACATATTTAACCAGCCAGCACAGTCTCAGTGCCCTAAACTGAGGAGAGTGTAAATCATCTGGTGACATATTATTAACCGGCCAGCACAGACTCAGATCCCTAAACTGAGGAAAAAGTAATCTCCTGGTTATATATATTGAACCAGCCAAGAGAGAGTCAGCCCCCTAAAATGAGTTAAGTGCAAAATCCCTGGTTGCATATATTGAACCTGCCAGCACCGAGTCAGTGCCCCCAACTGATGACAAGGTAAAACTCCTGGTTATATATATTTAAACAGCCAGCACAGACTCAGTGCCCTACACTGAATAGTGTAAAGCTCCTGGTTATATAGATTTAACCAGCCAGCACAACGTCAGTGCCCTTAACTGAGGACAGTGTAAATCTCCTGGTTATATATATTTTACCAGCAAGCACAGAGTCAGTGCCCTAAACTGAGAACAGTGTAAATCTCGAGGTGAAATATATTTCACCAGACAGCACAGAGTCAGTGCCCTAAACTGAGAACAGTGTAATTCTTCTTTGTAATATATATTGAACCAGCCAGCACAGAGTCAGTGCCCTAAACTGAGGATTTTGTAAAACAACTGGTTGTAGAGATTTAACCAGCCAGCACAGACTCAGTGCCCAAAACTGAAGAGAGTGTAAAACTCCTGGTTACATATATTTTACCAGCCAGCACAGAGTCAGTGCCCTAAACTGAGGAGAGTGTAAATCTCCTGGTTATATATAATTAACCAGACAGCACAGAATCAGTGCCATAAACTGGGGACAGTGTTAATAATCTGGTTACATATATTTAACCAGCCAGCCCAGACTCAGATCCCTAAACTGAAGAGAGTGTAAAACTCCTGGTTACATATATTTTACCAGTCAGCACAGAGTCAGTGCCCTAAACTGAGGAGAGTGTAAATCTCCTGCTTATTTATTTTGAACCAGACAGCACAGAGTCAGTGCCCTAAACTGTGGAGCGTGTAAATCGCCTGGTAATATATATTTAACCAGCCAGCACAGAGTCAGAGCCCTAAACTGAATAGTGTGTAAAAATCCTGGTTATATATATTTAACGAACCAGCACAGAGTCAGAACACTAAACTGAATCGAGTGTAAAATTCCTGGTTATAGAAATTTAACCAAACAGCAGAGAGTCAGTGCCCTAAACTGAGGACAGCGTAAATCTCCTGGTTATATTTTTTAAACCAGCCAGCACCGACTCAGTGCCCTAAACTGAATAGTGTAAAACTCCTGGTTATAAATATTGAATCATCCAGCACACAGTCAGAGCCCTAAACTGAGGAGAGTGTAAAACTGCACTTTATATATATTTAACCAGCCAACGCAGACTCAGTGCCCGGAACTGAGGAGAGTGTAAAACTTTTGGTAATATATATTTAACAAGCCAGCACAGACTCAGTGCCCTAAAGTGAGTTGAGTGTACATCTTCTGGTAATATATATTTAACCAGCCAGCACAGAGTCAGTGCCCTAAACTGAGGACAGTGTAAATCTCCTGGTAATATATATTTAACCAGCCAGCACAGACTCAGTGCCCTAAACTGAGGAGAGTGAAAATCTCTTGGTTATATCTATTGAACCAGCCAGCACAGAGTCAGTGCCCTAAACTGAGGAGAGTGTAAAACAACTGGTTATATATATTTAACCAGCCAGCACAGTCTCAGTGCCCTACACTGAGGAGTGTGTAAAACTCCTGGTTACATATATTTAACCAGCCAGCACTGTGTCAGTGCCCTAAATTGAGGAGAGTGTAAAACAACTGATTTTATAGAAATTTAACGAGCCAGCACAGAGTCAGAGCCCAAAGCTGTGGAGAGTGTAAATCTCCTGGTTATATGTATTAAACCATCCAGTACAGAGTCAGTGCCCTAAACAGAGGACAGTGTAAATCTCCTGGTTATATATTTTTAAAAAGCCAGCACAGACACAGTGCCTTAAACTGAGGAGAGTGTTAAACTCATGGTTATATACATTTAACCAGCCAGCACAGAGTCAGTGCCCTAATCTGAGGACAGTGTAAATCTTCTGGTAATACATATTTAACTAGCCAGCATAGACTCAGTGCCCTAAACTGAGGAGAGTGTAAATCCCCTGGTTATATATATTTAATCAGTCAGCACAGACTCAGTGCCCTAAACTGAGGAGAGTGTAAAACTCCTGGTTATATATATTTTACCAGCCAGCACAGAGTCAGTGCCCTAAACTGAGGAGAGTGTAAAACAACTGGTTATACATATTGAACCAGCAAGCACAGACTCAGTGCCCTAAACTGAGGAGAGTGTAAATCATCTGGTAACATATATTTAACCGGCCAGCACAGACTCAGATCCCTAAACTGAGGAAAAAGTAATCTCCTGGTTATATATATTGAAGCAGCCAACAGAGAGTCAGCGCCCTAAACTGAATCAAGTGCAAAACCCCTGGTGACATATATTGAACCTGCCAGCACCGAGTCAGTGCCCTCAACTGATGACAAGGTAAAACTCCTGGTTATATATATTTAACCAGCCAGCACAGAGTCAATGCCCTAAACTTAGCAGAGTTTAAAACAACTGGTTGTATACATTTAACCAGCCAGCACAGACTCAGTGCGCTACACTGAATAGTGTAAAACTCCTGGTTATATATATTTAACCAGCCAGCACGGCGTCAGTGCCCTTAACTGAAGACAGTGTAAATCTCCTGGTTATATATATTTTAATAGCCTGTTCAGAGTCAGTGCCCTAAACTGAGAACAGTGTAAGTCTCCAGGCTTTATATATTTCACCAGACAGCACAGATTCAGTGCCCTAAACTGAGGACAGTGTAATTCACTGGTAAGATATATTGAAGCAGCCAGCACAGAGTCAGTGCCCTAAACTGAGGAGAGTGTAAAACAACTGGTTATATATATTTAACCAGCCAGCACAGACTCAGTGCCCCCAACTGAGGATAATGTAAAACAACTAGTTATAAATATTTAACCAGCCAACACAGAGTCATAGCCCTAAACTGAATAGAGTGTAAAAATCCTGGTTATATATATTTTACCAGCCAGCAGAGAGTCAGTGCCCTAAACTGAGGAGAGTGTAAATCTCCTGGTTATATATATTTAACCAGCCAGCACATCATTAGTGCCCTTATCTGAATAGAGTGTAAAACTCCTGGTTTTTTATTTTTAACCAGCCAGCACAGAATCAGTGCCCGAAACAGAGGACAGTGTAAAGCCCCTGGTTATATATATTTAACCAGCCCGCACAGGCTCAGTGCCCTAAACTGAGGAGAGTGTAAAACTCCTGGTTATATATAGTTAACCAGGCAGCACATAGTCAGTGCCCTAAACTGAGAAGAGTGTAAAACAACTGGTTATACATATTTAACCAGCCAGCACAGACTCAGTGCCCTAAACTGAGGAGAGTGTAAATCATCTGGTGACATATTATTAACCGGCCAGCACAGACTCAGATCCCTAAACTGAGGAAAAAGTAATCTCCTGGTTATATATATTGAACCAGCCAAGAGAGAGTCAGCGCCCTAAAATGAGTCAAGTGCAAAACCCCTGGTTACATATATTGAACCTGCCAGCACCGAGTCAGTGCCCCCAACTGATGACAAGGTAAAACTCCTGGTTATATATATTTAAACAGCCAGCACAGAGTCAGTGCCCTAAACTTAGGAGAGTGTAAAACATCTGGTTATATATATTTCACCAGCCAGCACTGACTCAGTGCCCTACACTGAATAGTGTAAAGCTCCTGGTTATATAGATTTAACCAGCCAGCACAACGTCAGTGCCCTTAACTGAGAACAGTGTAAATCTCCTGGTTATATATATTTTACCAGCCAGCACAGAGTCAGTGCCCTAAACTGAGAACAGAGTAAATCTCGAGGTTATATATATTTCACCAGACAGCACAGAGTCAGTGCCCTAAACTGAGGACAGTGTAATTCTTCTTTGTAATATATATTGAACCAGCCAGCACAGAGTCAGTGCCCTAAACTGAGGATTTTGTAAAACAACTGGTTATGGAGATTTAACCAGCCAGCACAGACTCAGTGCCCTAAACTGAAGAGAGTGTAAAACTCCTGGTTACATATATTTTACCAGCCAGCACAGAGTCAGTGCCCTAAACTGAGGAGAGTGTAAATCTCCTGGTTATATATAATTAACCAGACAGCACAGAATCAGTGCCATAAACTGGGGACAGTGTTAATAATCTGGTTACATATATTTAACCAGCCAGCCCAGACTCAGATCCCTAAACTGAAGAGAGTGTAAAACTCCTGGTTACATATATTTTACCAGCCAGCACAGAGTCAGTGCCCTAAACTGAGGAGAGTGTAAATCTCCTGGTTATTTATTTTGAACCAGACAGCACAGAGTCAGTGCCCTAAACTGTGGAGCGTGTAAATCGCCTGGTAATATATATTTAACCAGCCAGCACAGAGTCAGAGCCCTAAAATGAATAGTGTGTAAAAATCCTGGTTATATATATTTAACGAACCAGCACAGAGTCACAACACTAAACTGAATCGAGTGTAAAACTCCTGGTTATAGAAATTTAACCAACCAGCAGAGTCAGGTCCCTAAACTGAGGACAGCTTAAATCTCCTGGTTATATTTTTTAAATCAGCCAGCACAGAGTCAGTGCCCTAAACTGAGGATAGTGTAAATCTTCTGTTGATATATATTTAACCAGCCAGCACAGACTCAGTGCCCAAAACTGAGGAGAGTGTGAATCTCCGAGTTATATATATTTAAACAGCCAGCACCGACTCAGTGCCGTAAACTGAATAGTGTAAAACTCCTGGTTATAAATATTGAATCATCCAGCACACAGTCAGAGCCCATAACTGAGGAGAGTGTAAAACTGCACTTTATATATATTTAACCAGCCAACTCAGACTCAGTGCCCGGAACTGAGGAGAGTGTAAAACTTCTGGTAATATATATTTAACCAGCCAGCACAGACTCAGTGCCCTAAACTGAGTTGAGTGTACATCTTCTGGTAATATATATTTAACCAGCCAGCACAGAGTCAGTGCCCTAAACTGAGGACAGTGTCAATCTCCTGGTAATATATATTTAACCAGCCAGCACAGACACAGTGCCCGAAACTGAGGAGAGTGAAAATCTCTTGGTTATATCTATTGAACCAGCCAGCACAGAGTCAGTGCCCTAAACTGAGGAGAGTGTAAAACAACTGGTTATATATATTTAACCAGCCAGCACAGTCTCAGTGCCCTACACTGAGGAGTGTGTAAAACTCCTGGTTACATATATTTAACCAGCCAGCACTGTGTCAGTGCCCTAAATTGAGGAGAGTGTAAAACAACTGATTTTATAGAAATTTAACGAGACAGCACAGAGTCAGAGCCCTAAGCTGTGGAGAGTGTAAATCTCCTGGTTATATGTATTAAACCATCCAGCACAGAGTCAGTGCCCTGAACTGAGGAGAGTGTAAAACTGCTGGTTATAAATATTGATCCAGCCAGCACAGAGTTGGTGCCCTAAAGAGAGGACAGTGTAAAACTCCTGGTTATATATATTTAACCAGCCAGCACAGACACAGTGCCTTAAACTGAGGAGAGTGTTAAACTCATGGTTATATACATTTAACCAGCCAGCACAGAGTCAGTGCCCTAATCTGAGGACAGTGTAAATCTTCTGGTAATACATATTTAACTAGTCAGCACAGACTCAGTGCCCTAAACTGAGGAGAGTGTAAATCTCCTGGTTTTACACATTGAACCAGCCAGAACAGAGTCAGTGCCCTAAACTGAGGACAGTGTAAAACAACTGGTTATACATATTTTACAACCTGCACAGAGTCAGAGTCTGAAACTGAATAGTGTGTAAATCTCCTGGTTATATAATTTTAACGAAGCAGCACAGAGTTTTTGCCCCAAACAGAGGACAGAATAAATCTTCTGGTAATATATATTTAACCAGCCAGAACAGAGCCAGTGCCATAAACTGATGGGAGTGTAAATCTCCTGGTTATATATATTTAACCAGCCAGCACAGAGTCAGTGCCCTCCTCTGAGTAGAGGTTAAAACTCCTGGTTATATATATTTAACCAGCCAGCACAGAGTCAGTGCCCTCAACTGATAATGGTGTAACTCGCCTGGTTTTATATATTGAACCAGCCAGCACAGAGTCAGAGCCCTAAACTGAGGAGCGTGTAAATCTCCTGTTTATATATATTTAACCAGCCAGCACAGAATCAGTGCCTTAAACTGAGGGCAGTGTTAATCATCTGGTTATATATATTTAACCAGCCAGCACAGAGTCAGTGCCCTAAACTGAATCGAGTGTAAAACTCCTGGTTATATATATTTCATCAGCCAACACAGAGTCAGTGCCCTAAACGGAATCAAGTGAAAAACCCCGAGTTATATGTATTGTACCAGCCAGCACAGAGTCAGTGCACTAAACTTAGGAGAGTGTAAAACATCTGGTTATATATATTTAACCAGCCAGCACAGAGTCAGTGCCCTGAACTGAATAGTGTGTAAAACTCCTGGTTATATATATTTAACGAACCAGCACAGAGTCACAACACTAAACTAAATCGAGTGTAAAACTCCTGGTTATATATAATTAACCAACCAGCAGAGAGTCAGTGCCCTAAACTGAGGACAGTGTAAATCTGCTGGTTATAACTTTTAAACCAGCCAGCACAGAGTCAGTGCCCTAAACTGAGGATAGTGTAAATCTTCTGGTGATATATATTTAACCAGCCAGCAGAGACTCAGTGCCCAAAACTGACGAGAGTGTGAATCTCCTAGTTATATATATTTAAACAGCCAGCACCGACTCAGTGCCCTAAACTGAGGAGAGTGTAAATCTCCTGGTTATATTTTTTATACAAGCCAGAACAGAGTCAGTTCCCTCAACGGAGGAGAGTGTAATTCTCCTGGTTATATATATTTATCCAGCCAGCACAGAGTCAGTGCCCTAAACTGAATCAAGTGCAAAACCCCTGGTTATATATATTGAACCAGCCAGCACAGAGTCAGTGCCCTAAACTGAGGAGAGTATAAATTTCCCGGTTATATATATTGAACAGCCAGCACAGAGTCAGTGGTCTAAACTGAGGAGAGCGTAAAACAACTGTTTATAAATATTTAACCACACAGCACAGAGTGAGTGCCCGAAACTGAATAGTGTAAAAATCCTGGTTATATATATTTAACCAGCCAGCACAGAGTCAGTGCCCTAAACTGAGGAGAGTGTAAAACAACTGGTTATATATATTTAACCAGAGTGCACAGAGTCAGTGCCCTCAACTGAATAGTGTAAAACACCTGATAATATATTTTTAACCAACCAGCACAGAGTGAGTGCCCTAAACTGAGGACAGTGTAAATCTCCTGGTTATATTTTTTATACCAGACAGAACGGAGTCAGTTCCCTGAACGGAGGAGAGTGTAATTCTGAGGCGAGTGTAAAACATCTGGTTATATATATTTAACCAGCCAGCACAGAGTCAGTGTCCTAAACTGAATAGTGTAAAACCCCTGGTTATATATATTTAACCAGCCAGCACACAGTCAGTGCCCTAAACTGGGGAGAGTGCAAAACAACTGGTTGTATATATTTAACCAGCCAGCACAGAGTCCGAGACCTAAACTGAATAGAGTGTAACAGCCTGGTTATAAATATTTAAAAAGCCAGCACAGACTCAGTCCCCGATACTGAGGAGAGTGTAAATCTCCTTGTTATATATATTTTACCAGCCAGCACAGAGTCAGTGCCCTAAACTGAATCGAGTGTAAAACTCCTGGTTACATATATTGAACCAGCCAGCGCTGTGTCAGTGCCCTAAACTGAGGATAGTGTAAAACAACTGATTATATATATTTAACGAGCCAGCACAGAGTCAGAGCCCTAATTTGAATAGCCTGTAAAACTGCTGGTTATATATATTTCACCAGCCAGCACAGAGCCAGTGCCCTAAGCTGTGGACAGTGTAAATCTCCTGTTTACATAGATTGAACCAGCCAGCACAGAGTTAATGCCCTAAAGTGAGGACAGTGTAAAACAACTGGTTGTATATATTTAACCAGCCAGCACGGACGCAGTGCCCTAAACTGAGGACAGTGTAAAACAACTGGTTATATATATTTAACCATCCAGCACGGACGCAGTGCCCTAAACTGAATAGAGTACAAAAATCCTAGTTTTATATATTGAACCAGCCAGCACAGAGTCAGTGGCCTAAACTGAATAGAGTTTAAAAGCCTGGTTTTCGATATTTAGTGACCGAAACTGAGGAGAGTGTAAATCTCCTGGTTATATATATTGATCCAGCCGGCACAGAGACAGCGCCCAAAACTGAATATAGTGCAAAACCCCTGCTTATATATATTTAACCAGTCGGCACAGAGTCAGTGCCCTAAACTGGGGACAGTGTAAAACTTCTGGTTCTATATATATTTAACCAGCCAGCACAGAGTCAGTGCCCTAAAGTGAGGACAGTGTAAATCGGCTGGTTCACTATTTAACCAGTCAGCACAGAGTTAGTGCCCTAAAATGAGGAGAGGGTAGTATCCTGGTTATATATATTTAACCAGCCAGCACGGAGTCAGGGCCCGAAACTGAGGAGAGTGGAAATCTCCTTGTTATGTATATTGAACCAGCCAGCACAGAGTCAGTTCCCTAAACCGTGGAGGGTGAAAAACGACTCTTTATATATATTTAATCAGCCAGCACAGAGTCAGGGCGCTGAACTCAGAAAGTGTAAATCGCCTTGTTATTTAAACAGCCAGCAAACATTCACTGCCCTAAACTGCGGAAAGTGTCAATTTGCTGGTAATATGAATTTTACCAGCAAGCACAGATGCAGTGTCCTAATCTGAGGACAGTGTAAATCTGCTGGTTATATATATTGAACCAGCCAGCACAGAGTCAGTTCCCTAAACTGAGGAGAGTGTAAAACAACTGGATATATATACTTAACCAGCCAGCACAGAGTCAGAGCACTAAACTGCATAGAGTGTGAAACTCCTAGTTATATATACTTAACCAGCCAGCACAGAGTGAGTGCACTAAACTGGTGACAGTGTCAATCTTCTGGTTATATATATTGAACCAACCAGCACAATGCTCGAAACTGAGCAGAGTGTAAAACAACTGGTTATATATATATATAACGAGCCAGCACAGACTCAGTGCCGTAAACTGAATAGAATGTAAATCTCCTGGCTATATATATTTAATCAGACAGAAGAGAGTTAGTTCCCTAAACTGAGGACAGTGTCAATCTTCTGATAATGTATATTGAACCCGACAGCACAGACTCAGTGCCCTAAATGAGGAGAACGCAAATTTCCTGGTTAAATACATGTAACCGCCAGCACAGACTCAGTGCCTAAAATTGAAGAGAGTGCAAAATTCCAGGTTATATATATTTGACCAGCCAGCACAGAGTCAGTGCCCAAAACTGAATCGAGTGTAAAACTCAAGGTTATATATATTTAACCAGCCAGCACAGACTCAGTTCCCTAAACTGAGGAGAGAGTAAACTCCTGGTTATATATATTGAACCAGCCAACACAGAGTCAGTTCCCTAAACTTTATCGAGTGTAAATCTCCTGGTTATATATATTTAACCAGCCAGCACAGAGTCAGTGCCCTAAACTGAGGAGAGTATGAAACAACTCGTTATATATAATTAACCAGCCAGCACAGAGTCTGATACCTAAACTGAATCGTGTGGAAAACTCGTGTTTATATACATTTAACCAGCCAGCACAGACTCATTGCCCTAAACTGAGGAGAGTGTAAATCTCCTGGTTATATATATTAAACCAGCCAGCACAGAGTCAGTGCCCGAAACAGCGGAAAGTGTAAATCTCCTGGTTATATATATTTAACCATCAAGAACATAGTCAGTGCCCTAAACTGAGGACAGTGTAAATCTTCTGGCTATATATATTGAACCAGCCAGCACAGAGTTAGTGCCCTAAACTGAATATAGTGCAAAACTCCTGCTTATATATATTTAACCAACCAGCACAGAGTCAGTGCCCTAAAGTGAGGACAGTGTAAATCTCCTGGTTCTCTATTTAACCAGTCAGCACAGAGTCAGTGCCCTAAAATGAGGAGAGGGTAATATCCTGGTTATATATATTTAACCAGCCAGCACGGAGTCAGGGACCGAAACTGAGGAGAGTGGAAATCTCCTTGTTATATATATTGAACCAGACAGCACAGAGTCAGTTCACTAAACTGTGGACAGTGAAAAACGACTCTTTATATATATTTAATCAGCCAGCACAGAGTCAGGGCGCTGAACTGAGAAAGTGTAAATCTCCGTGTTTTTTATATTTAACCAACCAGCAAACAGTCACTGCCCTAAACTGCGGAAAGTGTCAATCACCTGGTTATATGTATTTAACCAGTAAGCACACAGTCAGTGTCCTAAACTGAGGAGAGTGTAAATCTCCTGGTTATATATATTAAACCAGCCAGCACAGAGTCAGTGCCCGAAACTGCGGAAAGTGTAAATCTCCTGGTTATATATATTTAACCAGCAAGAACATAGTCAGTGCCCTAAACTGAGGACAGTGTAAATCTTCTGGCTATATATATTGAACCAGCCAGCACAGAGTTAGTGCCCTAAACTGAATATAGTGCAAAACTCCTGCTTATATATATTTAACCAACCAGCACAGAGTCAGTGCCCTAAAGTGAGGACAGTGTAAATCTCCTGGTTCTCTATTTAACCAGTCAGCACAGAGTCAGTGCCCCAAAAATGAGGAGAGGGTAATATCCTGGTTATATATATTTAACCAGCCAGCACGGAGTCAGGGACCGAAACTGAGGAGAGTGGAAATCTCCTTGTTATATATATTGAACCAGACAGCACAGAGTCAGTTCCCTAAACTGTGGACAGTGAAAAACGACTCTTTATATATATTTAATCAGCCAGCACAGAGTCAGGGCGCTGAACTGAGAAAGTGTAAATCTCCGTGTTTTTTATATTTAACCAACCAGCAAACAGTCACTGCCCTAAACTGCGGAAAGTGTCAATCACCTGGTTATATGTATTTAACCAGTAAGCACACAGTCAGTGTCCTAAACTGAGGAGAGTGTAAATCACCTGGTGATATATATTGAACCAGCCAGCACAGAGTCAGTGTCCTAAACTGAGGACAGTGTAAGTCTTCTGGTTATATATATTGAACCAGCCAGCACAGACTCAGTGCCCTAAACTGAGTAGAGTGTAAATCTCCTGGTTATATATATTTAACCAGCCAACAGAGAGGCAGTGCCCTAAACTGAGGACAATGGAAATCTTCTGATAATATACATTTAACCAGACAGCACAGACTCAGTGCCCAAAACTGAGGATAGTGTAAATCTCCTGGTTATAGATATTTAACCAGCCAGCACAGACTCAGTGCCCTAAACTGAATAGAGTGTAAAACTCCTGGTTAAATATATATAACCAGACAGCACAGACTCAGTGCCCTAAACTGAGGACAGTGTAAATCTTCTGGTTACATATATTTGACCAGCCAGCACAGACTCAGATACCTAAACTGAGGAGAGTGTAAAACAACTGGTTATATATACTTAACCAGCCAGCACAGACTCAGTGCCCTAAACTGAGGAGAGTGTAAATCTCCTGGTTATATTTATTGAACCAGCTAGCACAGAGTCTGTGCCCTAAACTGAGCAGAGTGTAAAACAACTGGTTATACATATTTAACTAGCCAGCACAGAGTCAGTGCCCTAAACTCTGAACTGTGTAAATCTCCCATTTATATACATTGACCCAGACAGCACAGAGTCAGTGCCCTAAACTGAGGACAGTGTAAATCTTCTGGTAATATATATTTAACCAGACAGCACAGACTCAGTGCCCTAAAGTGATGAGAGTGTAAATCTCCTGGTCATATATATTGAACCAGCCAGCACAGAGTCAGAGCCCTAAACGGAATAGAGTGTAAAACACCTGGTTATATATATTTAACCAGCCAGCACAGAGTCAGTGCATAAAATTGAATAGAGTGAAAAAGTCCTAGTTGGATATATTTAACGAGCCAGCACAGAGTCAGAGCTCTAGACTGAATAGAGTGTAAATCTCCTGGTTATATATATTTAACGAGCCAGCACAGACTCAGAGCACTAAACTGCGGAGAGTGTAAATCTCCTGGTTATACATATTAAACCAGCCAGCACAGAGTCAGTTCGCTAAACTGAATCAATTGTAAAACAACTGGTTATATATATTTAAATAGCCAGCACAGAGTCAGAGCCCTAAACTGAATCGTGCAAAACTCCAGGTTATATACATTTAACCAGCCAGCACAGACTCAGTGCCCTAAACTGAGGAGAGTGTAAATCTCCTGGTTATATATATTTAACCAGCCAGCACAGAGTCAGTGCATAAAATTGAATAGAGTGAAAAAGTCCTGGTTATATACATTTAACGAGCCAGCACAGAGTCAGTTCTCTGGACTGAAAAGAGTGTAAATCTCCTGGTTATATATATTTACCCTGCCAACACAGAGTCAGTGCCCTAAACTGAGTAGAGTGTAAATCTCCTGGTTATATGTATTTAACCAGCCAGCACAGAGTCACTGCCCTAAACTGAGGAGAGTGTAAAACAACTGGTTATATATACTTAACCAGCCAGCACAGAGTCAGTGCCCTAAACTGAGCAGAGTGTAAAACAACTGGTTATATATATTTAACCAGACAGCAGAGAGGCAGTGCCCTAAACTGGGGACAGTGGAAACCTTCTGGTTATAGATATTTAACCAGCCAGCACAGACTCAGTGCCCTAAACTGGGGACAGTGTAAATCTCCTGGTTATATATATTTAACCAGCCAGCACAGAGTCAGTGCATAAAATTGAATAGAGTGAAAAAGTCCTGGTTATATACATTTAACGAGCCAGCACAGACTCAGTTCTCTGGACTGAAAAGAGTGTAAATCTCCTGGTTATATATATTTACCCTGCCAACACAGAGTCAGTGCCCTAAACTGAGTAGAGTGTAAATCTCCTGGTTATATGTATTTAACCAGCCAGCACAGAGTCAGTGCCCTCAACTGAGGAGAGTGTAAAACAACTGGTTATATATATTTAATCAGCCACCACAGAGTCAGACCCCTAAACTGAGGACAGTGTAAATCTTCTGGTTATATATATTTAACCAGCCAGCACAGACTCAGTGCCCTAACGTGATGAGAGTGTAAATCTCCTGGTCATATATATTGAACCAGCCAGCACTGAGTCAGAGCCCTAAACGGAATAGAGTGTAAAACCCCTGGTTATGTATATTTAACCAGCCAGCACAGAGTCAGTGCATAAAATTGAATAGAGTGAGAAAGTCCTGGTTATATATATTTAACGAGCCAGCACAGAGTCAGAGCTCTAGACTGAATAGAGTGTAAATCTCCTGGTTATTTATATTTAACCAGCCAGCACAGACTTAGAGCCCTAAACTGCGGAGAGTGTAAGTCTCCTGGTTATACATATTGAACCAGCCAGCACAGAGTCAGTTCGCTAAACTGAATCAATTGTAAAACAACTGGTTATATATATTTAAATAGCCAGCACAGAGTCAGAGCCCTAAACTGAATAGTGTAAAACTCCTGGTTATATACATTGAACCAGCGAGCACAGACTCATTGCCCTAAACTGAAGAGAGTCTAAACTCCTGGTTATATATATTGAACCAGCCAGCACAGAGTCAGTTCCCTAAACTGAATCAATTGTAAAACAACTGGTTATATATATTTAAATAGCCAGCACAGAGCCAGAGGCTTAAACTGAATAGTGCAAAACTCCTGGTTATATACATTTAACCAGCCAGCACAGACTCAGTGCCCTAAAGTGAGGAAAGTGTAAATCTCCTGGTTCTATATATTTAACCAGCCAGTGCAGAGTCAGTGCCCGAAACTGAGGAGAGTGTAAAACAACTGGTTATATATATTTAACCAGCCAGCACAGACTCAGTGGCCTAAACTGAGGACAGCGTAAATCTCCTGGCTATATATGTTGGACCAGCCAGCACAGAATCAGTGCCCTAAACTGAGGATAGTGTAAATCTTCTGGTAATATATATTTAATCAGCCAGCACAGAGTCTGCGCCCTAATCTGAGGACAGTGTAAATCTTCTGGGTGTATATATTGAACCAGCCAGCACAGTCTCAGTACACTAAACCGAGTAGAGTGTAAATCTCCTGGTTATATATATTGAACCAGCCAGTGCAGAGTCAGTGCCCGAAACTGAGGAGACTGTAAAACAACTGGCGATATATATTTAACCAGCCAGCACAGAGTCAGTGACCTAAACTGAGGACAGAGTAAATCTTCTGGGAATATATATTTAACCGGACAGCACATAGTCAGTGCCCTAAGCTGAGTACAGTATAAATCTCCTGCTTATATATATTTAACCTAGCAGCACAGTGTCAGTGCCCTAAACTGAGGAGACTGTAAAACCCCTGGTTATATATATTTAACCAGCCAGCACAGACTCAGTGCCCTAAACTCAATCGAGTGTAAAACCCCTGGTTATATATATTTAAACAGCCAGCACAGAGTCAGTGCCCAAAACTGAGGATAGTGTAAAGCTTCTGGTAATATATATTTAACCAGCCAGCACAGAGTCAGTGCCCGAAACTGAGGACAGCGTAAATCTTCTGGTTACATATATTTAACCAGCCAGCACAGAGTCAGTGCCCTACACTGAATAGTGTCAAACTCCTGGTTATATAGATTTAACGAGCCAGCACAGACTCAGTGCCCTAAACTCAATAGAGTGTAAAACTCCTGGTTATATATATTTAACCAGCCAGCACAGATTCAGTGCCCTAAACTGATGTGAGTGTAAATCTCCTGGCTATATGTATTTAACCAGCCAGCACAGAGTTAGTGCCCGAAACTGAGGACAGTGTAAATCTCCTGGTTATATACATTTAACTAGCCAGTGCAGAGTCAGTGCCCGAAACTGAGGACAGTGTAAATCTCCTTGGTGTTTATATTTAACCAGCCAGCTCAGAGTCAGTGCCCTAAACTGAGGACAGAGTAAATCTTCTGGTTATATATATTTCACCAGCTAGCACAGAGACAGTGCCCTAAACTGAGGACAGCGTAAACCTCCGGAGTATATATATTTATCGAGCCAGCACAGAGTCACTGCCCTAAACTGAGGACAGAGTAAATCTCCTGGGTATATTTGTTTAACCAGCCAGCACAGAGTCTTTCCTTAAACTGAGGAGGCTGTCAATCTACTGGTTATATATATTTAAACAGCCAGCACAGAGTCAGCGCCCTGAACTGAGGAGAGAGAAAATCTCCTGGTTATATATATTTAACCAATCAACACATAGTCATTGCCCTAAATTGAGGAGATTAGATTCGATTAGATTCGATTAGATGAGATTACTTACAGAGTGGAAACAGGCCCTTCGGCCCAACAAGTCCACACCGCCCCACCGAAGCACAACCCACCCATATCCCTACATCTACCCCTTACCGAACACTACGGGCAATTTAGCATGGCCAATTCACCTGACCTGTACATCTTTGGACTGTGGGAGTAAACCGGAGCACCCGGAGGAAACCCACGCAGACACGGGGAGAACGTGCAAACTCCATACTGTCAGTCACTTGAGGCAGGAATTGAACCCAGGTCTCTGGCGCTGTGAGGCAGCAGTGCTAACCTGGTTTTATATGTATTTAAACAGCCAGCGCAGAGTTAGCGCCCAAAGCTGAGGAGAGTGTAAATCACCCGGTTATATTTATTTAACCGTCCAGCACAGATTCAGTGCCCGAAACTGAGGAGAGTTTAAATCTCTTGGTTATATATATTTAACCAGCCAGCACAGAGTCATCCCACTAAACTGAGGAGAGTGGAAATCTCCTGGTTTTTTTATATTTAACCAGCCAGCACAGATTCAGTGACCTAAACTGAGGAGTGTGTAAATCTCCTGGCTATGTATATTTAACTCGCCAGGACAACGTCAGTGCACTAAACTGAGGAGAGGGTAGATCTCCTCGTTATACATATATATTTATCCAGCCAGCACAGAGCCATTGCGCTAAACTGAGGAGAGCGTAAATCTCCTGGTTATGTATATTTAAACAGCCAGCACAGATTCAGTGCCCTAAACCGAGGAGAGGATAACTCTCCAGGATATATATATTTAACCAGCCAGACCAAAGTCAGTGCCCTAAACTGAGGAGAGTGTAAATCTCCTGGTTATACATATTTAACCAGAAAACTCAGAGTCAGTGCCCTCAACTGTGTAGAGTATAAATCTCCTGGTTATATCTCTTTAACCAGCCAGCACAGAGTCATTGCCCTAAACTGAGGAGAGTGCAAATCTCCCGGGTATATATAATTCATCGGCAGGCGCAGAGTCAGTGCCTAAAACTTAGTAGAGTGTAAATTTCGTGGTTATGTACATTTAACCAGCCAGCACAGACTCAGTGTACTAAATTGAAGAGAGTGTAAATCTCCTGGTTAAGTATTTATTTAATCAGCCAGCGCAGAGTCATTACTCTAAACTGAGGAGAGTGTAAATCTCCTTGTTATTTATATTGAACCAGCGAGCACAGAGTCAGTGCCCTCAACTGAGGAAAGTGTAAAACAACTGGTTATATATATTTAACCAGCCAGCACAGAGTCAGTGCCCTAAACTGGGGTGAGTGTAAATCTCCTGGTTATATATATTGAACCAGCCAGCACAGAGTCAGTGCCCCAAACTGAGGACAGTGTAACTCTTCTGGTTATATGTATTGAACCAGCCAGCACAGTCTCAGTGCCCTAAACCAAGGAGAGTGTAAATCTCCTTCTTATATATATTAAACCAGCCAGCACAGAGTCAGTGCCCTAACTGAGGACAGTGTAAAATAACTGGTGATATGTATTTAACCAGCCAGAACAGACTCAGTGCCCTAAACTGAGGAGAGTGTGAAACTCCTGGTTATATATATTTAACCAGCCAGCAGAGAGTCAGTGCCCGAAACTGAGGACAGTGTAAATCTCCTGGTTATATATTTTCAACCAGCCAGCACAGACTCAGTGCCCTAAACTGAAGAGAGTGGAAAACTCCTGGTTATATATATTTAACCAGTCAGCACAGACTCAGTGCCCACAACTGAGGAGAGTGTAAATCTCCTGGTTGTGTATATTTAATCAGGCAGCACAGAGCCAGTGCCCTAAACTCAGGAGAGTGTAAAAGATCAGATTATATATAATTAACCGGCCTGCACACAGAGAGTGACCTAAACTGAGGAGAGTATAAATCTCCTGGTTATATATATGTAACCAGCGGGCACAGATTGAGTGCCCTAAACTGAGGACAATGTAAAAGAACTGGTTATATATGTTTAACCAGCCAGCAGAGAGTCAGTGCCCTAATCTGAGGAGAGTGTAAATCTCCTGGTCATATATATTGAACCAGCCAGACAGAGAGTCAGTGCCCTAAACTGAGGAGTGTGTAAACCTCCTGGTTATATATATTTAACCAGCCAGCACAGAGTCAGTGCCCTAACCTGAGGACAGTGTAAATCTCCTGGTTATATATATTGAACCAGGCAGCACTGAGTCAGTGCCCTAAACTGAGAAGACTGTAACACTCCTGGTTATATATATTTAACCTGCCAGCACAGAGTCGGAGCCCTAAACTGTATACATGTTTTAATCTCCTGGTTAAATATATTGAAACAGCCATCACAGAGTCAGTGCCCTAAATTGAGGAGAGTGTAAAAACACTGGTTATATATATTTAACCAGCCAGCACAGACTCAGAGCCCTAAACTCAACAGAGTGTAAAACTCCTGTTTATATATATTTAACCAGCTAGCACAGAGTCAGTGCCCTAAACTGAGGACAGCGTAAATCTCCTGGTTATATATATATTTAACCAGCCAGTGCAGAGTCAGTGCCCGAAACTGAGGAGAGTGTAAAACAACTGGTTATATATATTTAACCAGCCGGCACAGACTCAGTGCCCTAAACTGAGGACAGCATAAATCTCCTGGTTATATATACTTCATCAGCCAGCATAGAGTAAGTGTCCGAAACTGACGATAGTGTAAATCTTCTGGTAAAATATATTTCACCAGCCAGCACAGTCTCAGTGCCCGAAGCCGGGAGAGAGGAAATCTCCTGATTATATATATTTAACCAGCCAGTGCAGAGTCAGTGGCCGAAACTGAGGAGAGTGTAAAAAAACTGGTTATATATATTTAAACAACCAGCACAGGCTCAGTGCCATCCAGCACAGAGTCAGTGCCCTAAACTGAGGACAGTGTAAATCTCCCGGTTATATATATTGAACCAGGCAGCATTGAGTCAGTGCCCTAAACTGAGGAGACTGTAAAATTCCTGGTTATATATATTTAACCAGCCAGCAGAGAGTCAGTGCCCTAAACTGAGGACAGTGTAAATCTTCTGGTTATATATATTGAACCAGCCAGCACAGTCTCAGTGCCCGAAACCGAGGAGTGTAAATCTCCTGGTAATATATATTTAACCAGCCAGCACAGATTCAGTGCCCTAAACTCAATAGAGTGGAGAGAACTCCTCGTTATATATATTTAACCAGCCATCAGAGAGTCAGTGCCCTAACATGAGGACAGTGTAAATCTCCTGGTTATATACATTGAACCAACCAGCACAGACTCAGTGCCCTCAACTGATCAGACTGTAAATCTCCTGGTTACATATATTTAACCAGCCAGCAACGCGTCAGTACACTTACGTGAAGAGAGTGTAAATCTCCTAGATATATCTATTTAACGATACAGCACAGAGTCAGTGCCATAAATTGAGGAGAGTGTAAATCTCCTGGTTATATATATTTAAACAGCCAGCGCAGACTCAGTGCCCTAAACTGAGGAGAGTGTAAATCTCTTGGTTGTATATATTTAACCAGCCAGCATAGAGCCAGTGCCATAAACTCAGGAGAGTGTAAAATATCAGGTCATATATAATTAACCGGCCTGCACAGAGTGAGTGACCTAAACTGCGGAGAGTATAAATCTCCTGGTTAAATATATGTAACCAGCGGGCACAGATTCAGTGCCCTAAACTGAGGAGAGTTTAAATCTCCAGGTTATATATATTTAACCAGCCAGTGCACAGTCAGTGCCCTAAACTGAGGAGAGTGTAAAACAACTGGTTATATATATTAAACCAGCCAGCACAGACTCAGGTCCCTAAACTGAGGACAGTGTAAAACTCTTGGGTATATATATATTCAACGAGCCAGCACAGACTCAGTGCCCGAAACGGAGGACAGTGTAAGTCTCCTGGTTGTATATATTTTACCAAACAGCACGGAGCCAGTGCCCGAAACTCAGGAGAGGTTATGTATAATTAACCAGCCTGCACAGAGCGAGTGACGTAAACTGAGGAGAGTGTAAATCTCCTGGTTATATACATGTAAAAAGCCAGCAGAGATTCTGTGCCCTAAACTGAATAGAGTGCAAACCTCCTGGTTACATATAATTAACCAGCCAGCACAGAGCCAGTCCCCTAAAGTGAGGAGAGTGTAAATCTCCTGGTTATATATATTTAACCAGCCAACACAGAGTCAGTACCTGAAACTGAGGACAGTGTAAATCTCCTGGTTCTATGTATTTAACAAGCCAGCACAGAGTGAGTGCCCAATACTGAATAGAGTGTAAAACTTCTGGTTATATATATTTAACCAGCCAGCACATAGTCACTTCCCTAAACTGAGGAGAGTGTAAAACTATTCTTTACATATACTTAACAAGCCAGCACAGAGTCAGTTCCCTGAACTGAGAAAGTGTAAATGTCCTTGTTATATATATTTAACCTGCCAGCACATAGTCAGTGTCCTAAACCGAGGAGTGTGTTAATCTCCTGGTTATATATATTTAACCAGCCAGCGCAGAGTTAGTGCGCAAAACTGAGGAGAGTGTAAGTCTCCTGGTTATATATATTTAAACAGCCAGCACATAGTCAGTGCCCTAAATTGAGGACAGTGGAAATCTCCTGGTTATATATATTTAACAAGCCAGCACAGAGTCAGTGCCCTAAACCGAGGCATGTGCTAATCGCCTGGTTATATATATTTAACCAGCCAGCGCAGAGCTGGTGCGCTAAACTGAGGACAGTGTAAATCTCCTGGTTATATACGTTTAAACAGCCAGCACATCGTCAGTGCCCTGAACTGAGGAGAGGGTAAATCTCCTGGTTATACATATTGAACCAGCCAGCACACAGTCGGTGCCAAACACTGAATAGAATGTTAAATTCCTGGTCATATATATGTTTAACCAGCCAGCACAGAGTCAGTGCCCTTAACTGAGGAGAATGTAAATCTCCTGGTTCTATGTATTTAACCAGCCAACACAGAGTCAGTGCCCTATACTGAATAGAGTGCATCACTCCTGGTTACATATATTTAAACAGCCAGCAGCGAGTCAGTGCCCGAAACTGAGGAGAGTGTAAAACTCCTGGTTATATATATTTAACCAGCCAGCACAGAGTCAGTGCCCTAAACTGAGGACAGTGTAAATCTCCTGGTTATATACATTTAACCAGTCAGCACAGAGTCAGTGCCCTGAACTAAATAGAGTGTAAAATCCATGCTTATAGAAATTTACCCAGCCAGCACAGACTCAGTGCCCTCAACTGATGACAGTGTAAATCTCCTGGTTACATATATCTAACCAGCCAGCAAAGAGTCAGTGCACTTAGGTGAGGAGAGAGTAAATCTCCTGGATATATCTATTAAACGAGACAGCACAGATTCAGTGCCCTAAATTGAGGATAGTGTAAATCTCCTGGTTATATATATTGAACCAGACACCACAGACACAGTGCCCTACACTGACGACAGTGTAACTCTCCTGGTTGTATATATTTTACCAAAACGCGCGGAGCCAGTGCCCTAAACTAAGGAGAGTCTAAAGCAGCACGTTACATATAATTAACCGGCCAGCTCAGAGTCAGTGCCCTAAACTGAAGACTGTGTAAATCTCCTGGTTATATACATTTAACCAGCCAGTGCAGAGTCAGTGCCCGAAACTGAGGAGAGTGTAAAACAACTGGTTATATATATTTAACCAGCCAGCACAGACTCAGTGCCCTAAACTCAATAGTGTGTAAAAACCCTGGTTATATATATTTAACCAGCTAGCACAGAGTCAGTGCCCTAAACTGAGGACAGCGTAAATCTCCTGGGTATATATGTTGGACCAGCCAGCACAGAGTCAGTGCCCTAAACTGAGGACAGAGAAAATCTTCTGGTAATATATATTTAACCAGACAGCACAGTCTCAGTGCCCTAAACTGAGGAGAGTGTAAATCCCCTTGTTATATATATTGAACCAGCCAGCACAGAGTCAGTGCCCTCAAAAGAGGGCAGTGTAAAACTACTGGTTATATATATTTAACCAGCCAGTACAGAGTCAGAGCCCTAAACTGAGGTGAGCGAAAATCTCCTGGTTATATGTATTTAACCAGCCAGCACAGAGTTAGTGCCCTAATCTGAGGATAGTGGAAATCTTCTGGTTATAGAAATTGAACCAGCAAGCACAGTCTCAGTGCCCGAAACCGAGGAGAGTGTAAATCTTCTGGTTATATATTTTTAACCAGCCAGTGGAGAGTCAGTGCCCGAAACTGAAGAGGGTGTAAAACAACTGGTAATATATCTTTAACTAGCCAGCTCAGACTCAGAGCCCTAAACTCAATAGTTTGTAAATCTCCTGGTTATATATATTTAACCAGCCAGCACAGATTCAGTGCCCTAAACTGAGGACAGTGTAAATCTCCTTGGTGTTTATATTTAACCAGCCAGCACAGAGTCAGTGCCCTAAACTGAGGACATATAAATCTCCTGCTTATGTATATTTAACCAGCCAGCACAGAGTCAGTGCCCTAAACTGAGGACAGAGTAAATCTTCTGGTAATATACATTTAACCAGACAGCACATAGTCAATGCCCTAAACTGAAGAGAGTGTAAATCTCCTGGTTGTATATATTTAACCAGCCAGCATGGAGCCAGTGCCCTAAACTCAGGAGAGTGTGAAATATCAGGTCATATATAATTAACCGGCCTGCACAGAGTGAGTGACCTAAACTGAGGAGAGTATAAATCTCCTGGTTAAATATATGTAACCAGCGGGCACAGATTCAGTGCCCTAAACTGAGGAGAGTGTAAATTTCCTGGTTATATATATTTAACCAACCAGTGCACAGTCAGTGCCCTAAACTGAGGAGAGTGTAAAACAACTGGTTATATACATTAAACCAGCCAGCACAGACTCAGTTCCCTTAATTCAATAGAGTGTAAAACCCCTGGTTATATATATTTAACCAGCTAGCACAGAGTCAGTCCCCTAAACTGAGGACAGTGTAAAACTCTTGGGTATATATATTGAACGAGCCAGCACAGAGTATGTGCCCTAACCTGAGGAGAGTGTAAATCTCCTGGTCATATATATTGAACCAGCCAGACAGAGTCAGTGCCCTAAACTGAGGATAGTGTAAATCTTCTGGTAATGTATAATTTAACCAGCCAGCACAGACTCAGTGCCCAAAACTGAGGAGAGTGTAAATCCGCTTGTTATATATATTGAACCAGCCAGCACAGAGTCAGTGCCCTAAACTGACGACAGTGCAAATCTCCTGGTTATATATATTTAATCAGCCTGCACAGAGTCAGTACCCTAACCTGAGGAGTGTGTAAACCTCCTGGTTATATATATTTAACCAGGCAGCACAGAGTCAGTGCCCTAAACTGAGAAGACTGTAAAATTCCTGGTTATATATATTTAACCTGCCAGCACAGAGTCGGAGCCCTTAACTGAATACAGTTTTAATCTCCTGGTTAAATATATTAAAACAGCCATAACAGAGTCAGTGCCCTAAATTGAGGAGAGTGTAAATCTCCTGGGTATATATGTTGAACCAGCCAGCACAGAGTCAGTGCTCTAAACTCAATAGAGTGTAAAAACCCTGGTTATATATATTTAACCAGCTAGCACAGAGTCAGTGCCCTAAGTTGAGGACAGCGTAAATCTCCTGGGTATATATGTTGAACCAGCCAGCACAGAGTCAGTACCCTAAACTGAAGACAGAGTAAATCTTCTGGTAATATATATTTAACCAGCCAGCACAGAGTCAGTGCCCTAAACTGATTCCAGCATAAATCTCTTGGTTATATATACTTCATCAGCCAGCATAGAGTAAGTGTCCTAAACTGAGGATAGGCAAAATATTCTGGTAAAATATATTTAACCAGCCAGCACAGTCTCAGTGCCCTAAACTGAGGAGAGTGTAAATCCCCTTGTTATATATATTGAACCAGCCAGCACAGAGTCAGTACCCTGAACTGAGGGCAGTGTAAAACTACTGGTTATATATATTTAACCAGCCAGCACAGAGTAAAAGACCTAAACTGAGCTGTGCGTAAATCTCCTGGTTATATGTATTTAACCAGCCAGCACAGAGTTAGTGCCCTAATCTGAGGACAGTGTAAGTCTTCTGATTATATATATTGAACCAGCAAGCACAGTCTCAGTGCCCGAAACCGAGGAGAGTGTAAATCTCCTGGTTATATACATTTAACCAGTCAGCACAGAGTCAGTGCTCGAAACTGAAGAGGGTGTAAAACAACTGGTAATATATCTTTAACCAGCCAGCACAGACTCAGAGCCCTAATCTCAATAGAGTGTAAATCTCCTGGTTATATATATTTAACCAGCCAGCACAGAGTCAGTGCCCTAAATTGAGGACAGTGTAAATCTCCTGGGTGTATATATTTAACAAGCCAGCACAGAGTCAGTGCCCTAAACCGAGGCATGTGCTAATCGCCTGGTTATATATATTTAACCAGCCAGCGCAGAGCTGGTGCGCTAAACTGAGGACAGTGTAAATCTCCTGGTTATATACGTTTAAACAGCCAGCACATCGTCAGTGCCCTGAACTGAGGAGAGGGTAAATCTCCTGGTTAAACATATTGAACCAGCCAGCACACAGTCGGTGCCAAACACTGAATAGAATGTTAAATTCCTGGTTATATATATGTTTAACCAGCCAGCACAGAGTCAGTGCCCTTAACTGAGGAGAATGTAAATCTCCTGGTTCTATGTATTTAACCAGCCAACACAGAGTCAGTGCCCTATACTGAATAGAGTGCATCACTCCTGGTTACATATATTTAAACAGCCAGCAGCGAGTCAGTGCCCGAAACTGAGGAGAGTGTAAAACTCCTGGTTATATATATTTAACCAGCCAGCACAGAGTCAGTGCCCTAAACTGAGGACAGTGTAAATCTCCTGGTTATATACATTTAACCAGTCAGCACAGAGTCAGTGCCCTGAACTAAATAGAGTGTAAAATCCATGCTTATAGAAATTTACCCAGCCAGCACAGACTCAGTGCCCTCAACTGATGACAGTGTAAATCTCCTGGTTACATATATCTAACCAGCCAGCAAAGAGTCAGTGCACTTAGGTGAGGAGAGAGTAAATCTCCTGGATATATCTATTAAACGAGACAGCACAGATTCAGTGCCCTAAAGTGAGGATAGTGTAAATCAACTGGTTATATATATTGAACCAGACACCACAGACACAGTGCCCTAAACTGACGACAGTGTAACTCTCCTGGTTGTATATATTTTACCAAAAAGCGCGGAGCCAGTGCCCTAAACTAAGGAGAGTCTAAAGCAGCACGTTACATATAATTAACCGGCCAGCTCAGAGTCAGTGCCCTAAACTGAAGACTGTGTAAATCTCCTGGTTATATACATTTAACCAGCCAGTGCAGAGTCAGTGCCCGAAACTGAGGAGAGTGTAAAACAACTGGTTATATATATTTAACCAGCCAGCACAGACTCAGTGCCCTAAACTCAATAGTGTGTAAAAACCCTGGTTATATATATTTAACCAGCTAGCACAGAGTCAGTGCCCTAAACTGAGGACAGCGTAAATCTCCTGGGTATATATGTTGGACCAGCCAGCACAGAGTCAGTGCCCTAAACTGAGGACAGAGAAAATCTTCTGGTAATATATATTTAACCAGACAGCACCGTCACAGTGCCCTAAACTGAGGAGAGTGTAAATCCCCTTGTTATATATATTGAACCAGCCAGCACAGAGTCAGTGCCCTCAAAAGAGGGCAGTGTAAAACTATTTGTTATATATATTTAACCAGCCAGTACAGAGTCAGAGCCCTAAACTGAGGTGAGCGTAAATCTCCTGGTTATATGTATTTAACCAGCCAGCACAGAGTTAGTGCCCTAATCTGAGGATAGTGGAAATCTTCTGGTTATAGAAATTGAACCAGCAAGCACAGTCTCAGTGCCCGAAACCGAGGAGAGTGTAAATCTTCTGGTTATATATTTTTAACCAGCCAGTGCAGAGTCAGTGCCCGAAACTGAAGAGGGTGTAAAACAACTGGTAATATATCTTTAACTAGCCAGCTCAGACTCAGAGCCCTAAACTCAATAGTTTGTAAATCTCCTGGTTATATATATTTAACCAGCCAGCACAGATTCAGTGCCCTAAACTGAGGACAGTGTAAATCTCCTTGGTGTTTATATTTAACCAGCCAGCACAGAGTCAGTGCCCTAAACTGAGGACATATAAATCTCCTGCTTATGTATATTTAACCAGCCAGCACAGAGTCAGTGCCCTAAACTGAGGACAGAGTAAATCTTCTGGTAATATACATTTAACCAGACAGCACATAGTCAATGCCCTAAACTGAAGAGAGTGTAAATCTCCTGGTTGTATATATTTAACCAGCCAGCATGGAGCCAGTGCCCTAAACTCAGGAGAGTGTAAAATATCAGGTCATATATAATTAACCGGCCTGCACAGAGTGAGTGACCTAAACTGAGGAGAGTATAAATCTCCTGGTTAAATATATGTAACCAGCGGGCACAGATTCAGTGCCCTAAACTGAGGAGAGTGTAAATTTCCTGGTTATATATATTTAACCAACCAGTGCACAGTCAGTGCCCTAAACTGAGGAGAGTTTAAAACAACTGGTTATATACATTAAAAGAGCCAGCACAGACTCAGTTCCCTTAACTCACTAGAGTGTAAAACCCCTGGTTATATATATTTAACCAGCTAGCACAGAGTCAGTCCCCTAAACTGAGGACAGTGTAAAACTCTTGGGTATATATATTGAACGAGCCAGCACAGAGTATGTGCCCTAACCTGAGGAGAGTGTAAATCTCCTGGTCATATATATTGAACCAGCCAGACAGAGTCAGTGCCCTAAACTGAGGATAGTGTAAATCTTCTGGTAATGTATAATTTAACCAGCCAGCACAGACTCAGTGCGCAAAACTGAGGAGAGTGTAAATCCGCTTGTTATATATATTGAACCAGCCAGCACAGAGTCAGTGCCCTAAACTGACGACAGTGAAAATCTCCTGGTTATATATATTTAACCAGCCTGCACAGAGTCAGTACCCTAACCTGAGGAGAGTGTAAATCTCCTGGTCATATATAGTGAACCAGCCAGACAGAGTCAGTGCCCTAAACTGAGGAGTGTGTAAACCTCCTGGTTATATATATTTAACCAGGCAGCACAGAGTCAGTGCCCTAAACTGAGGACAGTGTAAATCTCCTGGTTATATATATTGAACCAGGCAGCACTGAGTCAGTGCCCTAAACTGAGAAGACTGTAAAATTCCTGGTTATATATATTTAACCTGCCAGCACAGAGTCGGAGCCCTTAACTGAATACAGTTTTAATCTCCTGGTTAAATATATTAAAACAGCCATAACAGAGTCAGTGCCCTAAATTGAGGAGAGTGTCAATCAACTGGTTATATATATTTAACCAGCCAGCACAGACTCAGTGCTCTAAACTCAATAGAGTGTAAAAACCCTGGTTATATATATTTAACCAGCTAGCACAGAGTCAGTGCCCTAAGTTGAGGACAGCGTAAATCTCCTGGGTATATATGTTGAACCAGCCAGCACAGAGTCAGTACCCTAAACTGAAGACAGAGTAAATCTTCTGGTAATATATATTTAACCAGCCAGCACAGAGTCAGTGCCCTAAACTGATTCCAGCATAAATCTCTTGGTTATATATACTTCGTCAGCCAGCATAGAGTAAGTGTCCTAAACTGAGGATAGGCAAAATATTCTGGTAAAATATATTTAACCAGCCAGCACAGTCTCAGTGCCCTAAACTGAGGAGAGTGTAAATCCCCTTGTTATATATATTGAAACAGCCAGCACAGAGTCAGTACCCTGAACTGAGGGCAGTGTAAAACTACTGGTTATATATATTTAACCAGCCAGCACAGAGTAAAAGACCTAAACTGAGGTGTGCGTAAATCTCCTGGTTATATGTATTTAACCAGCCAGCACAGAGTTAGTGCCCTAATCTGAGGACAGTGTAAGTCTTCTGATTATATATATTGAACCAGCAAGCACAGTCTCAGTGCCCGAAACCGAGGAGAGTGTAAATCTCCTGGTTATATACATTTAACCAGTCAGCACAGAGTCAGTGCTCGAAACTGAAGAGGGTGTAAAACAACTGGTAATATATCTTTAACCAGCCAGCACAGACTCAGAGCCCGAAACTCAATAGAGTGTAAATCTCCTGGTTATATATATTTAACCAGCCAGCACAGAGTCAGTGCCCTAAATTGAGGACAGTGTAAATCTCCTGGGTGTATATATTTAACAAGCCAGCACAGAGTCAGTGCCCTAAACTGGGGACAGTGTAAATTCTCTGGTAATATATATTTAACCAGACAGCACATAGTAGGTGCCCTAAACTGAGGACAGTGTGTAGGGGGTAGTGTAATTTTTAAACGGTTAGCTGCCTTTTAGTCTTTTCTACCTTATCGTAAACACAAGCAGACACTCGAAACTATTGCCGGACCTCCCCCATGTTTATATGAATGAAACTGTTGTAACAGCTTTCCTCGATAGTTGAGAGACCGCCCTTAACCACAGTTGGACAACATCATCCATATAAGGAAAGAACGGGAAGCTCAAACACTGATTGGCCAAGTGAATAACAAAATAATCGCAGGCACCAGAACCCAAATAAGGAAAACAGTGGGGTATCCTAGCACTCGTTGGTCAAGACAGCAGTAGTAGACCCAGCCCACATATACATATATATAATGCGTGGAGATTACTATGCTTGTGTGTGTGTACCTTTGGGAACAACACCCGACTTTGCAAAGTTGAATGAAAAAGTTTTGGACAGACTCCTCCGTGTCTTTGTTCCTGGGAAGGGAAATAAAAAGTGCCGTAGATGGGGCTGGACAGCCACTTATCTCGCACAAACTTATCCAGAATGCCTTCTGGACCATTAATGTACAGAGTGAAATGTTGCCCCAACACTGACTCTTGTGGAACACATTTTGTCACCTTCTGCAATCCTGAAAAGGATAATTTTATCCCCACTATCTACTTTTTGCCAAAACGCCAACTTCTATCTATGCTAGCAGCTTGCCTCTAATACTGTGGGCCCTTTTCTTAATCAATAGCTTACTGTGTGGCACTTGGCAAAGGCCTTCTCGAGATCCAAGTAGATAACATGCTCTGGCTGTCTTTGGTCTCAGCTGCTTGTTAATTCCTCAAAGTATTCTAGCAGATGTGTCAGGCATGAACTCCCTTGATGAAACCATGCAGAGTTTGCCCAATATTACTATGCACTTCCAAATATTCAGAAATCCCAGGTTTCCCGGTCGATTCCAGGATCTTACCACCGACTGAGATTAGGCTAATTGGTCTGTACTTTTCTGTCTTCTGACGTATTCCATTGTTAATCAGAGATGTTACGCTTGTCCTTTTCCAGTCCTCTGGGATATTCCCTAATTCTAATGATTCCTGGAAGATCATCACGAACGCCTCCACGATGGCTTAGCTTTCTCCCTGAGAGCTCTGTGGTATAGTTCTTCTGGTCCAGGTGATTTATCCATATTCAGCCCATTCAGTGATTTTCTACCATGCTTGCCTTGGAGATGAGTGACATACTCAGCTCTGCCCCTTCACACGCTTGAATTTTTGGCAACTTATTCGTGTCCTCAGCCATTTCTTTGTTCCCTGCTACTGTCTCTCCCTTGCCATTTCCAGCGGTCCAATATCCACGTAGCCTCGCCTTTGTCCGTTACATTGCTAAAGAAAATCTTATAATTTTCCTTTATTATACTGGCAAGCTTACCCTCATACTTAATCTCCTCCCTCCATATTTATTATTTTGATGTTCTCCATTGGTCTACCTGAGCTTCCAAATCGTCTGGTTTTCCACTGCCCGTCGTCACATTATACGGTTACTCTTTTGCTTTTATGCTGTCCCTGCCTTCTCTAGTCAGCCACGGTTGCTTCATCCTCCCTGGAGCATGCTTCTTTTTTATCGGGAAGAATCTCTGTTGTGTCTCTTGAATTACTTCCAGAAACCCCTGCCATTGCTGTTCGAATGTTTTTCCTGCTAGGTCCTTTTCCCAAGCAATTCTACCCTGCTCCTCCTTCATGCCTCTTTAGTTGCCTTCATTCAGCTGTAATACCGTTAACTTCATTCTATCTTCTCCCTCTAAAATTGGAGAATAAATTCAGACATATTATGATCACTGCTTCCAAATATTCATTCACCTTAAGTTCCCTTAAATCGTCTGCCTCATTGCACAACACTAAATCCAGCATTGCCTGTTCCCAAGTGGGCTCTACAACAAACTGTTCCAAAAAGCCCTATTGTAGATATTGCATAAATTACCTTTATTGTGAACCACGACCAACCTGGTTTTCCCAGTCCTCCGGCATATTGAAATCTCCCACGATCACTGTACTTCGCCTTTATGACCCATATTTTCTATCACCTGGTGAAAATTGAGTCCCAGCTCCTGACTACTCCTTGGAAGCCTGTACATAACGCCAACTATGTTTCTTTGTTTTCAAACTTTGCGGATTCTCTATTCTGACCACACAGATTTCGTGCCATCTGACCCTACATCATGGCATGCAGTCAGAAAGTCGTATAGTCATTGAGATGTACAGCACGGAAACAGACTATTTGGTCCAAATCGTCCATGCCGACCAGATATCCCAAGTTAATCTATTTCCATTTGTCAGCACTTGGACTATAACCTTCCTACCCCTCCTATTTATATACCCACCCAGATATCTTTTAAAATTTGGAATGGGACCAGCGTCCATCAATTCCTCTCACAGCTGTTTCCATACACGCACCAAACACTGCATAAAAAATACTGGCCTTTAAGGTCCCTTTTAAACCTATGTTCTCTAGTACTCCCCCACTCCAGGGAAAAGACTTTGTCTAATTATCCCATGCATGCCCCTCATGATTTTCTGCACCGGTATTCGGTCATCCCTCAGCCTCCCCCACTCCAGGGAAAGCAGCCCCAACCTATTTAGCTTCTCCCTGTAGCTCAAATGGTCCAATCCTGGTAACATCATTATAAATCTTTTTTGAGTCCTTTCACATTTCAAAATATCTTTCCAATAACAAGGAGACCAGAATTCTTACGACTGATTTGTTTTTATTCTTACTAATAAGGCAATCGCTTCCGCCAAACGCTCCTAACCCTCCAGCCTATCTTTACAATAGGATGTACATCATTGAATATTTAGCTGTCAATCCTGCTCCCCTTGTCGTCATGTCTCTGTGATGCTTACCACGTCATAACTGCCAATTTTTATCTGTACCACAAACCGATTTCCCTTATTCCTTATACGGCATGCATTCCGATGTAACCCTTTCAGTCCTGTATTAACCGTCCCTCCTCTCAGTGACATTTGTTTGTCCAGTGTGCTTGAAGTTTTATTGCTTATGCTTTCAGTCCACTCTATCCTATTTGTGTCTGTGCTGGAGATTTTAATAAACTCTCCTGAGTTCTGCACTCTTACCTCCTCTTTTTATTCGAGTTTTCTAATTTTCCCTATGAATGAAATCCCTCCTCAAACCTAAAAGTTTTTTGAAAGATCAGTCCACAGCCCTAGTTGTGTGATTTGTAAGGACTCTCGTCCCAGCATTGTTCAGATGAAGACCGTCCCATCAGAACAGGTCCCTTCTTCCCCAGTAACAAAATGTTTTATTAAATACAAAATACATCAAACAAAATCACTTTTTGCAAATTCCTAAATATCGAAAGTAGAAAGTGATAAGATTGTTAAAATGCATTCAGGCATGGAGCTATATAAGTTGAAATGTGAATTATAAAACCATGGAAGTGGTGTGCAAACTTTATCAATCATTATTTGACCCACAGCTAAGATCCTGATTTCCCCTCAAAATCTCCCCCACTGAGATTCTCTGGCCCAGTCTCTCACACATTGTCTCGTGGGTTAGTCAGTTCTTGCTGCTGTTGGTACAGTCCATTTCAATTAATCCACCTTCTCCCTGTAACCAATCTATTGGTCTATTTAATTCTGTTTAACTGTAGGCTAATCAGCTCTGTGATGTTATTGGAGATAAATTATCTGAGATGACAGCCAATATCACAGGGCATGGCACCAGAGAAAGGACTTGCATTTCAGGGGAAGTTCTAACTAAAATTTCCATCTTCTGTCTATTTTCTTCATGCTGACTCCTGATCTATCCAACTTCACTCTCGTCTAACACCTTCTCCTCTCACTCTGCCTGTAGCTCCGCTTTCTATACACTCTGTTTATCTCCCTTCACATTCTTTCTTTATGTTTCGTTCTCTCTCTCTCTCTCTCTCTCTCTCACTCTATCTCCAGACACTCTCTCCTTTGAGATAGTGCAGTTGGAGGGCTTACGGATGTCTGAATAGCCTTCATCTGTGCTGTATTAATTGTGAACTTCTCTGACCCACAATCGAGACTTTCGGAGCCTGGAGAGACAAGCTGTTCTTGCGAAGGATACAGTCCACAATCATCCATTATCTCTTTCTGTTTTCTGATATGCAGTGTCCTCGAAATAGCTGTTCAAGCAAAATAGATTTAAATTCGAGCAGTTGGGAGGACATTCACCAGATGGTCTTGCAATCATAATTTAATAAACAGTTCCCCCATGCAGCTCCTCCCAGTTAACACTCCCTCACTTCAGCCGGAAGTTAATGTAATTTGCCTTCCATCAATTTCGTAACTTCCACCAGATCCTGACTTATTCCACGTTAGGATCCATCTTACTACTGAAGGAGTTGTGATCACTGTTTCGAACATGCTGTCCCACTGAAATGTCAATCACCAGGACAGGGTCAATTTATAATTCAATGCCCAGTATGGCCCCTCCTGTTGTTGGACTATACACATATCGCTGCAAGTAACTATCTTGGGTGCACTTAACAAACTCTGCCCGGTCTAAGCCTCTTGCTCTCAGGGACTCCCAGTCAATATTAGGGATGTTAAAGTCACTCACTATGGCAACTCTCTTAATGCACGTTTCCATATTTTTTTCCTCAATCTCTTGGTCGCTGTTGGATGGACTAAAGTATAATCCTCACACAGTGCTTGAATCCATCTTATTTTTGCGCTCTACTGATGTTGCCTCAGTGGCTGAGCCCCCAGTACTCCCTGTCTAAGTGCAGATGTAATATTCTCCCTGATTAGTAATGCAATTCCTCCCCCTCTTTTAACTTCCCCAATATCTCATCGAAAACAATAAAACCCTGGAAAGTTGAGCAACCAGGTCTGTCCCTCACTCAACGAAGTCCCTATAATATTTGCAACATCGTAGTCCCATGTACAGATTCAGGCTGTAAATTCATCTGCTTACCAATAATAATGCTTGCATAGAAGGATGCTCAACGCATCAGATACTGACCTGGTATCTAGTTTCACTTTCCCTGATGTAAATTCTCTGCTTCTATTTTCCGGTGACAGGAGATCACAAAAGACGATCAGTAAAACAGAAAATATTGTAAACAGACAATTCCAGTTTCCTCCTTTGTTACTTTAATCTGTACATTTCATCACCCACTTTCCGATTTCGATAAAGTACTGGATAATTATTTTACTTTCAACAACTGTCTCAAGCCACTCATTGCATATTCAGCAACTCTCTACGGACCCACTGAATTGAATGCTCTCTTGTCCCTCTCTCAATGAAATCTCGGGATTATTTACATTGTCGTTATATGTACTCACCCAAGCTCCAAGTTCTTACCTGCCAGATTCCTCACATTAAACTAATCACACTTCAGGTTGCCAGTCCCAATGTGTTCAGTCCCCTCTGCCTGTTTGTTGTTGGTCTGAGATGCACTGGTGTAAGTCTCCAATTCCTCCTAGTCACTGTATCTTGAACCAACTGCTCTGGTTCCCAATCCAAATCCCACCCCGCACCCCTCCTGCCCCCGCGACCACACCAGTTTAAACACTCCTGAGTGTCAATAGCAAACCTGCCTGCCAAGAATTTGCTGCCAGTTCAGGTCCATCTTGTCCTTCTTGCGTATATCCTACCGAGCAGGAACTCCCAATGATCCACATTTCGGAAGGGCTGCCGCCTCTACCAGCCCTTTGGTCATGTACTTAATTTACTACCTTCCTATTTCTAACCTCACTTGCACGAGGCAGAGCCTACTCTTTCCAAAATTCAAATATCCTTCAGCATATCTCTGGCAAGTCTTATTCATATACAAATCGATAGATTTGATAATAAAAAAAAAGTGTGACCTCATTAACCAGGAAAGTGGAGTCAACCGAATGAGTCCAATAACCACAGGATCTGATATCTATCATCGCCACCAAACCTGTTTGACACATATGCATACAGGCCATCTAAAGCAGATGGACAGGGATAAACAGAAGTTAGTCCAAAAGACGAGAATGTATCAGAGCAGATGGATGCCATTGAGCCTCTTTACTTTGTTTTGTTGTTCAATGGGAATTTAGCTTTGCAGTTCCCTTCAATAGCAGAATCTTTACGCAGCATCCCGAGTGGGTCAGAAAGTGCCCAATGTCTTTGTGTGCACAGTTATGCACAGGGAGCAGCCAGTGCCAAGCTTGGGGTGCTGGGGAGTTCCAGAGGTGGTACAAGGAAAAGCTACATGCATTCACGAATGGACTGAGGGAGATGAAGTTCGTATCCAGGGACACTTCACTCACACAAGTGGCTTAGCAAGATTCCTAAACACCAGGGGAGCCAGAGCGCCATGGCCGCTTTTACAACAAACCAGTCGCATTTGGAGTATTTCTCAATTGGACAAAAGCACAAAATACTGTCGATGCACAAACACACAGATTGGAATTGAACCTAGGTCACCGGCGCTCTGAGGCAGCAGTGCTGTGCCACCCAATGATGAACAATACGTTTATTATATTTACATGCGTATTTTCATCAGTCAATTCACTGGAACACACTCACTCAGTCTGTGTTAGATTGGGAAGCCTTTACATAGCAGCAGAAGACAATTAAAAAACAATAAAGTGGTGAACTGAAACATATAAGCTAGCTCGCTCTAGAAAAGGAGACTGCGGGAGTTTTCTGAAGATATATAAAAGGACCAGAGGCAAAACTGAATATTCGAGAACTAGAAAACGAGGCTGGCTGCAGAGAAATGGAGAACAAACAAATGGAGGATGAACTGAAAACGTTCTTTGCATCAATCCTCACAATGATAGACACGAGGAGCATTCCAAACCTTCAAGAGAGTCAAGGGCGAAAGTTGAGTGTAGTGATCAACGCTGAGGAGAACGTACTGGGGAAGGTGCAATGTTTGAAGTTTGATAAATTACACAGGTTAGCAGGATAACAACCAAACGTTCTGAAGGAAATAGCGTAGGAGATTTTGGTGACACTGCTGGTGAATTGTCAGCAGTACCTGTTGTCAGGAACAGTCCCAAAGAACTGGAAATTGCACAATATAAAATTTGTGTGCAAGAAAAGAAGGAAGGCAAAAACAAGAAATCATAGGCCAGTTAGCTCGACATCGGACATTAGTAAGGTTTAGAGTTCATTATTAAAAATGTGATTGCAGATTAATTGGAGGTGTATGGTAAAATAGGGCTGAGTCAGCATGGTATCATCAAGAAGCGATCCTGCGTGACATTTCTGTCAGAAATCTTTCAAAAGCTTTGACCAGGGAGGTCTATGATTTGATTCGCTAATAGGGACACTGCGAAAAATCAATCTGCATTAAATTGAACTTTGCTAAGCCATTTGGATGTGAGCATAAGAGGTATAGTTAGTTAGTTTGCTGATGACACAAAAAAGTAGTGGACAGGGAAGAAGGTTACCTCGGATTACAACAGGATCTTGATCAAATGATGTCGTGGGCTGAGAAGTGGCAGATGAGTTTAATTTTGGTAAGTGTGAGATGCTGCATTTTGGGAAAGCAAATCTTAGCAGGACATATCTACTTAATGGTAAGGTCCTAGGTAGTATTGCTGAACAAAGGGACCTTGGAGTGCAGGTTCATATCTGCTTGAAAATGGAGTCGCAGGTAGATAGTACAGTGAAGAAGGTGTTGGTATGCTTTCCTTTATTGGTCAGAGCATCGAGTATAGGAGTTGGGAGGTCATGTTGCGATTGTACAGGGCATTGGTTAGGCCACCGTTGGAACATTGCGTGCGATTCTGGACTCCTTCCTATGTAAATATAAGCATGTTGTGAAACTTGGAATGATTCAGAAAAGATTTACAAGGATGTTGCCAGGGTTGGAGGATTTGAGCTATAAGGAGAGGTTGAATAGGCTCGGGCTGATTTCCCCGGAGTGTTGGAGACTGAGGGGTGACCTTATAAAAGTTTATAAAATTATGATGTGAATGGATTGGACAAATAGACAAAATCATTTACCTGAGGTGGGGAGTCCAGAACTGGAGAGCGTAGGTTTAGGGTGAGAGGGGAAAGATATAAAAGAGACCTAAGGGGCAACGTTTTCAGGCAGAGGGTGGTACATGTATGGAATGAGCAGCCAGGTGAAGTGGTGGAGGCTGGTATATCTGCAACATTTAAAAGGTACCTGGAAGGGTGTGGAGGGATATGGGCCGTGAGCTGGCAGGTGAGACTAGATTCGGTTGGGATATCTGGTCAGCTTGGATGAGTTGGACTGAAGGGTCTGTTTCCATGTTGTACATCTCGATGCCTCTGTGACTCTATTGTTTACAACTTGCATAAGCATAGATAGAAAAACAGTCAATTTTTAAAAAATCAGAACTAGCTAAATAAAATAAGGATGACGTGTTGGGTGATGTGCTGTGTCTGCATCATGTGGGAGCTGGTAGACGCCGTTAAAGATCCCCGTGACCATGTCTGGAGGAAATGTTGGTTACTGGAATAACTCCAGGTCAGAGTTGAATGGTTGGAGTCTGAGCTGCAAACATTGTGAGACATCAGGGAGGGAGTGAGTTACCTGGATACTGTTTCAGGAGACAGTCAGGAAGGGAGAGAAACCAAAAGAGAAAATGCTGGAAAATCTCAACAGGCTCTGGCAGAATCTTTAAGGAGAGAAAAAAGCTGACGTTTCGAGTCGAACTGAACCTTTGTCAAAGCTAAAAAAAAAGGGAGAAATAGGGAGGTATTTATACAAGGCTAAGAGAAGATGAGTCATGGCTCCAGAAGCAAATGTAGCAATAAAGAGGTGATAATGACAATGCACAGATAGATTATAGGGAGATTAGGAGCTGTGGATGACCAAGACTGAAGCCAGTACAACGTGACAAAATATTTGGGGGATAGGGGGATAAGTGAAGCAGAGGCAAAATGGAAAACAAGGGAGAAGGGTAGGAAAGGGAAAAGAGGAGAGGACAAAGGTGATGAGCGAGTGGGGAGCGAGACAAAGAAAGACAATGAATAAATAAGAGATATAGAACAGTGAAAAAAAAATTAAATAGATGAAATAAAATTATGGAGCAGAATGAAGACGGGGGGTTGAGATTGAATAATCTTTCTGGAGTTGTTGAATTCAATGTTGAGACCAGCAGGCAGTAACGTGCCTCATCGGAAGATGAGATGTTGTTCCTCCAGTTTGCGTTGAGCTTCACTGGAACATTGCAGCAGGCCAAGGACAGACATGTAGGCATGGAAGCAGGATTGTGTGTTGAAGTGCCAAGCCGCAGGAAGGTCCGGGACCTGATCGCATACAGACCGAAGGTGCTCAGCAAAGTGATCACCCAGTCGCGTTTTGTCTCTCCGATATAGAGGAGACCACATTGGGAGCAACGAATGCAATTGACCAAATTGAACGAGGTACAAGTGAAACGCTGCTTAATCTGAAATGAGTGTTTTGGGCCTTGGATGGTGGGCATGGAAGAGGCAAAGGGTAGGTGTTGTACCTTCTGCGATTGCATGGGACAGTGCCGTGTGTGATGGGAGAGGTGTTAGGTGTGATGGAGGAGTGGGCTAGGTTGTCCCAGACGATATGATCTCTGTGGAATGCAGACGGGGGAGGGAAGGGCAGAAGTGTTTAGTGGTGGCATCGTGCTCGATTTGGCGAAAATGGCGGAGGATTATTCTTTGCACGTGAAGGCTGGTGGGGTGAAAGGTGAGAACAAGAGGGACCCTATGCTTATTCTGGGAGGGGAGGGGGGTGAGGGTCCTGACGTGGGAGATGGACTGCACACTGTCGATAGCCCTGTCAACAACTATAAGTGGGAAGCCACGGTTGGAGAAGAGGGAGCACATATTAAGAGCACCACTTTGGAAAATGACCTCATCGGAACAAATGCGGCGGAGGTGAAGGAGCTGAGAGAAAGGGTTAGAGTCCTTACAGGATTTAAGGTGAGAAGAGCTGTAGTCCAGCTAGCTGTGCGAGCCAGTGGGCTTGTAATGGATATTAGTGGTTAGATTATTGCCGGACAGAAAGGTCACTGAAAATAAGGCAAGGTGTCGGAGATGGGCCAGGTGAAGGTGATGGAGGAATGGAAACTGGAAGCGAAGTTTATGATTTTTTTTCTAGGTCAGGACAAGAGCATGAAGCTGTACCGAAATGGTCATGGATATACCGATAAAGCAGTTGTGGGAAGGGACCTGGGTAGGCCGAGAACAAGAAATGTTCCACATATCCCATGAAAAGGCAGGCATAGCTAGGAACCATGCGGGTACCCATTGCTACACCTTTGATTTGGAGAAAATCGGATGAGTTGAAGGAGAAGTTGTTGAGAGAGAGAACAAGTTCAGCCAGGTGGAGGAGATTGGTGGTGGATGGAAATTGTCGGGCCTCTTTTCGAGAAAGAAGCGAAGAGCTTTCAAGCCATCTTGGTGTGGGATGGTAGTGTAAAGAGATTGCACATCCATGGTGAATAGAAGGTGGTCAGAGCGTGCGAATTGAAAGCTATCAATATGTCGCATAGCATCAGATTAATCCCGGATGTGGGTGGGGAGGGGGTGAACCAGAGGAGTAAGGATGGAATCAAAGTCGGAGGAAATAAGTTCAGTGGGGCAGGAGCATGCTGACACAATGGGCCTGCTGGGATAGTCTTTCTTGTGGATCCATGTAATCTAATATTTCCTATGACTGACCCATGCATCCCTGGACACTATGGGCAATCTAACCTGCCCAATCCACCCTGAGCTGCACATCTCTGGATTTTGGGAGGAAAGTGGAGCACGGGGAAGACATCCACACAGACACGGGGAGAATGGTCAAACTCCACACAGAGAGTTGTGTGAGGTTGGAATTGAGGTCAGGTCCTTGATGATGTGAGGCAGCAGTATGAACCACATGTCCACCATGCTCCTCCGTTAGTTCTATTACTTACGTGTGGCTGACTAAAGAAATCTGCCTGACTTGTTTCTATCACTGAATCTGACTCTGACTGAGAACTTTAATATCGACCATTTCACCAACATTGCTAAGTTTAAAATTTGGTGTGAGCAGTGGAGGACTGGGAAAAGAAAAGGGAACAGTGACACCCTGCAACCTCAGTCAGAACAGGAATGAGGAGAAATTCATAAAGTGGGATTTCATTCAAGTGGGAATTCTCTTCCCAGAGGTTTGGGATGGATGAATCTTTAGATTTCGGCGAGGCTGACTTCGCCTGACTTCGTCTAGGTGAATCAGAGATAATGGTGCATGGAGACAAAAGTGCAGCTGGGACCACAATGAGATGAGCCACGATCTTATTTACGGATAGAGAGTGTCAAAGGGCCGAATGCCCCCCTCGTGTCCATCAGTCCTGCGTTCTGATGTTCCATTCAGCCCTTTGCACCTGTTACAGAGGGGCAGATCGGGGCCACTCCGATGGTTAAGTGTAGTTTCGGAAATGTACTTGGAAAATCCAGTCTAGACAGGAAGTGACCCCATCCCCAATCCCTCCTTCCAGTCTTTTCTTCTCTGTAACTTCTGATTAATAAATGTCTTTTATAAATGTCTTGAATTCCCTTCCTTAATAACAGACTCTAGCAGATTCGCTGCAATAATGGTTAGACTATATGGTTCCTGCTTTCTGTCTCAAAACTTTCTTGGAGACAACCACCACATCGGAGGGTCTCCAGTTTCGCTGGAACACTCCTGCTTTCCGTGAGTTATGGAATATTTTACACAGTGCCACCAGTCACTCTGTGACCACTTCTTTTGAAACCAGCTTTGAATTACTGCTGGCCTGTCTACCCTTAGTGTTCTCAAACTGTTAATAACCGGTTCCTTGTGTTAGAAACATTTCCCTCATATTACCAATCCCCTACACTCCATCTGATTCTAAATTCAAGAACAGCGCTTTAATAATAAGCACTGCAAATTCGAAACAATATTAAAAATGATAGATTAAACAACACTCAGCACCAAACTTCATAGTGTAATTTATTTTTCTGCATGTTACAGTACTAAGACAGAATGAAATTGTTACGAGCGCCAGTAAGAAGGCAAACACCTGAATTTCTTTGTCTAAATGGGGTGATGATCTCTGCAATGAAAGTGTATCACTGGCCAGTTCTACATAATACCACATTGTCAACATTCTCCTTCCCGGTCTACCTGTGATCTTGTGTGTTTGTGTCCTCTTTATCTTGCACTCAAGAGAGGGATGCCCTTTTCTCCATTCACATCTTAATTTAAACCATTTTGCATCATCTTCTCGTTAACCACTGCTAAAAGCCCGTTTTCCTTTTGCCACACACTCTTTCCCCTATCACCCATCCCCCAACAAAGTTAAGGAATTAAAAAGTCCATTTTCCAATCTTTTTCAGTTCTGAAGAAGTGTCACATTGGACTAGAAACACTAACTCTGCTTCTCTGTCTCGGCCGATGCTGTCAGGTCTGCTGAGTTTCTCCAGAAATGAAGAGGCACAGCATGAATTTTCAATTAAACAAATAATTGTGGATATTGGAAATAAAGATGCAAATATTTCTGGAGAATCTGGGAGCTTTGTAGAAGCCTCACTGGACCTGAAAGATTAACTTTGTTTTCACTCCACAAGATGCTGTCAGAATGGAAGTGTTACCACATCAGAAACCAGGTCAGGTCACTGGGTACAGGGCTGATAGGTGAATGGGTCTTGGTGTGAACTGGGGGGACAGTCAGTAGAATTGAATTGCAGATTTTGCAGCTCAAACTGGGTTATCATCTGATCCTGTAGACCACAGCTGCAGCAGAAGCAGTGTTGTATTCAACCAAAATCTGTACCTTTTTTTTCCGTGGCATCAACCATCAGTCTACCATTACCATCAAGCTGATGTATGGTTCAGTGAAGAGTGTGGATGAACATGCCAGGGTCAGAAGCATGTGTTCCTATCCCTGATGACAGCCCATTAAAGCGATGGTACTTGACTGGTTCCTTTCTAACCAGCAGAGCTACCATTTGATCAAGAGAGAGAAGCAATAGCAAAACGAACAGATCATATCTAAACTCTGCAGTCCTGCCACATTCAGGCATAAATGGCGATGGACTAGGAAACAACTTAGTGGAGGAGAGGACTTCACGAATATCCCCATCCTAAGTAACGGAATAGTCCTGTACGTCAGTGTAAAAGACAAGTATGCATCATCTGCACCATTCTCAGTCAGAAGTGCTGATTCGATGATGCACCTCAACTTCGCCAGATTGTCCACAGAATCATAGATGAGCAGTCGTCAACCAATTCGATTGCCTGCACGAGACATGAAGAAATAGGTGAACACAGTAGATACAACAAAGTCAATGGGCCCTGACACCATTCCTGCAATAGGACTGAGGACTTGTACTGCAAAACATGCCGTGTCCCTGGGGAAGCTGTTTCATTCCAGCTTCAACTCTGACATCTCCCTGGGAATGTGGAAAATTACTCAAATCTGTCCAGTCCCCAAAGAGGAGAATAATTACAATCTGGCCATTTGCCACGCCCTCAGTGCCATCACGATAATCAAATTGGTGGGAGTTCTATTTGACAGAACTGTCAAGCAGCACAGAAATAACCTGCTCAGTGTGGTTTCCTATAGGTCCCCATGTGGAGATGATGCTGTTGTCGAAATATGACTGGATTATTAATCCAGACCAGGTTAATACTCTGGCAGCTAGTGGAAGTTAATAACAGTTAATAACATATCGAGATGTAAAATCTGGTGTCACAATAGTGACTTTGAATGCAATGTCGATTGTAAACATCAATTTCCTTCCCCAATGTACTTTCAGGAAGTGAATCTCCCGTGCTTTCCTGGTCTGGCCTAAAAGTGACTTCAGACACACAGACATGTGATCAACTCTTCAATGGTCTCTGAAGTGGGCCAAGCAAGGCACTCAATTATATCAAACTGCTCCGAGGTCTTAAAAGATAAAACAAGATAGAACAAGATAGAACTGGTTTTGGAAAAGAGAACCAGAAACACAGTCCTGTCGCCAGTCAGATGCTGCCTTCCGAATTTTGAGAGCTTGTGACAGCAGTTACAGAGCTTTTCCACAGACTGCGCAGAAACATCGGGAAAGGAGTTGGCCATTAGACACATTAAGCCTTTCCCATTCTAGTTCATAGAGAAAATATCATTCATGCAGTTTCCCCACACAGTATTCATATGCTTTACTATGTTTAAACACCGGGACATATAAAATAAGAACTGCTGTAGTATCTTTAGTCAATTAATTTTGGTCCTCCATTCAATATACAGGCAGTTCTCTGATAAACTCACGTTTATTAAACGTGATTTGACTGCAACACAATTCGTGAATTGTGCAGCTTTTTTTCAAAACGCAAGCTCCTTTTCACTGTGATGTGATTCCATCTCTGGCACCAGCTGAACAGCAAAACCCAGCCACCCACGATCCTCTGTCTCCAAAATGCACCCTCAGTACGTTTAGCTAAAACAGGAATGTAATCAGCTCTGCAAGCTTTGAACCCGAGCCTGAAACTTTGAACTGTAGTCTAAATTGAGAAGGAACTTTATTTCAAACCAGGGGAAGAATCTTGGGGAGAACGGAAATCCCGTGTCTGCATCACGTGATTAGTCAGCCCCGCGCACTTTCTGGTGAAGAGCGTGGTGAAAGGTACACTGCTGGAGGCATTGACGGTCGTGTGAAAGTGTTACATTTACAGTAATATTTCATTAAAGCATAGGATTTAAGGATTCAGTGAGACTGTACTAGTGTGCGAGCTAGACTAACTTTAATTTTTGATTTTTACTGATATTTCGTGGGGTTCGCCCATACACTCTTTTTCCCATCGGCCCCATTATTAATATTGCACGATTTTCTACAACACTGTGTTGCACAGGAGCACAGCTACCGTGTTATTGAAGGGCAACCCTGTAATGATATCTGATCTTCTATCATCACACCATTCTCCTGCTCTGTCCGTGTCCCTTTAGTGTGTAGATATCCTGATTTATATTCAGTGCCTGGATTTCCACAGCCTGATCTGGAATAGAATTCCCCAGGTTCACCAGTCTCTGTGTGCAGGCATTTATTGTCATCTAAATGCAGAGTGGCCTACCTGTAGCCAATGCTGTGGCTTTTTGTTTTAGATGTCCCAGCCAGGGGAATTACCATTCTGCTTCCAAACTTTCTCACCCTGTCAGTGTTTCATATATTTTATGAGATCTCCCCTCATTTCTCCAAACTCCATGGAATACAGACCCAGTCGGTCCAAGCTCTGCTCCCAAAACAAGCCTGTCATCCCAGAGATCAGTGTGGTCATCCTTCACTGCACTACCTAAATGTTAGATTTGTCATTTATCAGGTCCGGGACCAAAACTACACACAATACTGCACAATGTTCAAGATGGGGTGTCACCAAGTCCCTGTACAGGTGCAGTAAGACACGCTTACAGCTGGATGCAAATCTCTTTGAAATGAAGGCCAACACACCATTTACCTTCCGAACTGCTTTCTGTTCCTGAAATATTGCTTTCAGTGACTGGTGTACAGGGTGATAGAGATCCTTTCCAATGTTACAGCTGCCCACTTGTTGGGTTTGTGCACACTGGTCAGCGTGCCAATGCCATTCCCAGCATTGACTTCTGGTTTCAGAACTCACTGCCCCCATGGAGCTCAGAGGTCTGCAGAGAAGGAAACAAACACTCAGCATAAGTTCTTTGATACACTAATATCTTTTCAACCAACCCCTGTTCAAATGGTCAGCTGCCGTTCTGTTGTTCCTACCATAGTGCACAATGTCACATCTACCCCTATTGCTCTCCATCTGTCATATATTTGCCCACTCACTCCACTTGTCTCAATCACCTTGGAGCTTTTTTTTTAACATTCTGCTCACCCACTCAAAATCCGACATGGCTTAGTGCCATCAGTAGACTTGGAAATTGATTCCCTGAACCAAAAGAGTGGTGAGTATTGGGAATAGCTGGGAGCCAAGCCCCGATTCCTGCTATATCACCCGGGCCTTTCACTTGGAAAAAACATTGTTGTATTCCTTCTGACTGCTTCTTGTCAGCTCTCCCATTCAAAAACCATGTCCACATATTAGCCGCAGTCCCATATGATCAGAATTTGTATAGTAGCCTTGGGGCTTTATCTGTACTCTTCCAGAAAATCCAAACGTATTTCATTGATTGCTTCTCCATAATTTTGCAATTCAATTTATATATATATATATATATATGACTCCCATTTCATATATCTCTGTTGACTTTTTCTATGCCCATTAAATTAAATCCCATTACTTTCTCTAAAACTGTTTATTTGCTACTTTCGTTCTATTCCCTTTTTCTGAACAAACTAAAATTTCCTAATATCAATGGGAAGATTTCTTTTTCATTTTGTTTTCTCCTCTGAAGACATAACTTCAGCATTTGCTCCATAGTTCAGCCATTTCCCTGTTCTCCATTCTCCATTCTCTGGTTTCAGACTGTAAGGAAGCTACACCTTTTCCCCATTAATTTTGTCATTGACATACTTTTAGAACCTTTTACGACTTCACTGTTGCAACCCTTGTTAATACACTCTTCAGAAGCTCATCGATTCCTGTCTTAAGCTGCTCAATGATTAATCTTCCACATCCATACAATCACAGGGACATAGACACTGTACTGTCTGAAAAACAGCATGGTCTGCATTAATCTCACGTCCCGACACGAGCCAATAGCCATGTATGTTATGGCACTTCAAGTGCACGACAATGCACTTCTTAACGGTTGTGAGGTTACCAGTGACAACAGCCTTTTCAGGAAGTGCATTCGAGACCCCAACACCCTTTGGAAAACCAATCCTCATGAAAGCTGAACCCCTTCACTTTAAAATTGTGCTCCCTTTCGATGGTTTAGATGGAGAGGAATTTGTTAAATGTGTACAAGACAACTTTCTGATTTAGTATGTCGATGAACCTACTAGAGAAGGTGCAAAACGTGATCAATTCTTGGGAAATAAGGCAGGGCAGGTGACTGAGGCTTCAGTCGGGGATAACTTTGGGGCCAGCTACCATAATTCTATTAGATTTAAAATAATGATTGAAAAGGATAGACCAGACCTAAAAGTTGAAGTTCTAAATTGGAGAAAGGACAATTTTGACGGAATTGGGCAAAAACCTTTGAAAGCTGATTGGGGGCAGATGTTCACAGGTAAAAGGATGGCTGGAACATTGGAACCTTCAGAAATGAGATAACGAGAATACAGAGAAAGTATATTCGTGTTAGGGTGAAAGGAAAGACCGGTAGGTATGGGGAATGCTGGATGACTAAAGAAAGTGAGGGTTGGTTACAGAAAAGAAGGAAGCATATGTAAGGTAGACAGGATATATCGAGTGAATAATTGAAAGAGTACAAAGGAAGTAGAAGTATTCTTAAGAGGGAAATCTGGAGGGAAAAAGGGGACATGAGATAGCTTTGGCAAATAGAATTAAGGAGAATCCAAAGAGTGTATGCCAATACATTAAGGACAAAAGGGTAACTAGAGAGAGAGTAGAGCCTTCAAATATCAGCAAAGTGGCCTTTGTGTGGAGCCGCAGAAAATGGGGGAGATACTTAATGAGTATTTTGCATCAGTTTAAACCGTGGAAAAGGATATGTAAGATATAGAGTGTAGGGATATAGATGGTGACAACTTGCAGAATGTCCACATTACAAAGGAGCAAGTGCTGGATGTCTTGAAACGCATAAAGGTGGATAAATCCTCAGGACCTGATCAGGTATACCCTAGAACTCTGTGGGAAGCTGGAAAAGTGATTGCTGCGCCTATTGTTGAGATATCTGTATCATTGATAGGGTTACAGGTGAGGTGCCAAAAGACTGGAGATTACCTAACATGGTGCCATTTTCAGAAGGGGGGTAAGGACAAGCCAACGAACTATAGACCAGTGAGCCTGACGTCGGTGGTGGGCACGTTGTTAGAGGGAATTCTGAGAGACAGAATGTACATATATTTGGTAAAGCAAGGACTGATTAGGGATAGTCAACATGGTTTTGTGTGTGATAACATAACGTCTCACAAGCTTGATGGAGTTTTTGAGGAAGTAACAAAGAGGATTGATGAGGGCAGAGCGGTAGATGTAATCTATATGGACTTCCTTTTTCGTTCGACAAGGCTCCCAATGGGAGATTGATTAGCAAGGTTCGATCTCACGGAATACGAGGACAACTTACCATTTGGATACAGAACTGGTTCAAAGGTAGAAGACAGATGGTGGTGGTGAAGGGTTGTTTTTCAGACTGGAGGCTTGTGACCAGTCGAATGGTACAAGGATCAGTGCTGGGTCCTCTATTTTTTGTCATTTACATAAATGATTTGGATGCGAGAATAAGAGGTACAGTGAGTAAATTTGCACATGACACCAAAATTGGAGGTGTAGTGGACAGCGAAGAGGGTTACATCAGATTACAACAGGATCTTGACCAGATGGGCCAATGGGCTGAGAAGTGGCAAATGGAGTTTAATTCAGATAAGTGGGAGTTGCTGCATTTTGGGAAGGCAAATCTTAGCAGGACTTATACCATTTGATGGTAAGATCCAAGGGAGTCTTTCTGAACAAAGAGACCTTGGAGTGCAGGTTCATAGCTCCTGGAAAATGGAGTCGCAGGTAGATAGGATAGTGAAGAAGGCGTTTGGTATGCTTCCCTTTATTGGTCAGAGTATTGAGGACAGGAGTTGGGAGGTCATGTTGCGGATGTACAGGACATTGATTCGGCCACTCTTGGACTACTGTGTGCAATTCTGGCTTCCTTCCTATGCGAAAGATGTTGTGAAACTTGAAAGGTTTCAGAAAAGATTTACAAGCATGTTGCCAGAGTTGGAGGATGTGAGCTATAGGGAGAGGCTGAACAGGCTGGGGCTGTTTTCCGTGGAGCCTCGGAAGTTGAGTGGTGAGCTAATAGAGGTTTACGACATTATGAGGGGCATGGATAGGGTAAATAGGCAATGTCTTTTCGGTCGGTGAGTCCAGAACTAGAGGGCATAGCTTTAGGGTGAGAGGGGAATGATATAAAAGAGACCTGAGGGGCAAATTTTCACACAGAGGCTGGTACGGATATGAAATGAGATGCCAGAGTAAGTGGTGGAGGCTGATACAATTGCAACATTTAAGAGGCATTTGGATGGGTATATGAACAGGAAGGGTTTGGAGGGATACGGGCCTGGTGCTGGCAGGTGGGACTAGATTGGGTTGGGATATCTGGTACGCATGGACGGGTTGGACCGAAGGATCTGTTTTCATGCTGTACAACTCTATGATTCTATGAATTAGCAATGCTGAATCTGGCTACCTTTAAAGCTACATATTACTTATATAAATTGACTTTATTTTTATTCCACAAACCCTATATTACCACTTCGTATTCTTAGAGATTTTCTGGATCTTCCTCCATGAAGATAGATGCAAAGCAGCTGGTTTATTTCTTGGCCATTTCCATGTTCTCCACAATAAACTCTCCTATCCCATTCCAAATTTCCACATTTTACCTTGCTTTTATTTTGTTTCCTTTCAAATATAGATCGTAGATTTGTGCAGTCTTCGTGGTCATGTTTATTAGCATGCATGTTCTCTTTTTGATTTCCTCATCAGTTTCATGGCCCTCCTATTCTGGATCGTCAATTACTGAGAATTCTTTGGTTTCCACAATGTCTGGAATTCTTCTGATGTCACTTTCTACGATTAATATAATCTTTAGTTTGTTATGTTAAAAATCATTAAGTCACATTCTCACTCTTTGGTGTTTTTACCTGAAAGAAAAACAGACGTATTTTTCAGTGTTTCTATCAATCTCCTGGTCTTGACCAGATAAATATAAGAAAACTGCAGGGGGACAGAGAAGAAATTGGGAGGGACCAGGTTAATATTTTTGCATTCTTGCTGGCCACAGGTGAGGTCACGGAGGACAGGAGAGTAGCAAATTCTGTGCCCTTATTTAAGAAAGGCTACAAAGAAAAACCTTGGATCAACAGATCAGTGAACCTAAAATCTAGTGGTAAGTAAGTCACTTGAGATGATTCTGACAGAGAAGATATACATGCATTTGAAAAGACAGGGTTTGATTAGGAGCAGTCAGCACGGCTTTGTGCATGAGAGATCGTGGCTCACAACGTTGACGAAGGCAGGGTGGTTGATGTAGTCTATGCGGATTTCAGTAAGGCCATCAATAACGTTCCACATGATATGCTGCTCTAGAAGGTTAGATCGCCTGGAATTGAGGGGGAGCTGGCAAATTAGATACAAAATTGACTTGATGGTGGGATGCAGAGGGTAATAGTGAAAGGATGCTTGTCGGACTGGAGGCCTGTCACTAGCGGAGTGCCTCAAGCGTCAGTGATGGGACCATTTCTCTTTGCAATATACATAATGGTTTCGATTAGAATGCATAAGACATGATTAGTAAGATTGTAAATGACACTAAAATATGTGGTATTGTGGACAGTGAGGAAGGTATTCACAAATTGCAGCAGGACCTTGATCAGCTGGGGACATGAGCCGAGAAATGGCAAATGTAGTCTTATATACATAAATGTGAGATCTTGCATTTTCGAAAGTCAAATCAAGGTTGGGATTGTCATGGTGAATAGTTGGGCTTTAAGAGGTGTAGTAGAACAGAGGGACCTTGGAGCTCAGGTGGATAGGTCTCTGAAAGTTGGTTTAGAGGTAGACAGGGTAGTGAAGAAGGCTTTTGGCACACTGGCCTTCATCCATCAGGGCATTGAATATTGAAGTTGGGGAGTCACGTTGCAGTTATACACGACGCTGGTCAGCCCATACTTGTAGCATTATGCTCAGTTTTGTTCACTTTGCTACAGGAAGGATGTTATTAAACTGGAAAGAGTGCAGAAGAAATTTACAAGTTTATTGCCAAGGATTCAATGGTCTGAGTGAAAGGAAGAGGTTGGGCAAGCTAGGACTGTTTACTTTAGTGTGTACGACACTGAGGGGGAGTCTTAGATAAATGTATCTGATCATGGGAGGCATGAATAAAGTGAATGCACTCAGTCTTTTTTCCCACTGTTGGGCAATCACAGACTAGAGGGTATCAGTTTAAAGTGAGAGGGTAAAGAATAAAAAGGAACCTGAGGAGCAACGTTTTTACACACAGGATGGTACCCATATGGAATGAGGTGCCAATATAAGTGGTTGAGGTGGGCACATTAAAAACATTTAAAAGGCATTTTGGCAAATACACGTATAGGAAAGGATTAGAAGGATACGGGGCAATGGCAGGGAAGGGGGATTAGTGTAGATGGACCTTTTGGTCGGAATGGACCACTTTGGACCGAAGGGCCTGTGTCTGTGTTGTAGGGCACTATGACTCTAAGAACCATTGTTTGTCTCCCACTGAATGCTATATTGTACTTCCCCAATTCACTGGAGCGAACCTGACCCGCTCGTCTCCAGGCTTCCATGATGTTTGACCAGAATGTTCACACGTTCTATATTGCATGCAGACGCCGTTTAAAATGCAACATATTAACGTCACTGTTCCTCAAAAGCTGCTTCTGAACAAGGTTAGTCATTAGTCCTCCTGACCACACAGCAACAAATCCAAACAAACATGGTCTCCAGTTTGTTTCACAACATACTCTTCAACCGACCTGATACGCATATGGATTTTTTTATTCACAGCATCAGAAGTCACTTAGTTAACGCAGTTTAGATATAACCTGAGACCATCCATTATTACTGCAGCATCCACGATTACTTGTTACTTATTCACAGAACGAGGGTGTTCCTGGATAATCAACATTTGTTGCCCATGTCTGAGGACAGTTAAAATTCAACAACATTGCTGTGGATCTGGAGTCACACGCAGGCCAGACCTGCTAAGGATAGCAGTTACCTTCCCGAAAGGGTATCAGTGAACCAGATGAGTTTTTCCAACAATCAACAATGGCTTGATGGTTATCATAGACCCTTGATTCCAGACACTTACTGAATTCAAATTCCACCATTTTCCATGGCAGGTTTAGAACCCAGATCCCCAAAACATTCCTTGTGTCTCTGGTTTAAGAGGTCAGCGGTAAAAACACGAAGCCATTGCTTCCCCTTGCATATCTAATTTCCATAGCATATGATGCAAACTATTTGCACAACAGTTTTGGTTTAGATATATAACACACCAATGTTTGCTTCTCTTTGCTATTTGTAAGATCCACCCAAACGGACGTTGTGGAATCTGAAGCACAGGGTTTGTGACGTTATTAGTGATAGACTTGGAAAAGACGTTCGGGGAGGCCCATCTTGACGCTGAGATGATCTGAAGAAATGTCCAGCAATACAGGACAAGCATAAATATCCTCCCCGTTCTGCCAGGATAAGAGTCACTGTATTCTCTCTGCTATCTCACACTCACTGTATATCTGTTATAGCACCTACCCCAGAACAAGGCTCAAGCGCTATCTCCAAATATGGCTCAAGCACTACCACTCTCATGATTGAATTCAGCACTTTTGCTCCCCCATGTTTTCTGTCAACGATGCAATACTCCCCTTCCCCAACACTAATAATGCTGCATGGATACAACACTGTGGCAGATTCCCTGAGGACACCTCACCATTTCACTCCCCTACCTACACCAGCACTAACAGCAGGGTCACCCACTCCCACCCTCACTCCCTCCCATCCGTTCCCTCCCAACCTTTCTCCTGGAATTGTATAGAAAGGGCCAAGTTGGGAGGTGGAGTGCCCGAAACTTGTCCCCTCAGCCCCCTCCCCCCACCATGTAGAAGGATCCTGCCCAGGCCAGAGAGGACATGGACACCTCATGTGGAGATTCAGAGCCATCCACGTTCCACCAACCGAATAAGAAGTAATGTCCAGGGAAGAGCAATTCCCAATTTAAACTCACTGTCAGTTCCAGCGCCAGCTCTCTCACTCCCAAAAGTACACATACCTCATTTCACAGAGATGCAAGCATAGAAATACACATAAGTATTGGCAAACTCCCCAATATTCTGTCACACACAACACATGCAAGCAAAGTGGCATGCACACACGTAGAGGCATACAGAGGCATATACAGTCACACACAAATAGGTGAGAACACAAATAGAAACACACAGGCTGACACACAGACAGTCAGACATAGACACACAAATACTCAAATAATAAGCACATGGACACACACAAATGCAGACACACAGAGACACAGACACCAGTGTCATTAAGACACAAATCGATTTTTTTTGGTTTATAAGGGGATCAAGGATTCTAGGGAGAAGGGTGGAGAATTTGGTTGAGGAACATATAAGAAATTATTGAACGGCATATCATTCTCAATGGGCCGAATGGCCTATTTTTCTTTATGCTCGTGTGGTGTTTTGCTACCATGTATTCTCTTCCTGAGACAGCAGCAAATGCTGGGTTTGATACATGTTTGATTAGAAAGACTCAGTGGTAATGTCTCTGTAACAGCCCCGAGGGTGGATTGAGGGAATAATACATGGGGTAGGGGCAGCAGTATATCTCTGTAACAGCCTCGAGAGGTGGATTGATGGCACAACACATGGGGTAGGTGCAGCAGTTGTCAACTTTGGAGAGCTGTATGTTTATGTCTATTTCTAATTATTATGTCCATATGTCTGAAAGGAGGTGGCGATTTGATGTTCGGTTAACAAATTTTTAAAATAACGGGTCCTGCAATGAAATAAGGATGTCCCTATAACTTTAGTGTTGTGCTATCTGTGGTGCCCTCACCCTCTGGGAACAGTGAAGACTCGGTTATCGAAGATATTCAAGGCTGAGCTGGACTGCTCTTTGCTGGACAGGAGAGTCAACGTTTATTGTGACGGATGGTCAGATACACCCAGATCAGCCATGAGCATTCTGAATGGTGCCACTGAATGGACATGTGTTGTGCCATCAATCCACCTCTCGAGGCGGTTACAGAGATATACAGCTGCCCCTACCCCATGTATTATTCCCTCAATCCAACCTCGGGCTGTTACAGAGACATACTGCTGCCCCTACTCCATGTGTTGTTCCCTCAATCAACCCCTCGAGGCTGTTAGAGAGATATTCTTCAGTCCATAACCCATGTGTTGTTTCCTTAATCCACCCCTCGAAGATGTTACACAGATATACTGCTGCCCCTACCCCCATGTGTTGCTCCCTCAATCCACTCTCCTAACTGTTACAGAGATATACTGCTGTATCTACCCCATGTATTATTCCCTCAATCCACCCTCGATGTTATTACAGAGATATGCTGCTGCCTGTACCCATGTGTTGGTCTCTCAATCCACCCTAGAGGCTGTTACAGAGTAGGATACCACACCATTCTGCCATGCAGGATCGTTACAATGAGATGAGAAGAGATCATTCTACCCCTCGAAAGAGTTATAGAGGAATGGAGTATTAAGTAATTCAGCTCGTTGAGTACATTACAAAGACCAATACGAGAGCATTTAACCCGCCTGAGCTGTTATATAGGGACAGGGAAGCTGTCACTAACATGAAATACGGATAAATGTTTATTTTCAGGTTGCAAATCTGTAACTAGATTAGTGCATCAGAGATCACTGGGGGCATCAATGATCAAGGATCTGGAAGAAGGGGACTGATTGGCTTGAAGCTCATTTAGCTTGTAAACCAAGATGGCCATTCAATACATCATGAAATGGATGTAGTGAGCGTGCAATGTGATATGGACAGGGAAGGTAAGTGAGCAAACCTTCAGCATAACGTGAGTTGTATACTTTGGTAGGAAGGATAGAACCGCAGGAAACAATTTAATTGAAGAGAGATTGCAGAACTCTGTGATACAGATGGTTTTTGTGCGCTAGGTACATGATTCATGTGAAGTTAGTCTGCAGATGCAGCAAGTAGTTTGAAAGATAAACGGAATGATACTGTTTCTGGCAAAGGGTATCGGGTTTAATCATGAATGGCTACTGCATCAGTACAGGGCATTCTTGCGGCTACATCTGATAGATTGTGTGCAATTTTGATGCCCTAAACTAAAAAAAGTACACTCTCTTTAGAAGATTTTCAAAGATGTTTCCCTTTACTCATTCCTGGAATGAAGCCCTTTTGGTCTGGAGTATTATCACTCTCAACCTCAGATGAGAAATCGAATTGATCCATACATGATTTTCAGAAAGTGTTATCAGCTGGATACTTGTTTTCTCTTGTCAGGGAGAATAAATCGAGAGAATTTTTTTTAGGACAAGGTGTATTGATATTAACACATTTATTATGAAGACATCAACAATTTTTTTTAAAAAATATGCAGATGCATATAAACATGTCATCAAATTACAAAGTGTGGACAATGTTTTGCTCATGAAAGGCACTGTGTACAACAACAGCAATGATGCTCCTGCATTATCAGACATTCCAGAGAATATTCAAGGAGATTGCACTTGGTCCAGTTTGATTTTCAGTTGACCTTATTGGATGGTTCAAAATAGCGAGGGAGAAAAATATTCCCTGCCTGAGAAACAGCAGCTGATTGATCCCCTTCTCTTATTTTGTTTCTCCTGACCACAAAATGTGAGACCATATGATTCCTGAGTCATCTTTACCACTCGAGAAAGATTCCCGATGAGGTTTTATTGGAATCTCTCCACTGTCTGAAGCAAAGGGCATTCAGCCTCACCCAACTGTTCCAGGAAGTAATCCCCAAGAAAATCAGCTTATGTAAATAGAAATTACAAAGGCGGAAAAAACAACATTTGGGACGCTCTATCATTTTACCATCGGTAATGAGTTCAACTTTCTGTGTCTCACATTTTGCTGGAAAATGACTCAGTCTGAGATGTATATTATTGGCCACATCTCAAAACTGGTTACATTTAAAATTTGTTTTAACCAGTGGACGAGTAGGGTTTGGAAAGGCATCGATGATCCTCCAACATTGGTCGGAACACCAACAAGAGATTCTCAAAGTGCTGTTCAAGTGGGAATTCTCTTCCCCTGAAGTGTGTGGTGTCTGGGTGTTTGCATTTATTTAAAGTTGTGTTTGTTCAACATTTGACAGTGAAGTGAACGTGGGAAAATAGTATACAGATAGAAAAGTGGTGTCGAGTCCACAATCAGACCAGCTAAGATCTTAGTGCGTGGTGGAGCAGTAACAAAGTATCTAATGATCAGCTCCTGCTCCTCTGTCGTATATTCCTATGTTAAATTCAGCTTCTAAAACCTATTGCAAGGAGCAGATGAAGGCTGCTTGCTCCAAGTTCTTGATCCACAGAAACACAGGATATCATTCAATCTCTGAAAATTGTCACACATGAATTGCTGTGAGTTAAAAAATGTTATTTGGAAATCCAAGCTGGGTTTGAAATACGCCTCCTGTCTCTTTAGAGTGTGCTTCATTTGTTGGTCATGGTCTAGACCCAGATTCATTGTGTATACAATCCCCATACCTCACCCAGAGATGACACACAAAATACTTTTCGCTCTCTGACTGCAACATTCAATAGTAGAATGAATGTCCAGGAGAATTACAACCACTGACTTTGCAATTACAGAATATGAGAACATAAGAAAAGGAGTAGGCAATTCGGACAATCCAGCCATTATATGTGATCATGGCTCATCTACTGTTGTCCTTAACTTTTCTTTAATGCCCTCTTAACCACAGCCCTTAGCTCTATCACCTGTCAAATATACATTGACCACCTCTTGAAATACGCTCAGTGATCTAGCTCTCCTAGCTCTCTACCCCAGATAAATCCTGATGTACACTACCCTCTGTGAGAAGAAATGACTCCATATTCCTACACTGCCACCTATTGATATGAAGAAGTGCTGAACACAGGGACTCAGGAAAGAGTGAACGGCCCTGATATCAAGGCAATATTTGACTGAGGATCTCATCGGGACCCCCGACTTATTTGAGCTGAATGGCAATCAGGTGTACCCTCCCCACTGGTCTAGGTCTTTCAGAGCACAAAGAAAGATGTTTGTTGTTGGTGGCCGACAATCCTCTCCGTCCTGAGACATCTCTGCCGGAGATCCTCAGAGCAGCTACCTTGGTACAAATACCTTCAGCTGCTTCGTCAGTGTCTACGCTTCCTCCCCACTCCCCCGGCCCCACCCACGATAAGATCAAAAGTGGGGTTGGTCACTGAAGATCACACAATGTTCAGAACATTTTCTCACCCCTCAGCTCCTGCATCGGTCTTGTGTCCACGTGCAGCAGGACCCGGACAACATTCAGATTTGTGCTGTTAAAGTGTGGTAACATTCACGTAACAGCATGGCCAGACACTGCACATTTCCACAGTTAAAGATGAGCTCATTCAGCATCTACAGCAGGTTACACATGGATATGTGAAAGCCATTCAGCCCATTGAAACAACTGAACAAGAAGAGGGACAGCCCATTTAATACTCCTGCCTGTTACACATGAAACAAAGGAGTCTGGTCAGTACATCGAGTTGTTAAACTGGAACAGGCCTTGCCAAATTAGCCCCTTAAACTTATCCCATGGGACCAGAAGAAGGCCATTCAGCTCCTCAAGACGCTTATACAGGAACAGCAGGGTGTCCTTGATGCTGCAGCATGACAAACCAATGAAACAGAGACTGCACTGATAGAGATCTCCATGATGTTATTCATGGCTCTATTGTTTGTGGAACGTGTGCGGCTTTGACATGTTTTTCTGGCAGTGAAGAGGGAAGCCTGATGTTTTGTGCCAAGTCTGAAGGAGTCAGCTTCCATCTCCGAGAAGACAGATCCATGTTCACTGAGGACGTCAGAAGGTGGTGGCAATAGTTAACTCTTTTAGAATGAAGGTATTGTGGCTGCTGTCGGGATTGTGAAAAACAAGACGTTCATTGCAGGATCACACACCAATCGAACTGTATTCATGTGGGGAGAGTTTACTCAAAAGCCTGGACATCTCTCTCTCAATCGAAATGGGGAGTGAGGGTGGGTGAGGGAACGTTCTCAGAGGCACTTACACTGTTGAGAATCATTTAGTCCAAGTGAAAAAGAACAAGCCGTTGAATTTATCACCATATAAGTGTCTGTTTAGAACATCCATCCCACTCTAAGTTCCATGCAAACACCTCTAATTCTCTCACAGCTCTACAGATTAATCTTCAAAAACTCATCATTGTACATTAATCCCAGGGTTGAGTCCGGTGAAACCCCATTGCACTCTTTCTGTGGCAAGGAGATTACTCCTTATAAAGGAGAGAAAACTTGTCCTCAATACCTCAAATAATGCCTCAATAACACTCTCAGGGTTGATCACAATAATTCTTTTCCCTCACTTATACTCGAACAACAATTTGGGTTCCAACCCACCTGCTGAATTTCTCAAAGGGAGAGGATGGAGTCAGAGGTGAGGGAGTGTAGTTTCGCACCCAACCTGGATTGACTTTGAACATTGTCTAATAAAATTATAATTGAAGACACCCCTTTACAGTCTGGAGCAGACTTGGCAGCAGAATGGAGTGTGAACCAACTCTCATCTTTATTGAGATAAAGTGGAGACGTTTATCTGTTATGAAACACACTACACGGAAACCTTAGAGAGGTATTTACAGTTCAGTGCAGGTTATACTGCTCATTGTTAATCACTACAAATTTCAAAGTAAACCGTGAAGAATTCTGGGTAATCAAAGATGGAGGACGGGAAAAATGGCTGCAACAGGCTGCTCCTTTTTTGAAGTATTTGAGGTGTTGGGGGTGATGTCTTCCAATTCCAGAAACAGCAATGACTGTTTTATATGCTGTTGCATTGTTTTGGAACTTGGGGAAAATTACGTCAAACAACAGTACTTTTAAAAGGGAGAGGAATAGACAAAGGCAGCACATGGTGAGTTCAGTGCAGGAGAGAGAGAGAGAGAAAGAAATCCACACAGCTAACTGACACAGCAGTGTATCTGCGCAGTTACTGCCTTTGCTGTTTGAATTCATGTATCGCTGGACATCGGAGTGCATCTGGGAAAATTAACAGTGAAATTCACAACTGATCTTGGAGGCACCTATCTGGGAGAGGTCACAACACAGGGACAGAAAAGTGAGTAGATTAAAGTGTGGCCTTGTGGCCTTACTGTAAATTTGCAATAGTGAATAGAGTTGATTCTTTCTTGTTTTTGTTGAGCTATGTCTCCTGATTAAACTTAAAAAATATAAGTTATAAGTATCAAGATAGCCTGGAGAAGTGTTTTGTAGAGGAATAAGACAGTGCTACTTTCTGAGCCTGTCGATTGGAAGAAACAAAAATGACCCTCAGTAGACTGACCTGCTCTTCCTGTCGGATATGGGAGCTAAGAGAGAGTTTACATGTTACTGAAGGTTATATCTGCAATAAATGCTGTTGGTTGTAAATCCTATCAGATCGAATAGAATGGTTGGAGCGATGGTTAGAGGCAATGAGGAATTTCCAATAGCAAAGGGATGTGATGGATGGAAGTGAAAGGAAGGGAGAAAAGTCCCAGATAAAGTCACATAAATGGGTTAATTCTAGGAAAAGAAAGAGAGGCAGCCAAGTAGTGCCAGAGTCTTCTGTGGCTATCCCCATTTCATGCAGGTATGCTGTTTTGAAAAATGTAGGGAGTGATGGATTCTCAGGGGAACGTGGCACAAACAGCCACGTTTCTGGTATTGATTCTGGCTCTAAAACAATGATGGTACATCAGGTTCCAATAGATCGATTGTTTTAGGGCACTCTCTCGTCCGAAGTGCAGACAGAGGTTCCTGTAACCAGCAGCGAAAAATCAAAATGGTGTGTTGCATCCCTGGTGCCAGGATAAATGATGTCTCAGAGAGGGTGCAGAATGTTCTAACGGGGGAGAGGGGCCAGCAAGAAGTTATTGTACACATTGGAACTAACGGCCAAGCAGGGACAATGTTGAGATTCTGAAGCGAGATTACAAAATTAGGCAGTCATTTAAAAAGTAGGTCCGATAGATGAGTAATATCTGGATTACTCCAGGTGCGCCAAGCTAGTGGGGGCAGGAAGAGGATGCATGGCTGATGAGCTGGTGTGTGGGAGAAGGACTCATATTTTTGGATGATTGGAATCTCTTTTGTGGCAGAATTGACCTGAACAAGAAGAACAGATTGCACCTAAATTGAAAGGGGACTAATATACTGGCAGGGAAATTTGCTAGAGCTGCTCGGGAGGATTTAAGTTAGTAAGATGTGTCGATGGGACCCAGGGAGATAGTGAGCAAAGATTTGAGACTGGTACAGTTGAGTAAAGAAGCTAGTCAAACAGTCAGGGCAGGCAGGAAAAAGCAGAGAACAAGGTAGGACTGATAAATTAAACTGCATTTATTTCAATGCAAGAGGTCTAACAGGGAAGGTAGATTAATTCCGGCGATCATTAGGAACATAGCACTGGGATATCATAAGTATGACAGAAACATGGCTCAGGGATGGACAGGATTGGCAGGTTAATGTTCCAGGTTACAAATGCAAAAGTAAGGACAGAAAGGGAGACAAGAGAGGAGGAGTTGTGGCTTCTTTTGATAAGGAATAGCATTACAGTTGTACTAAGGAAGTATAGTCCCGGAAATACATCCAGGGAAGTTATTTAGGTGGAACTGGGTAATAAGAAAGGGATGGTAACCTTATTGGGATTGTATTAGGCACCCCTAATAGTCAGAGGAAAATTGAAAAAACAAATTTGTCAGGAGATCTCAGTTAATTGTAAGAATAAAAGGATGGTTATGGCAGGGATTTAAAATTTACAAACATAGACTGGGATTGCCATAGTGTTAACGATTTAGATGGAGAGGAATTTGTTAATTGTGTACTAGAACATTTTCTGATTCAGTATGTGCATGTACCTACAAGAGAAAGTGCAAAACCTGACCGACTCTTCGGAAATAAGACAGGGCAAGTGACTGACGTGTCAGTCGGGGAGCACTTTGGGGCCTGAGACAATAATTCTATTAGCTTTAAAATAGTGATGGAAAAGGATAGACCAGATCTAAAACATGACATTTTAAATTGGAGAAAGGCCAATTTTGATGGAATTAGACAAGAATGTTTAAAAGCTGATTGGAGGAACATTTTCGAGGTAAAGGGACGGCTGGAAAATGGGAAGCCTTCAGAGATGAGATAAAGAGAGTCCAGCGAAATTATATTCCTGTAAGGGTGAAAGGAAAGGCTGGTAGGTACAGGGAATGCTGGATGATCAAAGGAATTGAAGGCTGGTTAAGAAAAAGAAAGAATCATATGTCAGGTATCTAAAGGATAGATCGAGTGAATCCTCATAAAAGTATAAAGGCAGAAGGAGTATACTTAAGAGGGAAATCAGGAAGACATGAAGGGGACACAAGATGGATTCGACAAATAGTGTTAAGGAGAATCCAAAGGGTTTTTACAAATACATTAAGGAGAAATGGGAAACGAGGGAGGGAATAGGGCCCCTCAAAGATCAGCTGGCAGCCTTTGTGTGGAGGCCGAAGGAAATGGTGAGATACTAAACGAGTATTTTGCGTCAGTATTTATTGTGGATAAGGACGTGGAAGATATAGAATGCAGGGATGCAGATGGTGACATCTTGAAAATGTCCATAATACAGAGGAGGAAGTGCTGGATGTCTTAAAACGAAAAAAACTGGATAAATCCCCAGGACCTGATCAGGTGCACCCGAGAACTCTGTGGGAAGTAACAAAAAGTGATTTCTGGGCCTCTTACTGAGATATTTATATCATTGATAGTCACAGGTGAGGTGCTAGAAGATTGGAGGTTGGCTAACATGTTGCCACTGTTTAATAAAGGTGGTAAGGACAAACTAGGGAACGATAGATCGGTGAGCCTGACATCTATGGTGTGCAAGTTGTTGGAGGGAATCCTGAGGGATAGGATATGCATGTATTTGGAAATGCACCGACTGCTTCGGGATGGTCAACATGGTTTTGTGCGAGGGAAATTATATCTCACAAACCTGATTGAGTTGTTTGAAGAAGTAACAAAGAGGATTTATGAGGGCAGAGCAGTGGACATGATCTATATGGACTTCAGGAATGCGTTCGACAAGGGCCCGCATGGGAGATTGATGAGCAAGATTAAATTTCATGGAATACAGGGAGAACTAGCCATTCAGACACAGAACTGGCTCAAGGGTAGATGGCAGAGAGTGGTAGTGGAGGGTTGCTTTTCAGTTTGGAGGCCAGTGACCAGTGGAGTTCCACAAGGATTGGTGCTGGGCCCACTACTTTTCATCGTTAATATAAATGATTTGGATGTGAGCTTAAGAGGTACAGTTAGAAAGTTGCAGATGACAACTAAATTGGAGCTGTAGTGGACAGTGAAGAAGGTTACGTCCGATTACATTGGGATGTTGATCAAATGGGCTGAGAAGTGGCAGGTGTCGTTTTATTTAGCAAAATGTGATGTGCTGCATTTGGGGAAAGCAAGCCTTAACAGGACTTATACACTTAATGGTAAGGTCCTGGAGAATGCTGCTGAACCAAAGGTCCTTGGAGTTCACGTTCATAGCTCCGTGAAAGTGGAGTCGAAGGTAAATAGGATAGTGAAGAAGGTATTTGGTAGGCTTTTCTTTATTGGTCAGAGTATTGAGTACAGGAGTTGGGAGGTCAAGTTGAGGCTGTCCAGAATATTGTTTCGGCCACTTTTGGAATATTGCATATAATTCTGGTTTCTTTCCTATTGAAGGATTTTGTGAAACTTGAAATGTTTCAGAAAAGATTTACAAGGATGTTGCCTGGGATGAAGGATTTGAGCGAGAGCGAGAGGTTGAATACGCTAGTGCTGTTTTCCTTGAAGCGCCACTAGCTGAGTTGTGACGTCATAGAGGCGTATAAGTTCATGAGGAGCATGGATAGGCTACATAGACAAGGTCATTCTCCTGGGGTAGGGTAGTCCAGAACTGGAGGGCAACGGTTTAGGGTGAGAGGGGAAAGATATGATGGAGACATAAGGGTAAACTTTTCCATGCAGAGGGTGGTGTGTGCGTGTATGGAATGAGCTGCCAGAAGAAGTGGTGGAGCCTGGTATAATTGCAGCATTTAAAAGGCATCTGAATGGGTATATCTATAGGAAGGGTTTGATGGGATATAGGCCGGATGTTGGCAGGTGGGACTAGATTGGATTGGGATATCTGATAACATGGACGAAGGGTCTCAGTCCATGCTGCACATCTCTATGACTCTATGACTCAGACAGTAATTTATAGTTCAGTCCGGGTTTTACTGCTCATGTCAATTACTCCAAATTACAGGGTAAACTCAGACAGCTATTTACAGTTCAGTGCAGGGTGTACTACTCATTTCAATAACTAATAACTACAATGTAAAATCAGATATCTATTACACTTCCGTACAGGGTATACCGCTCATGTCAATAACTACAAGCTGCAGGGTAAACTCAGACAGATACTTAAGTTCAGTGCATGGTTACCGCTAATGTTAATAATTACAAACAAGAAAGCAAAATCAGAGAGCTATTTACAGTTCATAGAACATAGAACATAGAACAATACAGCGCAGTACAGGCCCTTCGGCCCTCGATGTTGCGCCGATCAAAGCCCACCTAACCTACACTAACCCACTATCCTCCATATACCTATCCAATGCCCGCTTAAATACCCATAAAGAGGGAGAGTCCACTACTGCTACTGGCAGGGCATTCCATGATCTTACGACTCGCTGAGTGAAGAACCTACCCCTAACATCAGTCCTATATCTACCCCCCCTTAATTTAAAGCTATGCCCCCTTGTAATAGCTGACTCCATACGCGGAAAAAGGTTCTCACTGTCAACCCTAATCATCTTGTACACCTCTATCAAATCACCCCTAAACCTTCTTTTCTCCAAAGAAAACAACCCCAAGTGCCTCAGCCTTTCCTCATAGGATCTTCCTACCATACCAGGCAACATCCTGGTAAACCTCCTCTGCACCCGTTCCAGTGCCTCCACATCCTTCCTATAGTATGGCGACCAAAACTGCACACAATATTCCAGAAGCGGCCGCACCAGAGTCTTATACAACTGCAGCATGACCTCAGGACTCCGGAACTCAATTCCTCTACCAATAAAAGCCAGTACGCCATATGCCTTCTTCACTGCACTATTTACCTGGGCGGCAACTTTCAGAGATCTGTGTACATGGACACCAAGATCCCTCTGCTCTTCCACACTACCAAGTAGTCTACCATTAGCCCAGTAATCCATCTTTTTATTACTCTTACCAAAGTGAATCACTTCACACTTAGCTACATTGAACTCCATTTGCCACCTTTCTGCCCAGCTCTGCAGCTTCTCTATATCCCGCTGTAACCTGCCATATCCTTCCTCACTGTCTACAACTCCTCCGACTTTCGTATCATCCGCAAACTTGCTCACCCAACCTTCTAACCCTTCCTCCAGGTCATTTATAAAAATGACAAACAGCAATGGTCCCAAAACAGATCCTTGCGGAACACCACTAGTGACGGCACTCCAAGATGAATCTTTGCCATCAACTACTACCCTCTGTCTTCTTCCAGAGAGCCAATTCCTAATCCAAACCTCCAACTCACCCTCAATGCCATATCTCTGTATTTTCTGCAGTAGCCTACCATGGGGGACCTTATCAAACGCCTTACTAAAATCCATATATACTACATCTACCGCTTTCCCCTCATCTACCTCCTTCGTCACCTTCTCAAAGAATTCAATAAGGTTTGTGAGGCACGACCTGCCCTTCACAAAACCATGCTGACTATCCTTGATCACATCATTCTTATCCAGATGTGCATAAATCCTATCCCTTATAATTCTCTCTAAGACTTTGCCCACAACAGTTCAGTGCAGGGTGTACTACTCATTTCAATAACTAATAACTACAGTGTAAAATCAGATCATGTCAATAACTACAAACTGCAGGGTAACTTCAGACAGATATTTATGTTCAGTGAAGGGTATATCGCTAATGTTAGCAATTACAAACAAGAAAGAAAAATCGGAGAGCTATTTACAGTTCAATATAGTGTATACTGCGCATGTCAATAATGACAAACTGCAGGGTAAATGCACACAGACACTCACAATTCATTGTAGGATATACTGTCCATGTTAATAGCTAGAAAGTACAGTGTAAACTCAGACAGCTGTTCACTGTTCAGTGCAGCTTACACTGCTTATGTCAATAACGACCAGCTACAGGATAAACTCAGACAGCTACTTACAGTTCAATGCAGGATGCATTGCACATGTTAATAACTTCAAACTACAAGGTAAACTCAGAGAGCTATTTACAGTTTAGTGCAGGTTATACTGCTCATGTTAATAACCAAACATTACAGGGTACACTCAGACAGCTACTTACAGTTCAATGCAGGATGCATTGCACATGTTAATAACTTCAAACTACAGCGTAAACTCAGAATTCTATTTACAGTTCAGTGCAGGTTATACTACTTATTTCAACAACTAATAATTACAGTGTAAAATCAGACATCTATTTACACTACAGTGCAGGGAAATCTGCTTATGTCAATAACTGTAAACTACAGTGTAAACTCAGACAGCTATTTACAGTTCACTGCAAGTTATATCGGTCATGTCAATAATTAAATATTTATAGAGTAAGTTCAGTGAACTATGTACAGTTCAGTGCAGGGTATACTCCTTATGTTAATAACTATAAAGAACAGTGCATACACAGACAGCTATTTACAGTTCACTGCAGATTACACTGCTCATGTCAACAAAAACAAAATACAGAGTAAAATCACAGATCTAGTTACAGTGCAGTGCAGGTTATACTGCACCTGTCAATAACTACAAACTACAGGGTAAATTCAGACAGGTATTTATAGTTCCGTGCAGGATATACTGCTTATGTTATTAACTACAAACTACATGGAAAACTCAGAGAGCTAGTTACATTCCAGTGCAGGGTATACTGCTCATTTCAATACCTACAAACTGCAGGCTAAACTCAGACAGGAATTTACAGCTCAGTGACCGCTGAAGCCAGGCACCAACTCGAAGACACCTCCTCTTACCGTCCCCTCGACCATGACCTCACCCCCATCACCAAACCATCATTTCCCAGACCATACAGTTGAGGGCATATACCACCTACAGCTTCCAACCTCATAGTTCGGGCACCCCGCACTGCCCGATTCTACCTCCTACCCAAGTTCCACAAGCCGAACTACCCTCGCCGCACTATCGTCTCAGCCTGCTCCTGCAGCACTGAACTCATCTGCAACTACCTCGATACTGTCCTATACCCCTGGTCCAGGAAATTCCCACATACATTTGGGACACCACCTATGCGCTCCACCTCATCCAAGACTTCCGTTTCCCCGACCCCCAAGGTCTCATCTTCACAGTGGACAATAAGTCCCTCTACACCTCCACCGACATTGACCAGGGCCTCCAAGCCCTCCGTTTCTTCATCTCCCTATATCCCCACCAGTACTCTTCCACTGACACCCTAATTCGTTTGGCTGAACTGATACTCAAACTCAACAATTTCTCCTTCAAACCAAAGGTATAGCCATGGACGCCAACTGGGAGAAAGTGAGGACTGCAGATGCTGCAGATCAGAGCTGAAAATGTGTTGCTGGAAAAGCGCAGCAGGTCAGGCAGCATCCAAGAATCGACGTTTCGGGCATCAGCCCTTCTTCAGTGCCCGAAACGTCGATTCTTGGATGCTGCCTGACCTGCTGCGCTTTTCCAGCAACACATTTTCAGCATGGACCCCAACTATGCCTGTCTCTTTGTTGGCTACCTAGAACAGTCCATCTTCCGGTGCCACACTGGTACCAATCCCCACCTCTTCCTCTGCTACATTGATGACTACATCAGCGCTACACGGTACTCATGCGAGGAGGTTCAGCATTTCATCAACTTCACCAACATATTGCACCTCCACCTAAAATTCACCTGGATCATCGCAGGCACTTTCTTCCCCTTCCTAGACCTCTCCATCTCCATCCACGAGGACCAAATCAACACTGACATATTTTTTACAAACTCACTGACTCCCACAGCTATTTGGATTATGCCTCCTCCCACCCTCCCTCATATAAAAATGCTATCCCGTATTCACAATTCCTCCACCTTTGCGGCATCTGCTCCCAGTTCCATCACAGATCACACAAGATGGCCTATTTCTTGTTCGACTGAAATTTGCCCTGCCACACAGTTGACGATGCATCTCATCCAGCCCCCGCATCTTCGCCTTTGAAACCCACCCCTCCAACCTAAACAAGGGCAGAAATCCCCCAGTCTTTACCTTCCACCCCAGCAACCGCCACATAAATCGCATCACCTGCTGACATTTCTGCCACCGACAAATGGACCCCACCACCAGGGATATATGTCCCTTCCCACCCCATCCGATTTCCGCAAAGACCTTCGCTCCGCTTCCAGATGGTCAGGTCCATGCCCGTACCAACACACCCACCCCTCCTGGCACCTTCTCCTGCCACTGCAGGAATTGCAAAACCTGCGGCTACACCTCCCCCCATCTCTGTCGAAGGCAACAAAGTGGCGTTCCACATCCATCAACGTTTCAACTGCACCTTCACACGTCATTTATTGTAGCTGTTGGTCCCGATGCATTCTCCTCTCCATTGGGGAAACTGGATGCCATCACGAAGCTTGCTTCAGGGAACATCTCCGGGATACCCACACCAATCAATCCCACTGTCCCGTGGCTGAACATTTTAACCCCGCCTCTCACTCTGGCGAGGACATGCAGGTCCTGGGCCTCCTCCATCGCCACTCCCACACTCCATCGCCACTTCCTCCTATGCCTGGAGGAAGATCGCCTTATCTTCCTCCTTGGAACACTTCAACCTCAGGACAGCAATGTGGACATCACCAGTTTCCTCATTTCCCCTTCCCCCACTTACCCCAGTTCCAACCTTCCAGCTCAGCACCGTCCTCATGACCTGTCCCATCTGCCAATCTTCCTCTCCACCTATCCGCTCCACCCTCCTCTCTGACCTATCACCTTTACCACACCTCCATCCACCTATTGCACTCTCAGCTACCTTCTCCCCAGCCCCACCCCACGCCATCCCCTTTGTCTCTCCACCCCGAGGCTTCCAGCCTCATTCTTGAAGTAGGGATCCAGCCTGAAACGTCAATTTGTCTGCTCCTCGGACGCTGTCTGACCTGCTCTGCTTTCCCAGCAACACACTCTCAACTCTGATCTCCACCATCTGCAGACCTCACTGTCTCCAAATATTTGACTTATTAATCCCAGCTACAGAGACACCAGCAAGTTCGCATTTGGGAGAAACTTTTCAGCTGCTCCCACGTTGGATCGAATTAACTCGTTCATCCAATCGGCTAACACACCAAAGTGTTCACAATGGAGAAAGAACATTTCCTTCCTCGATGTGTGGGAAGGGATTAAATCAGTCATCCTCTAGACTGAGACACCAGCAAGTTCACACTGGGGTGGGGGGCTGGATATTGTTCACCTGCTTCCAGGGATTCATCCAGTCACCCAGACTACTGAGACCACTACTGAGTTCACACTGCGAAGAAACCAACACATCTGCTCTATGTGTTGGAAAGAATTCAGTTAGGGATCCAACCAAAGGATACCCCAAGGAATTCACACTGGAGAGCGAAACCGTTCACTTGCTCCACGTGTGGGAATGGATTCACTCAGATAATCCACCTCTGTATACAATGGTGAACTGACAATGGGAATACACCATTCACCTGTTCTGTGTGTAGAAAGGGATTCAGTCAGGTATTTAACCTGCTACCACACCAGCGAATTCACACTGGAGAGAGACCATTTAGTGGCTTTGATTGTAGGAAAGCATTCATTTTGTCGCCCAAACTGCTGAGATGCCAGCGAATTCATAAGTGGGCACAGTGTAGGGTTTTATTTTCTTTTATTTACACCGAGTAATTAAAAATGGTCTTTGGCAGTTAAGATGTTAACACAATTGTGTATCTGGAAGACCTGGTTTTAGAAATAATCAACATTGTGTTGTATACAGACACATTCTTATTGGGTAAAGTTAATCAATCTACACAGTGTGTGAACAGGGATGTCTGGTTCATCAGGAATGCTAAAATACCCAGGAGTTCATTGAGTGATAGCAGGAGGTGGATATTGAACTCATTAACATCCATTCCAAACAATGCATTCTGGGGTTTGTTTCTGATGATGTTTGGAAACACCGTCAGTCTGCTTATCTTATGGAGACAAAAACAATGTTGATCAGATTTCTGTTAAATACGTGGCAAACAAGTCGATATCATATCTCAAAAGCAACTCTTTTTCTTCTGAAGGTCTTTCCATCTCACTCTGAAATCAGCTTCAACATTTTCTTTCTGAAAAGCCGTTCAGGATTTCAATAAATCTATTTAGTGGAAGAAATTCTCGTCCAATCTTTTCTTAATCATTCACTAATGGGTTTGAAGCTCTAACTAAAATTATTGATTAACGCAAAAGAGGGAATTTCCCTGTTTCCCTGATTTGGACACTTCAGCCCTCACGTTATGTGAAAATCGCTTTTGTTCACTTTTAAACTTGCATAGTTCTGGTCCAGAATTTTCAAATCTCATGAATAAACTCATTAATTCTCTCGATCATCCCAATGAAACCGTTTGCATCTTTTCTGATGTTTTTATGTCTCAGTAAACCATGTTCCTGGGCTTTCTAATATCATGCTATCCAGGAAGCAGTATCTGTTCCCTTCCTAACATCTTCACATGTCTTTGGTGGAGAATGAAGACAAGGATTACAGACAATGCTGCCTCTGAGGGTGACCTAAAGATTTTACAGTTACACTATGAACTCTTTGCTTTTTAAATACGAGTTTTCTTTTTATAAACTCTAATTAGGTAAAGTATTATCTATCTAGTTCATGAACATTGTATCCATGGAGATGAAAATTATCTATCACTTCTTTTATTCTTCCATGGAATGTTCGAAAGGTTTGTAAGGCCAACATCTCTAAAACCCCGTGCCCTGAGTGAGTCTCAGCTATTTCAAAAGGCGACTGAAGTTCAAATACCTCATCGTGGATCTACAGTCATTCCAGTGCAGACTGATTCTGGACAGTGAATACCATCACCAAAGGACACCGTGGATCAGAAAGCAACACTTTCCATATAGTAATTGTCGTAGCTATTGTGCATCGTATTTCCGTGTTCTTGCCCACTTTGTTCATCACTTCATGTGTACCTGTATTGAGTTCTACTGCATGATTAATTTTTGAATAGAGACAATCCCTTCACGTCTTATTCGAAACTCCATGGAGCATTGAATAATTGTACACATCCGCTTCCAGAGGACATTACTGGGATGAATCAGTGATCATTCCCCACGTATCCTAAAAGGCAAGGATTTCCTTCTCCAGTTTAGGAGATCGTTACAGCACCGAGCCCCATACGTGTGTTCATGAAAACCAAATCAGTTGCAGCAAGATTTTCAGGCTAAGATTTTGCAATCTGCTTGCATTGGTTGTCCCAAAAGTTAGTTTCCACATTGTGGTATGTTTTTTGAATGATAGCATTTTCTGAATCTTCAGCAATGACATTTCAATTTTGTCAGAGCACTATCATTCGCTGTTCTATCTTTCCCTTATGGTTCCCAGTTTAATATCCTGTATTTTTGAAGTTTTTATACTTTTTCATCCACTTCAATTAATCTCGCTCCTGCTTACAAATCCGAGAGAATGCCATAATTTTGTTAATTTATATATAGCGCAGCTGTCGGCCGTGGTGACCAAGTGGAAAGGCATTGGTCACGTGAACCAAGTAGCAGTATGCAGACTGGTGGAATCTGGCCATCCTTTCACAGTCACATTTAAAACATTTAAGATAATCTTTAGCCAAATCATATTGGCAGAAAATAAGGGAAAAAAACGAAAGAACTGCCGATGATGAAAACCAAACAGAGGTTGCTGGAAAGGTTCAGAACGTCTGGCAGCATCTGTGGAGGGACGGATCCAGTGGATCTGAAACGTTAACTGTGATTCATCTGCACATATGCTGCCAGCTTTGCAGAGGTTTTACAGAAATTTCTGTTTTTGTTTCAGATTGGCAGATGTTCCGACACGTTATGAGAACAGGGCTTTCTAGAAAAAACAGACAGCACGGACCTGGTAGTGTGACATGAGATAGGAATAATGAATAAGTCGCGAGTGTGGTATTGGAAATGCACAGGAGGTGAGGCAGAATCCGAGGAGCAGGAGAATTGACATTTCAGGCATAAGGTCTTCATCAAGAATGAGGTTTGTGAGTCGGCCTGAGGGACACTGTTGAAGCCAGGTGCCTACTCGCAGACAGCCCCTCTTACTGCCTCCAATCACAACCTCACCTTCCATCAACAAACCATCATCCCCCAGACCATCCACAAGCTCAACACCCCTGGGGATCTCCTATCCACAGGCTCCAAACTCATTGTCCGTTATCCCCGCACTGACCAATTCTACCTCCTTCCTCATATTCACAAAACGGACTGCCCCAGTCGACCCCTTGTCTCAGCCTGCGCCTTTACCACCGGACTCATCTCTTCCTACCTCGACACCATCTTGTCTCCCCAGTCCAGGAAATCCCCATCTACGTTCTTGACACCCTCTATGCACTTCACCGCCTCCAAGATTTTCGTTTCCCTGAATCCCAACGTGTCATCTTCACGATGGACATCCAGTCGCTGTGCAAATGCATTTGCCAAGACGAAGGTCTCCAAGTCCTGCATTTCCACATGTCACGCTGTTCCAACCTGTACCCTTCCAATGACACGCTCATCCATCTGGCTGAACTGGTCCACACACTTAACAACTTCTCCTTCAAATCCTCCCACTTCCTCCAAACCAAAGGGATAGCCATGGGCACCTGCATGGGATCCAGCTATGCCTGCGCGTTTGTCAGATATGTGGAAATGTCCATCTTCCCCACTTACACAGCTCCCATACTCCACCTGTTGATGAATGTATTGGCGCCACTTTGTGCTCCCACGAGGAGGATGAACAGTTCACCAACTTTACCAATACCTTCCACCCGGACCTCAAATTCACCTGGATAATCTTGGCAACTTTCATCCCCTTCCTGGATCTCTCCATCACCATCTCTGGCGACTGAATAATCACAGACATACACTACAAGCCCACCGACTCCCCCAATTACCTAGACTGCACGTCCTCCCACCCTATCTCATGTAAAAAACGCCATTCCTTATTCCAAATGCCTCCACAACATCTGTTCCCAGGATGACAAATTGCACCTCAGAAAAACCCAGTTGGTCTCCTTCGTTCAAGATCGCAAATTCCCTTCCCACGTGGTTGACGATGCCTTCCAGTGCATCTACTCCATTTCACCACCACCACCACCCTTGAACTCCTTCGCTCCCAATGCAACAAGCGCAGAACCACCTGGTGTTCACCTTCCACCCCACCAACCTCTGCATAAAATGCATCATATCCCGCCACTTCTGCCAACTCCAAACAGACCCCACCAACAAAGATATATTTTCCTTCCCACCCCTCAGCAGTCTGAAAAGACCATTCCCTCCATAATGCGCTCATCAGGTCCACACCACCTCCCCACCAGCCCACGTCACTCTCCTGGCACCGTTCCCTGCCACAGCAGGAAGGCTGAAACCACACCACTCTCCTCATCTCAGTCCAAGGCCCAAAGGGATCCTTGCACATCCATTGTAAATTCACCTGTACCGCAACCAACATCATCTACTGCATTCGTTGCAAACATTGTGGTCTCCTCTACATCGGGTAGCCAGGACATCTTCTTACTGATCATTTCAGACAACATTTCTGCGATGCCCGCACCCAACAACCCCAACACCCCATGATTGAACACTTCAAATCCCCTCCCCACTCCATCAAAGACGAACCAGTCCTGGGGCCCCTTCACCGCCAAACCATTACCATCCAACGCCTGGAGGAGGAACGCCACATATTCCTTCTTGGGACCCTAACACCAAACAAGATAACAGTAGATTTGAACAGCTTCCTCATTTCCCCTCCCCCCAAGCCCAAGCCTTCAACTCGACACCACCCTCTGGACCCATTTTCTCACTGCCCCCTCTGACGTATCACCTTCTCCCTCACCTTCATCCATCCATCGCTTTCCCAGCAATCTCCCCCCAACCCCACACCCCTACCATTTATCTTTCAGCCCCAACTCACAAACCTTATTCCTGTTGAAGGGCTTATGCCTGAAACATGAATTCTCCTGCTCCTCGGATGCTGCCTGACCTGCTGTGCTGTTCCAACACCACATTCCCGAGTGTGCTCTCCAGCAAATGCAGTCCTAACTTTCTCCTAGGAATAATCAATTACCTCAGAGTGAAGGTGCCCCGGGATTGCAGTGATCAAAGTGTGACTAAGTTTTGCGTTTACTTTGGGTGAGGCAGGCTGGATCTGAGACGAGCGCCTAACACTTAAACAACGGGAGCGGTATCTGATAGCGAAGTTAGGGCGGGCTGAAGTGAAGCGGAAAATTCTGTCAGAAGGTGGGTCAGTAAAACTGCCTCACATCAGTTGTAAAAGACATGCAGAAGGAGCAAAGCATCTTCAGTGCAGGCACAATGACAGGTAAAGTCGAAAGGACACAATACAACACACTGAGATGGAGTGGAATTACTTATGTGAAAGAGTTCGATACATAAGCTATTTTACATACAGGCTGAACTCACCTTGGAAAAAGGAATTTCCTGCAGTGTAATGGTGATATTTGCCTGCGACATCACAATGCTGAGAGACGATGTCATAGTTTCTTCAGTCGCAGCGTGGCCTAATGAAAGCATGATCGGCCCATCAACCAGAATTCAATACTTCAAAGCTCTCCTCTGCGCTGTACAACTTATTTGCTGCTCCTGTAGTCAGATCTCAACCGCTTCAAAGTGCATCTTCTTCTGCTTCTTGCTTCACGTAAACACTTGAAACCTGAACAAATCCACAATGTTTCCACTTTCACCCATCGTTTGGAACTCCTGAGCTGACACAGGTACGAGTGAACGATTGGCCTTCTCGAGCGCTCTCACTCTGGTATGATCTGAATGATAAAGTGCACTGTATCTGATCCAGAGGACACACTGTAGAATTTCCCCGCGCGGGACGGTGCTGTTTATCCCATCCCCGCGGACTGAGCTGTCTCCATTGGCAGAGTATTCAGACATATCCCTCCACTTACAGACAGTGTCAGGGGACGGAAGCACGGATGCGCTCTGAAGCTTCGTCGCACTGGCACAGCCAAGTGCATCAGCCGCTGGAACTTAGCAACTTTGATTCCGAAATTCCTCCAAATATCATTTATTTGAGACAGAGAGAATGATGCTGATCTGATGGGAAAGGGAGAAAGGGGTTGCGGAACATGTCTTCCCTCGGTAAAATTCAAATAAGTGCAATTTTATGTAGCCTGTTTTGTGTTCAGAATCCATCTTCACACAGCAATCCTGCAGAAAGGCTTTTGTGTCAGGGGCATCCGTTTCTTTGCTGCAATTGGGCAACAATTAAAATCTGAGCCCCAACTGTCCCAGATGAAGAGACTCCAATTGCAACCCTCATTCAATGAGATCCATCCCACAGCCCTGAGCTGCAGGGCTGCATGCAGGGCAAAGAGGAAGGGAGGGTTAAAAACGAGCCATTGTTTCTCCCTCAGCCTCTCTGTCCCAGAGACATGGAGATGGACAGCAGTGACGTGGGACGTCAGTCATGTGCCGATAGAAGCCCTTTAGCTTATCGAGTCCACGGCAACTCTCCATTGTTTGCTTCTCTCTGAGGTTATTCATCATCGGTGGTGTTTGTTCTAATAATGGAGAACTGTGTCTGTGTTGAAATGTTGTCTCCAATATGGTGATCCACATGTCATTCACGGCTTTTCACTCAAGCTGTTTTACTTGCTATTGAAGTTTAGCCATTTCTCCAGACCATAGAGAGCTGGAATCTACAGCCCCTCTGTATCTTTCCCTGGACTTTGATTTTAGCTCTCTAGTGTATCGAGTGCTGGCATTGTGAAGCTCAGAAACAGTGAAATGGTGTGTGTCAGGCTTTTGTTCACTTCTTGGTATGTCCCATGTGATGGTCCATGGGATGATTCAGAAATTATGAGACACATCCTTGTAAATGGTCTGTACCTGTATTTGTCCCTCTCAGGTGATCTTGCGATCGAGGAAGCCCTTTAAGTAAAGGACCAGGCATCGAAAGTGTGTGACAATGCTGTCACGTAAAAAAATATTATTTTTTTCTTTTTTAATAAAAGATCTTAAAGGCCAAACTGCCGACTGAAAACGGCTCAAGTAATTACCTTACGACGTTTTTAGGGTTGTTCATAAATAGTAGTAACAACGGCCTAGTAACGTATCCCCAGCTGCTACTCTGTCTGAAACCTGACTTGATGCTGTTTCCTCCTGAATTGGAGAACTGTATGGAAGAATGTCTGTCTGAATGCTCCATTTTGCCAAGGGGTGTGTTTATGGGATGTAGGTATATTGGAACAGTTCATTTGTAGAAGGTACTGTATCCATTATTCGGTTATGATTTACAATAGCTAAATTACTATAAATTACTATAAATTTTGTATGGATTTTCATTAAATGTTTAAGTATGTTGTGTTTTGTTTAATGGTGAGTGGTTTGACTAGTAGCATCACATCTGGAACTCCCACTTCACATGTATCTTTAAAATAAGGAAAGTTTGGCATCCAAGGGACCCTCTTAAAATAGTTTGCGGCAGTCTTGGTTGGTCTATAGCAAACTCTGGACTCTTGTCTGGTCATAAATCGATAATACTAAATTGGGTTTAGAATTACAGTCCCTACAGTGTGCAAACAGGCCATTCCACCCAACAAGTCCACACCAACCCTCCGAGGAGTAACCTACCCAGACCCATTCCTCTCCCCTATTATTAAACATTTACCCCCACAAAGACTCCTAACCCACACATCCCTGAAAACTACAAACAATTTAGCATGGCCAATTCACCTGACATGCAAATCGTTAGGTTGTGGGAGAAAACCAGACAATCCAGAATAAGCTCATGTTGACACTGGAGTGTATGCACCAGGAGACTATTGCATTCAAAGGTCGCGTATGGTAGCTGTTAGTGTCTTTTGTTCCGGATGTTGAATCCTGTTGGTTTAAACAGTGGTTTGTGAATAAAGGTTCTTTCAGTCACTAAGAGTTCTCTGGGTGTGAAATAAGTGAAGTTGGGGGTTTTAAAAAAGGTAATGAAGGCAAAGCTGTAGGAATTGACAGACAAGCTGAAGTTGGGGTTGTGTTTGTCTGGGAGAAAATGAGAGATAATTACAGCTGTAGCTCGGCAACTACATTTGGTGGAACCGCCATCAGACCCTTTGGAAATGGCTAGAATTCAATTTCAAATGAGGCACTTTGAACATGAGAAGGAATTGAAACAGTTTGAATTATGATGAAAAGTAGAAATAAAAGGAAACGAAATGCAGAAGAAAAAGAGAAAAGGAGAGAAGAAAAGCAGAGAGTTTCAATTTAAACAGTTAGCAATTAGAGATGAAATTTGACATAGAGGGCGTAGGTAAAGGTAGACAGTCGGCTGGATGAAGAGGATAGTGAGGATGAGCAACCCTATAGTAGCCAATGGCCTAATGGACTTCTGTTCAAATACATCCAGACATTATCTAAATTTGATGAGAAGAATGGGGAAGCCTTTTTAATTTCATTTGAGAAAATGACTAATGCAGTGGCAAGTGACCATGTGGATTCAGTTTATCCAAACAAAGCTGATAGGTATTTGCATCTCTATCGGAGGCGGTAACTGAGGAATATGAGGAGGTGCAGAAAGCCATCTGAAGTGCATATGAGCTTGTGCCAGAAGCTGTCAGACAGTGTTTCAGGAATCTAAAAAAAGGGTCCCTGCTTAAATGTACATTGAGTTTGAAAGGATCAAACAGAGTAATTTTGAAAAGTGGGCAAGGGTATTAAAAACAGAGCAAACCTATGACACTCTTAGAGAGATTCTTATTTCGGAGAAGTATAACAATTCACTTCCTGCAGTCGTGAGAACTCGTGTGGAAGAGCAGAGAGTTAAAATGGCAATTTTTGAAGCTAAAATGGCTGATGATAATGATTTCGTGCAGAAATCAAACTTTGGTTTCTGTGAGAGATTGAGAAGAATGTGTGAGATCTTCTTAAAACATATACCTATGAAAGTAAGGTTTACTGACATAGGCCAGGAGTACCAGGTAAAGAGGTTACAGCATTAAGAGGTACAGATGTATGTAATTCTTTTATGCTGAGACGTGAGGAGCTATGTCATTCAGAAGGACTATTGGAGAGATGAGAAGTGCTCCATTATGTAACGTGTATTTGTAGTGTCTTGTGGAAACACCAACAGGTTTATTCCACAATAGGGAAGGAGGCCTTGAGCTTGGTGTTGGCCTTACAACATTTCAGCTTTTAAATTGCGAATTACAAAGCTGAGACAAATCTTTATCGCTGATCATGATCCCTTACAGTTTTTGGAGAAGTTTAGGGAGAAGAATACCAGTCTTTTTAAATTGAGCTTATTATTGCTGCCATTCAATTTGAAATTATACAGGTTACAGGGCGAGAAAACCTAAGATTTGACACCTTGGATGAAGAAAGACAAAGGAATTCTGTGGCAAGAGTAAAATGACTGAAATTGAAACGCGTTGTGAATATTTGTATGCTCAGAGTCATATAATATATATGCGTTTCAGTCTGCTAATAGAGGAAGATTAGGAGGTCTAAAATGAATCCACCTTTGTGTATTGATGGATTATTTTAGTAAAGGTGGAGTCGTGAGGATACGATCACTGTAAAAAAAGGTTATTTTCTCTTGTTTTTTCCTTTTTGAAGAGAGTTTTTTAAAGGCAGAGGTGCTGTCTGAAAAAATTTTAAGTCAATAACTGAGAAAACCTTTAGGTTTCATTAAAATGGTGGTAACAATGGAAGGGCAGCAGCCAACTCTCCCAGACCAGGTTTTCTCGTATTGTTTTTAGTTGCAGCATTCAGAAGCTGTTCAGGCCCCAGAAAGGTTGTAAGTTTCAATACATGACCCCTAGCGGCTTTTCTCTCTGAGATCTCTGTTGAGGTTGTTTCCCCCTGGATTGGAAAACTGCATGTAAGATCTGTATTTAAATATATCTTTGTACGAAGCGGTGTAAACCAAGAAGGTACAGTATCTATTGTTTGTGTAAGTGTTTCAACACAATGTATTCCAAAATGTTCTTTTCTTTGATTGCATTTTAACTAAAGCATTTGAATAGATTATATTTTGCTTAATGTCGAGTGGTTTGACCAGTCACAATATATCTGGAACGCACACTTCACATCTGTATTCAAAATAAGGAAAGGTTTTGGTCTTAGCGGGGATCTGATCTGGTCCACAACACTTGTAGCCGAGGGGTTTCTGACTGATTCCTGTAATTGAAATTTTAGTGGAGGGGTTGGGGATGTTTTGGTGGAGGTTGTGCTGTAAGCTGCCTCAGACATTCAGGGAGACCTGAGGATTTGATGACACAACTCTGGATGGAGCATGGGGACTGTATTTGCAGTATCTGAGCCTGCAACATGAACAACAAATTGGAGAAGAGGCTGCAGAGAGGGAAATCTCTGAAACCACGCAGTGAAGGTGTGTGAGGAAAGGGATCTGCTGTATCCAACCAGGGTTTTCCAGGAACAGTTTCCCAAGTTACACTTAACCCAGGAACAGAGTGTGAGGGGACCCTGACTGAACAAATGGCTGGTTACAGAGCGGTTTCACCTCCTTTAACACGAAGATGGTGCTGCCAGTGGCTGTTAGGGTCACAGTTTCATTCAGTTTCTGTGATCTGGAACTTTCCAGGCAGGACTGGGTGACATATCCATCATCTCCCAGTATCTCAATATCAATGTCACCATTCGGTGAGTGAGGATGTATATGGTGGATGAGGTAAATACATTGTTTCTCCCACAGCAGAGAGCTACCGGGTGTATCCTTATTTTCCCACTATAGTGGTGTACATTGCATCTGCGGAGTTGCCATGTCAATGGGGAGAGGTAGAGGAAGTGAAGGAGCTCTCTCTCTATTAATGTTGCAGTGTGTCCATGCACAGTGCATCATGTTCGTGAATACCCCTGTCCTGACAGCAGCCACATTTTCTTCATTCAGAAGCAGGCAGCCATTCTTATCGTCTTCGGGTCTCCAGGTAAAAAGGAATGAACGTATCTTGGATAAAGGCCGTCCCCTTCATACACATTTCAAAACATCATCCCACCACCAACCAACCACAACAAAATATTCCATGTGTACAGAGAGCAATGGCGTCACTTGGAGCGTCAAGAAGCAGACGATCAGGGATGAAGCAAAACTTCTCGTGTCTGAACGGATCTGAGTGAACCCGCCAGTACACAGTATCATTAAGTCCTGTAATCCCTCTTCATTTCAGGAGAATACTGCCTTCCTTTATTCCTGTAAATGAAATGACAGGTTATATCATGTTATATTCCAACTGCCAATCTATTATCCGTTGCTTTTACCAAATCTGTATCTCTGTTGACAATGTAATCTCTTCCTTATCACAGCGACATCACCAAAATCAGTATAGGTACATCTGTTCCATCCCACTGATCATTGATATAGACTATAAATAGTTGAGGACCCAACGGTGGTCGCTATATGACTCAAAATTTTACGACCTGTCCAACTGATTAAGACTGATTTATACGAAGTGCCTGCTTCCTGTTTGATAACCAGTCCTGCCCCATTCCTGTGTCACACATTCGAAGGGCTGAATAAGAACGAGGATCATTACTGATGTCATCTCTGCTCCACCATTGAATACAATCATGGCTGATGTCACCTCTGCTCCACCATTGAATAATCACCTTCGGCTCTCTCTTCACACATGTCTCTTCACGTTTTAGATGCTTGTAGTATGTTTGTTGATCAAGGAGCCATTATCCAGAAAAAGTCGTTTCTCAATCCACAAACACTGATATTTTCGCATAAACTTGGCTTTGCTCAATATCACCTTCTATTCGTACCCCTCAACACGACGACAAATTGAAGCTGCTCCATGTGAGGCTCAAACTTAAAACTTCAGCACAGCATAGCCCACTATACTGGAACAGAGTTACCGTGTACTGATCACCTGCAGCACAGGAGCAACACATTCATGCTTCCCTCCACATTCCTGTTTGTAGCTTAACGTTTGGGAAATCGAGTTTCTCTGATTCCATGGCTAGTAACGGGGATTATACGATCATCTTCACCAGTGGTTCTGACCCCGAGTGAGGACAGTGGTGAGCTACTCATTGCAAAAATGGGTAGATTGTTGAAATATACAATTTCAACATTTGCCTTCACTAACCAATGAGCATGTTGCTTTGTTTTTAATCTGTAGAAATCTTAAAATCTTTATCTTGAACAAAATCAACGACAGATCTCCATTTTGTCTCTGGCATCTTTCCTCTGAATCCTTCCACCGCAGTCCGCTGTTTGGGAAGTGTTCCTGTTGTGGGAAATGCACTTCCACCGTGTGTCACATGCTGCTCCCTGCATGCGCTCTGGCACTGCACGCATTTTCCTTCTGACACTTGCTCACTGTGTTGCTGTGATCATACAGTGACTTGGTGTCGCACAGCCCAGGGAAATGATACAGATCAAGGTTTTTGCATTGCTGAATTCAATTGTCAGTTTAGCCTTATTTAGGATTTTGAAATTGTCTGTCCTGAACACAAGTGCGTGTCAAAAATATCTGAGTGGAAGAAAGGTGTTCTGAATAATGACATTGAGCACTATGCACTCTCCTCCAGTCTGGAAAACAATTCCTCACAGGCAATTTAATCGACAATAGGTGCAGAAGTAGGCCATTCTGCCCTTCGAGCCAGCACTACCATTCATTATGATCATGGCTGATCATCCTCAATCAGTATCCTGTTTTTGCCTTATCCCCATAATCCTTGATTCCACTATCCTTAAGAGCTATATCCAACTCTTTCTGGAAAGAACACTCCTGCTGTCTCGGGTTCTTCATTCTGTTGACTTCAAATCTTCACAGAATTCAACAGAACTTGTTACATAGTAATTTCTTCATTTTTGTTCAGATCACTGTGAGCAGAGTGTCACAGTGGGAATGCGCATTCAGCTGCCTTGTTCAAGCTCCCCTCACACTCACTGCCTCACCGTCACCTTGACCCCCTTACACTCATTCCATCACTGTCACCCTGACATCCTCACACTCACACCATAATCGTCACACTGATCGCCTCACACTCATTCCATCGCCTACACCGTGACTCTCAAACTGACACTGTCAGCATCAACCTGTCCCCCACATACTCACTCCAGCAACGTCAACCTGACCTCCTCACACTCATTCCATCACCGTCACCATGACCCCCTCACACTCACTTCATATCCGTCACCCTGACCCACTCACACTCACTCCATCATCGTCACCCTGACCCACTCACACTCACTCCATCAGCGTCACCCTGACCCCCTCACACTCACTCCATCACTGACACACTGACACCCTCACGCTCTCTCCATCAACGTGACCCTGAAACACTCACACTCACTCTATCACTGTCACCCTGAGCCCCTCACACTCTCTCCATCACCGTGACCCTGAAAGACTCACACTCACTCTATCACTGTCACCCTGACCCTCTCACACTCACTCGATTACCGTCACACTGATCCCCTTCACACTCACTCCATCACCATCACCCTGACCCTCTCACACTCACTCCATCACTGTCACCCTGACCCTCTCACGCTCACTCCATCAACGTCACCCAGACACTCTCACACTCACTATATCACCCTCACCCTGACCCCCTCACAGTCACACCATCACTGTCACCCTAATCCCAGTCACACTCACTCCATCACCGTCACCATCACCCCCTCACACTCATTCCATCACCATCACCGTGAACCCCTCACACTCACTCCATCACCGTACCCTGACCCCCTCACACTCACTCAATCTCTGTCACCCTGACCCTCTCACACTCACTACATCACCCTCACCCTGACCCCCTCACAGTCACACCATCACTGTCACCCTGACCCAGTCACACTCACTCCATCACCGTCACCATGACCCCCTCACACTCATTCCATCACCATCACCGTGAACCCCTCACACTCACTCCATCACCGTACCCTGACCCCCTCACACTCGCTCCATCTCTGTCACCCTGACCCTCTCACACTCACTTCATCGCCGTCACCCTGACGCCCACACACACCCCATCATCGTCACACAGATCCCCTCATGCTCACTCCACCATCATCTCCAGGATACTCTCACACTCACTCCAACACCGTCAACTGACCCCCTCACACTCATTTTTTTCACTGTCACCCTGCCCCCCTCACACTCACTCCATCAACGTCACCCTGCCCCCCTCACACTCACTTCATCTCCGTCACCCTGCCCCCCTCACACTCACTCCATCAACGTCACGCTGACACTCTCACACTCACTCCATCACCGTCACCATGATCCCCTCACACTCACTTCATCTCCGTCACCCTGACCCACTCACACTCACTCCATCATCGTCACCCTGACCCACTCACACTCACTCCATCAGCGTCACCCTGACCCCCTCACACTCACTCCATCACTGACACCCTGACCCACTTACGCTCTCTCCATCACCGTGACCCTGACCCTCTCACACTCACTCCATCACCGTCACTCTGACCCCCTCACACTCACTCCATCAACGTCACCCTGACACTCTCACACTCACTACTTCACCCTCACCCTGACCCCCTCACAGTCACACCATCACTGTCACCCTGACCGAGTCACACTCACTCCATCACCGTCACCATGACCCCCTCACACTCATTCCATCACCATCACCGTGAACCCCTCACACTCACTCCATCACCGTACCCTGACCCCCTCACACTCGCTCCATCTCTGTCACCCTGACCCTCTCACACTCACTTCATCGCCGTCACCCGGACGCCCTCACACACTCCATCATCGTCACACAGAACCCCTCATGCTCACTCCACCATCATCTCCCGGACCCTCTCACACTCACTCCAACACCGTCAACTGACCCCCTCACACTCATTTTTTTCGCTGTCACCCTGCCCCCCTCACACTCACTCCATCAACGTCACGCTGACACTCTCACACTCACTCCATCACCGTCACCATGACCCCCTCACACTCACTTCATCGCCGTCACCCTGACGCCCACACACACTCCATCAGCGTCACACAGACCCCGTCACGCTCACTCCACCGTCATCTCCTGGACACTCGCACACTCACTTCAACACTATCAACTGACCCCCTCACACTCATTCTATCATCGTCACCCTGACCCCCCCCCACAATCACTCCATCACTGACACAGAGACCCCCTCACACAAACTGCATCACCGTCACACTGATCACCTCACACTCACTCCATCACCGTCTCACTGATCCTCTCACACTCACTCCGTGCCCGTCGCCCGACCCCATCACACTCACTCCATCACCATTACCCTGATCCCCTCACACTCACTCCATCACTGACAACCTGACCCCCTCACACTCTCTCCATCACCGTGACCCTGAAACACTCACACTCACTCTATCACTGTCACCCTGACCCTCTCACACTCACTCGATTACCGTCACACTGATCCCCTCACACTCACTCCATCACCCTCACCCTGACCCCTTCACACTCACTCCATCACCATCACCCTGACCCTCTCACACTCACTCCAACACTGTCACCCTGACCCTCTCACACTCACTCCATCACCGTCACTCTGACCCCCTCACACTCACTCCATCAACGCCACCCTGACACTCTCACACTCACTACTTCACCCTCACCCTGACCCCCTCACAGTCACTCCATCACTGTCACCCTGACCCAGTCACACTCACTCCATCACCGTCACCATGACCCCCTCACACTCATTCCATCACCATCACCGTGAACTCCTCACACTCACTCCATCACCGTCAACTGACCCCCCACACTCATTTTTTTCACTGTCAGCCTGCCCCCTCACACTCACTCCATCAACGTCACGCTGACACTCTCACACTCACTCCATCACCGTCACCATGACCCCGTCACACTCATTCCATCACCGTCACCGTGAATCCCTCACACTCACTCCATCACCGTACCCTGACCCCCTCACACTCACTTCATCTCCGTCACCCTGACACCCACACACACTCCATCATCGTCACACAGACCCCCTCACGCTCACTCCACCGTCATCTCCTGGACCCTCGCACACTCACTCCAACACTATCAACTGACCCCCTCACACTCATTCTATCACCGTCACCCTGACCCCCCCACAATCACTCCATCACTGACACAGAGACCCCCTCACACAAACTGCATCACCGTCACATTGATCACCTCACACTCACTCCATCACCGTCTCACTGATCCTCTCACACTCACTCCGTGATCTTCGCCCCGACCCCATCACACTCACTCCATCACCATTACCCTGATACCCTCACAATCACTCCATCACTGTCACCCTGACCCTCTCACACTCACTCGATTACCGTCACACTGATCCCCTCACACTCACTCAATCACCGTCACCCTGACCCCTTCACACTCACTCCATCACCATCACCCTGACACTCTCACACTCACTCCATTACTGTCACCCTGACCCTCTCACACTCACTCCATCACCGGCACTCTGACCCCCTCACACTCACTCCATCAACGTCACCCTGACACTCTCACACTCACTACATCACCCTCACCCTGACCCCCTCATAGTGACTCCATCACTGTCACCCTGACCCAGTCACACTCACTCCATCACTGTCACCATGACACCCTCACACTCATTCCATCATCATGACTGTGAACCCCTCACACTCACTCCATCAACGTACCCTGACCCCCTCACACTCACTCCATCACCGTCACCATGACCCCCTCACACTCACTTCATCTCCGTTACCCTGACCCACTCACACTCACTCCATCATCGTCACCCTGACCCACTCACACTCACTCCATCAGCGTCACCCTGACCCCCTCACACTCACTCCATCACTGACACCCTGACCCTCTCACGCTCTCTCCATCACGGTGACCATGAAACACTCACACTCACTCTATCACTGTCACCCTGACCCTCTCACACTCACTCGATTACCGTCACACTAATCCCCTTCACACTCACTCAATCACCCTCACCCTGACCCCCTCACAGTCACTCCATCACTGTCACCCTGACCCAGTCACACTCACTCCATCACCGTCACCATGACCCCCTCACACTCATTCCATCACCATCACTGTGAACCCCTCACACTCACTCCATCACCGTACCCTGACCCCCTCACAATCGCTCCATCTCTGTCACCCTGACCCTCTCACACTCACTTCATCGCCGTCACCCTGACGCCCACACACACTCCATCATCGTCACACAGATCCCCTCATGCTCACTCCACTATCATCTCCAGGACACTCTCACACTCACTCCAACACCGTCAACTGACCCCCTCACACTCATTTTTTTGACTGTCACCCTGCCCCCCTCACACTCACTCCATCAACGTCACGCTGACCCCCTCACACTCACTTCATCTCCGTCAGTCTGCCCCCCTCACACTCACTCCATCAACGTCACGCTGACACTCTCACACTCACTCCATCACCGTCACCATGACCCCCTCACACTCATTCCATCACCATCACTGTGAACCCCTCACACTCACTCCATCACCGTACCCTGACGCCCTCACACTCACTCCATCTCTGTCACCCTGACCCTCTCACACTCACTCCATCATCGTCACCCTGACCCACTCACACTCACTCCATCAGCGTCACCCTGACCCCCTCACACTCACTCCATCACAGACACACTGACACCCTCACGCTCTCTCCATCACTGTGACCCTGAAACACTCACACTCACTCTATCACTGTCACCCTGACCCTCTCACACTCACTCGATTACCGTCACACTGATCCCCTCACACTCACTCAATCACCGTCACCCTGACCCCTTCACACTCACTCCATCACCATCACCCTGACACTCTCACACTCACTCCATTACTGTCACCCTGACCCTCTCACACTCACTCCATCACCGGCACTCTGACCCCCTCACACTCACTCCATCAACGTCACCCTGACACTCTCACACTCACTACATCACCCTCACCCTGACCCCCTCATAGTGACTCCATCACTGTCACCCTGACCCAGTCACACTCACTCCATCACTGTCACCATGACACCCTCACACTCATTCCATCATCATGACTGTGAACCCCTCACACTCACTCCATCAACGTACCCTGACCCCCTCACACTCACTCCATCACCGTCACCATGACCCCCTCACACTCACTTCATCTCCGTCACCCTGACCCACTCACACTCACTCCATCATCGTCACCCTGACCCACTCACACTCACTCCATCAGCGTCACCCTGACCCCCTCACACTCACTCCATCACTGACACCCTGATCCTCTCACGCTCTCTCCATCACGGTGACCATGAAACACTCACACTCACTCTATCACTGTCACCCTGACCCTCTCACACTCACTCGATTACCGTCACACTAATCCCCTTCACACTCACTCAATCACCCTCACCCTGACCCCCTCACAGTCACTCCATCACTGTCACCCTGACCCAGTCACACTCACTCCATCACCGTCACCATGACCCCCTCACACTCATTCCATCACCATCACCGTGAACCCCTCACACTCACTCCATCACCGTACCCTGACCCCCTCACACTCGCTCCATCTCTGTCACCCTGACCCTCTCACACTCACTTCATCGCCGTCACCCTGACGCCCACACACACTCCATCATCGTCACACAGATCCCCTCATGCTCACTCCACTATCATCTCCAGGACACTCTCACACTCACTCCAACACCGTCAACTGACCCCCTCACACTCATTTTTTTGACTGTCACCCTGCCCCCCTCACACTCACTCCATCAACGTCACGCTGACCCCCTCACACTCACTTCATCTCCGTCAGTCTGCCCCCCTCACACTCACTCCATCAACGTCACGCTGACACTCTCACACTCACTCCATCACCATCACCATGACCCCCTCACACTCATTCCATCACCATCACTGTGAACCCCTCACACTCACTCCATCACCGTACCCTGACCCCCTCACACTCACTCCATCTCTGTCACCCTGACCCTCTCACACTCACTCCATCATCGTCACCCTGACCCACTCACACTCACTCCATCAGCGTCACCCTGACCCCCTCACACTCACTCCATCACTGACACACTGACACCCTCACGCTCTCTCCATCACTGTGACCCTGAAACACTCACACTCACTCTATCACTGTCACCCTGACCCCCTCACACTCTCTCCATCACCGTGACCCTGAAAGACTCACACTCACTCTATCACTGTCACCCTGACCCTCTCACACTCACTCGATTACCGTCACACTGATCCCCTTCACACTCACTCCATCACCATCACCCTGACCCTCTCACACTCACTCCATCACTGTCACCCTGACCCTCTCACGCTCACTCCATCAACGTCACCCTGACACGCTCACACTCACTATATCACCCTCACCCTGACCCCCTCACAGTCACACCATCACTGTCACCCTGACCCAGTCACACTCACTCCATCACTGTCACCATCACCCCCTCACACTCATTCCATCACCATCACCGTGAACGCCTCACACTCACTCCATCACCGTACCCTGACCCCCTCACACTCACTCCATCTCTGTCACCCTGACCCTCTCACACTCACTTCATCGCCGTCACCCTGACGCACACACACTCCATCATCGTCACACAGATCCCCTCATGCTCACTCCACCATCATCTCCAGGACGCTCTCACACTCACTCCAACACCGTCAACTGACCCCCTCACACTCATTTTTTTCACTGTCTCCCTGCCCCCCCTCACACTGACTCCATCAACGTCACGCTGACCCCTCACACTCACTTCATCTCCGTCAGTCTGCCCCCCTCACGCTCACTCCATCAACGTCACGCTGACACTCTCACACTCACTCCATCACCGTCACCATGACCCCCTCACACTCACTTCATCTCCGTCACCCTGACCCACTCACACTTACTCCATCACCGTCACCCTGACCCACTCACACTCACTCCATCAGCGTCACCCTGACCCCCTCACACTCACTCCATCACTGACACCCTGACCACCTCACGCTCTCTCCATCACCGTGACCCTGAAACACTCACACTCACTACTTCACCCTCACCCTGACCCCCTCACAGACACTCCATCACTGTCACCCTGACCCAGTCACACTCACTCCATCACCGTACCCTGACCCCCTCACACTCGCTCCATCTCTGTCACCCTGACCCTCTCACACTCACTTCATCGCCGTCACCCTGACGCCCACACACACTCCATCATCGTCACACAGAACCCCTCATGCTCACTCCACCATCATCTCCCGGACCCTCTCACACTCACTCCAACACCGTCAACTGACCCCCTCACACTCATTTTTTTCACTGTCACCCTGCCCCCTCACACTCACTCCATCAACGTCACGCTGACACTCTCACACTCACTCCATCACCGTCACCATGACCCCCTCACACTCATTCCAACACGTTCACCGTGAATCCCTCACACTCACTCCATCACCGTACCGTGACCCCCTCACACTCACTTCATCTCCATCACCTTGACCCTCTCACACTCACTTCATCACCGTCACCCTGACACCCACACACACTCCATTATCGTCACACAGACCCCCTCACGCTCACTCCACCATCATCTCCTGGACCCTCGCACACTCACTCCAACACTATCAACTGACCCCCTCACACTCATTCTATCACCGTCACCCTGACCCCCCAACAATCACTCCATCACTGACACAGAGACCCCCTCACACAAACTCCATCACCGTCACCCTGATCCACTCACACTCACTCCATCACCGTCACCCTGACATCCTCACACTCACCCATCATCGTCACACTGATCACCTCACACTCACTCGATTACCGTCACACCGATCCCCTCACACTCACTCAATCACCGTTACCCTGACCCCTTCACACTCACTCCATCACCGTCACCCTGACATCCTCACACTCACCCATCATCGTCACACTGATCACCTCACACTCACTCCATCACCGTCTCACTGATCCTCTGACACTCACTCCGTGACCTTCGCCCCGACCCCATCACACTCACTCCATCACCATTACCCTGATCCCCTCACACTCACTCCATCCCTGACAACCTGACCCCCTCACACTCTCTCCATCACCGTGACCCTGAAACACACACACTCACTCTATCACTGTCACCCTGACCCTATCACACTCACTCGATTACCGTCACACTGATCCACTCACACTCACTCAATCACCGTTACCCTGACCCCTTCACACTCACTACATCACCATCACCCTGACCCTCTCACACTCACTCCATCACTGTCACCCTGACCCTCTCACACTCACTCCATCACCGTCACTCTGACCCCCTCACACTCACTCCATCAACGTCACCCAGACACTCTCACACTCACTACATTACCCTCACCCTTACCCCCTCATAGTCACTCCATCCCTGTCACCCTGACCCAGTCACACTCACTCCATCACTGTCACCATGACACCCTCACACTAATTCCATCACCATCACTGTGAACCCCTCACGCACACTCCATCAACGTACCCTGACCCCCTCACACTCACTCCATCACTGTCACCATGACCCCCTCACACTCACTTCATCTCCGTCACCCTGACCCACTCACACTCACTCCATCAGCGTCACCCTGACCCCCTCACACTCACTCCATCACTGACACCCGGAACCCCTGACGCTCTCTCCATCACCGTGACCATGAAACACTCACACTCACTCTATCACTGTCACCCTGACCCTCTCACACTCACTCGATTACCGTCACACTGATACCCTTCACACTCACTCCATCACCATCACCCTGACCCTCTCACACTCACTCCATCACTGTCACCCTGACCCTCTCACACTCACTCGATTACCGTCACACTGATACCCTTCACACTCACTCCATCACCATCACCCTGACCCTCTCACACTCACTCCATCACTGTCACCCTGACCCTCTCACGCTCACTCCATCAACGTCACCCTGACACTCTCACACTCACTACATCACCCTCACCCTCACCCCCTAAAAGTCACTCCATCACTGTCACCTGACCCAGTCACACTCACTCCATCACTGTCACCATGACCCCCACACACTCATTCCATCACCATCACCGTGAACCCCTCACACTCACTCCATCACCGTACCCTGACCCCCTCACACTCACTCCATCTCTGTCACCCTGACCCTCTCACACTCACTTCATCGCCGTCACCCTGACGCACACACACACTCCATCATCGTCACACAGATCCCCTCATGCTCACTCCACCATCATCTCCAGGACACTCTCACACTCACTCCAACACCGTCAACTGACCCCCTCACACTCATTTTTTTCACTGTCAACCTGCCCCCCTCACACTCACTCCATCAACGTCACGCTGACCCCCTCACACTCACTTCATCTCCGTCACCCTGACCCCCTCACACTCACTCCATCAACGTCACGCTGACACTCTCACACTCACTCCATCACCGTCACCATGACCCCCTCACACTCACTTCATCTCCGTCACCCTGACCCACTCACACTCACTCCATCACCGTCACCCTGACCCACTCACACTCACTCCATCACTGACACCCTGACCCCCTCACGCTCTCTCCATCACCGTGACCCTGAAACACTCACACTCACTCTATCACTGTCACCCTGACCCTCTCACACTCACTCGATTACCGTCACACTGATCCCCTCACACTCACTCCATCACCGTCACCCTGACCACTTCACACTCACTCCATCACCATCACCCTGACCCTCTCACACTCACTCCATCACTGTCACCCTGACCCTCTCACACTCACTCCATCAACGTCACTCTGACCCCCTCACACTCACTCCATAAACGTCACCCTGACACTCTCACACTCACTACTTCACCCTCACCCTGACCCCTTCACAGTCACTCCATCACCGTCACCCTGACCCTCTCACACTCACTCGATTACCGTCACACTGATCCCCTCACACTCACTCCATCACCGTAACCCTGTCCCCTTCACACTCACTCCATCACCATCACCCTGACCCTCTCACACTCACTCCATCACGTCACTCTGACCCCCTCACACTCACTCCATCAACGTCACCCTGACGCTCTCACACTCACTACTTCACCCTCACCCTGACCCCCTCACAGTCACTCCATCACTGTCACCCTGACCCAGTCACATTCACTCCATCACCGTCACCATGACCCCCTCACACTCATTCCATCACCATCACCGTGAACCCCTCACAGTCACTCCATCACTGTCACCCTGACCCAGTCACACTCACTCCATCAACGTCACCATGACCCTCTCACACTCATTCCATCACCATCACCGTGAACCCCTCACACTCACTCCATCACCGTACCCGGACCCCCTCACACTCACTCCATCTCTGTCACCCTGACCCGCTCACACTCACTACATCACCCTCACCCTGATCCCCTCACACGCACTCCATCACCGTCACCCTGACCCCTTCACACTCACTCCATCACCATCACCCTGACCCTCTCACACTCACTCCATCACCGTCACTCTGACCCCCTCACACTCACTCCATCAACGTCACCCTGATACTCTCACACTCACTACTTCACCCTCACCCTGACCCCCTCACAGACACTCCATCACTGTCACCCTGACCCAGTCACACTCACTCCATCACCGTACCCTGACCCCCTCACACTCGCTCCATCTCTGTCACCCTGACCCTCTCACACTCACTTCATCGCCGTCACCCTGACGCCCACACACACTCCATCATCGTCACACAGAACCCCTCATGCTCACTCCACCATCATCTCCCGGACCCTCTCACACTCACTCCAACACCGTCAACTGACCCCCTCACACTCATTTTTTTCACTGTCACCCTGCCCCCTCACACTCACTCCATCAACGTCACGCTGACACTCTCACACTCACTCCATCACCGTCACCATGACCCCCTCACACTCATTCCAACACGTTCACCGTGAATCCCTCACACTCACTCCATCACCGTACCGTGACCCCCTCACACTCACTTCATCTCCATCACCTTGACCCTCTCACACTCACTTCATCACCGTCACCCTGACACCCACACACACTCCATTATCGTCACACAGACCCCCTCACGCTCACTCCACCATCATCTCCTGGACCCTCGCACACTCACTCCAACACTATCAACTGACCCCCTCACACTCATTCTATCACCGTCACCCTGACCCCCCAACAATCACTCCATCACTGACACAGAGACCCCCTCACACAAACTCCATCACCGTCACCCTGATCCACTCACACTCACTCCATCACCGTCACCCTGACATCCTCACACTCACCCATCATCGTCACACTGATCACCTCACACTCACTCGATTACCGTCACACCGATCCCCTCACACTCACTCAATCACCGTTACCCTGACCCCTTCACACTCACTCCATCACCGTCACCCTGACATCCTCACACTCACCCATCATCGTCACACTGATCACCTCACACTCACTCCATCACCGTCTCACTGATCCTCTGACACTCACTCCGTGACCTTCGCCCCGACCCCATCACACTCACTCCATCACCATTACCCTGATCCCCTCACACTCACTCCATCCCTGACAACCTGACCCCCTCACACTCTCTCCATCACCGTGACCCTGAAACACACACACTCACTCTATCACTGTCACCCTGACCCTATCACACTCACTCGATTACCGTCACACTGATCCACTCACACTCACTCAATCACCGTTACCCTGACCCCTTCACACTCACTACATCACCATCACCCTGACCCTCTCACACTCACTCCATCACTGTCACCCTGACCCTCTCACACTCACTCCATCACCGTCACTCTGACCCCCTCACACTCACTCCATCAACGTCACCCAGACACTCTCACACTCACTACATTACCCTCACCCTTACCCCCTCATAGTCACTCCATCCCTGTCACCCTGACCCAGTCACACTCACTCCATCACTGTCACCATGACACCCTCACACTAATTCCATCACCATCACTGTGAACCCCTCACGCACACTCCATCAACGTACCCTGACCCCCTCACACTCACTCCATCACTGTCACCATGACCCCCTCACACTCACTTCATCTCCGTCACCCTGACCCACTCACACTCACTCCATCTCTGTCACCCTGACCCGCTCACACTCACTACATCACCCTCACCCTGATCCCCTCACACGCACTCCATCACCGTCACCCTGACCCCTTCACACTCACTCCATCACCATCACCCTGACCCTCTCACACTCACTCCATCACCGTCACTCTGACCCCCTCACACTCACTCCATCAACGTCACCCTGATACTCTCACACTCACTACTTCACCCTCACCCTGACCCCCTCACAGTCACTCCATCACTGTCACCCTGACCCAGTCACACTCACTCCATCACCGTCACCATGACCCCCTCACACTCATTCCATCACCATCACCGTGAACCCCTCACACTCACTCCATCACCATACCCGGACCCCCTCACACTCACTCCATCTCTGTCACCCTGACCCTCTCACACTCACTCGTAAACCGTCACACTCATCCCCTCACACTCACTCCATCACCGTCACCCTGACCCCTTCTCACTCACTCCATCACCACCACCCTGACCCTCTCACACTCACTCCATCACCGTCACTCTGACCCCCTCACACTCTCTCCATCAACGTCAACCTGACACTCTCACACTCACTACTTCACCCTCACCCTGACCCCCTCACAGTCACTCCATCAGTGTCACCCTGACCCAGTCACACTCACTCCATCGCCGTCACCATGACCCCCTCACACTCATTCCATCACCATCACCGTGAACCCCTCACACTCACTCCATCACCGTACCCTGACCCCCTCACACTCACTTCATCTCCGTCACCCTGACCCTCTCACACTCACACACTCACTTTATCACCATCACCCTGACACCCACACACACTCCATCATCGTCACACAGACCCCCTCACGCTCACTCCACCATCATCTCCTGGACCCTCGCACACTCACTCCAACACTGTCAACTGACCCCCTCACACTCATTCTCTCACCGTCACCCTGACCCCCCCACAATCACTCCATCACTGACACAGAGACCCCCTCACACAAACTCCATCACCGTCACCCTGATCCACTCACACTCACTCCATCACCGTCACCCTGACATCCTCACACTCACCCATCATCGTCACACTGATCACCTCACACTCACTCCATCACCGTCTCACTGATCCTCTCACACTCACTTCGTGACCGTCGCCCCGACCCCATCACACTCACTCCATCACCATTACCCTGACCCCCTCACACTCATTCCAACACTGTCAACTGACCCCCTCACACTCACTCCATCACCGTCACCCTGATCCACTAACAAACACTCCATAAGTGCCACATTAATCCCCTCACACTCTTTCCATCACGGTCACACACATCCCCTCACACTCACTCCATCACCATCACCCTGACCCCCTTATACTCACTCCATCATCGTTACCCTGACCCTCTCACACTCAATCCATAACAGTCACCTTGACCCCCTCACACTCGTTCCATCGCTGTCACCTTGACCCCTCACACTCATTCCATCATATTCACCCAGTCCCACTCACACTCACTCCATCACCGTCACCCTTACATCCTCACACTCACCCATCACCGTATCACTAATCTTCTCACACTCACTCCGTCACTGTCACCCAGACCCCATCACACTCACTCCATCACCATTACCCTGACCCCCTCACACTCACTCCATCACTGTCACCTTGACAGCCTCACACTCATTCCATCACTGTCACAATGATCCTCTCACACTCACTTCATCAACGTCACTCTGATCCCCTCACACTCACTCCATTAACGTCACATTGACCCCCTCACACTCACGCCATCACCCTCAAACTGACCCCCTGACACTCACTGCAACAACTTCACCTGACACACTTACACACACTCCATCATAGTCACCCTGACACCCTCACACTCAATCTATCAACGTCACACTGACCCCCTCACACTCACTGCATTATTGTCACCTTGCCCCCTCACACTCACTCCATCACAATCACCCTGACGCCTTCACATTCACTCCATCACTGTCACTCTGATCCCCTTACACTCACTCCATTATTGTCACCTTGACCCCTTACACTCACTCCATCACAATCACCCTGACGCCTTCACACTCACTCCATCACTGTCACTCTGATCTCCTCACACTCACTCCATCACCGTCCCCCTTAAACACTCACACTCACTCCATCACCATCACCCTGACCCCCTCACACTCACTCCATCACCGTCACCCTGATCCACTCACACTCACTCCATCACCGTCACCCTGACATCCTCACACTCACCCATCATCGTCACACTGACCCCCTCACACTCATTCTATCACCGTCACCCTGACCCCCCCACAATCACTCCATCACTGTCACTCTGATCTCCTCACACTCACTCCATCACCGTCCCCCTTAAACACTCACACTCACTCCATCACCATCACCCTGACCCCCTCACACTCACTCCATCACCGTCACACTGACCCCCTGACACTCACTGCAACAACGTCACCTGACACCCTTACACACACTCCATCATAGTCACCCTGACACCCTCACACTCAATCTATCAACGTCACACTGACCCCCTCACACTCACTGCATTATTGTCACCTTGCCCCCTCACACTCACTCCATCACAATCACCCTGACGCCTTCACATTCACTCCATCACTGTCACTCTGATCCCCTTACACTCACTCCATTATTGTCACCTTGACCCCTTACACTCACTCCATCACAATCACCCTGACGCCTTCACACTCACTCCATCACTGTCACTCTGATCTCCTCACACTCACTCCATCACCGTCCCCCTTAAACACTCACACTCACTCCATCACCATCACCCTGACCCCCTCACACTCACTCCATCACCGTCACCCTGATCCACTCACACTCACTCCATCACCGTCACCCTGACATCCTCACACTCACCCATCATCGTCACACTGACCCCCTCACACTCATTCTATCACCGTCACCCTGACCCCCCCACAATCACTCCATCACTGTCACTCTGATCTCCTCACACTCACTCCATCACCGTCCCCCTTAAACACTCACACTCACTCCATCACCATCACCCTGACCCCCTCACACTCACTCCATCACCGTCACACTGACCCCCTGACACTCACTGCAACAACGTCACCTGACACCCTTACACACACTCCATCATAGTCACCCTGACACCCTCACACTCAATCTATCAACGTCACACTGACCCCCTCACACTCACTGCATTATTGTCACCTTGCCCCCTCACACTCACTCCATCACAATCACCCTGACGCCTTCACATTCACTCCATCACTGTCACTCTGATCCCCTTACACTCACTCCATTATTGTCACCTTGACCCCTTACACTCACTCCATCACAATCACCCTGACGCCTTCACACTCACTCCATCACTGTCACTCTGATCTCCTCACACTCACTCCATCACCGTCCCCCTTAAACACTCACACTCACTCCATCACCATCACCCTGACCCCCTCACACTCACTCCATCACCATCACCCTGACCCCCTCACACTCACTCCATCACCGTCACACTGACCTCCTCACACTCACTCCATCACTGTCACCCTGACCCCCTCACACTCATTCCATCATCATAACACTGATACCCTCCCACTCACTCCATCACTTTTCCGCTGGCCCCCTCACACTCATTCCATCACCGTCACACTGACCCCCACACACTCACTCCATCACCGTCCCCCTGACCACCTCACAATCACTCCATCACTGTCACATGGACCGTCTCACACTCACTCCATCACCCTAAACCTGATGCCCTCATGCTCTTTACATCGCCGTCACCCTTACCGCCTCACACTCACTCCATCACCGTCATACTGACCATCTCGCACTCACTCCATCACCGTCACCCTAACCCCCTTACACTCACTCCATCGTTGTCACCCTGAATCTTTCACACTCACTCCATCACCGTCACCCTGACAGTCTCATACTCAATCTATTAACGTCACTCTGACCCCCTCACACTCACTCCATCACCGTCACTCTGACCCCCTCACACGCACTCCATCACCGTCACTCTGACCCCCTCACACTCACTCTATCACCGTCACTCTGACCCCTTCACACTCACTCCATCACCGTCACTCTGACCCCCTCACACTCACTCCATCACCATCACTCTGACCCCCTCACACTCACTCCATCACCGTCACTCTGACCCCTTCACACTCACTCCATCACCGTCACTCTGACCCTCTCACATTCATTCCATCTCCGTCACCGGGCCAATCTCACACTCACTCCATCACCGTCACACTGACCCTCTCACACTCAGTTCATCACCATCCCACTTAACCCCTCACACTCACTCCATCACCATCGCCCTGACACCCTCACACTCACTCCATCACCATCACCCTGATCCCCTCACACTCACTCCATCACTGTCACCCTGTTACCCTCACACTCACTCCATCACCATCACCCTGATCCCCTCACACTCACTCCATCACCATCACACTGACACCCTCACACTCACTCCATCACCAACACCCTGATCCACTCACACTCACTCCATCACCATCACACTGACATCCTCACACTCACTCCATCACCATTGCCCTAACCCTCTCACACTCACTCCATCGCTGTCACCCTGACCGTCTCACATTCACTCCATCACCGTCACCCTGACCCTCTCACACTCACTCCATCACCGTCACCCTGACCCCCTCACACTCACTACATCATCATCACCGTGACCCTCTCACATTCATTCCATTACTGTCACCGGGCCAATCTCACACTCACTCCATCACTGTCACACTGACCCCCTGACATTGACTCCATCACTGTCACCCTGACCCCCTCACATTCACGACATCAACATCACCCTGACCCTCTCACACTCACTCCATGACCCTCACCCTGACCCCTTCACACTCACTCTTTCACCGTCACCCTAACCCTCTCACACTCACTCCATCGCTGTCACCCTGACCGTCTCACACTCACTCCATCACCATCACCCTGACCCTCTCACACTCACGCCATCACTGTCACCATGACCCCCTCACACTCACTCCATCACCGTCACACTGCCCCCTCACATTCACTCCATCACTGTCACACTGATTCCCTCACTCTCAAAACAAACCGTCACATTGAGCCCCTCACACTCACTTCAGCAACGTCACACTGATCCCCTCACACTCACTCCATCACCATCACCCTGACCCTCTCACACTCACTCCATCACCGTCACCCTGACACCCTCACAGCAATTCCATCATTTTCACCCTGACCCCCTCAGACGCACTCCATTTCCGGCACACTCACCCTCTCACACTCCCTCCATCACTGTCACCCTGACTCTCACTCTCACTCCATCACCATCACCCTGACCCCCTCACACGCACTCCATCGCTGTCACCCTGACCCCCTTACACTCACTCCATCACCATCACACTGATCCCCTCACACTCACTCCATCACCTTCACACTGACCCCCTCACAGCAATTCCATCATTTTCACCCTGACCCCCTCAGACGCACTCCATTTCCAGCACACTCACCCTCTCACACTCCCTCCATCACTGTCACCCTGACTCTCACACTCACTCCATCACCATCAGCCTGACCCCCTCACACTCACTCCATCACTGTCACCCTGACCCCCTTACACTCACTCCATCACCATCACACTTAAACCCTCACACTTACTCTATCATTGTCACCCTGACAAGCTCACACTCACTCCAACACCATCACCCTGACCCCCTCACACACACTCCATCACTGTCACACTGACCCTCTCACACTCACTCGATCTCTGTCACCCTAACCCCCTCACACTCACTCGATCACAGTCACACTAACCCCTTTACACTCACTCCATCACCGCCTCCCTGACACCCTCAAATGCACTCCATTACAGTCACCCTGACTCCTCACACTCACTCCATCAGTCAGCTTGATCCCCTTACACTTTCTCGATCACAGTAATCCTGACACTCTCACATTCACTTCATCACCGTCACCCTGTCCCCCACACACTCACTCCATCACTGTCAGACCGGCCCACTCACACTCACTCCATCACCGTCATCCTGACCTCCTCACACTCACTCCATCACCGGCAACCTGACCCCCTCACAAAAACTCCATCACCATTACCAGGACCCACACACACTCACTCCATCACTGTCACCAAGACCCCCTCACGCTCACTCTATCACCGTCATACTGATCCCCTCACACTCACTCCATCATTTTCACCCTGACCCCCTCACACACACTCCATCACTGCCACCCTTAAACACTCACACTCACTCTATCAATGTCACCCTGACCAACTCGCACTCACTCCATCACTGTCACACTGATTCCCTCACACTCACTCAATCACCGTCACACTGATCCCCTCAGACAACGCTCCATCAACGTCACCCTGACCCCCTCACACTCTCTCCATCACTGTCACCCTGACCCCCTCACACTCACCCCATCACACTCACATTGATCCCACTCACACTCACTCCGTCACCAGCACACTCACTCTCTCACACTCACTCTATCACTGTCACCCTGAACCCCTCACAAACACTCCATCACCATCACACTTAAACCCTCATACTCACTCCACCACCATCACCCTGACCAACTCACACTCACTCCATCACTATCTCCCTGACCCCACACACCAACTCCATCACCATCACCCTAACGCCCTCACACTCATTCCATCACTGTTACCCTGACAGCCTCACACACACTCAATCAACGTCACACTGATCATCTCACACTCACTCGATCTGTCACCCTAACACCCGACACTCACTCGATCACTGTCACCCTAAATCCCTTACACTCACTCCATACCGCCTCCCTGATACCCTCAAATGCACTCCATTACAGTCAGCCTGACCCCTCAGTCTCACTCCGTCAGCCGAACCCTCTTATACTCACTCAATCACAGTCACCCTGACTCCCTCACACTTACTTCTTCACCGTCACCCTAATCCCCTCTCACTCACTCCATCACTGACACCCTGACACCCTCACACACACTCCATCACCGTCACCCTAACCCCCTTACACTCACTCGATCAAAGTCCTCCTGACTCCCTCACACTCACTCCATCACTGTTACTCTGATCCCCTCACAGACACAATGACCCCCCCCACACTAACTCTATTACCATCACCCTGGCCCCCTCACACTCACTCCATCACCGTCATACTGACCACCTCACACTCACTCGCTCACAGTCACCCTGACCCCCTCAAACCCACTCCATCACTGTCACCCTGACCCCCTCAAACCCACTCTATCACTGTCACCCTGACCCCCTCAAACCCACTCCATCACTGTCACCCTGACCCCCTGAAACCCACTCCATCACCGTCACCCTGACCCACTCGAACTCACTCCATCACCGTCACCCTGACCACCTCACACCCACTTCATCACCGTCACACTGACCCTCTCACACTGAATTCACCATTGTCTCAAGGACCCTCTCAACTCACTCCAGCACTGTCAACTGACCCCCTCACACTCATTCTATCACCGTCAACCTGTGCCCCTCACACTCACTCCATCACTGTCACAGTGACCCCCTCACACAAACTCCATCACCGTCACCCTGATCCACTAACAAACACTCCATCAATGCCACATACATCCCCTCACACTCTTTCCAACATGGTCACACACATCCCCTCACAGTCACTCCATGACCATCACCCTGAACCAATCACACTCACTCCATCACTGTCACACTGACCCCCTCACACTCACTCCATCACCATAACCCTGACCCCCTCATACTCACTACATCACCATCACCCTTACCCCATTACACTAACTCCATCACCATCATACTGACCATCTCACACTCACTCCATCACCGTCACCCTAACCTGCTTACACTCACTCCATCGTCGTCACCCTGAATCTCTCAAACTCACTCCATCACCGTCACCCTGACCCACTCACACTCACTCCATCACCCTCACCCTGACCCCCTGACACTCACTCCATCAACGTCACCCTGACACGCTCACACACATTCCATCAATGTAACGCTAACCCCCTCACACTCACTCCATCATAGTCACCCTGACCCCCTCACATTCACTCCATCACCGTCACCCTGACCCTCTCACATTCACTCCATTAACGTCACACTGACACCCTGACACTCACTCCATCACCCTCTCCGTGGCCCCCTGACACTCACTCCATCACCGTCACCCTGATACCCTCACACACACGCCATCAATGTCACACTGACCCCCCACACTCACTCCTCACCGTCACCCTGACCCTCTCACACTGACTCATCACTATCACCCTGACACCCTCACACTCACTCCATCAACGTCACTCTGATCCCCTCACACTCCCTCTATCCACTTCACACTGACACCCTGACACTCACTCCATCACCATCACACTGACCCCCTCACACACACTCCATCACCGCCATACTTAAAAACTCACACTCACTCTATCAATATCACCCTGACCTCCTAACACTCACTCCATCACGGTCATACTGATCCCCTCACACTCACTGCATCACTGTCACCCTGACCCCCTCACACTCACTTCATCACGCTCATACTGATCCCCCTCACACTCAAACCATCACTGTCAACCTGACCCCCTCACTCACACTCCATCACCGACAAACCTAAACTCTCACACTCACTCCATCATTTTCACCCTGACCCCCTCACACTCACTCCATCATTTTCACCCTGACCCCCACACATTCACTCCATCACTGTCACACTGACCCCCTCACACTCACTCCATCATTGTCACCCTGACCCCCTCACACTCACTCCATCACCAGCACACTCACCCTCTCACACTCACTCCGTCACTGTCACCCTGACTCTCTCACACTCACTCCATCAACATCACCCTGACCCCCTCACACTTACTCCATCACTGTCACCCTGAACCCCTCACAAACACTCAGTCACCATCACACTTAAACCCTCACAATCTATCCATCACCAGCACCCTGACCAACTCATTCTCACTCCATCACCATCACCCTGACCCCCACACACTCACTCCATTACCATCACCCTAACCCTCTTACTCTCATTCCATCACTGTCACCCTGACGCTCTCACACTCACTCCATCACCATCACCCTAACCCCCTGACACTCACTCGATCCCTGTCACCCTAAACCCCTCACACTCACCACATCACCGCCTCCCTGATACCCTCCAGCGCACTCCATTACAGTCACCCTGACCCCTCACTCTCACTCCATCAGTCAGCCTGACCCCCTTACACTCACTCTATCACAGTCACACTGACTCACTCACACTCACTTCATCACTGTCAGCATGATCCCAACACACTCACTCCGTTACTGTCACGCTGACCCCCTCACACTCATTTATTCACTGTCAACCTGAACCCCTCCCACTCACTCCATCACCACACTGATCCCCATCACACTCACTCCATCACTGTCACACTGAACCCCTCACACTCACTCCATCACCGTCACACTTAAACCCTCGCACTCCACTCTATCAATGTCACCCTGAACAACATGCACGCATCCATCACAGTCACCCTGACACCCTCACACTCACACCATCACGCTCATACTGATCCCCCTCACACTCACTCCACCACTGTCACACTGACCCCCTCGCACTCACTCCATCATTGTCACACTGATCCCCTCACCCTCACTCCATCACTGTCACCCTGACCCCCGTCACTCACACTCCTTCACCACACTGATCCCCATCACACTCACTCCATCAACGTCACACTGACCCTCTCACACTCACTCGATCTCTGTCACCCTAACCCCCCTCACTCACTCGATCATTTTCACATTAACAACCTCACACTCACTCCATCACCACCACCCTGAACCCTCAAACTCACTCCATTACAGTCACCCTGACCCATCACCATCACTCCATCAGTCAACCTGACCCACTTACACTCACTCAATCACAGTAACCCTGGCTCCCTCACACTCAATTCATCACCGCCACCATACTCCCCACACACTCACTCCGTCACTCTCACACCGTCCCACTCACACTCAGTCCATCACTGTCACCCTGACCCCCTCACACTCACTCCATCACCGTCACCATGTCGCCCTCAAACTCACTCAATTACGGTCATCGTGGCCCCCGGACATTCACTCAATCACCGTCACGCTGACCACCTCACACTCACTTGCTCATAGTCACCCTGACTAACTCACACTCACTTCATCACCGTCACCATGTCCCACACACACTCACTCCATCACCGTCACCCTGACCCCCTTACACTCACTCCATCACTGGCACACTCACCCTCTCACAGTCTGTCCATCACTGTCAGCCTGACTCTCTCACACACACTCCATCACCGTCACCCTAACCCCCTCACACTCACTCGATCAATGTCACCCTGTCCCCCTCACACTCACTCCATCAGTCAGCCTCACCCCCTTACACTCACTCGATCACAGTCACCCTGACTTCCTCACATTTACTTCATCACCGCCACCATGATCCGCACACTCTCACTCCATCACTGTCACACCAGCCCACTCACACTCACTCCATCACAGTCAACCTGACTCCCTCACACTCACTCCATCACCATCACCCTGACCATCTCACACTCACTCCATCACCGGTCACCCTGATCCCCTCAGACATACTCACTCTATCACAGCTACCCTGACGCCCTCACACTCACTTCATCACCATCACCATGACCGCCTCATACTCACTCCATCACTGTCACCCTGCCCCCTCACACTCACTCCATCACCGTCACCCTGACCCCCTCAGACACACTCACTCTATCACAGTAACCATAACCCACTCACACTAACTCCATCACTGTCACACAGGCCCATGCACACTCGCTCCATCACTGTCACCCTGACCCCCTCACACTCACTCCATCACCTTCCCCTGACCCCCTCACACTCACTCCATCACCGTCACCCTTAAACCCACACACTCACTCCATCACCGTCACCCTTAACCCCTCACACACACTCCATCAACCACACCCTGAAACACTCACACTCACTCCATCACTGTCACCCTGACCCCTTCACACTGACTCCATCACTGACACCCTGACTTCCTCACACTCACTCCATCACGGTCACACTGATCCCCTCACGCTCACTCCATCAGCATCACACTGACCAACTCACTCTCACTCCTTCACCGCCACAATCACCCTCTCACACTCACTCCATCAGCGTCACCATAACCCCCCTCACTCACTCCATCACTGTCACCCTGAACCTATCACATTCACTCCATCATCGTCACAATGATCCCAACACACTCACTGCGTCACTGTCACACCTGGCCCCTCACACTCACTCCATCCGTCAGCCTGATCCCCTTACACTCACCCGAACACAGTCACCCTGACTCCCTCACACTCACTTCATCACCGTCACCATGATCCCCACACACTCACTCCATCCCTGTCCGACCGGTCCACTCACACTCACTCCACCACTGTCACCCTGACCCCCTCACACACACTCCATCACCGTCACCATGACGCCCTCAAACTCACTCCATCACCGTCACGCTGACCACCTCACACTCACTCGCTCACAGTCACCCTGACTCCCTCACACTCACTTCAGCACTGTCACCATGGCCCACATACACTCACTCCATCACCGTCACCCTGAACCCCTCACACTCACTCCATCACCAACACACTGACACCCTCACACTCACTCCATCACCATCACACTGACCCCCTCAAACTCACTCTATCACCGTCACCCTGACACCCCCACACTCACTTCATCACCGTCACCCTGACCCCCTCACACCCACTCCATCACCAACTCACTGGCCCCCTCAAACTCACTCTGTCACCTCACCCTGACCCCCCGCACACTCACTCCATCACCGTCACCCTGACCACCTCACACGTACTTCATCACCATAACACTGATTCCCTCACACTCACTCCATCACCTTCCCCCGAGCCCCTCACACTCACTCCATCACCGTCATCCTGACCCCCTCACACTGATTACAGCACCGTCACTCTGACCCTCATACACTCACTGCATCACGGTCAGACTGATCCCCTCACACTCACTCCATCACCTGCACACTCACCCTCTCACACTCACTCCATCACTCTCTCCCTGACTCTCTCACACTGACTCCATCACCGTCACACTTAAACCCACACACTCACTCTATCAATGTCACTCTGACCAACTCACACTCACTCCATCACCGTCACCCTGACCCTCCCACACTCACTCCATCACCGTCACCCTAAACCCCTCACACTCACTCCATCACCGCAACTTGGCTACTCACACTCACTCCATCATTCAGCCTGAGTCCCTTAAACTTACTTTATCACAGTCACCCTGACTCCTTCACACTCACTTCATCACCATCACCGTTATCTCCGCACACTCATTCAATCACTGTCACACCGTCCCTCTCACACTCACTCCATCACTGTCCCCCTGACCCCCTCACACTCACTCCATCACCATCACACTGATCCCCTCACACTCAATCCATCAACGTCACACTGATCCCCTCACACTCACTCCATCAATCTAACTCTGACCGCGTCAGACTCACTCCATCACGGGCACACTCACCCCCTACACTCACTCCATCACTGTCTCCCTGAACCGCTCACACTCACTCTATCACAGTCACATTGACTCACTCACACTCACTCCATCACTGTCACCCTGGTCCCCTCACACTCACACCGTCACTGAAACCCTGACCCTCTCAGACGCACTCGCTCTCTCACAGTCACCCTGGCACCCCACACTCACTCCATCACCGTCACCATGACCCTCTCACACTCATTCCATCATTGTCACACTGGTTGCCTCACACTCACACCATCACCGTTACCCGGACCCTCTCAGACACACTCACTCCATCACTGTCACCCTGACCCCTTCACATTCACTCCATCACCGTCACCTTAAGCCCTCACACTCACTCCCTCACCTTCCCCCTGACCCCCTCACACTCACTCCATTACTGTCAACCTGACCTCCTCACAATCACTCCATCATCATCACCCTTAACCCCTCACACTCTCTCCATCCCCTTCACCCTGACCCCCCACACTCATTCCATCACCGTCGCACTGATTCCCTCACACTTACTGCATCACCGTCACCCTGACCCCCACACACTCACTCCATCACCGTCACCCTGACCCCCTCACACTCACTCCATCACTGTCACACTGAGCTCCTCACACTCACTCCATCACCGTCACACTTAAACCCTCGCACTCCACTCTATCAATGTCACCCTGAACAACATGCACGCATCCATCACAGTCACCCTGACACCCTCACACTCACTCCATCACGCTCATACTGATCCCCCTCACACTCACTCCACCACTGTCACACTGACCCCCTCGCACTCACTCCATCATTGTCACACTGATCCCCATCACACTCACTCCATCAACGTCACACTGACCCTCTCACACTCACTCGATCTCTGTCACCCTAACCCCCCTCACTCACTCGATCATTTTCACATTAACAACCTCACACTCACTCCATCACCACCACCCTGAACCCTCAAACTCACTCCATTACAGTCACCCTGACCCATCACCATCACTCCATCAGTCAACCTGACCCACTTACACTCACTCAATCACAGTAACCCTGGCTCCCTCACACTCAATTCATCACCGCCACCATACTCCCCACACACTCACTCCGTCACTCTCACACCGTCCCACTCACACTCAGTCCATCACTGTCACCCTGACCCCCTCACACTCACTCCATCACCGTCACCATGACACCCTCAAACTCACTCAATTACGGTCATCGTGGCCCCCGCACATTCACTCAATCACCGTCACGCTGACCACCTCACACTCACTTGCTCATAGTCACCCTGACTAACTCACACTCACTTCATCACCGTCACCATGTCCCACACACACTCACTCCATCACCGTCACCCTGACCCCCTTACACTCACTCCATCACTGGCACACTCACCCTCTCACAGTCTGTCCATCACTGTCAGCCTGACTCTCTCACACACACTCCATCACCGTCACCCTAACCCCCTCACACTCACTCGATCAATGTCACCCTGTCCCCCTCACACTCACTCCATCAGTCAGCCTCACCCCCTTACACTCACTCGATCACAGTCACCCTGACTTCCTCACATTTACTTCATCACCGCCACCATGATCCGCACACACTCACTCCATCACTGTCACACCAGCCCACTCACACTCACTCCATCACAGTCAACCTGACTCCCTCACACTCACTCCATCACCATCACCCTGACCATCTCACACTCACTCCATCACCGGTCACCCTGATCCCCTCAGACATACTCACTCTATCACAGCTACCCTGACGCCCTCACACTCACTTCATCACCATCACCATGACCCCCTCATACTCACTCCATCACTGTCACCCTGACCCCCTCACACACACTCCATCACCGTCACCCTGAACCCCTCACACTCACTCCATCACCAACACACTGACACCCTCACACTCACTCCATCACCATCACACTGACCCCCTCAAACTCACTCTATCACCGTCACCCTGACACCCCCACACTCACTTCATCACCGTCACCCTGACCCCCTCACACCCACTCCATCACCAACTCACTGGCCCCCTCACACTCACTCCATCACCATCACACTGACCCCCTCAAACTCACTCTGTCACCGTCACCCTGACCCCCCGCACACTCACTCCATCACCGTCACCCTGACCACCTCACACGTACTTCATCACCATAACACTGATTCCCTCACACTCACTCCATCACCTTCCCCCGAGCCCCTCACACTCACTCCATCACCGTCATCCTGACCCCCTCACACTGATTACAGCACCGTCACTCTGACCCTCATACACTCACTGCATCACGGTCAGACTTATCCCCTCACAGTCACTCCATCACCTGCACACTCACCCTCTCACACTCACTCCATCACTCTCTCCCTGACTCTCTCACACTGACTCCATCACCGTCACACTTAAACCCACACACTCACTCTATCAATGTCACTCTGACCAACTCACACTCACTCCATCACCGTCACCCTGACCCTCCCACACTCACTCCATCACCGTCACCCTAAACCCCTCACACTCACTCCATCACCGCAACTTGGCTACTCACACTCACTCCATCATTCAGCCTGAGTCCCTTAAACTTACTTTATCACAGTCACCCTGACTCCTTCACACTCACTTCATCACCATCACCGTTATCTCCGCACACTCATTCAATCACTGTCACACCGTCCCTCTCACACTCACTCCATCACTGTCCCCCTGACCCCCTCACACTCACTCCATCACCATCACACTGATCCCCTCACACTCAATCCATCAACGTCACACTGATCCCCTCACACTCACTCCATCAATCTAACTCTGACCGCGTCAGACTCACTCCATCACGGGCACACTCACCCCCTACACTCACTCCATCACTGTCTCCCTGAACCGCTCACACTCACTCTATCACAGTCACATTGACTCACTCACACTCACTCCATCACTGTCACCCTGGTCCCCTCACACTCACACCGTCACTGAAACCCTGACCCTCTCAGACGCACTCGCTCTCTCACAGTCACCCTGGCACCCCACACTCACTCCATCACCGTCACCATGACCCTCTCACACTCATTCCATCATTGTCACACTGGTTGCCTCACACTCACACCATCACCGTTACCCGGACCCTCTCAGACACACTCACTCCATCACTGTCACCCTGACCCCTTCACATTCACTCCATCACCGTCACCTTAAGCCCTCACACTCACTCCCTCACCTTCCCCCTGACCCCCTCACACTCACTCCATTACTGTCACCCTGACCTCCTCACAATCACTCCATCATCATCACCCTTAACCCCTCACACTCTCTCCATCCCCTTCACCCTGACCCCCCACACTCATTCCATCACCGTCACACTGATTCCCTCACACTTACTGCATCACCGTCACCCTGACCCCCACACACTCACTCCATCACCGTCACCCTGACCCCCTCACACTCACTCCATCACTGTCACACTGAGCTCCTCACACTCACTCCATCACCGTCACACTGATCCCCTCACACTCACTCTATCACCATCACACTGACCCCCTCACACTCACTCCATCACTGTCACACTGAGCTCCTCACACACACTCCATCATGGTCACACTGATCCCCTCACACTCACTCTATCGCCACCACACTGACCCCCTCACACTCACTTCATCATTGTCACCCTGATTCTCTCACACTCACTCCATCAACGGCACACTCACCCTCGCACACTCACTCCATCACCATCACCTTGATCCCTCACACTCACTCCATCAATCAGCCTGACCCCTTTACACTCACTCTGTCACAGTCACCCTGATCCCGTCACATTCCATCACCATCACATTGACTTCTCCACACTCACACCATCATTGTCACCCGAACTACCTCACACTCATTCGATCACCACCTCCCTGACACCCTCAAACACACTCCATTACTGTCACCCTGACCCCTCACACTCACTCGATCAGTCAGCCTTACCCCTTTACACTCACTCTATCACAGTCACCATGACTCACTCGCATCACTTCATCACCGTCACCATGATCCCCACATACTCACTCTGTCACTGTCACCCTGACCCCCTCACACTCAGTCAATCACCGTCACCTTAGCCCCCTCACACTCACACCATCACCATAACCCTGACCCCTCAGACACACTCACTCTATCACTGCCACTCTGGCCCCCTCACTCTCACTCCATCAGCGTCACCCTGACCCCCTCAACACTCACACCATCACATTCCCCCCGACCCCCTCACACTCACTCCATCACAATAACCCTGACGCCCTCACACTCACTACATTTCTGTCACCTTAAGCTCCTCACACTCACTCCATCACGGTCACACTGATCCCCTCACACTCACTCCATCACCATCACACTGACCCCCTCACACTCACTCCATCATTGTCACCCTGGCACCCTCAAACTCACTCCATCAACTGAACACTCACCCTCGCACACTCCCTCCATCACTGTCACCCTGACTCTCTCACACCCACTCCATCACCATCACCCTGACCCCCTCACACTCACTCCATCACTATCACACTTAAATTCTTACACTCACTCTATCAATGTCACCCTGACCAACTCACACTCAATACATCACCATCACCATGACCTCCTCACACTCACTCCATCACAGTCACCCTGACGCCCTCACACTCACTCCATCAGCGTCATCCTGACCACCTCACACTCACTCCATCACTGTCACCGTGACCCTCTCTCACTCACTCCATCACTGTCACTCTGACCACTTCACACTCACTCCATCACCGGCACACTGACCGCCTCACACTCACTCCATCACCGTCACCCTAACTCCCTCACACTCACTCCATCACTGTCACCGTGACCCTCTCTCACTCACTCCATCACTGTCACCCTGACCACTTCACACTCACTCCATCACCGGCACACTGACCGCCTCACACTCACTCCATCACCATCAACCTGACTCCCTCACACTCACTCCATCACCGTCACCCTAACTCCCTCACACTCACTCCATCACTGTCACCGTGACCCTCTCTCACTCACTCCATCACTGTCACCCTGACCACTTCACACTCACTCCATCACCGGCACATTGACCGCCTCACACTCACTCCATCACCATCACTCTGACTCCCTCACACTCACACCATCACCGTCACACTGATCCCCTCATACCCACTCCATCACTGGCACCCTGTCTCTCTCACACTCACTCCATCACTGTCACCCTGACCGTCTCACACTCACTCCATCACCATCACCCTGATCCCCTCACACTCACTCCAACACAATCACCCTGACCCCCTCATTCACACTTTGTCACACATTGCCCCACACCACCCTCACCATCTCGCTCACCTCCACTCACTCCACCACCATCACTCATACAGCCTCACAACACCCCCACCGTCACACACACACCCACACACTCCACCATCATCGCAAACGCTGCTCCATACTATCCACACTATCATGCTCACCCCCTTACACTCCACCACCATCACACACACTGCCCTACCCCACCCGCACCGTTATGGTCACCCCCACACACTCCACCTCCATCGCACACACTGCTCCAAAAAACCCCCACCCTCACACCCAACCCCACACACTCCACCACCATCACACACTCTGCCCCACACCACTCTCACCGCCATGCTCACTCCTCACACTCCACCAACCTCGCACACACTGCCCCACACCACCCTCACCGTCACACACACACCCACACACTCCACCACCATCACACACACACTGCCCCACACCACCCTCACCGTCACACACACACCCACACACTCCACCACCATCACACACACACTGCCCCACACCTCCCCCACCGTCACCCCCACACTACACACTCCAACAACATCACACACACAGCCCTATCCCACCCCCACCGTCATGCTCACACCCACACACTCCACCACCCTCACCCGCACTGCCTCACACCACCCGCAACGTCACCCCCACACCCACAAACTCCACCACCATCACAGACACGGCCTACCCCACACCCACTGTCACGCTCACACCCACACACTCCACCACCCTCACCCACACTGACCACACCACCCCCACTGTCGCACTCATCCCCACACCCTCCACCACCCTCACACACACTGCCCTACCCCACCCCAACTGTCATTCTCACCTCCACAAACTCCATCACCATCACACACACTGCTCCAAACCACACCCACACTCACACTCCCCCCACACACTCCACCACCCTCACACACACTGCCCTACACCACCCCCACTGTCACGCTCACCCCTACACGCTTCCCTACCGTCACGTTCACTCTCCTGCACAGTCACCCACCATCACACTCACTCCACCACACAATGCCCCACTGTCATGCTCACTCACCTTGCACAAAGCCTCACCATCAGACTCGCTCAAACACACTTTCCCCCACTGTATCATTTACTCCCCCACACACAGCCCCACCCTGATTCTCAAACCCCAGGCATTCCCCCACCATCACGTTCACTCTCCCGCACACTCCAACTGTCCTGTTCACTCCCCTGCATACGCCCCCATCGTCCATTTCACTTCCCCACACTCTCTCTCCCCCACACATTCCCCCACCATCAGGCTCACTCCCTCGCACACTCACCCAGCATCAAGCTCACACGCCCACGCAGTCTCCCACTATCACAGTCCTCACACATCTTAAACTGAGACTCTGCCTTTGAATACCGACCCATTTAATCCCCTCTAAATGGCCTTTAACCCCATCCCCATGCTATTCACTGAGTAACAGACAGTGGGTCCCACACAATGTGTTCTATTTGTGATATCCTGTTGTACCAGTCACACCCACAGCCTACGGTGCCACTCCACCTGTTACCCCCGAGTAACGGCTCGTGTTCTCACACCCACTATGTCCCCGAGCAATGGCGTTTGGCCCAAGGTCCATATTCTTGCCCTGACAATGGCCTGATATGTCCCCAATCTCTGTTCCCTTACATAGACCTGAAGATCGACAACCCTCTTCTGTTCCCCCAGCACCGAAGGATTCAAGGTAGACAGTAACATTGGGAGGTTATGATCGCAAGATGGAGAGAGAATGAATGAGATTGGGGATGGCAAGTACAGTAGAATTAAGTGTGTAAATCGGAAAAAGAGTGAGGAATAGCAGTGCAGTGTGAGACTGAGAGGCATATATGGAGGGAGAGTGACAAAACGAACAAGTTGAATTCTGCTGAGAGCCAAGTTGGAATGGAAGACCCAGAGGGAAAGTAAGGATAGAAGGAGTTAAACCCAGCTCCTGAGCTCATGGCTCGGTGCCCTCCCCTTCCCTGAGGACCAGGACTTGGGGCTGTGTCTGTCTCTCTCCAGCTCAGCTTCTCTAACACAAAGACACACAACAACATCGGTCACTCTGCTGCTCGGCACGCTTTAATCAATATTTTTATTGTTTACAAATGTCAGTGATGGACACAGTCGGTGGGATGGTGCCTTTTTTCACTGGCCCCTGAATTGTGAGAAACATTGAAATGTTTCCCTGGAACCCTCCTGTGGGATAAGGATGGATAAACCGGCGCTACCCTCAGTCTGTTACCATAGCGACAGGCTGCTCCATCGCTGAAAAACTGAACTGAAATGAGAAAATCCCGGATGGATTGATTAATGAGGGAATTTGATGGATGGATGGATTTGGGTGAAGGGATATTTCAGCACATTCTTCAGCTGCTGCCTGAACTTAGTCTGGGTCACGGCATAAATCGCAGTGTTTGTGCAGCAACTGAGGAGCTGCAGCATGAAGCCCAATTCCTGCACAAAGTAATCCAGATCCACAGGACTATACACAATCCGCCTCACCCGGTTCCATGTAGAATACAGCATTAACGTTAACCATAACAGGATGAAATTGGCCGAGATCACAAACAGTAAAATGATGGATTTTTTTCGGTTTCTCATTTCTGTGTCAGTCTGAGCGTCCCCATTAGTGTGAGCGCGGAGTCTCCTGCGGGCTCTGCTGGTCACCAAAATGTGTCTGACGGTGAGAACATTGAGCAGCAGAATCAGGAGAAATGGGACACACGGGGTTAGAATGTGGTGGAGGAACTCGATTGTGACCCAGACACTAGAGAATAGAACAGCGACTGTTACAAAACAAAACCAGGGGATGTTCATCAGCCAATACTGAGCCGTGAGCATAAAATACCAAAAAATGTTCTTTAAACAGCTCAGCGCAGTCACTACTCCCAGAACCACAGCCGCCGTTTTCTCACTGCAATATTTACTTTTCAGCTTCTGGTAACAAATGGCCACAAACCGATCAAAGGCGAAAGTGACGGTGAACCAGACAGAGCAGTCAGTGGCTGCATAAAGCAGGATGGCGTGGATATTACACACGGGGACGGAGGACACCAGGAAATAAAACTGTTCCCAATAAACAATGGGAATGTGTCTCAGTATCAGGTCGAGGATAATGACCAGGAGATCCGCCGCTGCCATGGCCCCCAGGTAACGTCTGACACATGGAGACAATCCACAATCTTTATAAAGCAGGACATAGATGGTCACTACGTTAACTGTGAGGAAGGAAGACAAACACATTATCCATCAGCCAGGAGGCAAAGCGACCCGTTTGATCGGGGACCCAGTGAGATTTTCAAATGTGTCCCTGTATTCAGGGATTTATTGAAATAATTGGAGCTGGAATAACAAATCGGAAGGTCTGAATTACTGACAGAAATGTGACATAAACCACAAGAAACCCTCCATCTCCAAACAAACAGAGACACATCCATAAGGCCAGATGGTTTCTAGAACATTCCCACACACTCGATCACTCGAGAGCAGACACAGGTCTCTCCTTCCCAGTTCCTAATACGGAGGGTATAAACATTGTTGTCCTGAAGGATTCTCTCTCAGTTTCCTGAAGACAAACAGAGTTTGGAAATTTCTGTATTTAGGTCTAAATTGTGGTTGATCCTGTGTCGTGAAGAAATGCAAATGAAGGGAAAATATATTCACCCCTTTACCTGCCTGAGGTGCCGTGGGACCAGTGTCTCCTTCTCCCTGGAACGGGATCTCTTCCTGCGGGATCTTATCGTTTGTTCAATTCACTTATGTCTGGCCATTCACAAACAATGTCAGGGACAGAATGTTCCAGGGAAAGTCAGTTATAGAATGTCAGGGACAGAATGTGCCGGGGAATGCCAGGTATAGAATGTTGGGGACAGAACGTTCCAAGGAATGACAGTGATAGAACGTTGGGGACAGGACGTTCCGGGGAGTGGCAGTTATAGAATGTCAGGGACAGAACGTTCCGGGGAACTCCTTGACCTCTCCATCACCTTTCCCCCCTATCACCGCACCAACATGATGTACTGTGCTTGGGAACACTGAAACATTAATAGGGTGAGTGACAGAGGGTCCAATCACAGGAATAGGAATTAAAAGCATTGCCAGATCAGCTGAAATGGTTAGATATACCACATTCTCAATCCACCTCACTGAACCAGCCCAGACACCATCAACCCAGAGGAGATATCTGTTCAACGTGGAACACTGTTCCACCACAGGATCAACAGCTCAGTACAACTCAACAATCTCTCCAGATTCATCCATTGCACTGGTCAATACAATCCCGCAATCTGTTTAGAGTGGAACACGGCGCAGACCACAGCAGTGCATTGAACTATAAACCCGGACTAGATATCTGTCCTGCACCGTGAGCTGTGCAGACCACAGCAGGGCACTAATGCGTGAACCTGAAACAAATATCTATCCAGCATAAGGAGCGACACAAACCACATTATTGCATTATCTATCAACCTCAACCAGATAGTATGACCAGCACAGCGAACTGTGCAGTGATCACCCGTGAATTAATCTGTACATCAGGAGCAGTTATCCTCCCTGTATGTAGGACTGTGTACATCACCCAAGTGCATTGATCTGTAACCCAATAGCAGTTACCCTCCCAGCATGTAGAGCTGTGTACATCACCCCAGTGCATTGATCTGTAAAACAGGAGCAGTTACCCTTCCAGCATGTAGGACTGTGTACACCACCCCAGTGCATTGATCTGTAAACCAGGAGCAGTTACCCTCCCAGCATGTAGGACTGTGTACCCCACCCCAGTGCATTGATCTGTAAACCAGGAGCAGTTACCCTCACGGTATGTAGGACTGTGTACCCCACCCCAGTGCATTGATCTGTAACCCAGGAGCAGTTACTCTCCCAGCATAGAGGACTGTGTACACCACCCCAGTGCATTGATCTGTAAACCAGGCGCAGTTACCCTCCCAGCATGTAACACTTTGTACACCACCCCAGTGCATTGATCTGTAAACCAGGAGCAGTTTCCCTCCCAGCATGTAGGACTGTGTACATCCTCCCAGTGCATTGATCTGTAAACCAGGAGAAGTGACCCTGCCAGCATGTAGGACTGTGTACACCACCCCACTGCATTGATCTGTGAACCAGGAGCAGTAACCCTCCCAGCATGTAGGACTGTGTACCCCACCCCAGTGCATTGGTCTCTAACCCAGGAGCAGTAACCCTCCCAGCATGTAGGACTATGTATATACCCCAGTGCATTGATCTGTAAACCAGGAGCAGTTACCCTCCCAACATGTAGGACTGTGTACACCACCCCAGTGCATTGATCTGTAACCCAGGAGCCGTTACCCTTCCAGCATGTAGTACTGTGTACATACCCCAGTGCATTGATCTGTAAACCAGGAGCCATTACCCTCCCAATATGTAGAACTGTGTACACCACCACAGTGCATTGCTCAGTAACACTGTGTTAGATCCCTGCCCAGTGTGGGGACACTTGCTGCCCATGCTGGAAGTGACAGCTCCCATCCATTTCCACTCCATATCTCCATTGTGCCATGACAAGGGGGTGCTGTGGGTGTGAACATCACTGCCAGAGAGAGATGTCGGGGGTATCAGTTTAAATATCAACACATTGGAGGGGTTTGGGAAGTAGACAGAGAGGGGGAGACTGAGCGACAGTGTGTTTCCAGGTTTCTGAATGCTGAAATGTAGACACTTCGATAACATCCTGTAACATAAGCCTTTCTTCCCAGGAACGATGGGAAAAAGGGATAATCGTGTTCAGTCAGATGAGCATTTGTTCTGCATCTTTGTAACTGGAATTCGTTTCAACAGAATCTATGAGTCATTGGGCAGATTCTAACAATACTTTATCTTTGTTGATTTTCCTTGAGTGTGACAGAGGCATTATTGTCACGAGGCTGAGCTAGATTCCTGGTGCTATCTTATCGAACTCACCTCATTAACCACCCACCCACCCCATTATGTCCATCTCAATCAATACCAGCCCGATTCACCCACCCATCATGGCTGGAGGTACTCTCCATCGCCCGGGTGCCCCTGGATATTCAGTGATCACTGGCACTGGTGTTATCTTTAAAAGGCCAATGGGCACATGTTTGAGCTTTCTCAGCTTGGAGCTGCGCTGCACAGTTTACCCCGAGCATGGCAAATAAGGGGCAATTACACTACGGTTTGTCAACAGGGGCACGGAGCTCCTGGTGGACGGGCTAGTACAGAGGGGGACCATTCTCTTCCCAGTGGGGGCTACACCGGCAGGCCCACGGAGCATGGTCTGAGCTCACCACCCAGAACAGTGCAGTACCTGCGGTCTGAAGAAATGTCCAGCAATACAGGACAAGCATCAATAACCTTCCCCACTTTGTCAGGATAAGGGTCACCGGATTGTTTCTGCTCTCTCACACTCACTGTACATCTGTTAATGCACCTACCCTGAACAAGGCTCATTGTCCACCACTCTCACTACTGCATGAAGCACCTTCTGTCTCTGTCTCTGTCTCTGTCTATCTCTCTCCCTCCCCCTCCCTCCCTCCCTCCACTTTACTCTCGGTCCCCACACTAATAGCACTGCCTGGATACAACACTGTGGACTTACTCCCTCCGTTACCTCACCATGAACCTGTCCCCACCTACACCAGCAATAACAGCAGCGCCACCCACTCCCACCCTCCCTCCCTACCTCCATTTCTCCCTTTCCATGAGAAGCAGTCTGGAATAGGACAGAAAGGGCCAAGCTGGGTGGCGGAGTGCCCGATATCCGTTCACTACCCCCCTCCGACTGCCATGCGGATGGACGCTGGTTGGAGCCGGAGACGACTAGGACACCCCGTGATGGAGATTCTGAAACATCCACATCCCACTAACCGAGTAAGAAGCAATGTTCACTGAAGGGCAATTCTCACTTTAAACCCACTGGCACTCCGTTTCCCCCGGCACAACTTAGAAGCCGTGGCCCTGATATCATCTCCCTTTCGTGTCGAGCTAGTACAAATGGAAACCCCATGGTCTCAGTGGGCAGCAGGGTGGGCTCACAACACATCATCACCACCACCTCCCAGGAAGGGAGCACCGAGACTCTCTCCTACAGTTTCCCCTGCAAACAGCTCAGGTACTGAAACTATTCTGTGAGAGTTGCTGCTTCCCCCACCTGTCCTGATATCTTCAATAATCGGTACTTATATAAATGCCATGTTTTCTGCACCTGCACCCCCTTTATAATGATGCAGCCTGTTTTATATTGTCTTGCATTGTCATTCCTACCAAAGTGCATCACCTCACACTGCTCTGCATTGATCCCCATCTGCCCGAAAACGACACCAATGTGTGATTTTCCTGTTAGAGTTCCACGCTGTCCTCCATAGACTTCAGAGTTCTTCCAGGTTCGGTGCCATCTACAAACATTGAGATTGTCATAGCGTCACAGTCCCCATGAAACAACTGAAATATTGCCCCGAACGAGTGTGAGCAAGTGAAATACTGCTCTCTTCCCACGGACGGGGTCGTCTAATGACATACTGTCAACAGAACAACAAAAATCCTGACACACACCAGACATAGTGAATGAAATTTTTACAAACCATGGAGCAAGAGAAATCTGTATCAGCTCTGCTTATCTTCATTGACATCTTGGTATTAATGTTATGAAGTTGAAAATGTGTACTGGACCTCTAAGAGAGAGTGAATGCTGTTCCGAACTGAGAGCAGCCAAACACCTGAGTATATGAGAGGATGGCAGACCCAGAGTGTCAAGGACAACTGAAAATATGTCACATTTGGCTGTGAAACAGAACCCTGAATTGGTTGCTCTTTCAACAACAATTCGAATTTTACTAATCAGTTTCAATTATGCCCCAGGACACTAAAACCAAATAATATTTGTATTTGTTGGTTTTCGATAAATGATCTGAAGCTGTGGATATGCAGGCATTTTGAAAATTGCAGAGCAAGTGCTACCAACACAGATCCAAGAAATAGGAAAACAATTCCTATCAAAGGTACCTTTTCACATGAAACATATTCACAGTAAAAAGAAATAAGATAACCCAGGGAGATATACGGCTGAAAGAAAACACCGAAAACAACAGCTGCTGTGTGGTTTTGAAATTTTAATAGGTGTATTTTTGAAATAGTATATTGCTATAGAGTTGGAGTGGGGTAATAGGCAGGTAAGAGATTGGGGATCTCAGAGTTGGGAATAGTTGATGTAAAATGTTCACTTTCAGAGTTATAAAATAAATTGATTTTTTTATTTAAACAGTGGAATTTGGGAGTTTTCTGTCACCCAGATTTTAATAGTTTTCGAATTAAGTTGAGCATTTCTTTCTTCATTTAAGTTACCAGATGAGCTTCGGACCGTGTCCTCACAATTGCTGTGTGTGTATCTGTGTGTCTCTGTGTGGGGCAGGTCTGGCTGTCTCTGTGGTGCTTAAAGTGATGCAATGCCATCGTCTACTGGCCGCCCCACGCCACTGCACATGCTTTAGCAGAAGGTGAAAACCAACAGGGATCAATTCAGAGAGGGGGAGGGAGAGGGCAGCTGCTCACAGCACCATCCAAACGAATGTCTTACCCATGTACTGATCTAAATGTCCTTTAAACGTTGGAGCTGTCCCTACTTTCACCACTTCCTCTGGAAGTTCATTACACACACACGCCAGTATCTGTCTAAAATAAATACCTCTCATTACCTTTGTAAATCTTTTTTCCTCGCATCTTAAAATATCCCTCAGTTTTGAATCCCCAACTCTCTGGAAAAGACATCAGCCCTTCAGCTTATCTGCACCTCTCATGATTTTATAAACCTCTGTAAAGTTACCCCTTAATCTCATACTCTCCAGTGAAAAACGTCCCAGCCGATCTCGCCTTTCCTTTTCGCTTAATCCCTCCTTTCCCAGCAACATCCAGGTTAATCTCTTCTGAACCGTCACCAGCTTAATAATATCAAGGTTAATAATATCAATGTGAATAGTCGAGGTGTTTTCTCAGGGTACGGGGAATACGAAACTAGAGAACATAGATTGCAGGTGAGAGGGGAAACATTTAAAAGTGACCTAATGGGCATCTTTTTCACCCAGAGGGTGGTGTGCCTATGGAATGAGTGGGCAGGGTGACCAGGCTGGACACAATATTCCAGAAGAGGTCTCATCTATGTCCTGTACAACCACAACATGACGTCCCAATTCCGATACTCAAGAGTCTGAACAATGAAGCAAGTGTATTAAACACCTCCTTAACCACACTATCTATATGAGATGCAAATTTTAAAAGAATTATACCTGACGGACGAGGTCTCTGTTCTATAACACTGCCAAAAGACCCGACTTTTAATTGCATAGATCCTGCTCTTATTTGATTTACAAAATCCCATACCTCACATTAATCTAAACTAAACTCCATCTGCTACCCCTCAGCCCAGTGTGTGATATTACTGCCACCTCCTCTCCGCCTTCAATTTAAAATATCCTCCTTCTCTCCAGGAAGCCTGCACACTCCGGCCTTGAGTTTCAAAAAGACCCTGAGCTTGGGTACCATGTGTGGTTAGGGGGAGGAGGGACAGATTGCAGATACAGTCAGTGGGTAGGAGAGGCTGGACAGTAATCAGCGGCCTGGTTTCATTACATGGTTTTATGAAGAGGGCAATCGCACGTGAGTCATACCGCTTGGTCATACCGCTTGGTTCTTTGGGGCCAAAAATTATGCTCTTTCTTCGTCTCTGGTGTTCAGCAATGAAAATCTATTCGAGACTCTTCATTGTACAGAGTGTGTCTGCAGGTTTCTTTCCCTAATATTGCAGATTACAGATAATAGCAATTAAAGATGGTCATAGTTAATTTCGATGGCACAGCACGTGTTCTCGACATCCTACAGTTGAGACAAATATCTTGCATTTGTTTAACGATACAAAGTGTAGTTCAGTAATGGTAACCTGTTTATAATAAATCCATACCCAGCTGAAAGCTGGCAGTTTAAATGGTAGTGTAGTGGGTAGTGTCCCTGCCTCTGAGCCAGAGCTCTGGATTTGATTCCAGTTCCTGAACTTCTTTGGCAGTGTTCCTAGCTCTGGACTAGAAGGTGGGGATTCACGTCCTGCCTATTGCAGAGGTATGTCACAGCATGTCAGAACAGACTGATAAGCAAACACACAGGAGATTACTGCTACATCTTTATGGGTATTGCTGAGTGGTGCTAGTGTCCCTACCTCAGGGCACAGAGGTCTCGTGTAAATCCCACAGAAGTGTTTCATAATACATCTGAACAAACCGATTAAAATGGATTTAGAATTGTGACCTGATGGAGAAAGAAGAGGTGTCAGTATTGATATTTCAGAATTTAGGCCCAGGATGATTTAAAGCACAGCCATTCGTGTTGATTGGAGTCACATTTCTCCACAGTAGCGGTTTATAAAATCCGAATGCTCATGGATAGGGTGAGTAGTCAGGGTTTTTCCCCAGGTTAGGGGCATCCAAAACTAGAGGGTATTGGTTGAAAGTGAGAGGGGAAAGGTATTGAAGAGGTCTAAGGGGCATCTTTTCTCACAGAGGGTGGTGTGTGTATGGAATTAGCTGCCAGAGGAAGTAGTGGAGGCTGGTACAACTACAACATGTAAAAGGTATCTGGATGCTGACAGACCTGCGGAGCATTTCCAACAATTCCTGTATTTGTCGAAAAAAATGCATCCATTTTAACAAAGGTCTTCTGAATACATTAAACATTTTATTTTTTCATGATGCAGCGCCATATAAACATGCCTTCAAATCGATCGAGAGCATTTTCTGCTTAGGGGATGGCTCTGTGTATGACAGCAGCAATGATGCACCTACATGGATCAGGGAATTGGATGGAGACATAGTTTGGACAATGTACAAGGAGACCTCACATGGTCCAGTTTGGCAGAGGATGACATTATAGTGTGATTCAGCTCAGAGAGGGAGAAAATGTCATTTGCCCGAGAAGGAACGGCCCATTGCACTCTCTATCATCCATTATTTCTCATCCCAACAATGTGCACGAGCTGAAACAAAACCTCTACTGTCATCGTTACCATTCTTATATTTATAGAATTCCTCCAGTGTGGAAGAAGGCCCTTTGGCCTAACAAGTACACACCAAACTTCCAAAGAGTAAAATTCCTAGGCCCGTTCCCTTACAGTTACCTCCGACTAGTGCAACCAAACTATAAATCGCTGAAGACAACAGACAACTTGACCAATCCACATGAACTACACAGCTTTGGATTGTGGAAGGAAACTGGGGCACCCATTAGAAGCTAATGCAGACAAGGCGTAAACTCCACATAGTCAGCCGAGGCTGGAATCGAGCCCAAGTTCCTGTGAGGCAGCATGCTAACCACTGAGCTACTGTGCTAACCTTTCGGTAATCCGTGACCAGAATTCATTGGAACCTCCTCACTGCCTAATGCAAAGGGAATTAAGCCAAATCCAACTGTTCCAGGATGAAATACCATTGCTTGCAGCTTGTGTGAGTAGAATATCTTCAGAAGCAGAATCACATTTTGGACAATGCCTTTTTGTCCTTTTGTCATGAGTTGCACTAATATCTGGACAAGGTTCTTTCAACTTGAAATTGGTGTGTGATTCTTTATTTGAAATATCCAAACAGTGTGCCATGCATTTTTCCACCATAGTTTGAGTAACATTGCTCTGGATCATAAACGTCTTGTTTTAGCAAATTAAAGAAACTAGCCTGACTTGTTGCTAAAATTGACCCTGACCCAGTCTGAGACCTATATCATCGGCCATCTCACCAAACTGGTTACATTTAACTTTTGTTGTGAGCAGTGTAGCAGTGGGACTAGAATAGGAAACAGTGACCCCAAGAGCCATGGAACGATGGACCGGTGAGCCGAATGTCAGTGGTGGGTAAGTTGTTGGAGGGGATTCTGAGGGATAGCATTTACATACATTTGGGAAGGCCAGGGCTGATCGGGTTAGACAACGTGGCTTTCTGCATGGGAAATCATGTATCATTATTTTGATTGAGTTTTATGAAGAGTTGAAAAAGATTGATGAAGGCTGGTTGATAGACATTGTCTATATGGACCTCAGCAAGGTGTTCATAACATTCTGATTGGTAGGCAGATTAGTAAAGTTCGGTCACATAAAAACAGAGGAAGCGAGTCACAATTGGCTTGAAGGAAGATGGAGTCTTGTGAGCAGCAGTATGCTGTAAGAATCAGTTCTGAGTTCACTGCATTTCATCATTTATGTCAAGGATTTAGATGTGGATTTAGATGTGAATTTCGGAGGCATAGTTAGTAAGGTTATCGATTACATCAGAAAGGTGGTGTAGTAACTTATCTCAGAGTACAACAAAACCACAATTAGATGGGACAAAGGGGCAAGGAGTGACAGATGAAGTTTAATATGGATAAATATGAGGTTTTGCATTTTGGGAAGGCAAATCAGGGCAGAAGTTATACACTTAATGGTAAGGTCCTGGGGAGTCTTGTGGAACAAAGGGACATAGGGCTACAGGTGCATTGTTCCTTGAAAGTGGAGTCGCAGGTAGACAGAGTGGTGCTGAACACATATGTCACATTTGCCTTAATCAGTCAGAGCATTGAATATAGGAGTCGTGGTGGTATGTTGCATCTGTACAGGATGTTGTTAAGGCCACTTTAAGAATACAGCATACAACACGGTTGTCTGCAGAAAAGGTTTACACGGATGTTCCAGGACTGGAGGTTTGAGCATGAGGGAGAGGTTGATTAGGTTGAGGTGTTTCTCCCTGGAGTGTCAGAGGTTGAGGGGTGACATTATAGAGGTTTATAAAATCATGACGATCATGGATATTCTGAACAGCCATGTTTTGCTCCCCAGTTTATGGGGGTCCAGAACAAGAGAGCATAGGTTGAAGGGGAGAGGGTGAATGATTTAGAAGGGACCTGAAGATAAATGTTTCACACAGAGAGTGGTGTGTGTACAGAAAGTGCTGTCAGAGGAAGTGGCGAAGGTGGTTACATTCGCACATTTAAAAAGTGTCTGAAAGAGGATGATATTGGCCAAATACTGGAAAATGGAACTAGATCAGATTTGATATCTGATCAGAGGGAAAAGATTGGACTAAAGTGTCTGTTTCTGTTCTGCATGACACTCTGATTGTATAAGAGGGATGATGAAAAATTCTGAAAGGGCTTTTCAAGTGGTAATTCTCTTCACTAGAAGTTTATCTTGCCTCTATGATTGAAAGCTGCATTAGCTAAATATTTGACAGGGAAATGAGTCACGGATATTGGGATACAGACAGGAGAGTGGGGCTGAATCCACAACCTGATCAGCCACAATCTTAGTTCCATGTGGAGAAAGGTCAAAGTATCTCATGACCCACTCCTGTCCCTCAGTCCCATGTTTCTGTGTTCAATTCAGCCCCTCAAAATTGCAAGAGAGGAACAGTTGGAAGCCAATTACACCTCTAACCTGGTGCACAGAAACAGAGGAGGCCATTCAGCCTCTCAAGCCTGTCACACGCGTTTTAAAGTGATTCGGGAAATGAATTCGAAAATCCCGGCACGGGTATGAAAGAGTCCTCTCATCTCTCTTTACAGAGCTTCCCCTGTCTGCAACTTGTGCTTCATTTGTTAGTCATACTGTAGACCCAGATTTACTGTGAATGCAGCCCATATACATCACCAGAGATGGCTCACAAAATCATCTGTTCTTCCTGACTGCAATATTCAATAATAAAACATTCATGTAAATTACATCCACTAACTATCCAATAACAGAATGTGAGAACGTCAGAAACAGGGGCAGGTCGTTCACTCCCCAAACCTGCCTTGCCCTTCACTAAGATCATGACTGATCTGCTCTTGGTCTCAAATCCTCTTTCATACCCAATTCTTCATAGCCCTCAACTCTCTGACAGGTCAATATCCAGCTACCTCCTCTTCAAATATTTTCAGTCATCTTGCTCCGCAACACTCTTGAAAAGAGAAATCCTGAAATTCAATACCAGCTGTTTGAAGAAAACACTTGCTGCTCCTATTTCATGGCCTATTGATGTGAACAAAAGGGGTTGACACAAGGGTTCAGGTGAAAATGAATGGCCCTGATATCAAGGCAATGGTTGGCCTCTGTTGACATCAACGAACTTAACAAAACTAAACATAATCGGAATCAGAATAAACTCTCCAATGTTTAGTGTCAAACATGGCACAAAAGATGTTCATCTCTGTCCTGTGTCACCTCTATGGGAGATACTCAGGGTAGTTTCCTCTTCACAAACAGCTTCAGCTGCTTCATCAATGTCTCCCCGACCCACCCTCCTCACCATAAGATCAGAAGTGGGGATATTCACTGAAGATTCTACAATGTTCAGAACATTTTGTTCCCCGTCAGCTCCTGAACTGGTCTGTGTCCATGAGCAGCAAGACCCAGACTCCATTGACACTTGTGTTGTTAAAGGGTCCATAACATTTATGTAAAAGCACTGCCTGACTCTGCACATTGCCACAGTAAAACAAGAGTTCATTCAGCATTTCACGCTGGTTTCACAGGAGTATGATGAAACCATTCAGTCAATTAACACTATTGGAGAAGAACAGGGACAGTCCATTCAGTGCCTCCAGCCTATTTCTCAGGAAGAGAAGGAGTCCAGTGTGACTGGCTACACCAGAGCCCCTCGAAAATATTTGAAGGCGTTAATCTAGACACATTTTTTTATTTTAAAGGAAATTTAAAGTGTCTGCTCCCGATGCAATGTAATTGGTCAAACTACTCGGTGTCAAGCAAAACGCCATTTATTTAAACACGAACGGTAAAATGAAACCAAAGAAAGAGGAATCTAGAATAACTTAATTCTATTGGCCAAGTTAAAAGAATAATGGATCTAGGAACTATTACTAATGAACTGTTCCAATATAGGAAAATTCCATAAACACAGCCCCTGGCAAAAAGGAATATTCAAACACAGATTGTCACAAACACTTCTCCAATCCAGGAATTTAAAAAAAACATCAAGAGAAAATTCAGAGAGAATAACAGCCAGGAGGTAGTCACTGAAGCTTCCAACTCTGTGGAGACACCAATAGTTTCTGATATTGCTGAGAAACCAAAACCCAGAGATCCTAATCTGTGAGAGCTGGCCACACCCATTCAGTCTGCATTAAAATAAACACAAGGCCTCCCTCACTGTTTACTCAAGTGGTCTTAACTAGCCAGCTTGGTTACGATCATTCAATCTCTATCTTAAAATAAACCCAGGACAAAATAAATTCTTAAAGTTACAGAATCATCACACTAGTCTGCACACCGAGGTGTCAAACAGGAACCAGGGGTAACCCAATCAGGCCCTTGGCCCTGTCCAATCGGACGAGGAAGAAGCAAGTCAGTCCCTTGAGTCACTTATACAGGAACAGTAGGAGGCCATTCCCCCCTCAATGCACTTACACAGGGACAGAATGAGGTAATTTATGCTGATTCCTGATGAACGGCTTTTGCCCAAAACGTTGATTCTCCTGCTTCTCGGATGCTGCCTGACCTGCTGTGCTTTTCCAGAAATCCACACTGTATACTGATCTCCAGCATCAGCAGTCCTCACTTTCTCCTAATTGATGCTCCAACATGATGAAGAAATGGAGCAGAGGCTCCACGTTGTTCCTCCTGGCCCCGTCGCTCATGATACACACGTGGGACTTTAACGTGGTTTTCTAGTGGTGAGGAGAGAAGCCTTGTGTGAAGTCTCAAGAAGGCATGTTCCATCTCCGAGGTGACAGCCTGGTGTTCTCTAAGTAGGGCGGAAGCTAGTGGGAATGGCTACCTGTTTCATATTGAAGGTATTGTGGCTGCTGTTGGGGATAGTGAGCAACATAATGTTCAGTACAGGTTCACACGCTGACTACACAATAACATGGGGAGAGTTAATTTATGCATATACACCACGAGGAAAGCCACGTTAGACTGATGAATGGATTCTCTATGTTCAAAAAGTGCTGACCGTGCTCATGTTTATCTTGTCTAGTGCTTGTCCTGTTCAGTGTAACCTGTATGCCTTATTCTGTCGAAGTCTATTTCCACCCGATGATCTGTCTGGTCATGTTTACTATGATCTTCCTCCACTGCTCATAAATAAAGTGTTTCCCTGTACTGACGTACAGGTGACAATAAATCAAACCAATCAATCCTGAGTAAAGTTTGGAATTTCTCACGCTATCAATGTCTCTTTTGGAAATAAGTGATTGCTGCCACTCCTCGTGTTTCAGCGTCGCCGTTTCTTCGTCTCTCACAGCTCTACAGATTAAACACTTAGCTTCTTTACTCTATCCTCATATTACCATCATCCGTGTCTGTGGTAAGGAGATCTTTCCTTACAAAGGAGATCAAATCTGTACAGAGTGCCTTAATGCTCTCTCAGCAAGGCTCTCCAACAGCAAGAAGATCGCTTTACCTATGTACTCAAATCATCTTACGATGTAGAACAGCATACCATTAACTGCACCCATTACTTACACAGAGTTTGATTCGGATCAGTCAGCATAGACTTGTGAATGGGAGATCATGCTTCCCAACTTTGTTAGGGGTCTTTGATGAAAGGACCAAGGAGGTTGATGAGGACAGAGCAGTAGACGTTGTCTCTTTGGATTTCGGTAAGGCCTTTCAAAAAGGTTCCATCTGGCAGGATGCTCTGGAAGGTTACATCACGTGGAATGCTGGGGGAACTTGCCAACTGGATACGCAGTTGGCTTGATGGTGGGAAGCCGAGGGTTTCGTGGAAGGATGTTTGTCAGACTACAGGCTGGGTCCATAGCTCTTTGTTATCTAGAATTTGGTTGAGAATGTAGAAGGCATGATTATTCAGTTTGCAGATGACACTAAAATAAGTGGGAGCGTGATCAGTGAGGAGGTCTATCAGAAATTGCAGCAGGACTTTAATCTGGTGGGGAAGTGGCCCGAGAAATGGCAAATGGAATTTAATATATATGTGTGATGTCTTGCATTTTGGAAACTCAAATCATGGTGAATGGGGGGGGGGGGGGGGGCTTAAGGCGTGCAGTGGGCAGAGAGACCTTGGGGTTCAGGTGCATGGTTCTCTGAGAGTGGAGTCACAGGTAGACAGGGCAGTGAAGAAGGCTTTTGGCACACTGGCCTTCATCAGGCAGGACATTGAGTATAGAAATAGGGAATTTATGTTGCAGTTGCACAGGAATTTGGTAAGGCCGCAAGTGGAGTATTGTGTTCAGTTTTTGTCACCTTGCTTTCGGGAGGATGTTGTGAAATGAGAAAGAGTGCAGAAGAAATTTACAAGGACATTGACAGGACCCAATTTTCTGAGTTATAGGGAGAGGTTGGACAAGTTAGGACCTTTTCTTTAGTTTGTAGGAGACTGAGGGGAGACCTAATAGAGCTGTATAAAATCATGAGGGGCATGGAAAGGGAGTATGCTCTCAGTTTTTTTTTCCAAGGTGTACAGAATCGAGGATTAGAGGGGGTCAGTTTAAGGTTAGAGGGGAAGGAATAAAAGGGAACTTGAGGGGCCACTTCTTTACAAAGCGGATGGTACGTGGATGAGCTGCCAGCAGATGTATTGAGGGGGGTACATTAACAACATTTGAAAAGCATTTGGATAAATATGTGGATAGGAAAGGACTGGAAGGATATGGGCCAGCTGCAGGGAATTGGGGTTAGCCTGGATTGACATTTACAAGGAAGAGTCGAACCCCTCTGTTAATTAAAACCGAACACCCAGAAAAACTCGCCTCACCTCGTAATCTGCTAAAATATAAATGACACAGATCTCCTACATTCCACTATTTAAACAAAAATTAACAAGTTATTTTCTAAACTTCAATAGTGAACACGAACCAACAACTATTCACAAATACAAGCTCCTCCTTTCTTAGCCATTTACGATCTGACTCCAACTCTGTAATAACATGCTGTTCCAACAACCCACATATTCAACATTACAATCTAAAGACCACACAGTCTCCATCTTCCCCGCTGTGTTCACACTTTCAACTGCTGATCTCCCTGGGTCATGTTTTTCTTACTGCAAGTAGGTTTGACATGCACATGTATCTTTGATAGAGAGTGTTTGAGATGGCCAGTCAGCATTCCTACTCTACAACAATTACTCTGCTGTTGGATGGCAGTGGTACTCCCTCTAGTGTTCAAAATGCTATGTTTATATACTCGGTAAAAACAATGACTGCAGATGCTGGAAACCAGATTCTGGATTAGTGGTTCTGGAAGAGCACAGCAGTTCAGGCACCATCAAAGTAGCTTCGAAATCGACGTTTCAGGCAAAAGCCCTTCATCAGGAATAAAGGCAGTGAGCCTGAAGCGTGGAGAGATAAGCTAGAGGAGGGTGTGGGTGGGGAGAAAGTAGCATAGAGTACAATAGGTGAGTGGGGGAGGGGATGAAGGGGATAGGTCAAGGAGGAGAGGGTGGAGTGGAAAGGTGGAAAAGAAGATAGGCAGGTCGGACAAGTCCAGACAAGTTATGGGGACAATTACTGAGCTGGAAGTTTAGAACTAGGGTGAGGTGGGGGAAGGTGAAATGAGGAAACTGTTGAAGTCCACATTGATGCCCTGGGGTTGAAGAGTTCCGAGGCAGAAGATGAGGTGTTCTTTGTCCAGGCGTCTGGTGGTGAGGGAGCGGCGGTGAAGGAGGCCCAGGACCTCCATGTCCTCGGCAGATTGGGAGGGGGAGTTGAAATGTTGGGCCACGAGGCGGTGTGGTTGATTGGTGCGGGTGTCCCGGAGATGTTCCCTAAAGCGCTCTGCTAGGAGGCGCCCAGTCTCCCCAATGTAGAGGAGACCGCATCGGGAGCAACGGATACAATTAATGATATTAGTGGATGTGCAGGTGAAACTTTGATGGATGTGGAAGGCTCCTTTAGGGCCTTCGATAGAGGTGAGGGAGGAGGTGTGGGCGCAGGTTTTACATTTCCTGCGGTGGCAGGGGAAAGTGCCAGGATTGGAGGGTGGGTTGTTTTGGGGCGTGGACCTGACCAGGTAGTCGCGGAGGGAACAGTCTTTGCGGAAGGCGGAAAGGGGTGGGGAGGGAAATATATCCCTGGTGGTGGGGTCTTTTGGAGGTGGCGGAAATGTCGGCGGATGATTTGGTTTATTCGAAGGTTGGTAGGTTGGAAGGTGAGCACCAGGGGCGTTCTGTCCTTGTTACGGTTAGAGGGGTGGGGTCTGAGGGCGGAGGTGAGGGATGTAGACGAGATGCGTTGGAGGGCATCTTTAACCACGTGGGAAGGGAAATTGCGTTCTCTAAAGAAGTAGGCCTTATATACTCCCCATGATACAATATTTCTCATAAATGGATTGCTTTCCAAGTGTGCAAACAATAATATTCAAATCCCGTTGGCTTATGGTATCTTGAGCTTTGTCTAAACTCTTTGGTTGCATTTGAATTGCTGTCAAACCTGCAACCAAAACCCAGGTATTCATTTCCCAGCTAATGGTGACATGTGGAACAGCCTGACCTTTAGCTGGCATCTGTGGCTGTGCTTTCCATTCAGCAAAACCGTTCTATCTTAAAGTGACCAGTCAAGCTGTCGGCTTCATAACACCTCCCCCCTTCAAAAAAGAAAATGAACCATCAGAATGAAAAGATGGCATCATTCCTTTTCCTCTAATTCTTAATCCCGTTATTATGAAATACAAAAGTATTAATCTCATTTATACCATTCATATTAATTCTGCACACCTATATAACATTGGATTAAGTCAAATCTTATCTAAACGTTTCCTTTAATTCCGCGATAACACATCTGCTATCACTTTGTATGACCCACAGCATGCACATTTTGTAAGTTTAAAGTCGGTAACATAAGACTCCAATGAAATACTCTCATATTCTGGACTTTAAATATTCCAAAAAATGTCGTTGTCCACAACCATCTCCGACAGTTTGTTTTTCATATAAACATTAAAAGATTGTCAGGCCAGGACGAAACTTAAACATTCTATTTCAGTAATGGAGATTTTGTTTTTTTTCTGGTGGATATTGAGTTTTTTCGACAAGTAGCCAATTGGCCATTCAATTCCATCATCACCTTTCTGTATCAATGCATCTCCGAGCCCTACATCCCGAACATCAAGCACAATTTTCAAAGCATTTCAAACAGTTTGGTGTTGCTAAACCTGATGCGGTGATTAATCCTGCTTTAAAGTTCTCAAATGCCTCCTCGCATTGTTCTGTCCACCACAATTCTGTGTTCTTCCTTAGTAAATCCATCATTGGTGCCAATATGTTGCTGAAGTTTGCAACAAGCTTCCGAAAGAATCCACTCAGTTCCAAAAATCAAAGGATTTAATTCTTCGTGGATGGTCGTGGAAATTCCTCAAAGCCCTTCGTCATTCTGTTCCACTGGATCAACCTTCCATCTGCAATGTAATGTCCCAAGGACGTCATCTCTGCCTTCGTGAATTCTGTTTTCTTTAAGATTATTACCAAGTTGGATTCTTGTAATCGTTCAACATGCTCTGCCAACTGTAACATGCGACCTTTCAATTACTTCCTAAAGATCACGACATCATACAGATAAGCTGCACAATTTGGTCATTTGGCCACACTCTGTTCCGGAGTGCTAAATGTGGATGGTGCATTATTCATTCACATGACATACTCGATAACGTTTATGTCATATCCGGTATCTTTGCCAGATCGCTTAACTGACTCAGCTTTTTTTTTAATTTGAAAGGGGCCACTAAATCTGGCTTTGAAGGGACTTCCTACCACTGGTGGCAATACTGATAAGTCATCCCCACGGGAAATCGTCAAAGTTTCAGAGTTTTTATCTGCCATCTGCTTCACTAAATGCTGTGTTCTCTTCAGGTGCTGTTTAGCTAAATCAGCTACTCCATCTAATTTCTCCCTCAGCTCATATACATAATCCAAGTGTGAGATTGCCGATTTCGGTCTTGTCGCTTTATATTTAATTAATTTCAAATGACCTCTCACTTCATGTACGGATTTTAACTCAAAGGAAGTAAACTGAGTTGATTTATTTGGGACACCTCCGATGGCAAACAGTGTAGCAACATGATCATAAGTTTCAGCAGGAAGGAGAAACAAAAAAAAACCAAAGCAGTTGATGTTGTGTTAACTGACACCCTGTTTGATGTTACGGTGCAGGAAAAACCTGAACAGGCAGAGGGTCTAACTTTCCAAGGCTCCCTGGGTTTCAGGATGGGACGCACTTGATTTGAAATGCTGAATACCTAAGCTATCCATGAATTCCTTAAAAAGCTGAGTGGTAAAATGAGACGCTTGGTCCCATAAGGTAAAATAAGGGTGACGAACTTAGAGCATGGATCTGTACTTGGGGCTGCGATGTTGTGCTCAGAACAGAGACGTGGGTTTCACTGGGGCAGGGATAGTTGCTTTATGGTCAAGGGTTTAGAACATTTAGAAAGAACAAAGAGGTTGGAAAAAGAGGAGTCATGTAGCGTTGCTAATCTGAGAGTGCATCACAGCTCCAGAAACGAAGGTTGTTGAGGAAGGTTGGTCTACAGAGTCAGTATGGGTGGGATTTAGGAACAGCAAGGGAACAGTCACCGCTGTTTTCTACAGACCACCTAATAGCAGCAGAGAGATTGAGGATCTCATAGGTGAGTAGATTCTGGAAAAATGCAAAAGTAGTAGGGATCTTGTTTTGGGTGATTCCAACTTTCACAATATCGACTGGGACGTCCTAAGTGTAGATGGTTTGGATAGATCCGTGTTTGTCAGGTGTGTTCAGGAGGGTTTCCTTACTCAGTATGTCGGCAAACCGATGAGGGAAGGGGCTATATTGGATTTGGTGGTCTGCAACGAGCCAGATTTCGTGGTGGGAGAACATTTTGGTGAGAATGATCACTACCGCCTCACATTTAGCATAGCCTTGGAGAGTGAAAGGAGCAGTTGCCGAGCGAAGATATTTAATTGAGAAAAAGGAAATTATGTCGCTGTCAGAAGGAGTTGGGAAGTACAGACTGGGATCAATTGTTCCACACAAAGAGCACAGCAGACATGTGGAGAGTATTTAAGGTGCAGTTGTTGCGAGTAATGTACACATTTGTTCCTCTGAGACAGGTAAGAAGAGGTAAGATTAAGGAATCTTGGATGACGAGAACAGAGGAACTTCTCATGAAAAGAAAGAAGACAGCAAAGGTCCAGCACAGCCTTAGAGGATTACAGGCTTGCTAGAAAGGAGCTCGGAATTGGACTGAGGAGAGCCTGGAGGGGGCACGAAAAAGGCTTGGCAAGAAGGATTAGGGAGAACCCAAAGGCATTGTACTCATACATGAGGAATGAGAGAATGATAAGGGAGAAGTAGGGCTGATCAGGGATAGCGTAAGGAACATGTGCCTGGAGTCTGAGCAGTTAGGGGAGTCCCTAAATGAGTTTTGTGCTTCAGTTTTCACCAAGGAAAGGGAATATTTTGCAAATGAAAACTTCGAGGAGCTGGTATACAGTCTTGACCTGGTCAAGATTGATGAAGTTGATGTGCTAAAAATTTTGGAAGTCATTAAGATTGATAAGTCTCCAGGGCCAGAGCAGATTTATCCTAGGCTGCTCTGGCAAGTGAGGAAGGAGGTTGTTAAGTCGCTTCGAGGATATATGCCTTCTCACTCTCCACAAGAGTCGTAACGGAGGATTCGAAGGAGGCAAATGTTGTTCCTCTTTTCAAGAAGGGTAATAGGGAAATTCCTGGCAATTTTAGATCATTCAGTCTTCCGATTGCGGTGAGCAAATTTTTGGAAAGAATTCTGAGGGATGGGATTTATGACTATTTGGCCAAGCATAGTGTGATTAAAGGCAGTCAGCATGGCTTTGTGAATAAGCAGGTCATGCCTCACAAATCTTATTGTGTTATTGAACAGGTGTCAAGAAAGGTCGAGCAGCAGAGAGCCAGAGACTTTTCCCCGGGGCAGGATTGACTGGTACGAGAATTCATAGATTAAAGATATTAGGAGGAAGGTATAAAGGAAACAAAGTTTGTGAGAAAATGTGTAGCTCGGGTGCTCGGTTATATGGACTTCAGTAGGGCATTTGACAGGGTTTCCCATGTTAGGCTCATTCATAACGCCAGAAAGTATGGGATACAGGGAGATTTGGCTGTCTGGATTCAGAATTGGCTTGCTGACAGAAGGCAGAGAGTGGTTGTGGATGAAAAGTATTCTGCCTGGAGGTCAGTGTTATGTAGGGTCGTGCAGGGCTCTGTTCTTGGGCATCTGCTCTTTGTCGTTTTTATAAATGATTTGGATGAGGAGGTTGAGGGGTGGATGAGTAAATTTGCAGATGACACAATGATTTGAGATGTCGTCGATAGTATAGAGGCTGCAGGCTACAGCGTGACATAGACAGGATGCAGAGCTGGGCTGAGAAATCGCAGATGGAGTTCAACCTCGATAAATGCGGAGTGATGAATTTTGGAAGGTCGAACTGGAATGCTGATTATAGGATTAAAGACTGGATTTTTGACATTGTGGAGGAACAGAGGGATTTGGGTGTGAAAGTACATAGATCCCTCAAAATTGCCACCCAAATGGATAGGGTTGTTAAGAAAGCATATGGAGTTTTGTCTTTTATTAACAGGGGGATCGAGTTTAAGAGCCGCGAGGTTTTGCTGCAGATCTACAAGTCCCTGGCGAGACCACACTTTGAATGTTGTATCCAGTTCTGGTCGCCCTACTAAAGGACAGATACAGAGTCTTTGGAGAGGGTGCAAAGAAGGTTTACAGGATGCTGCATGGACGTGAGGATCTTGCCTTATGAAGAAAGGTTGAATAAGCTCGGACTTTTCTCTCTGGAGAGAAGGAGGAAGAGAGGCGACCTGATCGAGGTGTACAAAATAATGAAAGGAATAGATAGCCAGAGACTTTTCCCCGGGGCAGGATTGACTGCTACGAGAAGTCATAGATTAAAGATATTAGGAGGAAGGTATAAAGGAAACAAAGTTTGTAAGAAAATGTGTACCTCGGGTGCTTGGTTATCAACAAACACATTGACCTGGATCCAATATTCCGGCCACTGCAGTGGACAGATGGAACTGACACACGAAAGGGCAGAGACAATCCACTATAAATGCTGGAGGAAACATCACAAAAGCGCTTCACAGGAGGGTCGCAAGCACTGAGGATGTCATCTAAAGAGGGGACGAAACGTCTGCCACATAACTTCCCATCTCAGCGAACAGAACCAGTATAAAGGAAACGTCAGAGGTAGATTCTTTACGCATAGAGTTATGAATGCATGGAATGCGTTGCCAGTTGTGGTGGTGGAAGCAGTCACTGGGGACATTTAAGCGACTACTGGACATGCACATGGATAGCAGTGAGTTGAGGGGTGCTTACGTTAATTTACTGTAATTTACATTAGAATTAAATCTCAGCACCTCATCGTGGGCCAAAGGGCCTGTTCTGCGCTGTACTTTTCTGTGTTCTACGTTTTATTCCTGCCCATTCCACGACAATCCTTGACTACATTGCGCCACAAAAATATTCCATATCTCTGCCTCGCATGCTCTGCGTGGAAGACAGTCCCAAAGACTCACAGCACTCTGAGAAAACAAAAATAAAAATCACCTGGGGAGTGAGGTTACTTTTTGTCTACTTATAGGAGAACGGATATAATTACATTGGAAGCAATTCAGAGATGTTTCGCTTCATATATTCCAGGGATGAAAGCCTTATATTATGGATACTTTAACACATTACTCATAGAAAGAGAGGTGATCTTATTGAAAGTACAAGATCTTTATCAGAGTGGATCAGGTAGATACCCACTGGGTGGGTTGTATGGTCCAAACTTGTTGCCATTGTTATAGAACCTCGACAGTATGGAAGCAGGACTTTCTGCCCATCGAATCCACACTGACACATCGAACAGCATCCCACCCAATCTGTCATGGCCAATCCAATCCAAGCTGCACATCTTTGGATTTTGGAGGAAACTGGACCACTGGGATGAAACCTACACAGACAGGGGGAGAATGTTCAAACTCCACATAGAGGGACGCCTGAGGTTGGAATTGAACCCAGCTCCTTCAGGATGTAAGGCAGCAGTGCTAACCACAGATCCATCCTCCTTCTCCATTATTTCTATTAGTTACTTGTGGCTGACTAGAGGAATCTGCCTGACTTGTTCTATCACTGAACCTGACCTAGTCTGAGACCTTTATCATTGGCCATATCACCAATCTGGTTACATTTAAAATTTCTTGCGAGCAGTGGAGGAGTGGGACTAGAAAAGGAAATGTGATGCCCTCCAGAACTGGAGTGAAGAGAAATTCACAAAGTGGGATTTCATTCAAGTGTAAATTCTGTTTCCCAGATGTTTGGGATTGTCAGATCTTTATATTGTGTCGAGGCTGGCTTTGCCTGAATTTCCATAGGCAGATGAATCAGGGATAATGGTGCATGGAGAGAAAAGTGCAGCTGGGACCACAATGAGATGATCCACGACCTTATTTGCTGGTGGAGTAGTGTCAAAAGACCTCATGGCCCCCTCTTGTCCCTCAGCACTGTCTTCTGAAGTTCCATTCCGCCCTTCAGACCTGCTACACAGGAGCAGATCGAGGCCACTCCGATGGTTAGGTGTAGTTTCGGAAGTATACTTGGAAAATCCTGACTGGACAGGAAGTGAGCCCCCACCCCCCAATCCCTCTTTCCAGGCTTCCCCTCACTGTAACTTCTGCTCCAGATATGTGTCATGTTCCAGACCCAGATTCGCTACGAATACAGCCCCCTTACCTCACCCAGAGTTCACTCAAACAAATCCTCTGCTCTCCTTGAATGCAACATTGTACAACACGACTTCCAGGATAATAACCAGTTATTTTCCAAAAGGATAATATAAGAAAGTAAGAAATGGGAATAGGACTAGGCCATTCGGCCCCTCGAGCCTACTGACATTCAATAAAAGCATGGCTGATCTACTCCACGGCTCAACTCCACTTTCCTGCTAACCCTTTGTATCCCTCAACTCGCTGATACGTCAGAAACCAATCCGCCCCGTCTGTAAATATATTCAGTGTGACAGCCTCCACAACTCTCTGCGTTAGCAAATTCTGGATATTCACTACCTTCTGAGAGAAGGCAGTTAATTACATCCCAGTTTGAAATCAATACCCCTTATTCTGTAACTATGTCCCCGAGTTCAAGACTCTGCCCAGGTGTGGAACCATATTCTCAACGTGGACCTTGTTAAGCCCATTCTGTATCTTGTACGTTTCAGGAATATCACCCTCATTCATTTCAACTACAATGAATAAACGCCTCACCATTTTGATGTACTCAATAATTGAACCGTTTCATCCCAGGAATCTGCCTAATGAACAAAACTAGTTACTTGCTGCGTCAGCATGCCGACCTTTATGGTTCCTTCACAGGAACAATCCAATCCCTTTGTACTGCTCTTTAGTTTGGGAGACCTCTTCATTAAATAACAGCCTGCCTTTTGGCTCTCAGTGTCATCCCCAAACTCGGATGTATATTTCACTCAGCTCTCTCCATCAGGCTATCACGATAGATCGTTAATAACTGAAGCCATTGCACTGACAATTGTGGTATTCCAGTAGATACATCTTTGACATAAAGATCGATTAAGTCTGACTCTCCGATTTCTATTTGTTAACCAACCTTCATCCTATGCTAATACAGTATCCACTATACAATGATATTCTGTCTTGTGTACGAACCTTTATTTTGTAATACCTCGTGAAAAATCTCTGGAAACCCTCATGTCTACCAGTCGCCCTTCATTACTTCCAGTTGTTATATTCTCAGGGATCTCCAGAAAATAAAATGCATGATTTTACAGGCAAAATATAGGTCTCCTTTCACAAAACCATGCTGACTCTGTGTGAAGCTTTTCTAAATGTCCTGCAATTCCTTCTGTACGACAAACTCGCAGATTCCCAGCAATAATGGTTAGAATAAATGGTTCCAGCTTTCTGTCTCGTTCCTTTCTTGAAGACAGGCGCCACATTAGAGGGTCTCCAGTTTCACTGGAACACCCCTGTAATCCAGACAGTTGTGGAATACTTCGCACGGTGCCACCAGTTACTCTGTAAAAACTGCTTTTAAAATCAGCTATGAATTACTGCTGACCTGGCTACCCTTAGCCTTATCTGTTTGTTTAGAACCTTGTTCCTTTTGTTAGAGACAGTTCAAGAACTTCCGACCTATTATCATTTTGTTTATATCATTGAAATATTTACAGCACCTACCCTTGTGACGAATGATGTAAAAGATTGGTATAAATTATCTGCCTGTTCACAGTAGCCAGTTCCCCATTCACAGCCTCCAAATGTCCTTAATATACATTCCTCATTTCCTTTCTCCCAAAGGTCACACACTCATCTTGAACATTTTATTTTCATATACACAGAAAAGCGCAGGATGCTTGCTTTTATGTTTCTTGCCAATTTACTACATCATGCATTTTCTCCCCTTTTCCTATAATGTGAGAGAATGTGTTCTCTAATTGGAGAGGGCGAACCTGTAATCAGGAAGGAGTGATGAGAAGGGAAGAGGATAGAGCAGAAATGACAGGCGTTTCTGGGGTTAATTCTGGAAGCACGGCTGAATTGCATGCCTAGCATCTGTTTATGGTCCCTGAAATAAACTTCCGAAATCAGGCTCTACTGTAACGCTCATCAATTTGTGATTGAATAGTATCCTTCACAGCTTTTAGTTCATCTTCTTAACGAGTCCTTCTTTTTGAATACCCAGTGACCTTCCTCTGGGTCAATTTCCAAATCCCGCTTCAGACCAGATGTGAGACAGAAATCTTCAATTTAAATGTCTGGTTCGGTACACTTATTCAGGAGGAACTTCTGCATGTGGATGAACACATGATCAGCGGAGGCTGACTCCATTCTCCCAGTTTCTCCATCTCTGTTGTTTCTGGTTGATGATGCCTCATTCCAATGATCTGCCGCTGACGTGACCGCCTTTTCCCTCAAACCAGAAATCCCCTAACTCCAGTGGGCAGGGCCTTCAACTGTCACTGTCCCATCTCCCGCGCTTCTCCCAGTCCCTTCTTCCCAGAGCAATGATAGACCTCCCCATGTCCTCACTTCCCACTGCAATAGAATCCACATTCACGTAATCAACTTCCGCCAGTTTGACCACCTCCAACAGGACTGCACCATCAAACACATCTTCCCCTCCCATCCACTGTCAGTATTTCACACGGGAACCCTCCATCACCCCAAATATTTCCCCACTCCCCCATGGCACCTTCCCATACAAATGCAGATGCTCAAAAACTTGACAATTCACCTCTTCCCTCCTCACTGTCCAAGGCCCCAGTCACACCTTCCAGGTGAAACTGCATTTCACATGTACTCTTTCAATCCGGTCTCCTGTCATTGCTGCTCACAATGCTGTCTCCTTTACAGAGGGGAACCGACAGAGACTGCACTGAGGAACACTTCCTCTCTGTCTGTTGGAATAACTCTAACTCTCTCGTTGTTTCCCATTTCAGGAACCTCCCTTGATCTCATACTGACATTTCAGTCCTGGGCTGCTGCAATGTTGAAATGAAGCACAACCCAAGCATGACTAAGACCCCACTTTACACTTTTGTACGTTATAGCCTGTAGGAGTTAATATACAATTTCCTAACTTCACAGCCTGACCCCATTCTGGCTGTTCTCCCTTTTTCATGTGTTCTCCCTCTTGGTCTTCCCATGACCTTGCTGGTTGTGTCTTCCTTATCTTGCACCTAATAAAGAAATCAGCTTTCATCCATCACATCTTTATTTAAAGCCGTTTCACATTATCCTCTTGTTCACGACTTTTAAAAGCCCATTTATCTTCTACCACATCCTCTTTTCTCCCGTCACACACACACCACCTTTGTCAAGGTATTAAAAAGCCAATTTTAAAATTCTTTTCAGTTCTGAAGAAGTGTCACACTGGACTGGAAACGCTAACTCTGTTTAACCGGCTCTATAGATGCGGCCACACCAGTTGACTTTCTCCAGAATTGAATAGGCACAGCACAAATTTTCAATTAAACGAATAACTATGGACACTGGAAATAAATATACAAATATTGCGGAGAAACTGCGGAAGCTATGTAGAAGGGTTCTGTTCTTGAAAAATCAACTCTACTTTCACTCCAGAAAAAGCTGCCACATCTGCTAAGTTTCTTCAGCAATTTCTGCTTTTGATCAAGTTCCACAGACGTGGGTCAAAGAGTCTTAAAAGCCCTGTCCAACATGGAGCACCATACACCCGGAAGTAAACGATCACACCACGTGCACAAATCCATTGGCTCTGAAACTATATAATGCTGGCATCACTGACATAACAGCACTCTTCCTCATGGTCAGGGACAAAACTAGAGGGAAACACATTCACATTAAACACAGATGATGGTATTATGGGAATGGAAATTTTTGAGATGAATATGTTAAAGTGTTTGAGTAATGTAACAAATTGGAGATGTGACACTAGGGAGAGACCCGAACAGAATGATAATATGAAAATGGAAGTCTTACCAAATCAGAAAACAGGTTAGGTCACTGAGTACAAGGCTGATGAGTGAATGAGTCCTGGTGTGAACTGGAGGACAGTCAGTAGAATAGAATTAAAGATACTGCAGCTCAAACTGGGCATTCATGTGGTGCTGTAGATCTCAGCAGCAGCAGCAGAATTATATTCAAACATAATCTGTATCTTTTTCGCTAGGATAATCCCTCAGTCTACCATAACCATCAAGCCGATCTATGGTTCAGTGATGAGTGTGGGTGAACATGCCAGAGTCAGAACCATGTGTACCTAAACCTGATGACAACCCATTAAAACTACCGCACTTGACTGGTTACATTCTAAACAGCAGAATTAACATCTAATGTAGAGGGTGAAATGATCCCAATACAAGCAGATTGGATCTAAGCTCTGCCGTCCTGCATCATCCAGACATAAGTGTTGATGGACTAATAAACAACTCACTGGAGGAGACAACTGCACAAATATCTCCATACTACAGGAGAGAAATGCCCTGTACATCAATGTAAAAGACAAGGATGCAGTATCTGCACTATCCTCAGTCAGACGTGTTGCGTGGGTGATCCACCACATCTTCGCCATGATGCCCACAGAATCACAGATGCCAGTCTTCAACCAATGCTATTCGCTGCACGTGACATGAAGAAACAGCTGAACACAGTAGATACGACAAAGGCAATGGGCCCTGATGCCATTCCTGCAATAGGACTGAAGACTTGTGCTGCACAACAAGCCGTGTCCCTGGGGAAGCTGTTTCATTCCAGCTCCAAATCTGACATCTCCCTGGCAATGTGGGAAATTACTCAGCTATGTCCAGTCCCGTAAGAGCAGAATAATTACAATCTGACCAATTACCACCCCCTCAGTCCCATCACGACAATCAAATTGGTGGGAATTCTTTTTGACAGAGCTGTCAAGTAGCACCGAAATAATCAGGTCAGTGTGGTTTCCGATAGGTCCCCATGTTGAGATGGTGCTGTTATGAAAATGTCACTGGATTATTAACCCAGACCAGGCTAATGCTCTGTCAACTGGTGGAAGTTAAAAACAATTAATAAAATATCGACATGTAACATCTGGTGTGAGTAACAGTGACCATGAACCCAGTATCGATTGTAAAAACCAAATTTCTTCCCCAATGTTCTTTCAGGAAGTGAGTCACCCGTGTTTTCCTAGTATGGCCTTAAAGTGACTCCAGACGCACAGACATATGATAAACTCTTCAATAGTCTATGAAACGGCCGAGCAAGACGCTCAATTGTATCAAACCGTTCCGAGATATTAAAGGATAACCCGGACAGAGCAGCCGGCACTAGACTCGGTATTGGAAAAGGGAATGGAAACACAGTCCTGTTGATCCTGCAGAGGCCTCCTTCCTCACATCTGAGAACTTGTGACAACATTTACAGAGCTGTCCCACAGACTGCACAGAAATGTCAGGAAAGGAGGAGGTCACAGAACACATCGAGCATTCTCCATTCTAGCTCATGGAGAAAATCTCCTCAATGCAGTTTTCCCCACAGTGTGTGCATATTCCTTGGTATGTTCAAACATCGGGATATATAAAATAGGAATTGCAGTAATCGTTTTGGTCATTAATTTTGCTCCGCCATTCAATACACCGGTCGTTCTCCAATAATGCGTGTTTATTAAACATGATTTGGTTGCAACGCAATTCGTGAATGACGCCCCTTTCTTTATATAGCGAGCTCCTGTTCACTGTGATGTGATTCCTGTCTGGGCACCCGCTGAACAGAAAATCCCAGCCTCAGGATCCTCTGTCTGCAAAATGCACCCTTAGTGTGTTCAGCTAAAACAGGAATGTAATTCACTCTGCAAGCCTTGAAACTGAGCCTCAAACTGGGAATTGCAGTCTATACTTAGAAGGAACTTTATTTTAAACCAGGGGAAAATCTTGGGGAGAACTGGAATTCATGTCGGCATCACGTGGTCAGCTGTGTCGCATGCTTTCTTGTGTATCGCTTGATGAAAGTCAGAGTGCTGTACTCAGTGACTGTTGTGTTAAAGTGCTACATTTACAGCACTATGTCATTAAAATATAAGAGTTAAATATTTAAATGGACTGTGCTATCATTTGTGTTAGGCTATCATTTTTAATGGACTTTTACTGATATTATTGGCGCTTCGCCCTTACCCTCTATTTCCCACAGGGCCCATTATTGAAATTGCACAATTTTCTATAAGACGGTGTTCCACAGGAGTACAGCTTCCCTGTTAACAGAGAACTACTTGGAATAATCGCTGATCCTGCAATTCCACTCCATATTCCTGCGCTGTTCCCATTCCTTTAGTGTCTTGAAATCCTTATTTATATTCAGTGCCTTGTCTTCCACAGTCTTGTGTTGTCAAGAATTCTTGAGGTTCGCCAGTCTTTGAGTACAGAGATTTATTCTCATCTTAATGCGCAATGGCTTATCTGTACCTAATACTGTGGCCCCTTGATTTAGACATCCCTGTTTCCTACTGTCTTGCCCTATCGGAGTTTTATATATTTCACTAAGATCTCCACTCATTTTCCTAAACCTCATGAAACAAAGGCCCAGTCGCCCAAAACTCTGGTTCCACAGCAAGCCTGTCATTCAAGAGATCATCTGTTCGTCCTTCGTTGCTCTCCCTCAATGTCAGGTTTGTCATTTACTAGATAAGGAGACCAAGACTACACACAATACTGCACAATGCTCGAGATGGGGTCTCACCAACGCCCTGTACAGCTGCAGTAAGACATGCTTTCTCCTTTACTCAAATCCCCCTGAAATGAAGGTCAACACACCATTTATCTTCCTACTGCTTTCTGTGATCACAACCAAACAATCACAGAAGCATAGCCTCTGCACCGTCAGAAAACCAGCACGAACTACATTTGTCCTACTTTCTTACATGAAATCCGTAGCGTAACTGTTATGATATTTCAATTACATTTTAATGGTTGTGAGGTTACCCATCAGAAATCGCCTCTCAGGAAGTTTATTCCTGACCCCAACACCCTCTGGGTGAAAAACAATCTTTAAATCCTCTCTGAACCTCAAACACTTCACTTTAAAAGTGTGCCTCCACTTTTATTGACCCTCTGACTAAAAGGAATAGCTGATGTCCATGCCCCACATAATCTTATCCTCCTGAATTATATTCCCTTCAGCTTTATCTGCAGAAAACTAAACAAGCCGAGTTTATTCAGCCTCTCTCCATTGCTGATTTTCTCCATCCCAGGGAAGATCCTGGTGAATCTCCTCTGCACCATCTCCAGTGCAATCACATCCTTCCTGTAATGTGGCTCCCAGAACAGCACACAGCATTCCATATTAGCCTAACCAAAGTCCTGTATAGCTTTTACAATCTGTGTCTCGATGAATAATGGCTATGCCGACAGTCGCCTGTGATTTCTTAACTAATCTATTTACCTAACCTATTATACTGTCCAGTCCCATTCAGGGATATGTGGAGAAGCACTCTCTGAGCTTCCTAGCACCCTCTGAGCTTCCATTCATTGAGTCCTCCCTTGTCTGGTTCCTTCTTCCAAAGTGCATAACCTTACATTTATTCGGATTACATTCCATCTGCCATTGATCTGCTCATCTGACCATTCTATCCACACCTTCCTCTAACATAAATCCTTCCTCCTCACTTCCAACTACCCAGCCAATCGTATGTCAAATATACATCTATTTTCACTCTCCCCACCACCCGACTCCATATTCGTGTCCATATCATTTATAACTACGACAAGTAATAAGGGACACAGCACTGATACCTGTAGTACACCAGGAACAACTGGTCTACGGACACACAAACAGCCTTCTCCCACCACCCTCTGTCTCCTGCCACGAAGACAATATGAATGTCACTTGCCAAGTTACCCTTGATATCATAAGATTGTACTTTCTTTATCAGTTTCCCCTGTGGGGCTTTGGCTGCGAAACCATATAAATGTCCTCTTCGAAATAAATCAATAAAACTCCTTCAGAATGACTTCCTTCTGATGACTGCATGCTGACTATCCCTGATCAAACATTGCCTTTCTAAGAAGGGCTTATGCCTGAAACGTCAATTCTCCTGCTCCTTGGACACTGCTTGAACTGCTGCGCTTTTCCAGCAACACATTCTTCAGCTCTTTCTAAATTACCGTGACACTGATCTGCTACTCACTGATCTAGAGTTGCTTTGTCTAGCTCCACAGCCTTCCTGTAAAGGGTTCCCACCCCCCTCACCCCAGTCGTCTGGCCCTTCTTCTTTGACCAGAATCTACTGAAACATTTAAATCAGAGCCTTTCATCCCTTGTCTCCCACTTCAGCCTGTGTTACAACTCATCCAGCCATGGGGACCTCTCGAATTTTATACCTGCCAAGACCATCAATCCCTGCTCGCATCTGAGAATAACCAGCTCAAGAGCTTCCCAGTCCAGTCTTCTTGAAACAATTACCTGTCTCCTCCTTTTTCCTTGTAAAACGGATTTGAAGCTCTCATGTCACAATCTACCAACATTCTCCATCCAGCTTCACACACAGATTGCCCTCTTTGTTGATTCACCATTCCCTTTTGCTATTTACACCTGGGAGGGACATATGCATATCGTACGCCTTACATGTTTCTATAAGTAACACACATTGCCTGCCTTTCATTAAGTCTATTTCATGTACTTTTCAAATTTACTGAAGCCAACTTATCCCCATACATTCATGGCTTGCATGACAGAAATATACACGTAATTTAAGAAACAAAAACTGTTTTGTATTCGGATGTCGTGTAAAATTATTTTTTTTTAGGATCACAATTCCATAAAGCTCCTAAACACCAACGTTTTCAATTAGCTCTCCTGGTCACACAACACCAATTCCAAAATCACCTGATCTCTAGCTGGGTGCTCAACCTAGTCCATTAAAGTAATCCATTTTATACACGTTCATGAAATCCATTTTCCCAGCATTAACATGCACTTCGGTTAATACTGTTCAGATGTAATTTGAAGCTGTCCTTTATTACTGCATTACCCACAAACGTGTGCAGCTAATTTCCTATTTTATAACATACCCAACATTTATATTGCAGCTTTCACTTTGAAATATAGCTCCTTTCAATGTTTTCTTCTCCTTGCTGTTTCAAACCCCCACCTTAGCAGATTCTACAGAACCTGAGTAATGTGGGTTCTGGGGAGATTAACGGTAGACTCAGGTGAGATGTTTGGCGAGGCAGGTCTCAGCATTGATATTGTCTCACCACACCTTGCCAGTTCTTGTCAAGTGTCATTCTGACATTATCACCAGATCTCCCGTTTTATGTAGAGCAGAGAAGGACAATGATCTTTCAGCATTGCTTTGTGTTTCCCCCAGAGAGCTGAGACTGCTCTAACCTGGGTGGGAAACCTACAGCAGGTTAGTAAAGTGTTGCTGCTGCAGTACACGACTTTAATGGGATCACATCTGGTGTATGGGCACAGATTTAATCTCATCACTGAGGAAAGGATATTGGGATTAACTCAGAGATTATTCGCTAAACTGAATTCTGCAATTAAGAGGTTAATCATAGAATCGCTACAGTGTGGAAACAGGTCATTTGACCCATCGACTCCACACTGATCCTTAGAAGATCATCCCATTCAACCACACAAGCTCCCCCCCCCCCCCACCCCCCAACCACCCACCTATCCATGTAATCTGTATGACTGATGAACGTAGCCTGCACAGCCCAGGACGTGATGAGTAATTTAGCATGGCCACTCCAGCTAACCTGCACATCTTGGGACTGTGGGAGGAAACTGTAGTACCCGGAGAAAACCCACGCTGACATTCGGAGAATGTGCAAACTGCACATGGACAGTCAACTAAGGCTGGAACTGAAACTGGATCGTTACAACTAAATTAGCCAGTACGAATAACAGAACTTGCCTGCACAATTCAACCCTTCGAAATGCGACATAACAGCAGGGTGATTTCATAAGTCCCCAATCCTTGACTGAACAACAGGAGGAGGACATTGTGATATTGAGTGGCTTGTTCAGGAACAGGAGTTGGACATTCAAGCCATAGAAACCATAATGTTGGAGCACCAGGCGGCTAATCAGCCAATCGAGACTACAAAGAGGACATTCAACCCATCGAGAGTGCAATGTCGGAACACCAGGAGGACATTCAGCTCATCGAGATTAGAATGTAGGAACACCAGGAGGACATTCAGCCCAACGTGTGTGTAATGCAGGAACGGAATGTGTCCAATCAGCCACTCATGCCTCTTACACTGCAATTGGAGCAGATCTTTTACAGCCTTGTTCCTGTTACACAGGAATTGAAAGGGAATTGTAGAGGTTATAGAAAAGAAAGAAATTAGAATAACCAACCACACTAGGGAATGGAAAGATTTGATCAAACTGGTGGCATTGAAGACAAATTTTTAGAATCTATTATGAAGAAATTAGTAACAGGATGTTTTCAAAGTCAAGCCACAATCCATCACATGGTTTTATGAGGGATAAATCATGTTTGAATGATTTGACTAACATCTTTTTTACAAAAGTGACAAACCAGTTGGATAAAGGGGATCCTATAGATGTATTATAACTGGCCTTCCAGACAGCATTGCGTAATGTATCACAAAATGATTAATTGCGAGACAAGATCACGTGGGGTGAGGAAAGAAAATTGCTAGGAGAGAGCAGTGGCTAACAAATAAAAGCCATGAAATGGAGATGCTGGTTCTGGACTGGGCTGGACAAAGTCAAAAATCACACGGCACTCTGTTACAGTCCAAAAGATTTATTGGAAAACACAGGCCTCCGGAGCGCTGCACCTTCATCAGGTGTTAGTGAGAGAAGAAGATCTTAGACAACATTTAGAAGGAAAAGATCAAAAGGTTGTACAGCTCATGCACATGAATTGAACACATGCAAGATGGCTCTTAAATCTTTAATCAGTTAGAATGGAGGTGTAGGTTTTGATTGTTTAATATGCAAATCGCAGAATTTCTTTCAAGTCACTGCTTTGAGAGACCTCCAGGTATTATCGATGTAAAGGAGGTGAGCCCTCTGGCCAGAAATGTCTTTTAGGAGTGAGGCTTTGTTTGGAGTCTGTCTGCGTCTTCACCTGGAGTCAGACTGGGTTCATTTCCAACGTAGTAAGTTATAAAATACAAATTGTCTGACTGTCTACAAATTGCATGTTTGTTGGAACAAAATAGAATGTATCTGCAAGCACAAATGTGCATGTACAAATTCACTCCACAGATTTGTCTATGTGTGTGTGTATATGTGTGTGCATGTGAAAAAGAGCGGGTGTCTGTGTCAAGGGGAGAGAGAAATAGACAGTGTGTATGTGAGGAGAGTGTGTGCGTGAGTGTGGGAGGGAGAGAGAGTGTGTGTATGCTTGCGTGTGACATACAGAGTGCGCATGTGAGAGGGGGAGTTTGAGTGTGTGTGTGGAGCAGATAGGGCGAGTGTGCATCAGTGTGTGTAAAGGGGAGTGTGAGACTGTGTGCTTGTGCAGGCTGAGACACAGGTATGACAGATCCCTTTCCCCAGACACACCAATCAGTGGTTTCAGAGCTTCCACTCTCTGCAGCCTCTGCTCCATTTGTTGTTCATGTTACAGACCGAGATACTGTAACTACACTCCCCATGCTGCATCCAGAGTTGGGTCACCAAATCCTCAGCTCTCCCTGAATGTCTGAGGCTGCTCACAGCACAACCTCCATAAAACCATCCCCGGGACCTCCACTAACTTTTCAATAACAGGAGTCAGTCAGAAGGCCGTCAAGACAGATGCCTGGCCCTTCACAATGATATTCGAGGGGCTTCCTCGTATTAATGACCGCACCTTTAGCTGAGAGGGACAAACACAGCCGTTCAGTGGACAGGCGCAGGCCAAGTTTCAAAGACGTGTCTCAAAGTTGCTGAAATCCTCTGGCCCAACATGAAGCACCACATGGGACACTCCAGGAAGTAAACAACAGCCTGATACACACCATTTAATCATTTCCGTGCTTCACAATGCCAGCACTCGATGCACTAGCCAGGCAAAATCCAAGATCAGGTAAAGATACAGAGAGAGAATCATATGAAAGATAGAAACAGGCAATTCATTAACTGAGAACATGATGTGGAAACATGGAGGGGAAAGACAAGACAGAGGAGTGTGTCTAACTGGAGGAGTTGGTCCTTGGTGCGTTCAATTACAAAAATGAGAACATGAATAAATCATTGCTGGATGAGTCGAAAATGTCTGTGACATCTAATGCTGAATCTCCCGCACAGAATCAGCCCAGACACGATAATCTGGGGCAAGGTAGCAGCCCAGCATGGAAAACTGTGCAGACTATGCCAAAATATTGCTCAGTAGGCTGGACTGTCTGCCTGGTATGGGAAGTATTGCAAACCTTTGTCAGTATATTGCTGCTCCACTTGCACTGGATGTCTGCCGAGCATGGGAAGATTGGCTGCCCCTACTGCAAGTATCTGGGGCTCCCACAAATTAAGTCCTGCATCTCCATGCTGCAGCTCAAAGTAAGGGGTTTTATGTACGCATGCGTGTGGGGGCCTGGGGTGGTGGTAGATGTGAAAATCATTGTCCGAGAGAGAATACACATGGAAAAATTGATTTTCAATATCAACAACTGGTAGAAATTGGAATCATGGGTAGAGAGAGATGGAGGAATGTTCATGGACAGATCTGCGGAAATGCTTGAGAATATTAATGTAAACGCATTGCAGGACCCAGTAACAATATAGATCAGAGTGCACAGGAATGACATGCTGTATGGGGTTTTGGTGTGAGTTCATATCCAAGCCATGGAGTATTGACTCCGATTTGCTTCTGAAGGTTGAAAGCTGGGAGAGTTAGCAGCAGATCATTGGTTTCATTAAGACTGTATTTCATTGCTCAACGTTCTAAGAGCAGATGGGATGAACCAATGAAGTATATTCTGAAGGTGTTAGCAGTTGAAAATAGGAATGGTCAGGGAATGGTGTCAGGAATCAGGGATCAGGTCATGGCCAAAAGAAACATTACTGTTAGGACTCGTCTGCTTCAGAATTCGATAATGGCCAGGGATGAGATGGAGTCGGAAGAAATTGAGTTTATAACTAGAACAGAAGATGGTGACCGCCCCTGCTCTGAAAACCTAAGTAAAAACGGCAGTGGTATCATGAATCAAGGTCCACAGCTGAAATTGAGAAAGTCAACACAGAATTTGGCGGCACGGTGGCACTGCTGACTCACAGCGCCTGAGACCCGGGTTCAATTCCCGCCTCAGGTGCGGATTTTGCACGTTCTCCCCGTGTCTGCGTGGGTTTCCTCCGGGTGCTCCGGTTTACTCCCACAGTCCAAAGATGTGCAGGTTAAGGTGAATTGGCCATGCTAAATTGCCTGTAGTGTTAAGTAAGGGGTAAATGTAAGGGTATGGGTGAGTTGCACTTCAGCGGGTCGGTATGGACTTGTTGGGCCGAAGGGCCTGTTTCCACACTGTAATATAATCGAATCTAAAAAAAAGTCTATGAGGGACACGAGAAGCAAAGAGGGAGTGAGTGAAGAAACAAGCTCCCTGATGCAGTTAGAATATCTGCATTGAGAGTCTCAGCAGGAATAACAACAGCAACAAGCGGAGTAGAGTATTGAAAAGAACAGTGTTACATTCAAACGCGATTTACAGATTTAATGATTGAACATGAGACTTACCAGGGGCACCAATGATAGCCAGGATTGGATAATACAAAAATTGAATAATATAAATTATCCGTATGTTCTTATTTAGTGATGAGAATCGATCATAATATGTGGAAAGATACCAAATTTCCGAGGATAAACCCCTATCCATTATTTGAACTTGCCAGTCCATTGTTCTCAGATTCTGATCCATTGTTGGAACATTTTGTTTAATGCTCCCAGATCCTGATCTCTCTTCCCCCACTCTGCAGCTGCTGTTCCCTGTTCGTGCTGTCGATGATGCTTCCACTCGTACTATGGGATAACACATTGAACTGAGCCCATTTATCGTTACAAGATGGAAACCCTCCACTGGGATAATTACAATCCATGGAGACTGACATGAACCACAGTCACTGAAAAAACAGGCTCAGTTAACCCCTTCCTTGCATCGCTTTTCCGATCCCAATCAAAGAGAATATTTACACAGTCTGGCGGAACAGATAAGGGTTGATGAGGGATGGACGATCAATATTCCAATCTTTTTAATCTTTCCTGCTTGGATGTGGAAGTATTGCCAGAACACTGCAGGGTTATATATGTTCCACCCTGTTTATAAAAGGAGATAGGAATAAAATAAAAGACCAGCTGCATAAGATGATGGGTGGGCAGGTTCCCAGAGACCTTAATCTAGCATACGATATTTATTGCCCATTGACTTTATGTAGTGCTGCAACTGATTTAAAGTTCACTGTCATTATTTTTTCTCCATGAACTTCAGACATCATTCAGAGCATCGAGACTGCTGCTCAGGAACGGGAGGAAGCAATTCTGTCCCCATTGTGCCTGTTACAGAGATAGGAAGAGACTATTCAGCCTTTCTGGCCTGTTAGAGTGAGATAGGATGAGGCCATTCCTTCCAATCGTGCCATTCTGCATCTTGAATCTGTTACAGGGGGACAGGAGGATGCCATTCAACCTCTTAGGCTTGTTACAGAGTGACAGGAGGAGACCAGTAAGCCTCTCGAGTCGGTTACAGAGGGACAGGAGGAGACAATTCAGCCTCTCGAGTGTGTTACAGAGGGACAGGAGGAGACCAAGCTTGCTTCGGCAACCACTTTGAAAAGCTGCTTGGGAAATGCTTACGGCAGGAAAGTGGAAGGCATTCACAAATTAAATTAGAGAGTCTAGCGACAGTATGTTCCTATTCATGTGCAGGGTAAGACTGGTAGGTGTAGAGAATGCTGGATGGCTAGTGAAACTGAGGCAATGGTTAATGAAGAGAAGGTAGCATACGATTGGTGTAGATAACAGGAATCGAGTAAATCCTTCGAGGAGAACAAGGCCAGAAAGATTATACTCAAGAGAGAAATCAAAAGAGCAACATGGGGACATGAGATATCTTCAGCAAACAGGGTAAGGGAGAATCCAAAGAGATTTTGCATATACGTGAAGGTCAAATGAGTAACTCGGGAGAGAACAGGTCTGTTTAATGTTTAGCAAGTCCACCTACTTCTGGAACCATAGGAGATGGGTGAGTTACTAAATGAATAATTCAAAACAGTATTTACTCTGAAGAAGTATATGGAAATTATAGACAACTTGGGAAATAAATAGTGACATCTTTAAACGTGTCCATATTGCAGAAGTGGAGGGGCTGGAATTCTTAAAATGCGTAAAGGTCGATAAATCCCTGCGACCTCATCATTGTATGTGGAAGGGCAAGGACTGATTAGTGATACTCGACATAGCTTTACGCGTGGGAAATCATGTCTCATTAATTTGAATAAGTCTTTTGAAGATGTGATAAAGAAGATTGATGAAGATACTGCAGTGGAGGTTGGCTACAAGGACTTCAGTAAGGCATTCGACAAACTGGTTAGCAAAGTTACATCAAAGAATCCAGGGACAGCTGAGGGCAATTGGCTCTCAGGTAGGAGACAGAGATGGTGGTGGAAGGTTGTTTTTTGGACTGGAGGCCTGTGCCCCGCATAGTGCACAAGGATCCAATGGACTTTGCCATTCACAGAAATGATTTGGAAGTGAGTTTAATAGGAATGGTAAATGAGTTTGAAGACAAACACCAAAATACTGATAAAGACAATTCATTCCCTCATTGTAGAGGGGGCACAGACATTCCTCCACATGATAATGTTCCACTCTGAGAGGTGTAGTGCTCAGTGAAGATGGTTACGTCAGAGTACAACGGGATCCTGATCAGATGGGCGAAAGGGCTGAGGAGTGGCAGACGGAGTTTATTTTAGACAAACAAAAGGTGTAGCATTCAGTAAGTCAAATCAAGGCAGCACTTTTGGTAGGATCCTGGGAAGGGTTGACAGACACAAATGTTAATAGAAATTATTGAAGTCCTGCAGTGTGGAAACAGGTTCTTCAGTCCATCATGTCCACACTGACCCTCCAAATAGCATACCATCAGACACACACATACATTATCCCGGTTACTCTACATTTCCCACAGCCAATTCAACTAACCAACACAAGCCTGGATACTGCAGAGCAACTTAACAAGGCTACTGCACAGAAACTGCGCATTATCGGACTGTGGGAGGAAAGCCAAGCTCCGGGAGGAATCCCGCACTGACATCGGGAAAATGTACAAATCGCACACAGTCACCAAAGGGTGGGATTGAACTGGAGTCTTTGGTGCTGTGAGCCAGCAGTGCTGACCATTGAACCACCATGACCTCTCAGTGATCTGCTCAGAGCTACTGCATTATCTCACATTCTCTGGCACATTCACATCTGTTCAGATGTTGCTGAATTCCAGTGGGGACCTCCAATATGTCCCCCTTTACCCTCAGCCGAGGATTCACCCCCTCCCAAACTCTGATGGTCAGGGCGTTCCGCTGTAACTGACCCATCTCCTGCAGTTCAGCCCTCACCTTATCCCCTCCTTCCCAGATCAATTCATCCATTAATAGTGCAGTTTGCACAACACTTGCTGAGCTAAAATAAAACAAAGAGCTGCAGATGCTGGAGACCTGAAACAAAAACTGTTCCGATGAAGAGTCCCCAGATTTTACGTGCTATCTCTGCTTTCTTCCTACGGATGCTACGAGACTCGCTGAGCTCTGCCAGAAATTTCTTGCATAACTAATTCATTTTGTATCGTGTGCAAAATTTGCCCTTCAGTTTTGCCTTCGATTTGTTTCACCTTGCTGTTTCTCAGCTCCATCCAGACTGTTCCTGAGTAATCTGAGCACCGTGGGTTGTGGTGTGATTAATGGTACATTCATTCAGTGAAATGTTGCCTGAGGCCTTTCTTGAAGTTAATACAAATTCGCTGCCTCTTGTTTGTTATTCTCAATGGGAATGATGAGATTCTCCCTGGGTCTCCCCTTACGCTGACGGAGTGGAGAAAGACATTGATCTCCCGTCAATGTGGTCCATTCGGCCCGATGGCTAAGTCTGCTCTAATCTGGAGGGGGGCAACCTTAATGCAGGCAGTCATGATCTGGTGTCATGGCCGCCACTCTTGGTCCTGAGAGAAGTGGAAGTTCTGCCTATTACCCTCCCGACCCAGGAGGAGCTCCGTTCCCCTGCCCACAATTTGGATTTGAGGAGGGCAGTAATGTCCCCCTGCTAGCTACGTATCGGCTCAATATCAGGTGGTTTGCAGGATAGCTCCACACAGACTGTGCTTGTCCCAGTGCACTATGGGCTTTCAAAGATGGCACTTATTCACTGGAGCTCAAAATGTGTTGCTGGAAAAGCGCAGCAGGTCAGGCAGCATCCAAGGAACAGGAGAATCAACATTTCGGGCATAAGCACTTCTTCAGGAAATCTTATTTCCTGGATGCTATTTACTTCCTAGATCTCTGGTGAGCTGGGAGGTGGTGTGGGAATGGTGTGCTGGAAGAGTGGGGTGAAAGCCAACTTATCACTAACTGTGTGGGCTCGAACACCAATTAATGTGGGGATTTTGGTAAAATCCACTCAGCCACACAGTGGGAAATGCTCCCAAAACTCAACTCAACTAGCACTTTAAATAGAAACAAGATGAATTATTAACATTAAGCCATAAGAACACAAGGACTAGAAGCAGGAGTACGCCCTCTGACCCCTCAAACTGGCTCCACCATTTAATAAGATCAGGGTTGATCTTTTCATAGACTCAGCTCCACTTACTCACCCTCTCACCATTACCCAAAATTCATTTATTTTTCCAAAATCTACTTTTGCCTTAAAAACATTCAGCGAAGTAGACCCAACTACTTCACTCAGCAGGGAATTCCAAGATTCAGGTGAAGATGTTCCTTCTCAACTCAGTCCTAAATCTGCTCCTCCTCATTTTGAGGCTATTCCCCTCACAATGGACACCAGGTGTGGCCTAACCAGCACAATATAAAGCTACAACATAACCTCCTGTTTATGAAGTGCATCCCTTAAGCAATGAAGGATAATGTTCAATTTGCCTTCATAATTATCTGCAAACCAACTTTTTATGAGCCCTGCACAATGATACCGAGCTTCCTCTGCACAACAGAATGCTGCAACGTTTTCACCATTTAAAAATAGCCCTTTTTACACTTAATGGATAACACAACAGTGTACTCCCATTGCCAGACCTTTGCCAACGCACCGAGTCTGTGTATATCACTCGGCCTGATTTGCCTTTCCAAAATTCAACAGCTCACAGTTATCTACATCTGCCATTCCTCGCTCCATTGGCTTATCAAAGATCCTGTTGTATTCTGAACTGACGTTCTTCACTGTCCACTACACCTCCAATTTTGGCGTCTTCTGTAAACCTATTGACCATACATCATATATTCACATCCAAATAATTTGGATAAGGAATCAACATCCATCCTTGCAGCACACTGCTGCTCACATGCCTCCAGTCCACAAAGCAAACCTCCATCATCCCCCTCTGTCTCAAACCTGCAAGCCAATTTTGTGTCCAAATGGCTATTTCTCCCGAGATTCCACGTTATCTAACCTGCTAATCAGTCTGCTTTGTGGAAATTTATTCAATATCTATATAGACAACATCCACAGTCTGCCTTCATCAATCATCTTTGTCACTTCAAAAGACTCAAACACGTTAGTTAGACGTGACAGTCGAACTAAAAATGAAAGCACAAAGTCACATTGACTCTCGCTAATCATTCTTTTCTTTCCAAATACGTGTATATCCCGTCCCTCAAAATTCCTTCCAACAACTTGCCTGCCACTGACTTCAGGCTCACTTTTCTCTTGTTCCGTGGCCTCTCCTTACCACCTTTTTAAAAATAATGGTACCTCACCTGTCGCTATCAATGATACAAATATCTTAGAGAGGAGCCCAACAATCACTTCCCCAGCTTTCCAGAAATGTCTTGGATGCACCTGATCAGGTCCCAGGGCTTTATTCACCTTGATGCAACTTAACACATCTCGTACCACATCCTCTCTCACATGGACACTTTTCAAGTTATCACTGTTTATTTCTCCAAACTCTCGAGATTCCATATCCTTCTCCATTTTAAAAATGCCGTGAAATACTCGCATATCTTTCCCACCCCCGTGGTGCCATACACCGCCTTGTTGATCTTAAAGGAGTCCTATTCGCTGGTCTAGTTAATATTTTATCTGTTATATATTTGTGTAATCTCTTTTGATTCTTCGTAAAGAATGACCGACAAAGGGGAGGCTTTTAAAAGTGTAATCTCAAGAATCCAATATGTCCCTGTTAGAGTGAAGGGAAAAGCTGGCAGGTTTCGGGATCCCTGGCTGATGAGGGATAATGAGGCTCTATTCGAGAAAAAGAAGGCGGCACACATTGTCTTCAATGTTTCCATATCTATGTAAACTCTTCCAGTTCTATGGACACGATCACTCGGTGAAGACTCGACAATCCTCTTAGGTCCCTGCAGCACTCCCGTTCTGCAGAACCCGCTGAAAGCCTGTGATTCTATCGATCCAGTTCTGACAATCTGCAGAAGTAAACCTCCCTATGTCTATAAACATCTTCAGTCACGACTACCCTGCATATCTCTGTTTTGTCCTCCAGTCTGTACAACTCACTTTATCTCTGTAATCGGCTCCATTCACCGAAAACCCTCCCTGTCTGTGTGAACTGTTCCATCCTATCAACATCCTTCTCCCTGTAAACTGCTCCCTCCCTCCCAACTTCCCCACCTCCGTGAACTCCTGCACGCCTTGCAGCTCTCCACATTTCTGTAACACCGTGTGGCTATATGGTCCTCCCTCCCTATGAAACCACCTCCAATCCCCACAACCATCCCAGTCTGGGTCATCTGCTTCAGATCAGATCATTGCTGTCTCTGTTACCTCCGACAATCCTAGCAAACTCTTCCTAATGTATCTATTCATTCAGATCCCATCCTCTCCAGAATTCCTGCCATTGTGACCCTCCCTATTTAGAACACAGAACAGTACAGCACAGCACAGGCCCTTCGGCCCGTGATAATGTGCCGATCTTTTATCCTACTCTAAGATCAAACTAACCTGCAGACCATTCACAGAAGAAAAAAAGCAAAGAAAATTCCAGCACAGGAACAGACCCTTCGGCCCTCCACACCTGATTCCTGATGAAGGGCTTTTGCCCGAAACGTCGATTTCACTGCTCGTTGGATGCTGCCTGAACTGCTGTGCTCTTCCAGCACCACTAATCCAGTATTTGTTTTTCAGCATCTGCAGTCATTGTTTTTACCTCCACGCCTGTGCTGATCCAGATCCTCAGTCTAAACCTGATGCCTATTTTCTAAGGATCTGTATCCTTTTGCTCCCTGGTAAAAACCACTGCAAAATGACCTGCCAACTCTTACTCAATATCCCGTCCAATGACGGAAGGCATGCTGTATGCTGCCTTAACCACTTTATTGACCTGCGTTGCCACCTTCAAGGAACAACGAACCTGAATACCCAGATCTCTCTGTACGTCAATTTTCCCCGGGACTTTTCCATTTAGTTTGCTCTTGAATTGGATATTCGGAAATGCATCACCTCGCATTTGCCTGGTTTGAACTCCCCATCTACCATTTCTCTGCCCATCTCTCCAATCGATCTATACACTGCTGTATCCTCTGACTGACCCCATCACTATCTGCTGCTCCACCAATCTTAGTGTCATTTGAAAACTTGCTAATCAGGCAACTGATACCTTCCTCCAAATCATTTATGTATATCACAAACAACAGTGGACCCAGCACGGATCCCCGTGGAAGACTACAGGGCACAGGTCTCCATTTTGAGAAAATCATTTTACTGTAATCCATGTGCATATCCAAAAGTTAATTAAATGTCACTAATGTTGCTCTCTCTACCACCAACGCTGATAGTACATTCCACATACCCACCACTCTCTGTTTAATGTACCTACCTCTGACATCTCCCATAAACCTTCCTCCAAGTACCTTAAAATTATGCCCCCCTCGTTGTAGCCTTTTTCACAATGGGAAAATTCTCGGGCCATCCACTCTGTGTATGCCTCTCATCATCTCGTACGTCTCTCATCATCTCGTACACCTCTACCAAGTCAGCTCTCATCCTTTTTCATTCCAATGAGAAAAGCCGTGGCTTCCCCAACATTTTTTCATTAGACATTCCCTCCAATCCAGAAAACATCCTTACAAATCTCTGCACCCTCTTCAAAGCTTCCACATCTTTCCTATAATGAGGCGACCAGAACATAACACAATATTCCAAGTGTGGACTAAACAGGGCTGTATGGAGCTGCAGCATAACGTCATAGGTCTTAAACTCAATCCCCTTGCTAATGAAAGCTAACACATCACACGCCTTCTTAACACCCCTATCAACTTGACTGGCATCTTTGAAGGATCGATGGACGTGGACCCCAAGGTTCTTCTGTTTCTCGACACTACAAAGAATCCTGCCTTTAACGCAGTGGAGGTTTTCTGCAGAATCATTCAATCTCAAACCCTCCATATTTTGGTACCTTCCTCGAGTCCCTGCAAGACTCATAAACTGTGAAACATCTTCCCGTCCCTACAATCCTCCTTAGCTCCATAACCTCCTTCATTGGCATAAATCCTCAAAACTACGAAAGCCAATTTTAGCCACTTCAATATTATTAATAACTGCAAAATCCTCCAATCCTGATATTGCTCCCTAACTCTGTAACCCCCACCATCCTCCAGTACCCTTCTGGGGAAAATTGCAGAGAAAGGAAGAGTTGTAGAGTCCGGGTCATGTTGCGGAAGTAGGAAGGGCTGCAGAACCTGGAGGATGGTACAAATGTAGGAAGGGGCGGGGATCCTGCAGGAGGTTAGAGGTAGCGGGATTCATATAACCTGCAGGATGGGGCCGAGACTGCGTTGTGAAACATGAAGGATATTTTAGTGTGAATGACTCATTTGTTTTGATTAGACTATTGGCCTGATCTTGATGATCTAAGTTTGCAGATGTTTACAAGAATTGGCTGTGGACAGCTTCAGATTCCCAGGCTGGGAAATGTGAGTTCAGATGTGAATCTATTTGCCCATTCTGTCTGTGTGCCTGACACTGGCCTGGTGCTGCTCTAATAGAAAGCATTCTCCGTGCATCTGGTAACTTCCAGATCATCAGGACTGACCAGAGCTCACCTCATCAAAGCTTTCGTTTAGAATGTTCTTCTTTTAATTATTATTTTCAAGAGACATTTTCGTGAGATGCAGGAATTGGGGTGATTCCATTTTCAGAGAATGAAACCTTTGTCATTGGAGATTGGGAAGCCTTCAAAAATGACATAACGTCTTTCCAGCGACAGTATATAGTATTCCTGTTAGAGTGGAAGGAAATGCTGGTGGGTGTAGGAAATGCTGGATGATGAGAGAACGAAGGTTAAGAAAAAGAAGAAAAAGTTTGTTAGGTATAGATACGAGAAATCAAGTGAATCCTCAGACTATAAAGGCAGGAGGAGTATACTTAAGAGTGAAATCAGGAGGGTAAAAGGGGACATGAGATAGGTTTGAGAAATAGTGTTAAGGAGAATCGAAAGGGTTTTTATAAATACATAAAGAACAGGAGGGTAACCAGGGAGAAGATCAGCAAGGCAGCCTTTGTGTGTAGCCGGAGGAGATGGGGGCGATACTAAATGAGTGTTTTGCATCAGTGTTTACTGTGGCGAAGGACATGGATGATATGGAATGTGGGGAAATAGATGATGACCCCTTGATAAGCGTCCATATTACAGAGGAGGAGGTGCTGGGTATCTTGAAATGCATAAAAGCGCATAAATCCCCAGGATCTGATCATGTGTAACTTGGAACTGTGTGGGAAGCTAGGGAAGTGATTGATGGGCCCCTTGCTGAGAAATTTGAATCATCGACGATCGCAGGTGAGGTGCTAGAAAACTGGAGGTTGACTAACGTGGTGCCACCATTTAAGAAAGGTGGCGAGGGAAAGCTATCGAACTACAGACCACTGAGCCTCACATCAGTAGTGCGTAAATTGTTGAAGGGAATCCTGCGAGATAGGATTTACATGTATGTAGAAAGGCAAGCAGTAACTAGGGGTAGTCAGCATGGCTTTGTGTGTGGGAAATCATGTCTCAAGAAATTGATTGCGTTTTTTGAAGAAGTAACAAAAACGATTGATGAGCGCCAATCATTGGATGTGATCTATATGGACTTCAGTGAGGTGTTTGAAATTGTTCCTCATGGGAGATTGGTTAGCAAGGTTAGATATCATGGAATACAAGGAGAACTAGCTGTTTGGATACAGAACTGACTCGAAGGTAGAAGACAGAGGGTGTTGGCGGACGGTCGCTTTTCACACTGGAGGCCGATGTTGCGCCATAATTATCGGTGATGGTGCCACTACTTTTCGTCATTATATAAATTATTTGGAACGTGAACATAGGAGGTACAGTTAATAAGTTTGCAGATGATGCCAAAATGTGAGTTATAGTGAACAGTGAAGAAGGTTATCTCAGATTACAACGGGATTTGGAACAGATGTGCAAATGGGCTGAGGAGTGACAGATGGAGTTTAATTTAGATAAATGTGAGCTGCTGCATTTTGAGAAAGCAAATCTGAGCAGGACTTGTACACTTAATGAGAAGGTGCTAAGGAATGTTGCTGAACAAAGAGACCTTGGAGTTCATAGCTCCTTGAAGGTAGAGTCGCAGATAAGCAGATAGTGAAGAAGGTGTTTGGCATGCTTTCCTTTATTGGTTAGAGCATTGAGCACAGGAGTTTGGAGGTCATGTTGCCGTTGTACAGAGCACTGGTTAGGACACTTTTGGCATATTGCGTGCAGTTCTGGTCTTTTTCCTATTGGAAAGATGTTGTGAAACTTGAAACTGTTTAGAAAGGTTTTACAAGGATGTTACCAGGGTTGGAGGATTTGAGCTTTCGGGAGAGGCTGAAATGACTGGGACAGTTTTCCCTGGAGCGTCAGAGGCTAAGGGGTGACATTCTTGATGTTTATAAAATCATGTGGGGCATGGATAGGATAAACAGACAAGGTCTTTTCCCTGGGGTGGTGGAGACCAGAGCTGGAGGGCATAGGTTTAGGGTGAGAGATGAAAGATTTTAAATTTACCTAAGGGGCAACCTTTTCACGCAGAGTGTGGTTACGTAGGGAATGTACTGCCAGAGGAAGTGGTGGAGGCTGGAACAATTGCAGCATTCAAAAGGTATATGAATAGAAAGGGTTTCGTGGGATATGGGCCAAGTGCTGGCAGATAGGACGAGATTAGGAAAGGATATCTGGGTGGCATGGATGAGTTGGACCGAAGGGTCCGTTTATGTGCTGTACGTCTCTAGGACTCTCTGGCTCTAAATGGTTTCCACTGTTCATTTACAGCCTGACATTTCAGTCCGTTTCCCCTGTTTACCTTGGGCAGTTCTCTCTCAAAATCATGTAATTGTTTTTGTTACGGATTCTCGGGTGTGCTTTATGGTCACTTTAAAATGTCATAATCTCTTTGAATTCCGGTATAAATTCTTGGAGGATCTCGGTGTGATATTACTCATTCACTCAGCTTCATCATCCAACGGTCAATCTGAGATAGTTACATCCCTAGCCAGTTGCACAATGTGTTATTCAAAGAAACACTGAGAAAAACATTCAAGGAGGATCTCGGATAATTTCACACTTGCCAATGTGTCTGTCCCAGATTATACAAAGATTGAAGTCACCACCTTTGCAACAATTTCTAATGAATTCCAGTTTAATGCAGGAATGAGCAATGAAATACTGCAAGGCAGCATATAAACTGTTCTCCTGCTTGTATTTCTAACACGTAGCACCCAGAATTTGCATTCAGGCTGATTCAGTTGCATAATCTGAGGCCAAATGCTTTCTCTGTAATGCCTTTGTTATCCTTTAGTGTCAGGGCTCCCATCTTGCTTTTCCATTCTTCCTAAGATTCTGAACGGTTGTTTACTGTTGAATGTTAATGTTCCACCGTTTGTTCCACCTGAAGTCACATCTGTCTGCTGACTAAATCTCATTTTTCTCTGTGTCACAGGTCTACTACCTTATTGTGGATTCTTTGTCCATTACAAAAAAATATATAATTTCCTCTTTCCCACAATGTCCTGTCACAAACCAATTCATTGATGAACAGTTTTAGTTAAACTCTGTCCCTTCCTGTTCCTTTCTGCTTGTCTTCAGCCAAATTCCCACGCTGTTCTGATGCTTCACATTTTCTCTTTGGATTTGGAAAGCTCCTTTCACCTGAACCCTGTCCCTGCATCCTCGCTGTCAGTTTAAATCCCTGCCCATAAACCTACCGACATGATTGGCCAGGACACTGCTTCCAGCCCGGTTGACTTTAATGCACTCATGGGATGTTGCTGTCTCTGGCTGGCCAGCATCGCATGTCCACCCTGATCAGCCTCAGTTCTGAGTGGCTTGCCAGACCATTACAGAGGGCATGTGAGTGTCAATCCCATTGCTCTGGGTCTGGATTCATATGTAGGCAACACTGGCAGCCGATAACAGATTTCCTTACTGAGAGGGTATTAAGCAGTTAGACGGGTATCCCTGACTCCGGTATTAAATTCTGGATGAACAGTTTAGTGAAAGTAACACGAGGCCATTGCCTGGCCCACTAATTGCTCCCTCATCCCTAAGTACTGCTCTCAGTGCACCTTCTTCCTGACCGTGGTTTGATCCTGATGCCTTCCTGCACTCTGGTGCTATCCCTCAGTATCTCTCCATGTGATATCTGTCACTGTGAGGGTCTAATTTCTGCCGGTGACTGCACCTTTTGAAGCTACTCCAGATCCTGTGCCAACAGAATTCTCCACTCCAGGGAGACGAGGCAACACAGGGCAGGGATGGAGACTGGGATTTTCCAGATCTCTGTGGCACTCGGTGCCATTCTCCATGTGTAAACCTCACTGCATCAGTCTTATTTCCCATTCTGTTCATTTCTCTGTCTCCTGTAGATATTCAAGATACACCTGACTCAGCAGAATTCGCAATTCCTGTTTCATCCACCATCACGCTGAAGACAGTTGGTCAGCCAGAGCGATGTCGAGTGAGATCTGGAGCCTTCAGTAAATCCTGCAGATAGGTAAGATCACTCACAGTGAACAGAGCAGAGTATACTTAAGGCATCGAACTTTGGTCCAGAAGACATGACATAGATACAGTGTTGAAGCACGAACACAGAGCATGATGGTTCCAGGCTCAATCCTCACGCTCTTGTTTACTTCCATCTCTGCTGTGCTGAGGCTTCCTATGTCAATATAGGAAGTTGACAGTTATCATTCCAGGTTTGTGCTGTCTTAGTGAGGATCAGTACAACCGAGGGGAATGCAGTCCTCCCCCAAGGAGACAGCATTGAACCCTGGGATCCTTCATTTCCATATTCCCCCTCTCACATTGTCTCTTGCCATGTGACATAGTCAGACAGCAAGGAAACATACCTTTCGGTCCAACTTATTTGCGCCAGTGTCTTGAATGCTTGTAATTCCCAGAAAATTTCCTGTTTCTATAACCTCCACCCCTCCCATATTCCCGCTGTATAATTGAGACCTACTTCAATGCTGACGATTCTCCCTATGTGTAAATTGCTCCAGTGTTGATAACGTGCCCAATCTCAATATCATTTTGCACACAGCACAATAATCCCTATTTCTGTAGTCTTGCACAATACTTAACAGTGCCCACATCTCTGTAAAATCCTGCAGCCTGGACCAAAGTATCCACCTGTGTACCTTCCCCAAGCCCCAGGAGAACATGATATCACTGGAACCTTCTGCAGGCCCTATCACACTCCTGCCTCCTGGGCTACAGCACCAGACGACCTCAGTAACCTTCTCCCATCCCTACCGAGCTCCTTATCTGTATAAAGACCTCCAGACCCTTTTCAAACTACAACAGCACTCCACATCTCTGTTTGCTCGTCCACTCCCTACAGTCCTCCCAGCACCTGAAACATTGTCTCCTCGTGTAATTATGCAATTTGGGGCAGCACGGTGGCTCAGTGGTGAGCAATGGTGCTTCACAGCGCCAGGGACCCAGGTTTGATTCCAGTGTTGGGTAACTGTCTGTGTGGAGTTTGCACATTCTCCCCGTGTCTGCGTGGGTTTCCTCCGACAGTCCAAAGATGTGCAGGTCGGGTGAATTGGCCATTCGAAATTGCCCGTAGTGTTAGGTGCATTGTCAGAGAGAAGTGGGTCTGGGTGGGTTTCTCTTTGGAGGGTCGGTGTGAACTTGTTAGGCCGAAGTACCTGTTCCCATGCTGTAGGGAATATAATCTAAACCCTCCATTGGCGTTCCACATTACTGACCCTAAATATATCCCTCTATCCATAAACAGCCCCAACCCCTTCAGAGTCTCTGTGAACTACCACAGCTCCAATATCCCTCCTTAACTGTGTAACATTTTCCAGTCCTGAAACACTCTGAAAATGTGGACATCCGACAATCCTCCCTATCTGCGTAATCCTCTCACGTCCCTGCAACACCCCCGAGCTGTGGAACCAACACCAATGCTTGTGACTCTCCCGACCAGTTTCTACAAGACTTACTACCTATGTAACATTCTCCCGTCGCTATCACCAGCCCTGTCAATGTAAGCTCCTCCCGTCTCCCCAGCAGTCTAATAATCTCCATAATATTCTCCAGCTCTTCCACCCCTATCTGTGCAAACATTACACTCCCCTGCAAACATCCCAAAAGCAGAAACCTCCTCCAGTGTGTGCAATGTTCCCTATCTGTGTTAGTGTCTCCAGACTCTATTGCTGTTCCTGTCTCTGTAAGCGCTGACAGTTTGTCCAGCTTTCTGATCCATATAATTTCCAGAACCACAGCATCCGACATCAGCAAATGTCTTCATTAACTACAGCCTTACATATCTCTGTTCGTTTCTCAATTCTATACAACTTCATAATCTCTGTAAATAGTACCATTCCATAACATACTCCTTGTCTGCGTAAACGACCCTAATCCTATAGTGAGAAGCCTCTCTGTCCTTTTGATCACCTGTGGTCCCTTCGGATCTCCCTGTATCTTCCCTGATTCCATTGAATACAGGTTATCTCATGTTATAACTCCTTTAACTCATGTGTTACTCCCCATCTCTGTGATATTCTTCAGTTGCTGCAATTATGATTCTTGATCTCCAGAACTTCCAATACCCCTGATCGATGTAAGGTTACTGATCACTTGATCCCTTGCAGCATGTTTAACCCCTGTAGAAGCCTCCAACTCTTCAATATATCCTGTTGCTTTAACCTCCTCAAATACTACAGCTCACTGTCTTTGTAATATCGTCCAGAATCTGCAACCCTGTTGATTTCTGTAACCTCCTGCAGAACAGCACTCCACATCTCTGTGCAACTGATGGGAATAATGCATCCTGCCTTCACAGCCTTCACTAGCTCTCTGAACTCCAGTAGTCCAATAACCCTCAGCGTCTCTGGTTCCTCCAATCCCTACAATTCTCCCTGGCTGTGTGAACTCATCCAGCCCCTTCAACCCTCCCTCTCTCACTCACTCCTGCAGTTCCAACTATTGTTCATGTCAGTGTAACTCCCCGCACCAACAATCCTCCCGGTCTCTATAAACTCCTGCAACTACCTCCCCTATTTGTGTAATCTCTAGTCCGTCCAATCCTCCCTTTCTCTATAATCTCCTGTAGCTCCAAATACCACCCAATCTGTCTAATTTCCGGTGCCTACAACATTCCGTTTCTCTAAAGACTTCTTTAGCTCCAACTACCACCAATATCTGTGTAATCTCCAGTCCCTATATTCCTCCTGATCTCTGTAAATCCTTCAGGACGCATTACCCTGTAACTCTCCTTGACATCTTTCAGCCTGACAACCAATCTGACCTCTAACCACCAATAGTGATCTCAAACCACTTGAACTCTGTAACATTCTTCAGTCTCTACAACCCAGCTTTTCTCTGTTAGCTTCTCTGGTGTCTGTATTCCCCTTTATCTCCAGTAACAGATCCTTGTTCAGAGAAACACCAAATCTGGAAGAACACAATAATCTTCGGTGTATCAATAAATTTGCCTTATTTTCTAACTTTTAATGACTGGAAGTTCAACCTCTCCACCTTTTCTCATCAATATTCCTCCATTTTGAAGACCGGCCTGGTGAACCTTCTCTAGATTGCCTCCAATTCAAAGACATTTTCCTTCCAGATAGGGGACCAAACCTGTTCACTGTATTCTCAATTTGGGCTGACTGGAGCTCTCTAGAGTTGTTACAAGCCTTCCATATTTTTATTCTCCATTCCCTTTGGAATCAATGCCAGCATTCCATTTGCCTTCTCTAGGTCCTGCTGGCCCTGTATGCCACCTTTCTGAGAATCATACACAATGATTCCCAAGTTACTCTGTGATGTAGCTTTCTGCAATTGATCTGAAAGTAATAGGTGACAGCAATAATCAGGAAAGTGCTGGAATGCATGGTAAACCTTATGCCAGAAATGATAACTGCACACTTTGAAACCTATGAAAAAAGCGCAGTCCTAAAGACCATCATGTATAGATGCAGAATTAGGCCATTCGATTCATCGGGTCTATTCCACTATTTGATTATGGCTGAATTGTTTCTCAACCTCATTCTCTCAGTTACTCCTTGGAACCCTTGATCTCCTTACTCATCAAAAACCTAGCTATCTCTGAGTTAGATATATTGGATTACTTAGCATTCACGGCCCCATGATGCAAATAGTTCCACTGATCCATCACGCTGTGGCTGAATATATTCCTCCACATCTCTACTCCAAAGGGTCGTCCCTTCACTCTGAAGCTGTGCCCTTGGCCCCTAGTCTCTCCTGCTCGTCCTCATGCCCCCATACACTCCATCCAGTCCCCTCAGTATTCTGTAAGTTTCAATGAGATTCTGCCGCCGCCTCTGAAACTTCGAGTGCAGACCCAGAGACTTCACCTGCTCCTCATATGACAAGGATTTCATTCCTGGGATCTTTCTTGGAAACCTATTTCTCATAGTCCTTCACTTTATTTGTCCAGACTCTTAATGTATAAGGTATAGAGTGTAGTCCCAACACTGACCCCGACCCATCGTGAGCTTTCTTCACACACTCTGTCTTGTGCCAATCAGACAAGTCCTCTATCCATGCTCAGCATGTTGTTCTGAAACGGATATTTCATTTCACACCCACTGCTGGATTTATTTTTCTGTCTGGCTGTAAACAGCAGAGTTTCACCATTACCTTCCCATCTGTAATTCCCTGGAGAAGGTGGTGGGGAGCTGCCTTCCTGACCCATTGCAGTCCTTTGGGTGCAGGGACAGACACAGTTCTGGGAGGATGGAGCGTGGCTTGGAGGGCACCTTGGAAATGCTGGTGTTCCCGTGCACTCGGAGGTCCTGTCCTTCCAGGGTATAGTTGTTCCGGGTTTGTGAAGGGCTGTTAAAAGACCCTTCCTGAGTGGCCTCAGTGCTACTTGTAGATTTTATTCATCCATTCATGAACATGAGCTTTGTTGGCTGAGCCAGCATTTATTGTTGATTTGTAGTTGTCCCTGAGAAGGTGGTGGTGAGCTATCTGCCACTGCACCAGCCGTTGGAACTGTTGTTATCTGTGTCCCCTACAACAGGAGTTGCAACACTCCTTATGTCTGTAACAAATACAGACAATGCAGCTCTCTCTGTATATGTGACATACTTCTCTGCTCAGAATTCGTATACTTCCTCACAATATCTCGCCTCCTTCATTCCCATCTGTGCTAGACCTCTCTAAATTTTCTTTATTCTTGTTTAAACTTCTGATCACCTAAAATGTCTCCCTTTGAAAATTTGTCACCCATTCAGCTTCTGTAACTCCATATAACTGTAATCAATGACACCACAGGTTCCCTTCCTAAATCTCTATAATTACAATGTAGAGCAGGTGTGTATGCTGGAATGGATACAGATAGAGGAAGCTGATGTGCTGAAAATTTTGTCAAGCATTAAGACTTACAAGTCGCCAGGCCTGGACCTGATTTGTCCTCGGCTGCTTTGGGAAACGAGAAGTGTAATTGCTTCGCCACTTGCAAAGATCTTTGCATCCTCGCACTCCACTGGAGTCGTACCTGAGGACTGGAGACAGGCAAATGAATTCCTCTCTTCAAGAAAGGAAATAGGGAAATCCCTGGCAATTACACACCAGTAAGTTTCACGTCTGTCGACTGCAAAGTGTTAGAAAGGATTCTGAGGGATAGGATTTATGACCATTTGGAAGAGCATGACTTGATTAAATGTAGTCAACACGGCTTTGTGAGGGGCAGGTCAGGCCTCACAAACCGTATCGATTTCTTTGAGGATGTGACTACAAAAGTTGATGAGGGTCTAGCTGTGGATGTGGTGTATATGGACTTCAGCATGGCATTTGATTCGGTTCTCCATGGTAGGCTCATTCAGAAGGTCAGGAGGAATGGGATTCAGGGGAACATAGCTGTCTGGATGTAGAATTGGCTGGCCAACAGAAGACAGCGAGTGGTAGTAGAAGTAAAATATTCTGCCTGGAAGTCTGTGGTGAGTGGTGTTCCACAGGGCTCTGTCCTTGGGCCTCTACTGTTTTGAATTTTTATGAATTACTTGGATGAGGGGACTCATGGATGGGTCAGCAAGTTTGCAGACGACACAAAGGTTGGAGGTGTCATTGACAGGAAAGAGGGCTGTTGTAGGCTGCAGCGGGACATTGACAGAATGCAGAGATGGGCTGAGAGGTGTGGCAGATGGAGTTCAACCTGGATAAATACGAGGTGATGCATTTTGGAAGGTCAAATTTGAAAGCTGAGTACAGGATTAAGGATAGGATACTTGGCAGTGTGGAAGAACTGAGGGATCTTGATGTGCGCACACATAGATCCCTTAAAATGGCCACCCAAGTGGACAGGGTTGTTAAGAAAGCATATGGTGTTTTGGTTTTCAATAACAGGGGGATTGAGTTTAAGAGTCGTGAGATCTTGTTGCAGCTCTATGAAACTTTGGTTAGACCGCACTTGGAATACTGCGTCCAGTTCTGTTCGCCCTATTATAGGAAAGATGTGGATGCATTCTAAAGGGTTCAGAGGAAGTTTACCAGGATGCTGCCTCTACTGGAGGGCTTATCTTATGAAGAGAGGTTGACTGAGCTCGGACCTTTTTCATTGGAGGAGAGGAGGAGAGGGGACCTAATTGAGGTATACAAGACAATGAGAGGCATAGATAGAGTCGATAGCCAGAGTCTATTTCCCAGGGCAGAAATGACTAACACGAGGGGTCATAGTTTTAAGCTGGTTGGAGGAAAGTATTGAGGGGATGTCAGAGGTGGGTTCTTTGCACAGAGAGATGTGACAGCATGGAATGCATTGCCAGCAGCAGTTGTGGAAGCAAGGTCATTGGGGACATTTAAGAGACTGCTGGACATGTATATGGTCACAGAAATTGAGGGTGCATGCATGAGGATCAATGGTTGGCACAACATCTTGGGCTGAAGGGCCTGCACTTTTCTATGTTCTATGTTCTACAATGGTTGTGTGTGCTAAATTGGCACTTTTCTTCCTCCTCATCCATCTCAGGACTTCCAGCCCCTACAATCACACTATTTGAAATGCTCCCATTCTCTGCACCTCTTCATGTCCTGAGGGTCCTTGAACTCAACCAAAGCTCCAAAGGCTTATACTCCCCCCAGTTACTGCAACTCGTAACTCTGTAATATCTAACAGTCTCCAGTACAATACAACACTTGCTGGCTCTCAATTTGTATTTTTTGAAGTCTACACATCTCTTTAAGCAGCTCAGAAAAAGCCCTTTAGACTCTACAAAGCTCCATCATGAACAAGCCACAATCTCTCTATTTCCTTTGCCTTCTTCACTGTCTGCAATTCTTGCTGTATCTTCCAGACAACTTCTTTCATTGCTGCAGGTCTACCTAGCACCCTAGATAACCTGTTCCATCCCACATAGCTCGCTCAATCACTGTAACACCCTCTGCATTATCTAATCCTCTTTTTTTCCAGTCTTCCTGGAACAACGGCGATCCTGTAAGAGAGCAGGGCGGAATGGGATGTTATAAATCTCAGCTGAGGCTTGAGGCCTACCATTACCTGGGAGTCACAAGGGGAAGGAACCCGAGAATGAACAGTACAGAGCGTGAGAATATAAATCAGCACTGAGGATCGAGGCCTACTCGTACCTGGGAGTCACAGAGACTGTGACCCAGTGAGGGAGCAGAGTGGAGTGGGAGCTGGAGGAGTACACATACCTGGGAGTCAAAGAGACGGTGACCCTGTGAGGGAGCAGACTGGAGTGAGAGCTGGAGGATTACACGTACCTGGGAGTCACAGAGACGCTGACCCTGTGAACGATCAGAGTGGAGTGGGAGCTGGAGAATTACACGTACCTGGGAGTCACAGAGACGCTGACCCTGTGAGGGAGCAGACTGGAGTGGGAGCTGGAGTATTACACATCCCTGGGAGTTACAGAGTCGGTGACCCTGTGAGGAAGCAGACTGGAGTGGGAGCTGAAGGATTACACGTACCTAGGAGTCACAGAGACGGTGACCCTGTGAGGGAGCAGAGTGGAATGGGAGCTGGAGGATTACACGTACCTCGGAGTCACAGAGACGGTGACCCTGTGAGGGCGCAGTGTGGAATGGGAGCTGGAGGATTACACGTACCTAGGAGTCACAGAGACGGTGACCCTGTGAGGGAGCAGAGTGGAATGGGAGCTGCAGGATTACAGGTACCTAGGAGTCACAGAGACGCTGACCCTGTGAGGGAGCAGAGTGGAGAGGGAGCTGGAGGATTACACGTACCTGGGATTCACAGTGATAACCTTCTGCTGCTGGGACCTGCCTGCACTGAGTTTGAAAGAAGTGCAAGAGCCATCACAGAAAAGGCTGTAAGATCATTGGCTGATAATAAACCATTATTAGTGACTGTTAGTTAGTTGCTGTAAGTCAGGAAATGTATGTTTTAACTTCTGAAGTTAGGATTGAAATCAGAAATGAGAGGGAGAAGTGAAATTCTGAGCCAATATAATAAATTACCCTCAGTAAGCCACAGTTGAAGATGAACCATATTGTTATGCCCTGGATGTAAACTTCTTTCTAAGTCATTAAGTAAGTTGCTCTAGACATTTTACATTTTACGTCATGGTAAGACGTATTTGTCAGATGGGAAATATGTTCTGTTACATTGGGAAGTCTTAGTCCCGCTTGTGTCCTAGATGAACACGGGGTCTTGGAGCTCAGACAGTGACTAGAGACTCTGTGATGTTGACAGTTATGGGGATAGCACGCACACAGAGCAAATCACCCTACAGACACGACAGCCTGGAAAACGTAAGCGAACGGTAGATTAGGCAATCGAAGAGAAACAGCCAGGCGATCCAGGAATAGCTTGACGTGTCCCTCCCAATTCAGTTTCCCAGTTTGGAAGCTGATGAAGTTGCGGCCTGCTCAGTGGAGGGCAGTTAGAGCCATGCCTGTGGTACCACAAGCAGCCTGACTGTACAGGAGGGGAGGGAGAAAGAAGTAGGAGCAATAGGCACAGGGGAGCCAGGAAAGTGAAGAAGGTGTCAGTGTGTCTGTAATTCCAGGATAGTGGTGTTAAAAATGTTATGGTGTCAGCAGGACATTCGTCTGAGGGACAGTGAGCACAAAGGTCATGTCCATGTTGGTAGAATGACCTGGGTAGGAAGGGTGAAGTGGTCTGGAATCAGAATTTATGGAGCTAGGTTGATGGTTAATAAGTGGAACCTCAAATGTGGCAATCCCTGGAATACTCCCAATACTATGTAAAAGTGAGAACAGGACTCTGAGTTTTAGGTAGATGAGAGTGTGACTGGAACGATGGTGCATCAGGAAGGGCTTCAGATTCCTGCGACATTGGGACTGGTTCTGGGGAAGGCAGCAACTGTACAAGCTGGATGGGCTAACGTGACAGAGCTGGGACTGAATTTGTTACGGGGTGTTTGGGAGGGATTGAAAATAAATTGGCGTGTGCTTAGGATCCAAAAAGGAATAGTAGAGGAGACGATCAGGATTCTCAATATAATGGGAGAAGCAATTGGTACTAATTTATAACAAGTTTATCAGTGGAAGATGGAGTGAGAAAGAAAGCCTTAATCTGAGGTACACTGCACGGTCATGAATACTCGGAGTTTGGGGAGTTACAGATACAGATTAGTGTGTGAAAATCTGATGTACTGCTCACCGAAAGCTGGCTCAAGGTTGTCAGGGCTGGGTGTTAAATATTGCTGGGTATAAAGGATTCCAAAATGATCGAAGTGAAGGGAATGGATCAAGGTAAAAGTATTGGTTTAGATTAATGTTAGTTAAGGAATCCAAGAGAAAGAGGATCCGTCCAAGGACAGAATAAATTTGGCTGGAGCAACAGAACAAAAAGTGTACAATTAAACTGTGAGGTACAGTCTGTCGGCCAGCAAACATTGGAAAGGGTGGAGAGAATAAATATGCAGGGTCATTTGAGAGCGATGATAATACTACAGATTAGTTATACTGAGAAACTTCATTTATCCAGATATTGACTGGATTATTGGTGGTGCATGGTTATGAGGGGCATGCGTTCCCGGGTTACATGGAGGAGAGCTCACTTCAGGAGTATGTGTCCAGCCCAAGAGAAGATGTACTGTTGGACCTGGTCCTTGGGACAGAGAAGGAGCAAGTGGATCCAGTTTTGGGAACGTTTTGGGGAGCAGCGATCATTTTATTGTAACGTTCAGGATGATGATGGAGAATGATATTCAATAATTGAAAGTAAGAAACATTAGTTGACTGAGAGCAACTTTCGCAGGGGCAATAATAAAGCTGGGAACTTTTCAGCGTGGCAAGTGAAATGGTATCGTTAAATAGAGTGAAACAGTTTCAATGGAGCTGGGATTATGGAGATGTGGTTGCAGTGTGACCATGACTGGGAACTGGATAATCAAAGATTTTCCCCATTTCTACAGGAAGAATAAATAGGCCAACACAGTGAAGTAGCGTTGTGTTTAAAGGATGCGATCAGTATTATTGTGATGCTAATCAATTTACATACTGCTCCTCCCTGCCCTCTCCCCTCATCCCTGCGTATTGATCCTATTAGATATTGGTAACGTTTGAAAACTTCAGAAAATTGCAGTATAGACGAGATCACTCTGACCACTGTCTGCATTGGACAAGATGTAATAATATTTTTGAAGCCCTAGTTCTGTCTCCCCGAATACTATAGGACTTCAGTTGCAGATCCCGGCACCTTTTTAAAATGGTTTGAGAATTTCTGCATGTACTCCGCTTCCATACGTGACTCCCAGGTCGCTACCATACTCTGGGTGAAGTAACAGCTTTTCTCACCACTTCACTAATGTTTGATCCCATTATATTAAATATTCACCGCTGGTAACAACAGGAGCAACATGTTCTCTCCCTTTCTACCCAGGCTCTTGACAATATGTGCACCCGAATCGAATCTCCTTTCAATTTCCTCCGTTCCAATCTTTCCCCATAACTGCACTTCCACTATCACAGGCTAACGAATCACCTCTGTTCCCTTTGCAGTCCAATTCCATCCTTCCAGGTGATGGGGTGAGCAGAACTGCACAAGTCCCCAGGCTGTTACTAAACTCATTATTTATACAGTTTCTGCATAAGTTTCCAGCTCTGAAATTCTGTATTTTGTCTGATGGAGTATATAATGCCATTTGCTACATTAATGAGATTATTGATGTTTCCATCTTCCTTCACATATCTGCCCACATTGACCATACTCTCATTTATTGTACATTCTTCTCTATTGTTGATGTCCCCAAATGCCTTGCCTTGCACTTCTCTGGGTTGTTTGCTCCATTCACCTGGACCCCAGATTTTCTGTTTTTATACAGTCTGCCATAGGATCTCTCGTCAAATCCAAGTAAGTCACATGTAGTTACAAGTTAGTGCCTCAAACCGACACCGTCAGATGAATTGCTCACGACCTTCATTGATCAAATCCAGACCGACTGTCCTAGACTCCCTGGGACTTCCTCAGTGACCGTTTATTCACTGTCTCAGAGATCCAGCCTCGACCTATTCAGTCAGTCCCTTGCTCCACATTAAACAAAGCTGCAGTGTTAACTGTTCTCCAGGCCTCCGGCACCATCCCTGCATCCAGTGAGGATTGGATAATGGAGGTAATTATAATGCAGGGAATTTTCCCCAGATCCTTTTAACAGTCTGGAGCATTGTGTTGCCCATTTTTAAGGATTTGAATCTCCTGTTTAATTCTCTGCTCCAAGCTCTTTACTCCTAATACTTTCACACTGCATCCCTATTTTCATTCAGACAGACAGAGGCCTAAACCATCTTATGATTTGTTCAAGTCTTATTTTAGTCGATTTTTACAGAGGAATTCTCTCCACAAGGTGAAGTGTATTCTTTCATGATACCATCTCCAATCTGCCTCATTAACTACCCTCCCTGCCCACGTGCTCTTCCTCCCATCTGACACTAACGCTATGATGTTTCCCCTTCATCATAACAACTGCCTGCTGCCTGGATATCCCAGAATGCACAGGCCTCGCTGTTACAGGTGACATCTTTAAAAAGCCATGACACTCTTGGATTGGCAATCCAAAACTGCCCTGGACAAGGCAGAGGGGGTAAAACTGGGGCCCCACTTTGTGGCCAAGCCCCTGAGATTCTGGTGGATGACATGATGCAGGAGAGGACATTATCTTCCTACAGGACTGGCAGGGGAGGCCATGACACCAGACCCTGCCAGCTCGGTCCGAGGGGGACCCCTGGGTCAATGAGATGCCAGCCTTCTGGGTGAATGCCCAGCAGTGTAGGAAGGAGGTCAGTGACCTTCTCCACTCCACCAGTGTAAGTGCCACCATCTGACGTGTGTGAACTCACCCTCACTTTCTATGTTACTGCACTCACCTCCCACCAAGTCTGATGTTCCCCCACTCTCACTGGATGCAGCACCTTCTCTTGGTCTCTCTCTAACCTCTTCTCCATCCAACTCCCCAACTCTCCGCAATTCTCCCTTCGTTGCCTACACACTCACTCAGGATACCTCGCGACCTTTCCCCCAGCTGTATCAGCACTATCAGCTGTACCAAACACTTCCATTTCCCTAATCTTTCTTGGTAATTCCCACATTTCAGAAGGAACCATCCTGAAATAGGGCAGAAAGAGCCAAGCGAGATAGGCATCTCCCAGCATTCAGCTCTCCACCCCTCCTCACAGCGGAAGGATCCTGACCCTAACAACCACGAGAGACAGACTGACCATGTCCAAGCTCCCGGACTGATATCTGAGACTCCCCTTGACTCACTGTCTGTGGACAATGATACCAAGCTTCCTGGGTTTGTGCCTGCACTAAACACCAAGATAATACAGCAGGTGGGTGAGCTTGGTAGCTCTGGCTGAGAGGTAACATTGCTAAAGGCGGGGTGAGGTAAGGCAATAATTTTGTGAGCATTCAAATCAGCTCAAAGTGAGTGTGTACAAACATGGAGTGAGCAGCCCAGAGGGACAGTCCATGAGCTGGGTGTGTGTCCCTGAGCACAGTGTCCTTGCAGCAGCATTGACTGTACAAACACGGAGAGAGCAGCCCAGAGGGACAATCCATGAGCTGGGTACGTATCCCTGAGCACAGTCTCCTTGCCGCAGTATTGAGTGTGTACAAACACGGAGAGAGCAGCCCAGAGGGACAATCCATGAGCTGGGTACGTATTCCTGAGCACAGTCTCCTTGCCGCAGTATTGAGTGTGTACAAACACGGAGTGAGCAGCCCAGAGGGACAGGCCATGAGCTGGGTGGGTGTCCCTGAGCACAGTGTCCTTGCAACTGCATTGAGTGTGTACAAACAAGGAGTGAGCAGCCCAGAGGTTCAGTCCATGTGCAAACTCGATGGGCCTTGTCTTTATTATGTGATTACATGTGGTGGCAGCCATGAAAGCTTTGGTATATTCTGATGCAGCAACCAATGGGACATTTAGGTTTGTTAAATCGGACTGTGCACAGTAAGTGGCGGGATTACAAACAAGCATCATCCCATGGAGTAGCAGCACTTACTCAACCTAGGACAGCCCAGTCATCGCTGAACTCATCCAGGATAATTCACATGCTCAGTGCAAGAATCGTCCAACAACAGCATCAACATTATTCCAGCTGTTTGACGCCATTATTTTAAGATCACCAATAACATAGAAACAGACTTCATTTCATTATTTTATAGACTTCTCGTGTAAGGTTGTTCTCTTAAGACTAATAAATTCCTTCCCATAACTTCGTATTGACAAAGAGTCTGTTACCCTGCGAACTGTTCCTCACAGCATGGTGGCTTGTTTAACACACCATCCATCACTAGTAATATTTACTCCCAGTTAAACCGGCACATGAGATGCACTGCTGGTACTCTCTCTCAACAGCCACTTGGATGGACCAACGTCAACTGGACGGGAACTTCTCAAGTGCAATTAATGCTGGTGTCACTCCATTAAAATCCCAAATGAACTGAAAAGACAATCCGATTTTCTAATAATTATTAAACAACGAGGACATTTTGTTGATCTGATGAGTTTGTCGCTCTCTTTGATGTTGTGTCATCTATTTCCATGAAACCATTTCGTGCATATATTGGAAGAACAAAAAAGCTCAGCTCGTAGATACTTGGTAACGCAGCATTTAAACGCAAAATGCCAGGGAATAGTAGGTTATAGATCTTCAGGTAACTGGGAATAATGTAGTTTGGTGTTTTCTAGCTGGCGTAGTTGCATTGGGCTGAAGGGCCGGTTTGTATGCTGCATGACTCTGTCACTTTAATTGTTGGAAACAGAGGATGTGGTCTCACCATTTCCATAGTTTGTGGGCATCAAATAGTGAGAAAAACAATCTCCAAGGCCACACAGGAATTGAAGCGATATCTTTCTCCCTTCGCTATCAAATTGTTAAGAACCCCATTTCTCTCTTTGTAACATGCCTGTTAGTGTTCCTGCGCGACAAGAACCCCTGGGGTTTATCACCATATTCTGATCAGAAATTAAACACAGGCAACAGAATGATGACCTTGCCATTGAAACGCACCTCACAAGAACAGCTAAAAGGAATCTGCATTGTTAAAGTTATCCATTCGATCTAAGCTGATTTCTAAAGCAGTTTCCAGCGAGGCTTTCCCTTTGTCCTATGCTCCTGGCTACTCTACAACATCATGAATCCTCCCTGAGTGCTTTTAAGTGCCGTTTAAAAGTCACATATGGAAAGCTGTGCCCAATAATCTGAAAGGAAAAGTCTTCATGTTCATGAGAACTGTGTCATATTCTTTTCAGTATCTAAAAACAACAGAAATGTAGAAACTAGCATCAGGGGTAAGGAATTAAAACAACGCCATCATGCGATATGATCATGGATGATCTGATTGTGGCCTCAATCACACATTCCTCCTTTGCCTTTACAACGTTAGTGCGTCATTCTTAGTTAGGAATCTGTCTTAGGAATATTCAATGTCTTATCCCTCATCACTCTCTGGGAAGAGAGTTCCACAAAGACACAACACATTGAGAGGATTACACCAAATCACCATCTTTTTCACTGAGATGTTCTTCAGTTTTACAGTCCATTCTCTCATGGTAATCTCTCACACAAGCTGAAATATTGTTTCAGAATTCAACTTGCAAAGACTACTTGTAATATTCTGGGGTTAATCAAGATCACATGTTGTTCGCCTAAAACCCAGTAGATCCAGGGCCAGTCAGTTCAAGATTTTCTCTAGAAATAAACGATCCTCACAAGAGTCAGCTGAATGAATCTTCTCTGGACAGCATTTCATATTTTGTTCTTATAGCACTTTCCATGTCGTTAAACTGTTCCCTTGTAGAGATGTAGAAAATATTCCCTACTTTTAAATGTATTCTGTTTCAGAAACTTTCAGCATTTAACTTACCTCCCTAAAAAAATGATGTACATCTAAAGGTTTTATTTTGTAATCCAGGTGCCCGGTTCTTCGATTCCTCTGTGCCTCAAGCCAATCTCTCCTTTGAAATAATACCCTGCGTTTCCATTCAACCCATCATGATATCCCCATCGAACAGATTTCCCAAACAGGAGATACCTTTGCACTCCTAGGTTCTGAAGACAGCATCACTCAGCCGTGGCTGGAATCCCAACTTTCCCTCTATAGCAGTATAATGGAGGTTTTTTGTAGCTTACCCTCATCCTGTCGCATTATCCTCCAAGCTTTGATTGTATTTAATTTAATAGAATGTATACAATGATCCGTAATAACTCTCATATTGTCCATAAATAGTAGATTGATTTTGGGATATTTTGCTAGGCAGGCTTCAATATGTAACCAGATTGATTGTGGTTCACAAGAGATCCAATCAGCTATGTAGGATAATAGAGAGCTCAATTGGTACCTCCTAAAATCAGGAAAATCCAGCCCACCCCTTACTTGTGGAAGCTGCAGCTTTTCTAATTTAATAAGCGGCCTTCTATGACTCCAAATAAAGGAGCCGAGCCAACCATAAAGCTGACACAGTGCCTGTCTCGGCAGCATCAGTGGGAGCATTCCAATAGCGTATAAAAGGCGAGGTAGGAAATTCATGATGAACAAAGGTATTCTATCTATCCAGGATATCGGGAAATCTTCCCAGCATTGAAGGTCCTATGATATTTTCTCAAATAAATGTGTATAATTGGCTTTATATAGCTGACCGAATGCCAGAGTATTAAAAATACTGAAGTGAAGAAAACCTCCCAGTGACCACCGAAAGGGGAAACGGGATCCATCTGTAAAATTGGATATACTGACAAGAGCTCACAGCAGCATGGCCTCTGATTTCATTAAATTGATTTTATAACCTGAGAACATACCAAATTATTTAACCACTTGAATTAAGCAGGGCACAGATGTCAATGGATCATTTCAGAAAAGAAGGACACAATCTGCATAGAGTGTAATTTTGTGCTTACCCGATTTAATCTTCGGAACCATTGTATTAGGATCGGCTCATATAGCTTCCGCCAACAGCTCAATCACTAGCGTAAATAATAATGGTGAGAGAGGGCATCCCTGCTGACAACCTCTCCCAACGCTAACGCTATCCGAACTTAAACCGTTGCTTTGGGATCATTAATTAATACTGTATCCCATTCAGTAAAGGCCGCTCCAACATGAAACCATTCCAGCGCTTAAAAGAGATATCGCCATTCTACCGAATAAAATGCCTTCTCTGGCTCTCGGGAGATAACTAATCCCAGTATCACTCCCTGCTGGCAGGCTTATCCCATATTTAAGACTCTTCGAATGTTATTAGATGATCTGCTACTCTTTATAAACTCCGTCTGGTCCTTTTTTATAATGAATGGTAAAACCCTCTCCAGTCTTAATGCCAACATTTTTGTGAGAACTTTAGGTCTGTACGAAGAGCAGTCGTCTGGGGTTTTTCCTTTCTTAAGAATGAGAGAAATATTTGCTTCTCTCAGAGAAGGCGAGAGGCAGCCCTGACTATGTGAATAATTTAACATATTTATAAGTGGCCCGGCCAATTCCCCAATAAATTCTTTATAGATCTCAGCCTGGAATCCATCTGGTTCGGGGGCACTGCCACCCTGGAGCTGCCTTACCGCCTCCTGTATTTCCTGGGTTGCCAGGGGGCATTCAAGAACAACACCTGCTCCAAGGTTAGGCCCGGGAGGGCCAGTTTTTTTAAAAAAAGACTCTATCTTCCTCGTTCTATCCTCACAACTCTTTCACCTATACAATTTGAAACAGAACTTTCCGAAGGCTGCATTGCTCATTTCACGATCACAATTCAGGGTACCAGCACTCTTTCTAATAGACGTAATGGCTTGGGGACCCTTTTTTTTCTGGCATGGTATGCTAGATACCTGTCAGGCATGTCACCGTATTCAAATAATCTCTGCTTCGCAAATAATATCTCCCTCTTTGCTGTTTGAGTAAGTGTGGGATTCAAAGTTGCCCTAAGGGCTGGGACCCGCTGTACTTTAATAATGGAGGGTCTATCCACAAACGCTGTCTAACCCACCTTCAGGCGTGCCCCGAACAGACCTTGTTGTTCTCCCTTTTGTCTTTTCAGGTTCGCACAATATGAGATAACCAAGCCTCGCACATACGCGTTACCAGTCTCCCACATCATGGAAGTGTTACTGGCCATGTTTGAGTTGATATCCCAGAAGGTTTTAAATTCCTGCACGAAATATTTTATGAAATTACTATCCTTCAATAGGAAAGGGTCCATACGCCAATATCGGGAAGCTATCTCGTCATCACTAGTCTTAACCTCCATATATACTGTGGCATAGTCGGAAATAGTTATATTACATACTTTACAAAACAATATTGATTTCAAAAGGGTCGAGGGGACAGAAACATATCGATTCTAGCAAGGTACGTGTGTGGATAAGAATAAAAAGTCGTCTCTACTCTCAGGGTGAAGACATGACCACACACCTACCAGTCCCAACTCCCTACTCAGATCTGCCAACTGCCTAGATCTCAAACATATGCCCACAGAGCTCTTAGGTATTCTGTCCACCCCTGTGTCGATGATACAATTAAACTCTCCCCCTATAATAGTGTGGTGCAGCCCAAGAGCTACCAACCTGGGAACACTTCCATTACAAATTTAAATGGTGCATCGGCAGGCAATAGAGATTCAAAATCCCATATTCCTCTCCCTACATGAGGGCTTTAATTAATATATATCATCCAGACTCATCTTTTATCTGGCTTAGCATTTGGAAGGGAAGATTCTTTCCACTAAGATTGGCAACTCCCCTACTTTTTGTGATGAAAGATGAAAAGAACATCTGGCCAAATCCACCCTGTTGCAGCTTCGAATGCTCCTTATCAAGGAGATGTGTCTCCTGGAGAAGGGCTACATCCACCCTTACTTCTTTTAAGACTTGATAATATATTTTTCTTTTTGATTGGTGAGTGGCTCTCCTTGACATTCCAGGTGCACCACCTAAACGAATGACGAGCCATGATAGTCCAAGCAAGCCCGAGACACCCCAGGAGGGAGGTCCCCGCCCAAAAGACGTTGGATAAAAACCAAACATGATTCATACATAAAACTCCCTTTAAAACATCTAAATCAAAACAACTAATAATTATTCCTAAAAACAAATAATATAAAACATATTTAGAAGGAGATTTTCTCCCTTCTTCATAGGAGGCACTACTCCCTTCCAACAATCACACCATACCATCTCCCAGCCAGAGGCATGCCCTCGGCTCAGGCATTACCGACTCCCATAGCTACCTGGATTGCACCTCTTCCAACCCTATCTCTTGCAATAATGCCATCCCGTATTTCCAATTTCTCCGCCTCCGCCGTATCTGCTCCCAGGAGGACCAGTTCCACTATAGAACACACCAGATGGCCTCCTTCTTTAAAGACCGCAATTTCCCTTCCCACATGGTTAAAGATGCCCTCCAACGCATCTCGTCGACATCCCGCACCTCCGCCGTCAGACCCCACCCCTCCAACCGTAACAAGGACAGAACGCCCCTGGTGCTCACCTTCCATCCTACAAACCTTCGCATAATTCAAATCATCCGCCGACATTTCTGCCACCTCCAAAAAGACCCCACCACCAGGGATATATTTCCCTCCCCACCCCTTTCCACCTTCCGCAAAGACCGTTCCCTCCGTGACGACCTGGTCAGGTCCACACGCCCCGATGACCCACCCTCCCCTTCTGGCACTTTCCCCTGCTACCGCAGGAACTGTAAAACCTGTGCCCACACCTCCTCCCTCACCTCTATCCAAGGCCCTAAAGGAGCCTTCCATATCTATCAAAGTTTCACCTGCACATCCACTAATATCATTTTTGTATCCATTGCTCCCGATGTGGTCTCCTCTACATTGGGGAGACTGGGCGCCTCCTAGCAGAGCGCTTTAGGGAACATCTCCGAGACGCCTGCACCAATCAACCAAACCGCCCCGTGGCCCAACATTTCAACTCCCCCTCCCACTCTGCCAATGGCATCGAGGTCCTGGGCCTCTTTCACCGCCGCTCCCTCACCACCAGACGCCTAGAGGAAGAACGCCTCATCTTCCGCCTCGGAACTCTTCAACCCCAGGGCATCAATGTGGAATTCAACAGCTTCCTCATTTCCCCTTCCCCCACCTCATCCTAGTTTCAAACTTCCAGCTCAGCACTGTCTCCTTGACTTGTCCAGACTTGTCCGACCTGCCTATCTTCTTTTCCACCTATCCACTCCACCCTCTCCTCCTTGACCTATCACCTTCATCTCCTCCCCCACTCACCCATTGTACTCTATGCTACTCTCTCCCCAGCCCCATCCTCCTCTAGCTTATCTCTCCACGCTTCCGGCTCACTGCCTTTATCCCTGATGAAGGGCTTTTGGCCGAAACGTCGATTTCGCTGCTCGTTGGATGCTGCCTAAACTGCTGTGCTCTTCCAGCACCACTAATCCAGTATTTGGTTTTCAGCATCTGCACTCATTGTTTTTACCTCAGGCATTACCAAGTAGAGTAAATAAATTTCAACATCTTATAAGACAGAATTTAAAAGTGGGCGACCACCAACACCAACACCTCCATACACATTGCAAAACAACACAAGATTAAAATATATAAAATTACAAATTTACAATCTCAGCAAGTAATAAGCAACTAAATAAAAAAAACTCAGAAACGTCTCCCATTAATCAAATAAATCACACAAGATATAGATAAGAGTTCATAGAAAGGATAAGGAACTAGCACCGCCCCCTCCCCCATCACCACAGAAAGATAAAGAAGAGAAAAAAGGAAGAAAGGAGGAGGAAAAAAAAAGAAAAGGGGGCAAAATAAATCCATTATTCATACAGTTTATATCCTACAGTCTATCCAGGAATTATTTAACTTTTTTTCCGGTGATCTGAAGTCATATGCAGATCCTCCATGACTGCAGCATAGCATTGCCGGATATCACATAGGACATTGAATACTTAAATCCTTCAGATGCTTCCTTGCCTCATCAAATGCCTTCCTCTTGTGGACCACATACAGAGAACAACGTTATCCTGGAGCCCTTGGATATCATGGCAAGGGGGATCCTTCTCCAACATTCTCGTGGACTCGAGCAGCATCTGTTTTGCCCTCTAATATTGAAGTTGAACTAAGACCTGGCGGGGGCACTGGTCCGACCTGAGTCGGCGCACAGCAACCCAATGGCCCCGCTCAACCCACACCCGGCCCAGTTCCGACTCCAGTTTCAGCAGCTGTGGGAGCCATTGCTCCAGGAAATCAACATGCTGCCCGTCCTCCTCCCGTTCGGGAAGGCCCAGCAAACGAATATTTTTTCAAAGAGCTCGATTTTCGAGGTCGTCAATATGTTCATCTACGGTCGGGACTCGATGTTCCAGCGCCCAGACCTGACCCATGGATGACTCAGCAGTGGTGTCGGAGGCCGCCTCCCCCGACACGCAACCCGAGTTTCTCGATCTCTCCGTTTTTTTTGCAGCAAGACCGAGATCGACTCCAACCAGGAATGCGTCTCTTCAACGGACTCATCAATCTTCCCTGAGAGTTTAAGAAACTCTGGGATTAGGCAGTACCCTGCAAGCCAGGCCCCCTGGCTGCCGCAGACGTCTCTGTTGCTGAGGGGTAATGGGGGAGAAGTTCCTGCCTATTGTGAACTGCGAGAGCCTTCACCTTTGGTCATTTTAAAAAGCATCAGACTGCTAAATTTTGATGTAGAATGTCCACGGATGTTGGGCAAAAGCTATTTTGGCAATTTAACAGGTGAGGAGAGGGTGGGTACTCCACTTTGCCTAAGTCTTGGGCAGAGCCCTGCAGACTCAGGCCTACTGGGTCGCCGCCATTTTGGATCTCGCTGACACCCTGTTTAAAAGGGGAATAAGGCAAAAGACAGAAAATTGCAAACTGATTAGCCTAACTCCGGTCGTAGGTACGTTCCTGGAATCCATTGTGAAGGATGAGATTTCTGAATACTTGGTAACTTAGGGCAAAGTCAGGATGGTTTCATCAAGGGGAATTAATGCTTATGAGTCTGTTAGAACACCTTGAGGATGTAACAAGTCGGTGAGACCAAGGACAGCGAATGGGCGGCACGGTGTCACGGTGGTTAGCACTGCTGCCTCACAGCGCCAGCGCCTCAATTCCCGCCTCAGGCGACTCTCTGTGTGGAGTTTGCACATTCTCCCCGTGTCTGCGTGGGTTTCCTCTGGGTGCTCCGGTTTCCTCCCACAGTCCAAAGATGTGCAGGTCAGGTGAATTGGCCACGCTAAATTGCTCGTAGTGTTAGGTGAAGGGGTAAATGTCGGAGAATGGGTCTGGGTGGGTTACGCTTCGGCGGGTCGGTGTGGACTTGTTGGCCCAAAGGGCCTGTTTCCACACTGTAGGTAATCTAATCTAATCTAATCTAATGGATACTATGTGTCTGGATTTCAAGAAGGACGTTGACAAGGTGCTTTACAGAGGGATGCTGAGTAAGATAAGGGCCCAAGGAATCAGAGTGTGTACAGAAGCTTGACTGTCTGTCAGAAGATAAAGAGTGGGAATAAAAGTGTCCTTCTCAGCATAGCAACCAATGACAACTGGTGTTTCGCAAGGGGACCACAACTTTTTACTCTGCACATGAATAATCTCTATGACGGAACTCAGGGCAATCCAGCGAGGTTTTTAGATGATGCAAAGATAGACAGGTATCGTTGAGATGGCAGGGAGGCTGCAGACGGATTCAGACAGGGGAGGAGAGTGGGCAAAGACGTGGCAGATGGAGTACACTTGGTACAGTGCGAGGTGATGCACTTTAGAAGGAAAAAGAGAGGCATGGACTGTTTTATAACTGGGGAGAAAATTCAGAAGTCTGAAGTGCAAAGGTAAATGTGCATTTTGTGTCAGTAGCTAGGAAGGTGCTGCATCTGGCGCACAGTGTGTTTGAAACATTATATTCTGCAAAATAACTGAGTCAACTCTTATAAACAATGATATTTATTTATTGAACACAATTAATATGAGAACAATAAAACGTATTATAAGGTAATGAAAAACGTTACAATCTATCTTACGGTTTAACTTAACTTTTGATGATCACATACCACCCCACCAGAAGTTGACCGGATTCCACCTGGTGAAGTCCTCTTGTTCTTCTGATGGTCTTGTAAGCATCTTATCTTTCAGTGGGTATTCTCGAGTTACCACTCTCGGAACGGTTTTACAGTGATTCTTATCCTCCCAAGTCTTCACGCCATTTGGGAGGGTGTGGAGAATCTGCCAATGGAACGATCAGGTTCATTTACCCTGATCAATCAGATCCAACCTGGGGTTGTCACATTGATGGCCCAAAGGCGACATTCCATTGTCCCATTCAGGTCCAACCTCAGGTATGTATTACAGGGTCTGTAGCTGTCAGGCTTGTTTGCAAACCATCTCTGGGTAGCTGCAGCCTGTCTGCATTCTGCAGCATGTGGATGAGCACAGAGACTTTGGTCAAGCTGCATGCTTTAATCATTGTTCACTTTTGTAACAATTTACTATTGTCTATCGTAAGATTATTATTTCAGGTGGGCTGTCTGGTCAGAAAGGCAAATACAGTGATGACATTTCTTTTGCGATGACTTGAATGGATGGATTTCCACGGCTCGAAAAGACTCTGATAAGACAACATTGGAGTATTGTGTACCGTTTTGGGCCCCATAACTCAGGAAGGATGTACTACCCCAAGCGTGTTCAGAGGAGCTTCACAAGAATGGTCCTCGGAATGAAAAGCTCAACATATGAAGTATCTGAGTCTATACTCGCTGGAGTTTATAAGGATGAAGGGGGCTCTAATAGAAGCACACAGAATACTGGTTGCTTGGTCAGAGTAGATGTTGGGAAGATGCTTCCACTGTTAGGAGAGAAAGGACTCAAGGACATAGACTGAGAGTCAAAAGAAAATCTTTAGAATGGAGATAAGGAGAAATGCCTTCAGCCTGAGAGAGGTGAATCTATGGTAGAATGGCAGTTTACTTCCCTAAAGTACATCAGTGAACCAGGTGAGTTTTTCTAGGCAATCGATTCATAACCACCATCAGTTTCTTAATTCCAGATTTGAATTTAAGCTCCAACACTTGTGGCAGGATTTGGACCCAGGTCCCTCGAACATTATCTGGGTTTATCACGTATGAATTCAAAGATAACACGAAGAGGCCCCTGACTTGCCCAATCCTCCCCAGTGTGACTAACGTGTGCAGAAAGACATGCACTGGGATTTGCCTTCATGTTATCCTTGACTTCCTTATGAAGATATGGATGATTTTTCTCCGTTATGCAATTCCTCTTTAGTCTTTAGTATCTCTCTAATTATTGCCAATTTCTTCCGCTTTCCTGCCTTTGACTGTTGTTTCTCCCCCAGGTCCATCCAGACTAAATCCTTCCTTAGGTCAGTTTAATTATCATTGCCTAACACTAAAACTCTCATGTATGACTCAGTCTTCACTCTCAGTCTGAATGTGAAACTCCATCAAGTTGTGGTTACTCCTTCCAAGGCAAAGCTCATCCATCATTCCTTCCTTGGTACATAATATCAAATCTAAATTAGATTAGATTCCCTACAGTATAGAAACAGGCCATTCGGCCCAACAAGTCCATACTGACCCTCCGAAGAGTAACCCAGCCATTCCGATTTTCCCGTTGAGTAATGTACCTAACTCTATGGGCAATTTAGCATGGCCAATTCATTTGACCTGCACATCTTTGGACTGTGAGAGGAAGCTCACACAGAGAGGTGAAGCATGTGCAAACTACACGCAGACAGTCCCCCGAGGTTGGAATCGAACCTGGGACCCTGGTGCTGTGCTCACAACTGAGCCACCATGCCGTCCCATTCGCTGGTTGGTTCCATGACATCCTGCTCTCAGAAATAATCTCTCATACACTCTATTAATCTTTATTCACAGATATCACTGTCAAGTTGATTAATTGATCCAATTTGCATGATCAAACCACCCATAGTTACTGTCGTGCCCTTGTTACAATCCCTCACTCTTTACTACCTCAGAAGTACTTTTGGGGGACAGTGGCTGAAAATTACTCTTCCCAAGATATTTCTTCTCTTGCTTTTTATTTGCACTGAATGGGATTTCAAATATTTTTTGGCACAAAACACTTTGAAAAGGTCTCGTTCTCACTCGCACGAATAAATGTTTATTTTCTTTCCACAATCGAGGATTTAAGATGGCTAAAAGTGGTCATGAAATATCGTTTGCAAACAGGGTTGAGGAAAATCCCAAAGAGTTCTTTTCATATATAAGGAGCAAGAGGTTAACTACAGAAATGTTTGGCCCACACATGGACAAAGGAAGAAAGTTATGCATGGAGTCAGATAAAATGAGTGGGATTCTTAGCGAGGACTTTGCATCTGTATTCACCAAGGAGAGGGACATGACGGGTCTTGAGATTAGGGATAGATCTCTGAGTACTCTGGGTCAAGTCGACATAAAGAGGGAGGAAGTTTTGGATACTCTAAAAGGTATTAAGATAGACAAGCCCCCAAGTCTGGTTACTGAGGGATGTGAGTGTGGAAAAAACTGAGGCTTTAACATATATCTTTGCAGGATGATTGAACATGGGTGAGTTCCTGGAGGACTGGCGAATTTCTAATATTGTCCCCTCGTTTAAGAAGGATAGCGAGGATAATCCAGGTAATTGTAGACCAGCAAGCCTGATATCAATGGTAGGGAAGCTGCTGGAGAAGATACTGATGGACTTGAGTAAGGCTTTTTTAGGTTCCCCATGGTCGGCTGATGGAGAAGGTGATGTCGCATGGGATTCAGGGTGTTTTATTCATGTGGATAGAGAAGTGGCTGGGCAACAGGAGACAGAGAGTAGTAGTGGAAGGGGATTTCTCAAAATGGAGACCAATGAGCAGTGGTGTGCAACAGCGATCCGTGCAGGGACCACTGTAGTTTGTGATATATATATCAATGATTTGGAAGAAGGAAACGGTTGCCTGATTAGCAAGTTTGCAGATGACACCAAGATTGTTGGAGTAGCAGATAGTGAAGGGCACTGTCAGAGAATACAGCAGAATATAGATAGATTGGAAAGATGGGCACAGAAATAGCAGATGGAGTTCAGTCTGTTCAAATGCGAGGTGATGCATTTTGAAAGATCCAGTTCATGCGTGAACAATACAGTAAACGGAAAAGCCCTGGAGAGAACAGACTTGCAGCGATATCTGGGTGTTCAAGTCCATTTTTTTCCTGAAGATGTCAACACAGGTCAGTAAAGTGGTCAAGGTGGCATATGGCATGCTTTCCTTCATTGGATCAGGTGTTGAGTACAAGCGCTGGCAGGTCATGTTACAGCTACATCGGACTTTGATTTGGCCGCATTTGGAATACTGCATATAGTTCTGGTCACCACATTACCAAAGAATGTGGATGCTTGGAATAGGGTACAGAGTAGGTTCACCAGGATGCTGCATGGGTTGGACGGTGCTGGTTATGAAGAAAGATTGAGTAGATTAGGACTATTTTCATTACAAAGCCGAAGGTTGAGGTCTACAAAATCAAGACAGATATACACAGTTTTTTTTCCCATATTGTGGAACTCAATTACTCGGGGTCATGAGTTCAGAATGAAAGGGGAAAGGTTTAGGGCAGATATATGTGGGAAGTTCTTTACACAAAAGGCGGTGGCAGCCTGGAACGTGTGGCCAGCGGAGGTGGTAGAGGCAGGAACGATAGTGTTATCTAAGATGTACTTAGACAGAAACATGAATGGGCAGGGATCAGAGGGATATAGACCCTTAGAGAATAGGTGGCAGGTTCAGAAAATAGGAGGATCTGGATCAGCACAGGCTAGGAGGGCCGAAGAGTCTGTTCCTGTGTTGGAATGTTCTTTGTTCTTTATCATTCATTCTAAAAATATCAAGTTTTCAACTTATTGTATGCTACAATTTAATAATATAAACAATTTATTTATTTGATAGTGCATGTCAAATTATTGTCATTTCTAAATTACAGTCAAAGGGTCAAACAGATGTACAGCATGGAAACAGACCCTTTGGTCCAACTTGTCCATGCCGACCAGATATCCCAACCCAATCTCGTCCCACATGTCAGCACTCAGCCCATATCCCTTTAAACACTTGCTCTTCATATACTCATCCAGACGCCATCTAAATGTTGCAATTGTACTAACGTCCACCACTTCTGGCAGCTCATTCCACACACGTACAAACCTCTGAGTCAAAAAGTTGCCCCTTACATCTACATAGAACATAGAACATAGAACAATACAGCACAGAACAGGCCCTTCGACCCAAAATGTTGGGCCAAACATTTGTCCGAGCTTAAGCACCCATCCATGTACCTATCCAATTGCGGCTTAAAGGTCGCCAATGATTCTGACTCTGCCACTCCCACAGGCAGCACATTCCATGCCCCACCACTCTCTGGGTAAAAAACCGACCCCTGACATCTCCCCTATACCTTTCACCCTTCACCTTAAATTTATGTCCCCTTGTAACACTCTGTTGTACCCGGGGAAAAAGTTTCTGACTGTCTACTCTATCTATTCCTCTGATCATCTTATAAACCTCTATCAAGTCACCCCTCATCCTTCGCCATTCCAATGAGAAAAGGCCTAGCACTCTCAACCTATCCTCGTACGACCTATTCTCTATTCCAGGCAACATCCTGGTAAATCTTCTCTGAACTCTCTCCAAAGCTTCCACAGCTTTCCTAAAGTGAGGCGAACAGAACTGCACACAGTACTCCAAATGTGGCCTTACCTAGGTGCTGTACAGCTGCAACATCACTTCACGACTCTTGAATTCAATTCTTCTGCTAATGAACGCTATCTCTTTTATATTATTCCCTTCCCAACCGAAACCTATACCCTCTAGTTCTGGACTCCACCACGCCAGAGAAAAGACCTTGTCTATTTACCCTATCCATGCCCCTCATGATTTTATAAACCTCCTTAAGGTCACCCCTCAGTCTCCAACATTCCAGGGAAAGCAGCCCCAGCTTGTTCAACCTCCAGCTATAGCTCAAACCATCCAACCTTGGCAACATGCATGTTAAACTTTTATGAACCCTTTCAAGTTTCACCTGATCTACCCGGTCCTGGGGATTTTTCCACCTTTATGCATTTCAAGACATCCAGCACTTCTTCCTCTGTAATATGGACTTTTTTCAAGATGTCACTATCTGTTTCTCCGTATATCTACATCTCCCATGTCCTTCTCCTGAGCAAACACTGATACAAAATACTCTTTTAGTATCTCTCCCATCTCCTGCGGCTCCACACAAAGGCACCTTGGTGATCTTTGAATGCTCTATTGTCCCCCTATTTACCCTTTTGATCTCAATGTCTTTGTAAAATCCTTTTGGATTCTACTTAACTCTACTTGCCAAAGCTAACTCATGTCCCCTTTTTGCCTTCCTGATTTCCCTCTTTAGTATACTCCTCCTGCCTTTATACTCTTCTAAGAGTTCACTCGATCTATCCTGCCTGTACCTGTCATATCCTTCCTTCTTATTCTTAACTAGACCCTCAATTTCTTTAGTCATTCAGCACTGTCTATACCTTCCACCTTTCCTTTTACCCGAACAAGAATATACTATCTCTGGACTCCAGCTATCTAATTTCTGAAGGCTTCCCATTTTCTAGCTGTCCGCTTAGCTGCGAACATTTGCTGCCATCAACTTTAGAAAGATCTTGCCTAATACCGTCAAAATTGACCTTCAGCCAATTTAGAAATTTAAATTTTAGATCTGGTATATCATTTTCCATCATTATTTTAAAACTAATAGAATTGTTGGCAAATAGCTGAACCTCACACATTTCAGGTGAGAAATTAAATTGATTGGTTACATTTAAATGTGTAAGAGTTATACTTCTATTTGCTTGTTCAATCATTTGCTCACTCTGAATATTCAATCAGTCAGAGGTCAACCATTTTGCAAATGATTGACCGACAATGTATGCATTTGAATACTGAGTTTCAATGTGTAATTGTGATCACCAAAATAGTCAGACAATATATTCTTCTTCAGTACAAAACAAAATGTAATTCTTTACTTTTGTATCATAAAAGGTTGTTTGGTGTTTATATTTTAATTCCATCAAATCGAATTAATTTTATTGTTTTCAGAGATGATGCAGTTATTTTTCAGTTGAATAATTGTAGCTCATATCTTATTATTGCCCAATTCACAAACATGGCAAACTCCTGATCATTGATCAGGTCAGTAAACCCATCACTTTGCATCATGACCGACATTAAAAGTGGATTTCAAAAGTGTGAATTCGGGTAAAGTGCTACTGGACCTTACAGCTGCCGGTGGCACTGAGTGAGTCACTGGCCTGCTCCTGAATCTGCCCAGAGAGTTTCCAACCTGGGTAAGGGCAGTCATTCAAACTTTCCCTCACAGAGAATCATTTGGAATCCACCTTGAGCAGGAGGAAACTAGCCAACAGGCTATCACTGCTCTCAGTGGAGATATCAATGCTGTCTAAATTCGATACCACTGACTGACCAGGAACCAGGTGTTACAAATTCATCTTCAGTCAAAGCCTGGCCCAGCGAGCAGATGTATGTACATGGAGTGTCAGAATCACACTGCACAAGTTACTTATGGTGATGACATCTGGCATGTCCCCCAGAGTCCATACATCTGTCCCCTGGACCAGACACTGTGTGAAAACGTTCACAATTGACAGTCTATTGCAGCATCTTGTGTCTCACAGTGAACCCTCTGAAACTGTATCCAATAAATGTACCTTCATATTCACGAGTACCAAAATAAAATTGTGCATGTTTGTGGATGGTCAGATGCTAATTGATAGGACACCCAACAGAATGTTTCTGAAGAAACCAGGAGCAAACAGCAAGCCAAGAATCAATTTAATAACGGAACTTGATGGATTTTGTCTGTTCTAGGTAACCACGCATATTGTGCTAGCACTTAGGTGAATGTAAAAATGCACATCAAAACTGGAAGTCTTGGTCTAAATACCCACCCCAGCTTACTGACCTCACACACCTCACACCCTCGCACACCTCACTCCCTCGCACGCCTTACTCCCTAAAATAATCACCAACTGATGAGAATCCACAAACTGAGTGAAAATTGGAGCACAGAACAGTACAGCACAGTAAGAGCCCTACAGCTCTCAATGTTTTGCTGGCCTTTTATCCTACTCTTTGATCAGACTAATCGACATAACCTTCAATGTACTAACTCCCATGTGCCTATCCAAGAGTCTTCTTAACTATCCCTAATGTATCTGACTCTACTACCACCGCTGGCAGTGCATTCCGCCCACCCACCACGCTCTGAATAAAGAACCTACCACTGACATCTCCTCTAAACCTTTCTCCAATCACCTTAAAGTTATGCCCCTTGTTAATTGCCAACTCCGCTCTGGGAAAAGGGTCTGTCTATCCACTCTATCTATGTCTCTCTACATCTTGTCCACCTCGATAATGTCACCTCTCAACCTTCTTCGCTCCAGTGAGAAAAGCCCTAGCTTTCTCAACCTTTCTTCCTAAGACATGGCCTCCAGTCCAGGCAGCACCCTGGTAGATCTTCTCTGCACACTCTCTGAGACTTCCACATACTTCCTATAATGAGGCAACCAGAACTCAACACAATATTCCAAGTGTGGTTGAACCACAGCTTTATAGAGCTTAGCACTAACCTCACCGCTCTTAATCTCAATCCTCCTGATAATGAAAGCCAACACATCATACACCTTCTTAGCAGCCCTGCAAACTTGGGTGGCAACTTTGTGGGATCTATGGACATGGAGCCCAATATCCCTCTGTCACTCCACACTGCCAAGCGTTCTGCGTTTAACCCTGTATTGTGTATGCAAATGCAACCTTCCAAAAAAAAGTTCATCAATTTTTAAGGTTGAACTGTATCTGACACTTATCAGCCCAGCTCTACATCCTGTCAATGTCCTCTTGTAACCTATACCAACCCTCCACACTATCCACAACTCCGCCAACCTTCATGTCATCGGCAAACTTAATAACCCACCATTCCACTTACTCATCAAAGTCATTAATTAAAATCACAACGAGCACAGGTTCCAGAGCGAATCCCTGTGGAACACCATTGGTCACTGATGTCCAGGCTGGATACTTTCCATCTGCTACCACGCTCTGTCTTGTATGGGCCAGCCAAATCCATATCCAGGCAGCCACATTTTCCTGCTTCGCATGCCTCCTTACCTTCTGAATTTGCCTACAATGGGGAACCTTATCAAACGCCTTGCTAACATTCTTGTTCACCACGTCTCCTGGTCTATCTTCATCAACGTGTTTTTTCACATCTTCAAAGAATTCAGTCAGGTTTCTGAGGGATGACCTGCTGCTGACAAAGCCATTAGAGTACCTCTAATCAAACCATGGTTTTCTAAGTAATAGTAAATCCTGCCTCTCAGAATCATCTCCAATACTTTGCCCACCACCGATGTAAGACTGACTGTTCTGTCATTCCCACAGTTATCCCTATTCCCTTTCCTGAACAAGGGAATAACATTTGCCATTCTCCAATCATCTGGCAATACTCCAGTGGACATCGAGGACGCAAAGATTATCGCCAAAGGCACACAAATCATTCCCATCACTTCCTGGAGTAACCTTGGGTATACCCCATCTGATCCAGCTCATTTATCTGTCCTTATGTTTGTACTTCAATCAGTCTGTACTTCCCATCAAATTTTCTACACCCTTTCCAACCAACTGATCCACTGCTTTCCATTTCAATGCTATAAACAGTGCTGCCTGCCTGAGTAAGTACGGTTCCCAACGTCCTCTGAATCACAGAATGAAAAAAGAAGGAATGCACCAACGCCTTCCTGATGAAGGGCTTATGCCGAAAACATCAACACACTTGCTCCTCGGATGCTGCCTGACGTGCTGTGCTTTTCCAGCTCCTCACTTTTCGACTCTGATCTCTATCAACTGCAGTCCACAATTTCTCCATGACTGAGGGCTGTCGCCTCTGCACACTGAGCGGGGAATTTACCATCAGAAACTCATTGTATGTGAAGCTGACTGCCCAGTTCTGGAAGGTTGCACTTGATGAATACATTTTTTTTAAAATAATAAGAAATTACAGTTTAACAAATGTTCATTCAGTGCCAGAGTTACAATTTAGATTGATGGTTTAAGCAGCCTGATAAGAAATAGTGAATGTCTGAAGAACTGCAAGGTACAGAGTATTCCAAGTCTTATATTCCAGCTTTCGTTAATGCTGGGAATATTATCAGACAAACTAATGTGGTAAAGGAATGAGTTGATAAGTGGAGGTGTGATATTTTTGCCATTGCAGAGACATGTTTGAGGGAGGTCAGGGCCAACAACTCAACATTCTGTTATACTGTAAATATGGGCAGGACAGTAGAGGGTGTTGAAGAGGAGGCGGTGTTGTGTTATTAATTAAGGAGTGAGTTACTGCAATTAGGAGGGACAATATCTTGGAAGTGTCTTCAAATGAGGGTTTATACGCCAAGGTTAGAATCGAGACAATGACAGAACACACTTGCTTGGGGTATTTTTTATAGCCCCAGAAAGATGAAAATACAGGAGCAGATATGTAACCAATTCATTGAGGTGCCGAGGAATGCAAGGCTGGAGATGTTACTGAGATAGGAAAGCAAGGGTAGATATGTTACAGCGAGAGGAAAGCAAGGCTGGAGATGTACGGAGATAGGAAAGCAAGGTTGCAGATGTTACCGAGATAGGAAAGCAAGGCTGGAGATGTGAAAGAGAGAGTAAAGCAAGGCTAGAGATGGCCAAGCGATAGCGTGGCCTGTGTATGCGAGAACAGGTTAGTGACATATTTTTAAATTCAATCACAGGATATAGGGAGAGGTGTAGCAACTGGAAGTTATAGAGATAGGGAGGGATGCAGGGGCTGGCAGAATTTGCAGTGATAGATGGGTCTGGAGTATGAGATAACGATTGTCGTGATATGGAGGGTTACTGAGACACAGACGGATGTAGCAGCTGGAGGAGATGACAAGGAAAGATACAGACGTACACGTAGATAGCTTAAAAATGGAATTGAGCAGTGTCTTAATAGAGAAAATATTAGAGAATTCTTTGGAATAGACAAGGCACTGGGAGGGACTGAAGGAGAGAGACCTTGGATTGTCCAATCACGAGAGAAATAGATTCAGTGTCATACAGCACAGGACAGGCCCTTTGGTTGACAGCGACACAAATAAAAAGCCCTGCAGACCCTAGAAATCCCACCTTCCAAACGTCTGGGGGTAAGGGCTCGATTTGGGAGAGGTGTCCTATAGACTGCTCAATCAACAATCTGACATAACAACACCTCATGGTGTCAGATCAAACACTGACACGGAAACCTCCTGCTGACTCCCCTCCCTCAGCTGGTGTATCTGTGTCCCTCCACATTGAACAACACTTGGAGGACGCACTGAGAGAGTGACAGAGCTGGAGAATGTATACTGGGTGGGCCATTTCAAACCTCACCAAGAGGGGATCAGCAGTAGCATTGCTGATCGAGTCCAAAAGGACATAGCTGCGAGACTGAGTCTGCACCAGGACAGGGTGGAACGACTGAGAGGGAGAAACATACTTGACCTCATCTTCACCAACGTACTGGCTGCAGACACATTGACCGATTACCATATTGGGAACAGTGACTACTACACAAAGTATTCCTGTGTCCCACATTTATGTGTATGAGTATACACACACACATACATGCACGCACATGTAAGAGATACTATCACCATGCTAAACGGGACAGATTTCGAATAGGTCTAGAACTCAGCGCTGGCCTTTGTGAGGTGTTTCGAGTCATTACCAATAGCAGCAGAATTGTGCTCCAGAACAACTTTCACTTTCACTATCTGGCATATGCTCCACATTACCTTGACTATCCGGCCAGGCGATAAACCCTTGTTCAATGGAGAATACAGGAGGACCTGCCAAGAGCAGCACCAGCTACACCTCACAATGAGGTGACGTTGCCAATCAAGACCACTTCCTCACCAAATAGCATAAACAGCCAGTGAGAGACAGATCTAACCAACAAATCAGTTCTAGTCTCTGCAATCCTATCACATGCAATCAGGGTGACTTGTGTGGTCAATCAAACAACTCACTGGAGGAGCAGGATCCACAAATATCATCTTCCACAGTGATGGAAGAGGACAGCACAACAATAGAAAAGATAAGGCTGAAACATTCACAGCAATGTTCAGACAGAAGTATCAATGGGATGATCTGTTTTAGTCTCCTCCAGATGGCTGTCGTCAGCTAATTCAATTCATTTTTCTTTTGTATCTCCAAGTGGCTGGGGGGATGGGATAATGCAAAAGATATGGGCCCTGAGAACATTCCATTCAAGCTGTTCCTGCAGTGAAATTGCACTGGGAGCTTCCTGACAATGTGGGAAACTATCCAGGCGGGTCCTGTACACACACAGACAAAATATCAGACAATCAATAACTGCCCCATTGCTCTAATCCATATCACTAATAAAGTGTTGCAATGTTATTGGAATCTACAGTGGGATCAAGTAGCACTTCCTCAGCACCAACCTGCTCACTGAAACTCAGTTTGGGCTCTGGGAGGGCCACTCATCCCTTGGGCTCATTGAAGCCTTGGTTTAACGATGTACAACAAGAAAACAAATAGTTGAATTCTACAGGTGAGGTGACAGTGACTGCACTTTTAACATTTTCATAACTGCATTTGACCAAGTGTCCTAACCAGGATTAACGGCAAACCTGGAGCAAACAGGGCTAGTCTGCACTGGCTGAAGTTATACTTGGCACACACGACGGTGGTTGGGGTTGGTGGAGAGCAGCCATCTCAGTTCCAGGACAGTTCTGCAGCAGTTCCCCAGTGGCGGGTTTTCTGGGTAACCCTGTAAATCAGAAATGGAAAGGGAGGTCACCATACTCCTACAGTATGATAGGGCTGCTCTCTTGTTAGACAGAGACGACTGGTGGTAGTTTAACTGGACAGTCATCCTGCCTCAAGAAAGGGAGAGGTTGAGTAGGACATTATTTTAGTCACCCCAGTCAGTGCAGGAAATGAACCCACACTGTAAGCATTAATATCTAGCCGTCCAACTGATTGAACTAACCAGTCCTCACTCAGCTCCTTGTGGTAGATATTGTAATATTATCCCATTCAGATATGTTATGAAACATCTCGGGAGCAGCAGGAACTAGAAGCAAACTTCCTAAATCAGAGAGAGGGACATTATCAGTGAGCTATAAGATTGATGTCTGCCCTAGGCCCAATCATAAATGACCATCTCGACAGTGTAAATTCACAAGTGGGGATGTTTGCCATTGATGTTTGCCAATGTTCAATGCCATTCGTGATTTACTCAGATACTGAAGCAGACCTTGTCTAAATGCAACAAGGACCTGGAAATATGCAGGTGTGTGCTTGAAAGTGACAAGTACCATTTCCATTACAAATATGCCAGACAATGATTTTCTCTAACAATAGAAAATTGAACCGTATGCTCTAACATTCAATGCCACCACCATCACTGAACACCCAACTAGCAATATCCTGCAGATTGCCGTTAACCAGAACTGGACTGACCATATGATTTCATTACCCTTTCCTGTGAAGGGCTTATGCTAAAACATGGACTCTCCTGTACCTCAGATGTGGCCTGACCTGTTATGCTTTACGAGCGCCACACTTTGACGTATGTAAATTAATTGGCCACAAGAATATGTCAGGGGCGAGGAATCCTTCAGAAATAACTCACTTCTTGATCTACGAAAGCCTGTCCCCCATCGATAAGACACATGTTGAATATGAGTGTGATGAAATACCCCCCATTTCCTTGGGTGAGTGCAGTTTCAACCCTGATTCCTGACCAAGATTCCTTACAACGTACCTCTGAAGCCCGACCATCAAGAGGGACAAGGGAAGCAGATACATGGGACCTCCACCATGTTCGCGTTCTGTGCCAAGCCATCCACCATTATGACTGGGAAGTATACTGCTGTTCCTTCAGTGTCACTGTTTCAAGGTCCCTCCCGAATGGTATTGGAAGTCTAACTAGAACATGTGGACTGCAGTGGTTTAGAGCGGCATTTCAGCACCACCTTCTCAAGGGCAACAAGTGACGGACAATAAATACTGGCCCAATCATATTCTATGAATAAATTAAAATGAAAAATATTGTTCAAACATGCCCAATGCTGGACACTATGCTGGGTTTTGTGAGCTCAGGCTGGTTGGGTTTAGTCCGTAACTTGCTTGTTGTGAACAGCTGAAGGGATAACCTGTCAGTCTCTCAGAGGCATGGCCTACATACCGAGCAACATACAGACATTGACATTCACACACAACATTATCTGAGCTCTGAGATAGACATAAGCAAGTCAACATGTATTCATACCTGATTAACATGTTCAAACACACAGTGAAATTGTTACCACAAAAATGATTATCATTGAATATTGCCAGGGAGAAAGTGTGCACTGAAGATGCTGAAGATCAGAGTAAAAAAATGTGGTTCTGAAAAAGCACAGCATCTGAGAAGCAGGAGTGTCGACTATTAATTCACAACATTAAAACAAAGGAAAATAATTGCATATTTTCAAAGTTTTTGCACTTAATAATAATGTGGTCTTGGGTGTGGGAATGAGATTCATCATTTTAATGTTACTAACTGTGAGTTGGGCACTGTTTTCATCATATTGTTGTTATAAAAGTGAACGGAGTAAATGGGTGAATTTTGTGCATATTGGACAATTTAAATGTGGTATTATGAAAGGATGTCGGACCTTCAGTGAAGAGACTTTGCTGTTAATGGTTAGAACAATGCTGCAAAAATGGAAACAGAAATTTCCAGCTCAAGTCATACACAAGGACGTTGGGCTTGCATCATACTGTACATCAATGGAGCTGCACAATTCTGTTTGGTTACTGATATTGTGGGGCTAACATACACTGGATATCGTTTATGAGCGATTCAATGTAAGATGCCTTGTGCTGCAGGAGCCCAGCACCGTTATGACACCTTCATTCAGGATCGAGTGCAAGGTGCAGAATTACAGAGATGAGGAGGCACACAGAAGAGATATACTTTCAAGACATGGTTGTTTACAGGTCATTGTTACAAATGTTGAACTGCGTCTGGACCAGCGCCATGTGCTAGTCCATTGACCAGTCTGCACCACACACATCTCCCTGTTGTTCAGGTGTATCTCTAACCAGTCTATGGTGAGGGACTGTGTGAGTAACTGCTCAGCTCAAGTTTGGAACCTCATTGGACAGATTTTGGAGATGGCCAGTGATTTGGAGGTCGTGGTGAGGGCCAGTAACCCTGTGTCTGCATTCAAGCTTTTTCTCAAAGTCATTTTCAACAGTTTTGCTGCTTGCAAGATGGTGCGTTCACTGATCTGAACATGAACTGGCTATTTACTACAGTCACTGAACTGTAATAGTTAGGTGTGCGCTCTGGAAAATCAATGATTATTCACTTCAATTATTTTCAACTGAAAATCAATGATGTTGGGTTCATTTTAAAATATGAAAGAAATAAAGTGATATTAACTCTTCACTATACAAAATGTAAAAATGATCTTTTTCATATTTTCCACAGAATAATCAAGCAACAATCAGATATTGTCTGGAAAGCAAGATTATGTGAACAGGACTATGTCCCAGGCAACATCACCATCCTCTCTGGTAGGTTCAGTCCCACTGAATTGACACAGCCAGGCAGAAGAGGGCAGCTGCTTGGCATATAGTCAGTATAGGGCAGCATGGTGGCTCAGTGATGAGCACTGCTTCCTCACAGCACCAGAGATCCAGCTTCGATTCCAGCCTTGGGCAACTGCCTATGTTGAGATTACACATTCTCCCCCTATCAGCATGGGAGGTGGGGGGGGGGCTGGGGGGTTCCTCCCACAGCCCAAAGATGTGCAGCTCAGGTGAATTGGCCATGGTGGTGGCTTGCTCTTCGGAGGTTTGGCGTGGACTGTTTGGGCGGAAAGTTCAGTTCCCACACTCCCTGGAACAGGGAGGCTGGTGCATTTTGGGATATCCAGGCAGAGGGCAGTTGTTATGACAAAGGGAAAAATCATCGCGTTATTGTCAGATGAGAGGAAGACCTACGCGGACAGGGAGGGTAGTTAATGAAGCAAATCGGGGATGGTATCATGAGAAAATGCACTTAACCTTGTGGAGAGAAACCCTCCATGAAACTCGGCTAATGATAAGATGGTTTAGGCCTCTGTCTGTCTGAATCAAAATAGGGATGCAGTGTGAAATATTGGGAGGAACAAACTTGGAGAGGAGAATTATACAGGAGGTTCAAATCCTCAAAAAGGGCTAACACTATGTTCCAGACTGTTAAAAGGAGCCGGGGGAAATCCCCTGCCTTATAGTTATGCATATTATCCAATCCTCACTGAATGCAGGAATGGTGCCGTAGGAGAGGAGAACGGCTAATACCACAACTTTGTTTAATGTGGAGCAAGGGACTGACTTAATAGGTCGAGGCTGGAATTTTGAGACGGTGGATAAACGGTCACTGAGGAAGACTCAGGGCCTCCAAGAGAGTCGGTCTGGATTTGTTCAAGGAAGATCGTGTGTAATTAATCTGCGTGTGTCGGTTTGAGGCAGTAACTTGTAACTGCATGTGACTGACTTCGAGTTGACGAGTGATCCTGTGGCAGACTGTTTAAAAACAGAAAATATGGGGTTCAGGTGAATGGAGCAAACAACCGAGAGAAGTACAAGGCAAGGCATTTGGGGACATCAACAATCGAGAGGAATGTACAATAAATGAGAGCATAGTCTGTGTGGGTGGATAAATGAAGGTAGCTGGACAGATTAATAATCTTGTTAATGCAGCAATTGGCATTATTTCCTCTGTGAGCTAAAATACAGAATTTCAGAGCAGGAAGCTTATGCTGGAACTGCATCAATAATGAGCTCAGTCACAGCTTGTGGACTGTGTATAGTTCTGGTCACCCTATTACATGGAAGGATGGAATTGGACTGGAGAGGGTACAGAGGAGATTCTTCACCCTGTGACAGTGGAAGTGTAGTTATGAGGAAAGATTGAAATAGCGGATACTGAGAGGAGGTTCGATTGGTGTGCACATGCTGTCTGGGGCCTGGGTAGAGAGGGAAATAACATCTTGCTCCTGTTGGAGAGCACAGTTACCAGCAGTGAATATTTAATATAATTGGTTGAAGTGGTGAGGAAAGCTGCTACTTCACCCAGAGTATGGTCGGGATCTGGGAGTCACACATGGAAGCGGAGTAGATGCAGAATCTCTCAAACCATTTCAATAAGCTGCTGGGTTCTGCAGCTGAAGTCCTACACTGTCCGGGGAGACAGAGCTAGGGCTTTAACAAACAACGTTACCTCTTGTCCAATGCAGACAGTGGATAGAGTCATCTCGATACTGCTATTTTCTGAAGCTTTTAAAAGTTACCAATATCTAAAAGGATCAATACGCAGGGATGATGGGAGAGGGCAGGGAGGAGCAGTGTGTGAATTGATTAGTATCACAATAATACTGATCCCATCCTTTATACACAATGCTACTTCACTGTGTTGGCCTATTTAACCTTCCTGTATAAATGGGTAAAACTTTTGATTATCCAGTTCCCAGTCATGGTAACACTGCAGCCCCATCTCCATAATCCCAGCTCCATCTGAACTGGTTCACACTATTTAAAGCTACCATTTCACTGGCCTCGCTGAAAAGTTCCCAGCTTTATTATTGTCCCCTTGCAGGCTGCTCTCAGTCAACTAATGTTTCTCCCTCTCAATTATTGCATATCATTCTCTACCATTATCCTGAACTTTTCAATAAAATGATGGCTGCGCCCTAAAACGTTCCCCTACTGACACTGGATCCACTTGCCCCACCTCTTTCCCAAGGACCAGGTCCAACAGTACATGGGCCGGACACATACTCTTGAAGTGAGCTCTCCTCCATATAACCCAGGAACATATGCCCCTCATGACCCTGCACCACCAGTAACCCTGTCAATATCTGGATAAATTGCGTTTCTCAGTTTCACTACTCTGTAGGATTGTCATCGCTCTCAAATGATCCTGCATATTTATTCTCTCCATCATTTCTTTGGTTGCTGGATGACAGACTGTACCTCACAGTTCAATTGTATACTTTTTTTTTGTTCTGTAGTTCCAGCCAAATTCATTCTGTCCTTGGACGGATCCTCTTTCTCTTGGACTCCTTAACTAATGTTAACTTAAACCAATACTTCTACCTTCATCCTTTCCCTTCCCTTCTATCATTTTGGACTCTTTTATACCCAGCAATTGGAAGGTGATGAAGATGCGTGCTGCTCAGGGGAGGGCAGTCAGAGCCATGTTTGTGACACCTCAAGCAGCCTGAATGTACAGGAGGGGAGGGAGAAGATAGGAGGGGCAATAGTCACAGGGGAGTCAGGAAAGTGAAAATATTCCACCAGCAATATTTAACACCCAGTCCTGCCATTCCTTGAGCCAGCTCTTGGTAATCAGTACATCAGATTTCCACACACCAAACTGCAGCTGGAAATCCCCAAACTCTGAGTATTTATGTCCATGCAGAGAACCTCAGATTAAAGCTTTCTTTCTTGCTCCATCTTCCACTGATAAACTTGTTTGTTGTAAATTAGTACCGACTACATCTCCATTATTTTGAGAATCCTGGTTGTTCCTCTACTATTCCTTTTCGGATCCTAAGCACACACCAAGTTATTTTGAATCCTTCCCAAACACCTAAACAGGGGAATTCAGTCCCTGCTCTGTCATATCTCACCCCATAGAGCTTGTACAGTTGCTGCCTTCCCCAGAACTAGTCCCAATGTCCCTGGAATCTGAAGCCCTTCCGGCTGCACCATCGTTCATCACACTCTCATCTATCTAAAACCCACAGTTCTGTTCTCACTTGTACATGGCACTGGGAGTATTCCAGGGAATAGCGGCATTTGAGGTCCTGCTTGCTAACCATCTACCTAGCTCCCTAAATTTTGATTCCCAGACCACTTTACCCTTCCTACCCAGGTCATTCCTACCAACATGGACATGACCTTTGACAGCTCACTGTCCCCCAGACGACTGTCCTGCAGACACAGTGACGTTCTTAACCCCACTATCCTAGAATTACAGCAACACTGACACCTTTTTCACTTTCCTGACTCCCCTGTGACTATTGCCCCTCCTATCTTCTCCCTCCCCTCCTGTACATTCAGGCTGCTTGAGGTGCCACAAACATGGCTCTGACTGCCCTCCCCTGAGCAGCACGCATCTTCATCACATTCCAAACTGGGAAGGGTGATATCAGGATATTCTTGTATTCCCTGACTGTTTCCCTTTGATTGCCTAGTCCCCCATTCCCTTCCTTCTTCCAGACCGTCATGTCTGCAGGGTGATCTGCTCTGTGTGTATGCTATCCACCCACCTCTCAGCATCACAGATGTCCCTTAGAGTCTCTATGGGACTCAGTGCTCCAAGACCTAGTGTTAATCTTGGACACGAGCAGGGGCTATGACTTCCCAATGTAACAGAACATATTTTCCATCTGACAAATTTTCCATCTGCCATGTCTTAAAATGCAACATGTCTGGAGTAACTTAATTAATGACTTAGAATGAAGTTAACATCCGAGAAACAACAATATGGTTAAATCCCTTATTCATCTATGGCTTACTGACGGGAATTTATGATATTGGCTCACAATTTCACTCCTCCCTCTTATTTCTCTGTTTAACCCTTATTTCAAAATTTGAAAAAAATAAATTTGCTAACTTATAGTAATTAACTGACAGTCGCTAACAACGGTGTATTTATCAGCCTTTTCTGTGATAGCTCTTGCACTTCTTTCAAACCCAGTGCAGGCAGGTCTCAGCAGGAGAAAGTTATGTCTGTGGCGCCCAGGTATGTGTGATGCTCCAGCTCCCAAACCACTCTGCTCCCTTACAGAGTCACCGTCTCTCGAACTCCAGGTACGTGTAATCCTCCAGCTCCCACTCCACTCTGCTCCCTCACAGGGTCACCGTTTCTGTGACACCCAGGTACGTATAATCCTCCAGCTCCCACTCCACTCTGCTCCCTCACAGGGTCACCCGTTTCTGTAACTCACAGGTACGTGTGATCCTCCAGCTCCCACTCCACTCTGCTCCCTCACAGGGTCACCGTCTCTGTAACTCCAGGTACGTGTTATCCTCCAGCTCCCACTCCGCACTGCTCCCTCAAAGGGTCACCATCTCTGTGACTCCCAGGTACGTGTAATCCTCCAGCTCCCACTCCACTCTGCTCCCTCACAGGGTCACCGTCTCTGTAACTCCAGGTACGTGTAATCCTCCAGCTCCCACTCCGCACTGCTCCCTCAAAGGGTCACCGTCTCTGTAACACCCAGGTACGTGTAATCCTCCAGCTCCCACTCCACCCTGCGCCCTCACAGGGTCACCATCTCTGTGATTTCCAGGGACGTGTAATCCTCCATCTCCCACTCCACTCTGCTCCCTCACAGGGTCACCGTCTCTGTGACTCCCAGGTACGTGTAATCCTCCATCTCCCACTCTACTCTGCTCCCTCACAGGGTCACCTTCTCTTTGACTCCCAGGCACGATTAGGCCTCGATCCTCAGGGCTTTTTTTATATCGGCCCACTTTGCTGCATCTGTAACTCCCAGGTATGTGAGGCTCAAGCTCCTCCTCCAAGTTGCTCCCTCACATGGTCACTCCCTCTGTGAGTCGGTGCTGATTTCGAGCCTCCTGCTCTGCTTTCTCCAACTCCAAGTCCCAGTCAGCCTCGATCCTCGCGACTGATTTATATTCTCCCGCTCTGTGCTGCTCACTCTCAGGTTCTCTCCCTTTGTGACTCCCAGGTAATGGTAGGCCTCAAGCCTCAGCTGAGATGTCTAACATCCCATTCCACACTGCTCCCTCACAGGATCGCCGCTGTGCCTGGAAGACAGTGGAAGAGAGGAGGATGAGAGTGCGCAGAGTGTTTTGCAGTGATTGAGTGAGCTGTATAGTATTGAACAGGTTATCAGGGAAGGTAGGCAGACCTGCAGTGTCTAAAGCAGGTTACTGGAAGATGCAGGGAGAGTTGCAGGCACTGAGTGAGGCAAAGGAAATTGAGAGATGGTGACGGATCCTTGTAGAGTCGAAAGGGCTTTTTGTGAGCTGTTTACTGAGATGTGAAGACTTCAACAAATGCAAATTGACAGCCAGGGAGTGTTGTGTGGCACTGGAGACAGTTAGATGCTACAGGAATAGAAGACTCGCAGTAACTGGGGGGTGACAGATGTTTGAAGCACCCGTAGTGTTCAAGGATCCCCAGGACATAAGGCGGTACAGAGATGGGAGCATTCCAAATAGTGGGATTGTAGGGGCTGGAAGAGCTAAGATGGATAAGGAGGATGAAAAGTAACAATTTAGCACAACCAGCCGCTGTAATTCACAGAGATTTAAGGAAGGGAACCTGTACTGTCATTGAATACAGTTATATGGAGAGTTACAGATACTGAGGGGTTACAAATTTAGAAAGGAAGAGGTTATAGGTGATCAGAGGTTTAAACAAGAATGAAGAAATTTGAGAGATCACTATCACAGATGGCAATGGAGGTGGTGACACATTCTGATGAACAATAAGAGTTGTTGGCAGAGAAGGATGTCACATATACAGGAAGAACTGCATTATCTGTACGCAGTTACAGACGTGAGGAGTGTTGTAGCGCCTGCTGGAGGGTACACAGATAACAACAGTTCAAACGGCTGGTGCAGTGGCACAGGAAGGCAGTTCACCACGAACTTCTCAGGGACAACTCCAAATCAACAATACATCCAGCAATGCTCATGACCACTAGTGAATAAATAAATAAAAGATCTACAAGCAGCTCAGAGCTCACTCAGGAAGGCTCTTTCAACAGCACTTCATAAATGTGGAACCACTATACCCTGTAAGGACAGGAGCTCCCAGTGCACGGGAGCGCCAGCATTTCCAAGGTGCCCTCCAAGCCACGCTCCATCCTCCCAGCACTGCATCTGTCCGAACACCCAAAGGATTACAGTGGGTGAGGAAGGCCCCTCACCACCTCCTTCTCCAGGTAATTACAAATGGGAATGTAATAATGGCCGAGCAAGTGATGACCACATCCCATCAATGAATTTGTACAAGGTAAACTCATGGACTGTCCACGTCCCCTTTGCTTCCTCCACACAACCCACATTCCCACCTCGTTCTGTGTCAGCAACAAACATGGAAGCAGTAGTTATTGTCCATCCAACAAATGTATCGAATCCCTTTGTGAATAGTTAGGGGTCAAGCACTAATCCATTTATTCCTGCTTAGTCAGCTGTTAAAAAATTCCTAATGCATGCCAGTACATTCCCTCCAATCCCACATTTGCCAATATTGATTATCCACCTCTTCAGTGGGACCTTGTTGAAAGGTTTCCGAAAATCCCGTCAAACCATTCCTCCCTTTTATCTTCTCTGCTTGTTCAGAGCCAGACAGGAAAACAAGTCCAACAGTGTTTGTGAAATGAAATTTCAGTTTCAGAACAACATGCTTGGCGTGGGTAGAGGATTGGCTGATTAGAAGAAGACAGAGTAGGTATAAAGGGGTCGTTTTCACGATGGGAACTGTTGACGAGGAGAACTCAGCAGGGGTCAGTGTTGGGACCACGCTGTACATGTAGTACATTAACAGTCTGGAAAAAGGTTGTAGTGGGTACAAGACCTAGTTTTACGAGAAAGAGCCAAAGATGAAATGATTGCCATATGAGGAGCAGATGAAGTCTCTGTGTCTGTATTTGACGAATTTTCAGAGGCGGCGGTGGCAAGATCTCATTCAAACTGACAGAATTCTGAGGGGCCTGGATGGATTGGACGGGGGTGGGAGGGGGAAGATGTTTCCTCGAGGCGGAGAGACTAGGGGCCAAACGCACAGCCTCAGAGTGAAGAAACGACCCTTTAGAATGGAGATCAGGAAGAATTTATTCAGCCAGAGGGCGATGAATCTGTGGAAAGGTTCCTGCCGTAGGGAGGGTTATAAATGAGGGTGAGATTTACTCAGATAGGTCTACAAGACCTGGAGAAGGTTATGGAGATGGTTAGATTGATGGAGATCCTACAAGAGCTTACATTGACAGGGTAGGTGATAGTGACAGGAGAATGTTACACAGATATGGACTCTTGTAGGAAGAGTCACAGGCATTGGACTGTGTTCTACAGATCGGCAGTATTGCAGTGAACTGAGAGGATTACATAGATAGGGAGGATTGTGGGGTCTCCACATGTTGAGAGGGTTTCAGGAAGAGGTTACACCAATAAGGTGGGATGTTGGAGCCGTCGTAGTTTATAGAGATTGGGAGGTTTGGAGCTGTTTAATTGTTAGAGGGATTTTTTAGGGTCAGTAATATGGAACGCAGAGGGAGAGTTTAGATTTTATTAGATACCCTACAGTATGGAAACGGCACTTCGGCCCAACAAGTCCACACCAACTCTCCAAAGAGTAATCCACCCAGACCCATTTCCCTCTGACTAATGCACCTAACGCTATGGGCAGTTTCGATTGGCCAATTCACCTGATCTGCACATCTTTGGACTGTGGGAGGAAAACGGGGCACCTGGGGGAAACGCATGCACCAACACAGAGAGAATGTGCTATCTCTATACAAACAGTCCCTCAAGACTGGAATTGAACCTGTGTCGCTGGCGCTGTGAAGCAGTAGTGCTCACCACTCATCCGCCATGCCACCCTAAGCCACAGAGCTACACAAAGAGAGTGTTTATGAGATACAGGGAGGAGCACACAGATATGAGGAGTGTTGTTCCTGCTGGAAAAGGGTCTGGAGGTGTTTACACAGATAAGAAGGTCGGAGGCATGGGAGATGGTTACAGAGGTCGTGTCGTGCTGTGGGCCAGGAGACAGGAATGTGATCTGGCCTGCAGTAGGTTACAGTGATATCATGTTCTCTTGGGGCTTGAGGAAGGTACATAGGTGGGTATTGTGGTCCAGGCTGGAGGATTTTACAGAGACAAGATGGACTGCAGTTTTTGTGGGAAACTACAGAAATAGAGATTATTGAGATGGGCATGTTATCGAGACTGGAGCAATTTACAAATAGGGAGAGTCGTCAGCATTGGAGTAGGTTTCAAATATACAGCAGGATAATGGGAGGGGTGGAAGTTACAGAAATAGGAACTTTTCTGGCAATTACAACCATTCAAGACACTGGTGCAGATGAGATGGACCAAAAGGTGTGTTGCCTTGATGTGTGACTCTATCACATGACAAGCGACAATGTGAGAGAGGAAATATAGAACAGAAAGATCCTAGGTTTCAATACCACCTTCTTAAGGAAGACCTGCTTTCCCCTCTGTTGTCCTGATGCTCACTAAGACAGCACAGGCCTGGAATGATAACTGTGAACTTCCTGTATTATCATAGGAAGGCTCAGAACTGCAGAGATGAAAGTTAACAAGAGAGTGGAGATTGAGCCTGGGACCTTCAGGCTCTGTGTTCACCCTTTAACACTGTATCTGTGTCATGTCTTCGATCCCTTAAATTCGGTCTGCTCTGTTCACTGTGAGTGATCTTACCTCACTGCAGGATTTATTGAAGAAACCAGATCTCCATGCCCTCTGTCTGACCAATTGCATTCAATGAGACGATGGATGAAACACCCAGCAGTTGGGAAGCTTGTTGAGTCAGAACCTTCCTGATTACCTGCAGGAGACAGAGAAATAGACAAAATGGGAAATTAGACTGATGAGGGTTACACATGGAGAATAGTATTGTGTCCCACGGCGATCTGGAAAATCCCAGTCTCCATCCCTGGCCTGTGCTGCTGCGTCTCTCTGGAGTGGAGAATTCTCTTGCCTCAGGATTAGATTAGATTAGATTACTTACAGTGTGGAAACAGGCCCTTCAGCCCAACAAGTCCACACCGCCCCGCCGAAGCGTAACCCACCCATACCCCTACATCTACATTTACCCCTTGCCTAACACTATGGGCAATTTAGCATGGCCAATTCACCTGGCCTGCACATCTTTTGGACTGTGGGAGGAAACCGGAGCACCCGGAGGAAACCCACGCAGACACGGGGAGAACGTGCAAACTCCACACAGTCAGTCGCCTGAGGCGGCAATTGAACCCAGGTCTCAGGCGCTGTGAGGCAGCAGTGATAACCACTGTGCCACCGTGCCGCCCACAATCTGGAGTAACTACAAGAGCTGCAGTCACCGGCAGCAATTAGACCCTCACAGTGACAGATATCACATGGAGTGAGACTGAGTGATATCACCAGAGTGCAGGAAGGTATCAGGATCCAACCACGGTCAAGAAGAAGAGGGTTTGATTCATGGTGCACGAGGATTAGTACTCAGGGATAAGGGAGCTATCAGGGGGCCAGGCGATGGCCTAATATTACTCTCACTAGACTGTTCATTCAGAATGTAATGCTGTTGGCAGGGATACCCATCTGAATGATCAATATCATTTCAGGAAGGAAATCTACGATAGACAGCTCATCTGACCTACATATGACTCCAGACCCAGAGCAATGGATTTGACTCTAAACTGCCCTGTGTAATGGTCTAGCAAGGCACTCAGCTCAAGGGCAGATCAGGGGTGGGCATGAAATGCTGGCCAGGTAGAGACAGCAACATCCCACGTGTGAATTAAAAACAACCCTGCTGGGAGCAGTGTCCGGGCCAATCATGTCGCTAGGTTTATGGACAGGGCTCTAAATTCACAGAGAGGATGCAGGGACAGGGTTCAGGTGAAAGGAGCTTTCCAAATCCAAAGAAAAAAGGTGAAACCTCGGAACAGCATGGGAATGTGGCTGACGACAAACAGAAAGGAACAGGAAGGGACAGAGTTTAACTAAAACAGTACATCAGCAAATCGGTTTATGACAGGACATTATAGGAAAGAGGAAATTATAGTGTTTTTATTTGGAATTGCAAAAGTATCTGCAATAAGGTAATAGACTTGTGACACAGAGATAAATGGGATTTGGTCAGCAGAGTGATGTGGTTACAGGGTGAACAAAAGGTGGAACATAAATATTCAATGGTTCACAACCTTGTGGGAACTCAGGCAGAATAGCAGTGCAGGATGGGTAACCCTGACAGTAATCAATAACAAAGGTATTACAGAGAAAGCATTTGGGCTCTGATGATATGGCTGAATCAGCCTGAATGTGAATCCTGGGTCCCATGTGTCACAAACACAGGCAGAAGAGATTTTTTTAGGCTGTCTGGCAGCATTTCAATTATCATCCCTGCATTAAACAGAAATTCATTGGAATTTTGTAACATAAACATTATGACAATTTTGGCAGACTGCAATCTTTGCATGATCTGGGATCATGGCAAGAGTAATATTATCCGAGCTTCTCTTTGAATGTTTTGTCAGTGTTTCTTTGAATAGCATATTGTGCAAATGGCTCGGGATGTCACAATCTCTGATCGACCGTTGGGTGATGAAGCTGATTGAAGGAGTGATGTCACAAAAATTGCAATATAGTGGAATTCAAAATGTCAATTGACCATAAAGCACACCCGAGCATCTGAAGCAAAGTCAATTACGTGAGATTGAGAGGAGAACTGACCAAGGTAAACAGGGGAAATAGACTGAAATGTCAGGCTGTAAATGGACAGTGGAAAACAATTACAGTCATAGAGTGCTAGAGATGTACAGCAGAGAAACAGACCCTTCGGTCCAATTCGTCCACGCCGACCAGATATCATAACCATTCTAGTTCCATTTACCAGCACATATCCCAATAAAGCCTTCCTATTTATATACCCATCCAGATGCCTTTTAAATGCTGTAATTGTACCAGCCTCCACCACTTCCTCTCTCAGTTGATTCCATGCACACAACACCCTCTGTGTGAAAAATTTGCCACTTAGATCCCTTTCAAATCTTTCACCTCTCTGCCCTGAACTTATGCCCACTCGTTCTGGCCTCCCCCAGCCCATGGAAACGACCTTGTCTGTTTATCCTATCCATGCCCATCCTGACATTATAAACCTCTATAAGGACACCCCTCAGCCTCTGACACTCCAGGGAAAACAGCCCCAGTCAATTCAACCTCTCCTCGTTGGTCAAATCCTCCAACCCCAGCAACATCCTTGTAAATATTTTCTGAACCCTTTGAAGTTTCACACCATCCTTCCGATAGGAATGAGACCAGAAATGCACGCTATATTCCAACAGTGGCCTCACCAGTGTCCTGTACAGCCGCAACATGACTTCCCAACTCTTATAGTCGATACTCTGACCAATAAAGGAAAGCATACCAAACACCTTCTTCATTATCCTATCTACTTGCGACTCCATTATCAAGGCAATATGAACCTGCACTCCAAGGTCTCTTTGTTCAGCAACACTCCCTAGGACCTTACCATTAAGTGTATAAGTCCTGCAAAGATTTGCTTTTCCGAAACGAAGCACCACACATTTATCTAAATTAAACTCCATCTACCATTCCTCACTCTATTGGCTCATCCGATAAAGTGAAGTCTGAAGATGCTGGAGGTCAGAGTGGAGAGTGTGTTGCTGGAAAAGCAGAGCAGGTCAGGCAGCATCCAAGGAAAAGGAAAGTCGACGTTTCGGGCTGGAGCCCTTCATCAGGAATGAGGCTGGGAGCCTCGATGGTGGACAGATAAATGGGAGGGGGATGGTGCTGTGGGGAAGGTTGCAGAGAGTGCAATAGGTGCTTGGAGATGGGAGTAAGAGTGTTAGGTCGGAGAGGACGGTGGAGCGGATAGGTGGGAAGGAAGATTGACGGGTAGGACAGGTCATGAGGGCAGTGCCAAGCTGGAAGGTTGGAACTTGGGTGAGGTGGGGGAAGGGGAAATGAGGAAACTGGTGAAGTGCACATTGATGCACTGGGGCTGAAGTGTTCCAAGGCGGAAAATGAGGGTTTTTTCCTCCGGCGTCGGGTGGTGAGGGAGTGGCGGTGAAGGTGGCCCAGGACCTGCATGTCCTCAGCAGATTTAGAGGGAGTTGTAAGATTTGGCAATTTGTCAGTGGGGTTGATATTCAGGTGTCCTGGAGATGTTCTGTAAACCGGTCTGTGAAAAGCCGTCCAATCTCTCCATCTCCTCTCCACTGGGGACAAGTTGATAGGGGTGTTAAGGAGGCTTATGGTGTTTCGGCTTTCATTGGCAGAGGGATGAAGTTTAAGAGTTGTGATGTCATGCGACAGCTCAGTACAAGCCTGGTTACACTACATTTGGAATATTGCGCTCAGTTCTGGTCACCTCATTATCAGAAAGATGTCGAAGCTTTGGAGAGGGTGCAGAGGAGATTTATCAGGATGCTGTCTGGACTAGAGGGTAGGTTTAATGAAGAAAGGTTGGGGGAGCTAGGGCTTTTTTCTTTGGAATAAAAAAAAGGATGAGAAGTGACTTGATAGTGATTAGATTAAATTACAGTGTGTAAACAGCCCCTTCAGCCCAACAAGTCCACATTGACCCGCCGAAGCGTACCCCACCCATACCCCTAACCTAAAACTACGGGCAATTTAGCATAGCCAATTCACCTAGCCTGCACATCTTTGGACTGTGGGAGGAAACCGGAGCACCTGGAGGAAACCCACGCAGACACAGGGAGCATGTGCAAACTCCACACAGTCAATCGACTGAGGCGGGAATTGAGGCGGGTCTCTAGCGCTGGGAGGCAGCAGTGGTTACCACTGTGCCACCGTGCCGCCCACGGTGTACGAGATGATGAGAGGCATACATAGAGTGGGTGGCCCGAGAATTTTCACATTGTGAAAATGACTGTAACTAGGAGGCAGAATTGTAAAGTAATTGGAGAAAGGTTGAGGGGAGATGCCAGAGGTAGCTTCTTTACACAGAGTGTGGTGGGTGAGTGGAATGTATTGCCAGTGTTGGTGGTAGAGTCTGATACAATAGGGACATTTAGGTAACTTTTGGATAGGCACATGAATGATAACAAAATTAATTCCTCAAAATTGATTGCTGTGACCAGTGTTGTTCCACAGGGATCCATTCTGGGCACACCTTTGCTTGTGATACATGCCAATGACTTGGAGGAAGGTATCGGTTCCTTGATTAGCAAGTTTGCAGATGACACTAAGATCAGTGGAGTAGCAGACAGTGAAGGGGACCGTCAGATAAAACAGCCGAATATAAATATATTGGAGAGGCGAGCAGAGAAATGGCAGATGGAGTTCAATCTGGGCAAATGCGAGGTGATCCATTTCGCAAGATCCAATTCAAAAGTGGACTATAGAGTAAATGGAAAAGGCCAGGGGAAAATTGATGTGCAGAGAAATCCCTGTATTCAGGCCCTTTGTTCCCTGAAGGTGGCAACGTAGGTCAGTAAAGTGGTCAAGGCGGCATAGGGCATGCTTTCCCTCATTGGACTGTATATTAAGTACAAGAGTTGGCAGGTCATGTTATAGTTGTATAGGACTTTGGTTTAGAATATTGTGTACAGTTCTGGTCTCCACATTATCAAAAAGAGGTGCATGCTTTGGAGAGGGTGCAGAGGAGTTTCACCAGGATGTTGCCTGGTATAGAGGGAGCTAGCAATGAGGAGAGATTGAATTGATTCGGATTATTTTCATTCGAAAGATGAAGGTTGATTGGGGACCTGATTGAGGTCTGCAAAATCATGGGATGTATCGATAAGGTGGATAGCAAGAAGCCTTTTCCCCAGAGTGTGGAACTTAATTACGAGGGGACACGAGTTCACAGTGAGAGGGGAAAGGTTTAGGGCAGATATGCGTGGAAAGATATTTACGCAGAAGGTGGTTGGGGCCTGGAACACTTTGCCAGCGGAGGAGGTACAGGCAGAAACGATAGCCTCAGTTAAGATGTATCTAGACAGCTGCATGAATGGGCAGGGAGCAAAGGGATACAGATCCTCAGAAAATAGGCAGCAGATTTAGACAGGATCTGGATCAGCACAGGCGTAGAGGGTTGAAGAGTCTATTCCTGTGTTGTGATTTCTTTTGTTCTTTGAATGGTCTGCAGGTAAGATTGATCTTAGAGTAGGTTAAAAGATTGGTACAACATTGAGGGCTGAAGGGCTTTATTGTGCTGTACTGTTCCATGTTCTAAATAGGGAGGGTTAAAATGGCAGGAAGATGTTTTGGAAAGCTGGAGTTGATGGGATCTGAATGAAGAGACACAAATAGGACGTGTTTGCTAGGATTGTCGGAGATAACAGAGACAGCAATAATCTGATCTGCAGCAGACGACCCACATTGGGAGGGTGTGGGGACTGGAGGTGGTTTCACCAGGAGGGAGGACCACAGAGACAGAGGAGGTTACAGAAATGTGGAGAGATGTAGGCCATACACGTGTTAATGAAGATGGAGAGTTTGGGAGGGTTGGAGCAGTTAACAGGATTAATCATGGTGATAGGATAGGGTGGTTTACACAAACAGGGAGGGTTTTCAGTGAATGGAGCAGATGACAGAGAAAAAGTTGGTTGTTCAGATTGGAAGTCCAAACAGAGATATGGAGGGTAGTCGCGACTGAAGGTCTTTATAGATAGAGGAACGTTTCCTTCTGTAGATTATTTAGATATGGAAGGTGTGGAGTCTGACAGATTTTCCAGAAGGGCAGTAATTTTGGTTGGAGATAGTTTCACAGATAAGGAAGGATTAGTAACCTCTGCTAGTTTGGTCAAAGTGAGAAGTGTTGTAGGGGAGGGTTACGTTTCCACAGATAGGGGTGTAAGACCTGAAGAAGGTTATGGAGATGATGAAATTAATGGAGATACAGGAGGAACTCACATTGATAGGGTGGGTGTTATCGAAGGGATGATGTTACACAGATAGTGATTCTTTTTGGAACTGGATCGGGAGAGTCGCAGGCTTTCAGTGGGTTCCACAGAGCGGGAGTGCAGCAGGAGCCTTAGAGGATTGTCATGTCTCCACCGAGTGATCATGTCTTTAGGACTGGAAGAGGTTACATAGATACGGAAACATTGAAGACAATGTGTGCCTTCTTTTTCTTGAACAGAGGCCCAACACCACCTCTGATCAGCCAGGGATACCTAAACCTGCCAGCTTTTGCCTTCACTGTAGCAGGGGCATATTGGATTCTTGAAATGGCAGTTTTGAAGTCTTCCATTTGCCAGTTATTCCTTTTCCTTCAAACAGACTCACCTAGTTGATGGGAGCATGATGTGGAGGTGCCGATGTTGGACTGGGTTGGGCAATGTTAAAAATTACACAACACCAGCTCACAGTCCAACAAGTTTATTTTGAGGCACAAGAGCTGCTCCTTCATCAGGTGGTTGTGGATCACAATCATAATGACAACTTTTATAGCAACAGGATAGCAGTGTCTTGGAATGTAATATCAAACACATTTAGTTTAAGCTTTCATATTTTAGGATGATATTCTGCGCTTCGAAAGCTAATGCTTCGAAATAAACCTGTCGGGCAATAACCTGGTGTTGTGTGATTTTTAATTCAGAGCTGAAAATGTGTTGCTGGAAAAGCGTAGGTCAGGCAGCATCCAAGGAGCTGGAGAATCGACGTTTCGGGCATGAGCCCTTCTTCATGAATGAGGAAAGAGCCTTTCCTCATTCCTGAAGAAGGGCTCATGCCCGAAACGTCGATTCTCCTGCTCCTTGGATGCTGCCTGACCTGCTGCACTTTTCGAGCAACACATTTTCAGCTCTGATCTCCAGCATCTGCTGTCCCCACTTTCTCGTAGATGATTTTAATTCACCCAATCGCCCTCTGTTAGATTCTGCAAATTAGCACAAAACTGGCCCTGCTCCAGTTTCGCACCATAATCTGTGAACCTGTCTGATTTTTTTTCCATAACTACGTTAAACGAAGACAGTTGTGGTCACTGGATCCAAAGTGCTCTCCGACTGCCACTTCAGTCATTTGCCTGACCTCTGTTTCTGAGGGGAGGTCCAGTGTTGTGCCTGCCTGAGTAGAGTGGGGCCCTCTCCATATTGATTTAAGAAACTTTCTTGGACACATTTGACAAATTTCACCCCATTCCGGTCTTTTACACACTGGGTGGTCGACTCAATACTGGGGAAGATAAAATCACCAATGCTATTTATTAATTCTATAGGTACCTGCAATCTCTTCACATCTGCTCCTCTAGTACCCGCTCGTTATTTGGGCATCCAGAACACCATCCCAGCAGACTGACCATCCCCTTTTTGTTTCTAACTTCTAACCAAATGACCTGATTTGATCACCCCGAAAGAGTATCCTTTCTAAGAACTGTTGTTACGTCCTCCCATATCAAAAGGACAACATCCCCTCCTCACTTATTTGTCCTTCTGTCAATCATGAATCTTCTGTATCCTGGAACACTGAGCTGCCAGTCCTGCCCTTCTCTCAACCGTGTTTCTGTTATGGCGATAATATCGCTGTCCCCAGAGCCAATTCATGCTCTGAGCTCATCTGCCTTCCAGTCAGGCCTCGTGCGTTGAAATAAATCACCTTTAAACCAAAAGTCTTTTCCCTCCCTTGACTGTGCCCCGCGATATCCTGGATAGAAAACTTGTTCTTGATGGCTAATGCATTTTTCCCCTGACTGGTACGTGGTATTTCGATTACTCAGAGTCCAAACCGCTTGGCAAACTAGTTTAAATCCTCCACACGTAACACGAGCAAATCACTCGCCAGGGACACTGGTGCCTCTCTGGTTCAAGTCAAACTTAACCCCCTTGTTCAGACCTCCTCTACCCCAGAAGAGATCGCAATGATCCAAGAATTGAAAACCCTACCCCTCCATCAGCTCCTCAGCCACGTATCCATCTGGCCGGTCTTTCTATTTCTATCCTCATTGGCGTGGGCCACTGGGAGTATTCTGGAGATTACAACCCTTGAGGTCCTGCTTTTTAACTTTTACCGCAGTCCCTTTACATATTTCACAGGACCCATCTCTTTGACTAACTGTTACGTGGACCGATGTGCACAATGACATCTGAGTATTACCCTGCAACTTCAGAATGTTCAGAAATCACTCATAGACACTCATTACCTGGTACCCGGGAGGCATCACGCCATCCTGGGGTCTCTTCTGCCGCCAAAGAATATCCTGTCTGTCCCCCTCACAGATGAGTCTCGTATCAGTATCACGATCATTAGAGAGGATCTGGCAAACAGAGACTAGGAGGATTATCTGCAGTTGGGTCTATATTTGGAAAATGAGAGTTTGTTAAAGTGATACAGTGAGAATTATTGGCCAGTATGTTCCTCACAAGGGAATAGTGAAGGCAGCAAGTACAGCAAATACTGATCGAGAGATATCGTAGAGTCTGATAAAGAAAATACAGAGCAATAAACACAGGTGAAGTCATTCGAACAGATAGGGAGTGCAATGGGGTCTCCTTAAAAATGAAGGACAAACAATGGTCATTACATATCCTTGGTAGATAGTGTTAAGGAAAAGCCACAGGTATTTTAGCAGTATCGTTAGAATAAGAGAATTATTGGGGAAAGAGTGGGGCCTGTTAGAAACCAAATGGACAATTTGAGCATGGAGCCAGAGGAAGTAGGTGAGGTTGCCAATGAATATTTCCTATCTGTATTCACACAGGAGAAAGACATTGTAGCCAGAGATTTCAGGTGGGATGGTGAGGTTCTTGAACATGTTAAGATCAATAAGGAGGAGGGATTAAATGTTTTCACAGGCTTAAAGGTGGAGAAATCCTCAGTGCCCAATGAAATGTTCCCAGGCTGCTATGGGAGGTAGGGGAGGAGATTGCTGAGGCCTTGCTGGATATATTTAATACTTTGCTGGCCACAGGTGAAATGCTGAATGACTGGCGGATAGCTAATGTGTTTCACTTGCTCAGGAATGGCAGCCGGGATAGGCCAGGTAGACAGAGCAGATCGTCCAACAGCAGGGGGAGGGAAATAATTGGGAACAATTCTGAGGGACAGGATGAATCAAAATTGAAAAGGCAGAGATTGATTAGGGATACTCATCATAGATTAGGTAGAGTAAGATCCTCTCCCAAATTCAGCTGAGATTTTTGTTCCAAATTCCGATTGAGGATTTTGATGAGGGCCGTGCAGATGATGCAGGTGCAAAGAAGTTCATTACGTTGTTTGACAAGGTCCATAGAAGGCTGGTCCAACAGACCAATGGGATGCAAGGCAATTTGGCAAACTGGATCCACAACTGGTGGTGGGCTGGTTTTACGATTGAAATTCTTTCACCAACGGTTGTACCACGGGGATCTGTGCAGGAACCATTGCTGTTTATTATATACATTAATGACTCGGATGGGAAAGCAGAAGGTATCGTTAGTAGGTTTGCAGATGACATGAAAGCTGAGGGTATTGTCCATAGTGAGGTGGATGGTGTCAGGCTACAGTCTGAAGGGAGCGGCTGGGACAGAATTTCAAGACAGGAACTTAAGTAGATAAAGCAGGAAAAAGCACAGCAAACAATGAAAGAAAGCTGATCGATTAAAGTGCATTTATTTCAAAGTAAAAGTCCTAACAATTAACTCGGTACATGGATGAGAACATGGGACTGGAATACCATAGATATGACAGAAACACAGCTGAGGACGTGACAGGACTCGGAGCTCAATATTCCAGGGTACAGACACCACAGAGAGGATAGAACAAGAGGTGACAGAGGAGGGGTGGAGTTTTTGATCCGTGAAAATATTACAGCAGCACTTAGAGAGGATATTCCTGGGGAACGCCCAGCAAAGCTATAATAGTGCAACTGAGAAATGAAAATGTGCCATCATTTTGATATGTCTGTACTACAGGCCCCCAACAATCAGCGAGAATTTGAGCAGCAAATATGTCGGGAGATCTCAGATATCTGTAAGAATGATAGGGTTGGATCGGTCATGGATTTTAATTTTCCAAACCTAGTCTGGGACTGCCAGAGTGTTCAGAGCTTGGGTAGGAGGAATTTGTTAGGCATGTATAAGAAGAATGTCTCAGTCAAATTTTAAATGGTTGGACTACAGGAAGTGGTAAAACCTGACCACCCCTTGGGAAACAAGGGAGGCAAAGGGACTGAGGTGTTCGTGGGGCAACACTTTGCAAAGTGAGCACAATTGTATTAGTTTGAAAATAGCGATGGAAAAGGACAAGCCTTGTCCACAAATTGAAGATCAAAATTTGTCTTGCCGCAATCCAGAAGGTATGAGTAAAGAGCTTTTAGCAATTGATTGTGGAGGCTATTTTCAGGTAAAGAGACGTCAGGCAGGTGGGAAGCCTTCAAAAGAGACATAAAATGATAGTTCAGGGCCACCATATTCCTGTTAGTGTGCTGGACAATGCTGACACAAGTCGGATACACTGGATGACTGGGGGTATTGAGGCTCTGGTCAAGAAAAAGGGGGCACGTGTCATATATAGCCAGCAGGATTAAGGGAATCCATTAAAGAAAATAGCGGGTGGAGTAATTCACTTTAGAAGGAAATCAGAAGGGCACAAAGTGGATCACAAAAAGCGTGGGCAGATCAGGCTGAGGAAAATCCAAAGAGATTCTTCAAGTATTTTAACAGCAGAAGATAAATTCGGAACAGAGTATTGTTCCTTGAAGACGAATGGGGTCATCCAAGTGTGGAACCACAGGAGATGGGTTAGATCCTGGACAAACATTTCACATTTGAACTTACTTGGAGAAATACAGGTGAAGTCAGGGGAAAAAAACAGTGATGTCTTCAAAAGACTCCACATAACAGAACAGGAGGTACTGAAGGTTCTAAAATACATATAAGATGGACAAATCCTTGGGAACTAATCAAGGAAATCTCAGGATATTGTGAGAAGCTCAGGAAAAAAATGTGGGGTCCCGTAAAGAGACATTTCTGTCACTGACAGCCAAGTCTGATGAGCTGGAAACCCAGTTAATGTTGTGCCAGTGTTTAGGAAAGGCTGCGAGGAAAGCCAGGGACATCAACACCAATTAGATTGATGTCAGTGATGCATACGTTGTTGGAAATGATTCTGCGGGACAGGAATTACATGCACTTGCAACGGCAATTCTTGATTAGGGATAGTCAGCAGAGCATTGGAGAACTGCATAGAATACTGATCATCCTGATTTAGGAAGCATTTCCTGAAACTGGAAATGGAGCAAAGATTGACGAAGATGTTACTAATCCTGGAGGGTTTGACAGAATTGGAGAGGCTGATAAGCTGGAAAGCAACATGGGGGTGGGGGAAGAAATAGCTTTGGCAGATAGGGTTAAGGAGAATGCAAACAATATTTTACAGCAAACAAGTACAAAAAAGCAACTGGAGAGACACGAGGGCTCCTCAAAGATCAGTGAGGCCATCCATTTTTAGAACCACTGGAGATGGGCGAGACCCTAAATGAGCGTTTCATGTCAGAATGTACTGTGGACAAGTACTAGGAAACAAAGGGAAAGAAACAGTGATATCTTGGAAAGAGTCCCCATTACAGAAGAGGTGTTGCTGGAGGTCTGAGAACAGAAATGTAGGGAAAGCCCTAGCTTCTGAACAAGTGTATCCAAGAACATTGTGGCAGATTATTGGCTGGGACACGAGCAGAAATATTTATATGATTGTCCTTCGCATTTCCACTGGGCATAGGTGGCTGAGGGGTGACCTTATAAAGGTTTATAAAACCATGAGGGGTACAGGTAAGTTGACTAACTAACGTTTTTACCCCCAGAGTAGTGGAGTCCATAACTAGATGGGAATGAACTGCAGAAGGAAAAGTTAGCAATTCGGGAAAGTGTAAAAGAAAAGTCCACTGGGCCAGGTGGGATTTATCCTTGGCTTCTCCGGGAGGCCAGAAATGGGATTGCTGAGCCTTTGGCTTTGATCTTTACGTCGTCATTGCCTTCGGGAATTGTGTCAGACGGCTGGAGGACAGCAAATATTGTCCCCTTGTCCAAGAAGGGGAATAGAGACAGCACCTGATAATTATAGAGCTATGAGCCTTACTTTGATTCTGGGCAATGTGTTGAAAAATCTTGCAAAAGTTAGCATTTATACTCAGCTGGAGATGAATATTTTGATGAGGGATAGTCAGCACGGTTTTGTGAAGGGTAGGTCATGCCTCACAAACTTTATTGACTTCTTTGAGTGACCAAACAGGGAGATGTGGGTAAAGCAGATATTGGTAATGCAGATGAGCAGAGAGATCACTGTGTCCATGTACTAGATCCTTCAAAGTGGCCACCCAGTTTGAGAGGGTTGTTAAGAAAGCATTCAGCATATGAGCTTTTATTGGTACAAGGATTGAGTTTCAGAACCATGAGATAATGCTGCAGCTGTACAAAACTCTGGTGCGGCCATATTTGGAGTGTTACATATGGTTCAGATCACTGCATTAGTGGAAGCATGATAAAAGATTTGGAAAGGGTTCCGAGGAGTTTTGCTTGGATGTTACCTGGTATGGAGCGTACGTGTTATTAGGAAGGCTGAGGGACTTGAATATGTTTTTGTTTCAGTGAAGAGTTTGAGGCCAATTAATTTAGACATAGAAGATAATGAGAGGGTGAGATGGGGTGGACAGTGAGAGCCTTTTCCCTCGGATGGAGAAGTCTAGCACGAGGGCAAATAGCTTTAGATTGAGGTAGTAATTAATATTAATATTAATTAATAGATATGGGACAGATGCCAGAGGTATGTTCTTCACTCAGCATAATAGGGGCATGGAATGCATTGCCTGCAATAGTAGTAGATTCGCCAACTTTAAGGCTATTTAAATGGTCATTGGCCAGGCATATGGATGAGAATGGAATAGGAAAGGTGAGATGGGCTTCAGATTGGTTCCAGAGGTTGGTGCAACACCGAGAGCCGAAGGGCCTGTACTGCACTTCCATGTTCTATATTCTGTGTACTAGAGGGCATACGTAGGATCTGGGAGAGGAAAAAAAACTTGAAAGGGTTTGGAGGAGAAAGTTTTCCACACAGAGTATGGTGCAGTTATGGAATGGGTTTCCTGGGAAGTGGTAGAGAAAAGTACAATGACAACATGTAAAAGGCATTTGGGCAGAAGCACAGAGAAGAGAAGGTTTGAAGGTGTATGGGTCAAATGCAGGGAAACGAAACTCGTTCAGGGATCTGGTCAGCATGGACTAGTTGGATCAAAGGAATCGTGTCCATGCTGCATGACCCTGGCTCCTGTTATTGGAGGAGGAGACGACTGAGATAAGGCATGTTTTAGACACTGAAGCAAGTTACAGCAATAGGGATCGTAGTCTGGAATGCAGTCCATTTCAATTATGTCGAGGGACTATCGGGAAGGGAGGAGGTTACAGGGACAGGAACTGTTATAGGAGTTGCAAATTATTGAAGACACTAGTCACCAAGACATGCCATAGATAGAATATTGCAGAGTAGTGAGTCTTAGCACAACAGAACTTACAGTAGGGGTGTTGATTGAGCCTGGGGTGTGTCTGTACTGTGCTCCCCTCCAGCACTGTATCTGTGTCATGTTTTGTTAGCCGATGTTTGGAGGCCTCTCATTGCTCTCTGCTCTGTTCACTGTGAGTGATCATACCTCACCGCAGGATTTATTGAAGATTCGAGATTTTCCTTCCCTTTGTCTCTCTCGCTGACCAACTATCTTCAATGTGGTAATGGACGAGACACCCAGCAGTTGGGAAGTCTACTGAGTCAAGAACTTTCTGAATGCATACAGGAGACAGAGGAATAGACAGAATTGGAAATTAGACTGACCCAGTGAGGAAGACACATGGAGAACGGCACTGGGTTGAATAGTGATCTGAAAAATCCCAGTCTCCATCCTGGCCTGTGCTTTTCTGTCTCTCTGGAGTGGACACTTCAGTTGGCTCATGATTTAGAGTAGCTGCAAGAGTGAGAGACGCTGACAGAGGCAGCAATTATTCCCACACAGTGAGGGATACCACATTGAGAGATATTGAGTGATATCACCAGATGGCAGGAAGATTTGAGAATGAAACAATCATGTAGAAAGAACAGGTTTAGGTTCCTGATGCCCGAGCATCAGTGATCAGGAATGTGCAACCTTTGAGCAGGTGAAGTGATGGCCTAATGGTATTATTGCGAGACCATTATCCAAAAGCTCACCCAAACATCAGTGGAGTCAGGGTTGAATCCCACTATCAGAAATGGTGGAATTCGCAATCAATTTTTTTTTTAGAATTGCAATGAACAATTCATGAATAAGTATGTAACCATTGCTGATGTCCAAAACAACTTTTGTTCACAAAAAGACACTTGGGGACATCTGTCATCCTCAAGTGATCTGCATGACATACCCACAGGAAAGTGTTTGTCTTTCAATTACCCTCTGAAATGGCCAAGCAAGCTGCTCAGTTCAAGGGCAGCTAGGGTTGGGCGGCCAAGACTGTTCATTCAGAGACACACACATCCCATACCTAATTTAAAAAATAATCCATTCGGATGGTCCCACTGGAACTGTGCTGGGACCAGTGTTCGAGTCAGTCATGTCGGTCGGTTTTGGCACCGGGCTTTAAACTGACAGAGAGGATTCTGGGGCAGGGTTCAGTTGAAAGGAGCTTTCCAAATCCAAAGAGAAAACGTGAAGCATAGGAACAGCATGGGAATGTGACTGAAGACAAGCAGAAAGGAACAGGATCCGAGTTTAACTAAAACTGTACGTCATCGAATCGACCTGTGACCGAAAATTGAAGAAATCTGTAAATTAAGGTTTTTGTTGGAATGGACAAAGTCCCTGCAATAACGTAGATGGATTTGTGACACAGAGATAAAAGAGAGTTAAACACCAGAGAGACGTGGTTACAGGGTGAACAAAAGGTGGACACAAATATTCAATGGTTCACAACCTTGGGGAAACTCAGGCAAATGGGTAACGCTAACAATAATGGATAGCAAAGGCATTAACATCAGATCATGAAGTAGAGTCAGTCTGAATGTAAACTACGGCTACTACTTGCCAAGGACACAAGCAGCAGAACACTTTTAGCCACTGAAAAGTGTTTCATTGCTCATCGCTGCATTAAACAGGAACTCATTGGAATTTTTAATAAAGGCTTAATGATAATTCAGCGAAACTTCAAACTTCGTATAATCTTGGCAAACACACTGACGACAGTGATATTGGAAGAGGAGTTCGGAGAACTTTTGTCAGTGTTTCTTTGTTAACAAATTGTGCAACTGGCTATGGATGCAACTATGTCAGATCGACCGTTGTGTGATGAAACTTAGTGATTGAGTAATATCACCTGGCGAGATCCTCAGGGAAGTTGTGATAAAGAGCAGTTTAAACAAGTATAAAGTTTTAAAGTAAATCATTGAAATGAAAAGCTACAATTAAAAACAAAATATCAATTATATGTGTGTGAGAGGAGAACTGACCAAGGTAAACAGGCTAAACAGACTGAAACGTGTGTGCATAAATGAACATTGGAAAATATTTGAAGGAACAGAGTAAATCACTCAACAAAAAGGACATGCCATTGAAACAGACAGCAAGAAATTCCCACCTCTCCCTAACTCAGGACAAAATGGATGTCATGAGCTTTTGAGGCTGAGGAGATCATCAAAAAGTACTTAAAATCCTGAAGTAAGAGAGTGTTTTAGGAGTAAGTGTTAAAGGGATTGCAATGGGTCTGCTCGCAGGAGGAATGCAGTTGGAAAGGGAATCATTATCAGGTTTTATTTTCACAATAGGAATAGGGAGAGGTGAAGGTGCTGGACGTGGTGAGCGTGTTACAGAGAGTGGTCAGGGCCTGAACGGTGTGACAAAGCCAGTACGGATTTCTGCGGCTGGAGGGCTTTGCAGAGTAGGGAGGGACATATGTATTTTTATTTATTCGTTCATGGGATGTGTGTGTCACTGTCTGGACCAGCATTCTTTGCCCCCACTGCTAGTTACCCAGAGTGCAGGTCAAAATCAGCCATATTGCTGTGGGTCTGGAGTCACATGTTAGCCAGAACAAGCTAGAGTGTCCAATGTCCTTCGCTAAAGGAGGTAAGTGAAACAGATGTATTCTTCCGACAGAACAGAAATGCTTTAATGGTGGCCCCTACCAATGTCTTGTACGGATACATGACATCCCAACTCTTACTCTCAATACTCTGCCCAACGAAGGTAAATATCCTAAATGCCTGCTTCACCAGCCTGTCCTCCAGTGACACCAAAATTTAAAGAAACGTGTACCTGCATCCCTGGGTCTCTGACTGACAACACTACCCAGAGCCCGAATATGAACTGTAGACGTTCCACCCTGGTTTGTTTCACCAAAATGGAACACTTCACATTTATCTAATTAACGTCATCTGGTATTCTTCAGCCCACTATCCCAGCAGTCCGGTTCATCCTGTTGTTTCATAGATAACCTTCTTCACTGTCCACTTTACCACCAATGTCAGTGTCACCCAAGAAGCTTACTTACCAGGAAACCAATATTCCCATCCAAATCATTTATCCAAATGACAAACAACAGTGGACCCACTACACCGCTGGTCACATGCCTCCAGTCAGAAAAACAACATATCTTCCAATCCCCTCTGTCTTCTCCCATCACCTTCTGTCTCCTCCCATCAAACTAATTTTGTATCCAGTTCACTAGCTCCTCCTGAATGCCATATCCTTTTACACTGATTTGAGCTTATTACCCAGTTTATCATACAGAACGTAGAACAGAGAGCAGAACAGCACAAGACCCTTCAGCAATGGTGTCATGCCAATCTTTTATCCGACTGTACGATCAAACTAATCTACGTACCCTTCATTTTACTATCATCGATGTGCTTATCCAAGAGTCGATTAAATGTCCAGAAAGTATCTAGTTTTACTACCACCATTATCAGTGTATTCCAACCACCTACCATTCTCTACCCTCTTATTCATCCTCCATTCACCTTAAAATTATGCCGCTTTGTAATAGCCATTTATGCCATAGGAGAAACAGTCTCTCACTATTCACTCTCTCTGTGCCTCTCATCATTTTGTTCACCTCTACCAAGTCACCCCACCCCCTTCTTTACTCCAATGAGAAAAGCCTTAGCTCCCTCAACCTTTCTCCATAAGAAATGCCCTCCATTCCAGGCAGCATCCTGGTAAATCTCCTGTGTACGCACTCTAAAACTTGCACAGCCTTCCTGTAAACAGGGGACCAGAACTGAAACACAATATTCCAAGTCTGGTCTCACCTGAACGCTATAAAGATGCAGTAAAACCTCATGGCTCTTAAAATCAATCCCTTTGCTAAGGAAAGCCAACAGAACATTTGCCATTTTTACAACCCTATCAACGTGCGTGGCAAATCTGAGGTATCAATGGACATGGACCCCACGATCTCTCTGTTCCTCCACGCTGCCAAGCAATCTGCCTTTTAACCCTGTATTCGGTATTCAAGTACAACCTTCCAGAATGAATCACTTCACACTTTTCCGGATTGAACTCTAAATGCCAATTCTCAGCCCATCACACTTACCACCATACACTCCACTACCATCACACACACTGCACCACACCACACCCACCATCACGCTCACCGCCATACACGCCACCACCATCACACAAACTGCCCCACACCACCCCCACCGTCACGCTCGCAACCACACACGCCATCACCATCATACACACTGCCCTACACCCCCCACTGTCATGCTCACCGCCAAACACACCACCACCTTCACTCAAACTGCCCCACACCAACCCCACCGTCACGCTCACCACCACACACTCCACCACCATCACACACGCTGCCCCACACCCCCACCACCATAATGCTCACCCCTTCACACTCCATCGCTATCACACACTGCCCACACCACCCACACCATCATGCTCACCCGCACATACTCCACCACCCATCACACACACTGCCCCAGTACACCCCCAATATCACGCTTACTTCCGCAACCTCCATCACCAGCACACACACTGCACCACACCACCCCCACTGTCAAGATCACCCCACATACTCCACCACCATCACACACACAAACCCAACTTCCCTCACCATCACGGTTACCCCCACACATTCCACCACCATCCACACACTGCTCCTCATCACCCTCACCATCACACTTACCACCATACACTCCACGACCATCACACACACTGCGCCACACCACACCCGCCGTCACGCGCACCCCAATACACACAACCACCTTCACTCAAACTGTCCCACACCAACCCCACCGTCACGCTCACCACCACACACTCCACCACCATCACACACGCTGCCCCACACCACCCCCACCGTCATGGTCACCCCCACACACTCCACCAACATCACGCACACTGCCCCACACCACCCCCCCGTAACGCTCATCGACACACACTCCAACGCCATCACTCACACTGTCCCACGCCATCCCCAACATTACGCTCACTTCCACACCCTCCGGCACCATCACACACACTGCCCCACATCACCCACACCATCACGCTCACCCAAACACACGCCACTACCCACATTAACACTGCCCCACATCACCCTCAACATCACGCTCACCCCCACACACTCCACCACCCTCACACACACTGCCCCACAACACATCCACCATTAAACTAACTGCCACACCAACCACCACCATCACACACAAAACCCCATACAACCCCCACCGACAGGCTCACCCCCACACACTCCAACACCATCTCACACGCTTCCGCACAACACCCCACCACCCTTACACATACTGCCCGGCAACAACGCGAAAATCATGTCCAACAACCACACACACCACTACCATCACACACACTGCCCCACAACACCTTTCATGGTCACGCTCACACCCATTCACTCCACCACCAACACACACACTGCCCCACACAAACCCCACAGACGCGCACACCCCCACACACACCACCACACTCACACAACCTGCCCCACACCACACCACTGTAACGCTCACCCCCACACACTCCACCACTATTATACACACACTGCCCCACACAACCCTCACCATCACGCTCACCCCCACACATTCCACCACAATCACACGCACTGCCCCAAACCACATCCACCATCATGCTCACTGACATAACAACCACCACCAATACACACACGACCTCTCAAAACCCCCACTGTTATGCTCACCCCCACACACTCCACCAACATCTCACACGCTTCCCCACACCACCCCACCATCATGCTCACGACCACACACGCCACCAACCTCACACACACGGCCACATACCACCCCTAATGTCACGCTCAAATCCACACATGCCAGCACCATCACACAAACTGCACCATACCACCGCCACAGTTAAGTTCACCCTACACTCTCCACCACCATCACACACAGCCCACACAAACCCCACCGTCACACTCACTATGACACACACCACCACCATCACACACACTGCCCCACACTGCCCTCACCCTCACGCTCACCCCCACTCATTCCACCACCATCACATACACTTCCCCATACCACCATCACCGTCACTCTTGCCCCCAAACACTCCACCGCCATCTCACACTAAACCACAAACCACGCCCACCCTCACGCTCACTCCAACGCCATTACTCACGTTTCCCCACACCACCCCCACCATGACGCTCTCCCCCACACACTCCTCCACCATCACACACTGCCCCACACAAACCCCACCGTCACGCTCACCCCCACACACACCACCACCCTCACACACACTGCCCCACATCGCCCCCAATGTCACGTTCTCTTCCGCACCCTCCAAGACCATCACACACACTACCCCACACCATCCCCACAGTCACGCTGAACCCCAAACATGTCACCAGCATCAGACACACTGCCCCACACCACCCCCTCTGTCAAGGTCACCCCACACACTCCACCACCATCACACACACAAACCCACATCTCCCTCGCCATCATGCTTACCCCTACACACTCCACCACCATCATCCACAATGCCCCACATCAACCTCACCATCACGCTTTCCACCATAAAGTCCACTACCATCACACAAAATGCCCCACAACACCCCCACCGTAATGCTCACCCCCACACACTCCATCACCATCACACACACTGCCCCACACCACCCCCACCGCCACACTTGCTACCACACATACCACCAGTCTTACACTCAGTGCCCCACACAACACCCACCGACATGCTCACCCCCGCACACACCACCACCCTCACACACCCTGCCCACACCACCCCAACTGACACGTTCACCCCTACTCACCACTGCCACACACACTGCCCCTCACCACATCCACCGACAATCTCACTGCCACACCAACCACGACCATCACACACACTACCCCATACAACCCCACCGACACGCTCACCCCAACACAATCCACCACCATCTCACACGCTTCCCCACAACACCCCACCGACACGCTCACCCCAACACAATCCACCACCATCTCACACGCTTCCGCACACCACCCCACTGTCACACTCACCCCCACACACTCCACCACCATCACACACACTGCCCCACACCACCCCTACAGGCGCACACCCCTCCCACACACCACCACCCTCAAACACTGCCCCACACCAGCCCCACCATCACGCTCACCCCGCCACATACCACCACCATCACACACACTACCCTAAACCAAACGCACCATCACGCTCACCACCTCACGCTCCACCACCATCACACACACTGCCCCATTGAACTGGAGAAGTGGGCTGAGAAATGGCAAATGGATTTTAATATAGATCAGTGTAAGTTCTTGCGTTTTAGAAATTCAAATCAAGGTTGGTGTTTCATGGTGAATGGTTGGGTCCGAAGGAGTGGAGTGGAAGAGTGGGACCTTGGAATTCAGTTGCATGGTTCTCTGAAAGTTGATTCAGAGGTAGACAGGGCAGTGAAGAAAGCTTTTGACACACTGGCCTTAATCAGTGTATTTCACTGTATCGAAATTAGGGAGTTACTTTGCAGTTATACAGGATGCTGGTGAGGCCACAGTGATAGCATAATGTTCAATTTTGTAAACGTTGCTATAGGTAGTGTGTTATTAAACTGGAAAGAGTGCAGAAGAAATTCACAAGGATGTTTCAAACAACTCAATGGACTGCGTTATAGGGAGAGGTTGGGCAAGCTAGGAATTATTACTTTTGTATGTATGATACTGAGGGGGATCTGGTAGAAGTGTATAAGATCATGGGAAGGATGGACAGAGTGAAAGCCCTCAATCTTTTTACCCCAGGATCGGGCAGTCACAGACTAGTGGGCATCAGTTTAAGGTCAGAGAGGAAAGAATAAAAGGGAACCTGAGGAGCAACTGTCTTACACGCATATGGAATGAGGTGTCAGTGGAAGAGGTTGAAGCAGGTACATTTGCAACATTTAAAAGGCATTTCCACAAATACAGGGACAGGGAAGGATTAGATGGATACGGGATAATGGCAGGGAAATGGGGATAGCATGAATGGACATTTTGGTCGGAATGTACGAGTTTGAGCTGAACGGCCTGTATCCGTGCTGTCGGACTCTATGACTCTAACAACCATTGCATATTTCCCACTGAATGTTATATTATACTTTCCCAATTCACTGGCACGAACTTGACCTTCTCGCCTCCACTCTTCCATGATATTTGACCAGAATGTTCAATCACGGTATACAGACACCGTGGAAAATGCACCTTATTAATGTCACTATTCCTTAAATGCTGCTTCAGACCAAGATTAATAATTCGTCCTTCTGACCACACAACATCAATTCCGAAATAACCTGCTCTCTAGTTTGCTTCACAACATAATCGTCAACCTACCGCATATACACTTGCAGAAGTTATTTTTCACAGCCTGTGCAGTCACTTAGTTAATGCAGTTTCGATGCAACTGGAGACCATCCAATAAGACTGCGGTATCCACAATAATTGCTATTTAATTTCCAGAGCATATGATGCTCAGATTTTCTGGTACCATTTTGGTTTCGATATATAACACACCAATTTGCTTCTCCTTGCTATCTGCAAGCTCTACCTAAACTGATTCTGTGGAAGCAGAGGGACAGATCTGTGTCGTTATTAGTGATAGACTTGGACAAGACATTCGGGGAGGCTCATGTTGACGCTGAGATGATCTGAAAAAATGTACCACACTACAGGACAAGCAACAATATCCTCCTCGCTCTGTCAGGATAAGAGTTACTTTATACTCTCTGCTCCCTCACACGCACTGAACACCTGTTATGGCACTTACCCACGAATAAGGTTCACACTCTATATCCAAATAAGGCTCAGGCCCTATCATTCTCACAATTGAATTCAGTAACTTTTTTCCTCAATTTCTCTGTCACCTACGCAATACCTCCCACACTAACAATACTATATGGATTCTAAACTGTCGACTGACTCATTCCAGGTACCTCACGATTCCCCCAACTACAACAGCAATAACAGCAGGGTCACCCATTCCCAATCTCCCTCCCTCCCTTTCTCCCATTCCAGGAGAAACAGCCTGGAATAGGACAGAAAGGGCCAAGCCGGCTGGTGGAGTGCCCGATATCCGTTCCCTCACCCCCCTCCCCCCGCCATGTGGGGAGGACACTGAAAGAGCCAAAGAGGTCCAGGACGCCTCATGTGGAGATTCTGCAACATCCATGTCCCACCGACCGATTAAGGAACAATGTTCAGTGAAAGACAATTCTTGCCTTAAAATCACTGGCAGTTCCACCTTCAGTCCTTTCACTTCCAATAAAACGCACAGATACCTCACTGCACAGAAACACAGACACAAAACTACACAGAGGTATTGCTAAACACCCCAATATACGATCACACACAATACTTACTAGGAGATAGGCATTGACACACGAAAAACACACAGAGACATATACCTCACATACAAATAGACACTAACGCAGATAGAAACACAGACAGATAGATGTAGACACACAAACACACAGATGGCAAGCAAATGGACACACACATGCGTATATATACACACACATACAGACGCACACACAGACACACAGAGGCACAGACACAAGTATGATTAAAACACAAAATGATATGTTTTTGATTTGTAAGTGGATCAAGGATTCTCGGAAAAGGCTAAAGAATGAGGTCGAGGTACACTTTAGTGTCATCTGCAAATTTATTAATCCATTCACCTATGCTTGCGTCTTAGTCATTTATAAAAATGAGAAACAGCAGTCGTCCCAAAACAGACCCTTGTGGCACACCACTAGTCATTGGACTCCAGGCTGAATATTTTCCATCAACCACCACTTTCTGCCTTCTTTCAGAAAGCTTGTTTCAAATCCAAACTGCTAAATCGCCCTCAATGTAATGCCTCTGCATTTTCTCCAACAGCTTACCATGTGGAACCTTTTCAAAGACTTTACTGAAGTCATGTATACCACGTCAACTGCCCTATTCTCATCTACATGCTTGGTCACCTTCTTAAAAAACTTATTGAGACTTGTGCAACACGACATGCCTTTGATGAAACCATATTGACTATCTGAAATCAAATTGTTGCTTGCTCGATGATTATAAATCTTATCCGTTATAATCCTTTCTAACAACTTTCCTACAACAGAAGCAAGGCTCGCTGGTCTATAATTACTTGGGTCATCTCTCCTGCCCTTCTTGAACAAGGGCACAACATTTAGAATCCTCCAATCCTGGGATACTAAACCTGTAGACAATGACGACTCAAATATCAAAGTTAAAGGCTCTGCTATCTCCTCCCGAGCTTCCCAGAGAATCCTCAGATAAATCCCATCTGGCCCAGGGGACTTCTCTACATTCATTCCTTCTAGAATTGATAACACCTGTTCGTAAATAACCTCGATCCTTACTAGTCTAATACCTCGTAACTCATTCTTCACCTCTACAATATTCTCCTTTTCCTGAGTGAAAACCGATGAGAAATGTTCTTTTAGCGACTCTCCGATCTCCACAAGGTTCACACTCAACTTCCCGTTTCTGTCTTTGACTGGCCCTATTCCTACCCTAATCATCCTTTTATTCCTCACATACCTGCAGAAAGTTTTAGGGTTCTCCTTTATTCTATTTGCTAAAGACTGCTCGTGTCCTCTCTATTCTCTTCTTAACTCTCTCTTTAAATCCTTCCGAGCTGATCTGTAACTCTCCATCACCTCATCTGAACCAGCTTGCCTCATCAACACATGAGCTTCCTCCTTCTTCTTAACAAAAGATGCAATTTCTATAGTAAACCATGGTTCCCTTACCTTATCACTTCTTCCCTGTGTGACAGAGACATACCTTTCAAGGACACACAATAACTGTTCATGAAACCAGCTCCACATTTCCACTCTTTGCATTCCCTGCATTTTGCTGCCCCATTCTATGCATCCTAATTCTTGCCTAATCGGATTATAATTGCCCTTACCCCATCGATAACTCTTGACCTAGGGAATGTACCTATCCCTTTCAATCGCTAAACTAAACATAACTGAATTATGGTCACTCTCTCCAAAATGTTCAACTCCAACTAAATCAAAACTTGGTCTGGCTCATTACCAAGCACCAGATCCAACGTGGCCTCTCCTCTTGTTTGCCCTTTGACATACTGTGTCAGTAAAGCCTCCTGTACACATTGGACAAAAACTGATCCATCCAACGTCCTAGAGTTATAGCATTTCCAGTCAATGTTAGGAAAGGTAAAGACCCCATAATGACCACCCTGTTCCTTTCACTCCTACCCAGAATAATTTTGCTAATCCTCTTTTCCACCTCCCTGGAACTCTGGGGAGGCTATAAAAAACTCCAAGCAGTGTGACCTCTCCTCTCCTGTTTCTAACCTCAGCCCACATTACCTCAGTAGACGAGTCCTCAGAAAAGTTTCTCAGAGCCAACGTTATACTATCCTTGGCTACAAAGACCACACTTCCTCCTTTTTTACTGCCTTGCCTGTTCTTATTAAAAGAGCTTGAACATCTCTCACCCAAGTTCCTATAATAGCTATGATGTCCCAATCCCATGTTCTGAAACATGTGCTGAGTAGATCAGCCTTCCCTGGAAAACCCATTGCACTGAAGTAAATGCATTTCAGTTCTTCAGAATTACTATATACTCTGATTGTCTCACCTTTCTTTTCTAAATGGCATGTTGTCATCACATTCAGAGATTTCTCCATCCATCCTACCATTTACACTGCTACTTAAATTTCCTCCACTTGCCTCGTCTGTCAATATAAAGTCTGCCTTTATAGGGTGAGCAAATCTCCCTGCGAAGATATCGATGACTTTCTCGTTTAGATTGGACCAATACTTTTGGAACGGGCCGTTTCTGTTCCAAAAGACATTCCAATCTCCCAAAAATCTGAATCCGTCAACAACACAGCAGCTCTTCATGCCATTGATTTTTCTCCTTTAACCTTTTTTTACCCTTCCCCGCTCGAATTTGTCATTGGGAGCAAACCAGTCATTACTATTTTAAGGTTTTATTTTTAATCCTCTACATCACCTCTTTAATTCCCTCCGGACTGTTTCAATCTTTTCCCTAAAAATGTTATTCATACCAATACATACAATAATTTCTGGCTTCTAAATTACACCTTTAACAATATGCTTGAGACTTTCTGAGATTTTCTTAATCCTAATACCGGGAAAACAATAAACCATCCTAAATTTTAACTCACTGCCACAGAATCTCCTGTTTATGCCCCTGACAGGAGAGACCCCTGTAGCAATAATTATACAAAATCTTCTCAATCGCTGCCTAACATAAGAATTTTTCCAACAGTCCAATAACCAATGGCCCTTCCATTTTCCTCAGAGAGACTAACCCCTTCAACAGTTCCAAAAACAGGACATCTGTTTGATAGAGGAATAGCCACCAGAGATTTTTGAACTACCATCTTACCTGTCCTGACAGTTACCCAGCTATATGACTGATTTTGCTGGATAATAACTTCCAGCCATCTCCCTCTCTACCTTAGATATATGGCCTTAAAGGTATTATGCCTATAAACAGAAGTTTTCATGACATTAAACTAGAAAATATATCCGTATACACATCAAACATATAAACAATAAACAAAACCAACCGTTTGGAAAACTAACTCAACAAAAATATTCCTCTTCAATAAATTTCTTGAAGAAAAAAGTCTTCTCCAGAGCTGACCGCGTGGAGAGCTCTCCAGAATAAAGGCACATCTTCCTATTTAAAAATAGTTTTGAAACAAAAAAAAACTAATGCATTTAAAACAAACAAGAAGACTGTTGAAACATATGTAGACTTTTCTGGTTGTTTTTGTAAACACCCACCTCCGAAAAACTCATTAAAACAATGCTCGTTTGAAAAAAGATATATATTTTTTGCTTTTTTGGGGGGTTTGTTTTTGAATGTTAATAGAACAAAATGGAAAAATAATCATACATTAATAAACTATATGAGCTACATTAAATAGAAAAAAACCCATAATTAATCTTTAACTATGCTTGCAATCCCAGGAGCAGCTGTAAGATCCATACTGCTCTACGAACACGTTTTGTTTTACAATTGAAAGAAGAGTTGATAAAGTGCTTTTTTTATTAAATCATCTGATTTGTTAAAGAAAAACGTTTCCTTTTCTGTTTATCTAATTTAAGACCAAGTTAAGCTTTAGTGTAAAACTGGCAAGAGATCTCAGAGCCATGTTATGCGCCACTTGCTCAATGTGGGAGTTCAGTGACACTGCTGATGCCTCTGTTCATGTACAGGGCGTGTGTCCATCTGGAGCTCTTGTTAGAGGGGATGATGGCTCTGGAGTTGCGGATGAACTTAGCCTGGAGCACACACAATGCGGAGGAGGTTGTCGATAGCACATTCAGTGAACTGATCACATCACAGATTAGGATTGCTGAAGGAGAAAGAGAATTGGTGACCAAAAGGCAGAGAAAGAGCAGGAAGGCACTGCAGGTGTCCCCTGCGGTCACCTCCCTCCTTGGCAGGGATACTGTTTTGGGAGAGATGGCTCACCAGGAGCAGGAAGCAGTAGCCAGGTTAAGAGCACCGTGGTTGGCTCTGCTGTTGAGAAGGTGGGAAAAAAGACTGGAAGGGTTAAGTCATAGGGGATTCAATTTTAAAAGAAGTAGATAGGCATTTGTCTGGTAGAAGCCGAGACTCCCAAATGGTATGCTGCCTTCCAGGATCAAGGGACAGGAATGCCTCGGATTGACTGCAGAACATTCTGAAGGGGAAGGGTGAACATCCAGTTTTCATGGTGCATGTAGGCACCAATGATATAGGTTAAAAAATCAGGATGAGGTCCTACAAACAGATTTAGGGAGTTAGGAGTCAAGTTAAAATGCAGAACCTCAGAGTTTGTAATCTCAGGAATGCTACCAATGCCACGTGCTAGTCAGAGTAGAAATGAAAGAATACTCAAGATGACTGCGTTGCTTGAGAGATGGTGCAGGAGGGAGGGGTTCTGATTTTTGGGACATTGAGCCCGGTTATCTGGGAGGTGGGACTGTTACAAATTGGAAGTCTACACCGGGCTGGAATGGAAACAATATCCTTCGGGGTACTTTTGCTCATGCTGCTACGGAGGGTTTAAACTAATGTGGCAGAGGGATGGGAACCAAATGAGGATGTTAGTTGACATTAATGAAATAGCAACTGCAGCATGTAAGGAAATAGATAATGAAGTCAGCGTGAGTAAGGGGAAGATTCAGCAGGGAGTAGATGATGAACACAAAGGGGCAGGTTATCTGAGGTGCATTTGTTTTCATGCAAGAATTGTCGTATGTGCAGATAAACACAGGGCTTGGATTAGTACCTGGGTGTTGATATTATTGCTCTTACTGATACTTTTTTGAGGGAAGGGCATGACTGGCAAGTAAATATCCCAGGATATCAATGTTTCAGGTGGGATAAAGAGGGGGGAAAGGGGTATAGGAGTTGCATCACTGGTCAGAGGATACCTCAGCTGTGCTGCAGGAATGCACTATGGAGGACTCGAACAGTGAGGCAATAAGGGTAGAGCTCAAAAATAGGAAAGGTGCAGTAACAATGTTGGGACTGTACTACAGGCCTCCCAACAGTGAGCGTGAGATGAAAGTACAAATATGTAAACAGATCATGGAAAGATGTGGGAGCAACTTGGTGGTGGTGATAGGCGATTTGATTTTCGCAACATTGACTGGTATTCACTTCATATTAGAGGACTGGATGGAGAAGAATTTGTAAGGAGCAGCCAGGAGGGTTTTTGAGCAGTATGTAAATAGTCCAACTCAGGAAAGGGCCATATTTGTCGTGGTGCTGGGGAATGAGCCTGGCCAGGTGGGTGAAGTTTCAGTTGGGGATTACTTTGGAACTATTGATCACAATTCCATACGTTATAGAATACGCAAGGACAAAGGCAAGAATTGTCCTAAAGGAAGAGTGCTAAATTGGGGGAAGGCCAGCTACACCAAAATTCAGCAGAAGTTGCGGAATATAGATTGTGAGCAGGTGTTTAGAGGTAAATCTACATTTGATACATGGGAAGCTTTTAAAGAGAGGTTGATTAAAGTTAATGTCATATATGCTTCTGTGGAAATGAAGGGTAGGAATGGCAAGATTAGGAAACCATGGATGACAGCTGAAACTGTGAGACTAGCTTAGTGGAAAAAGGAAGTGTACATAAGGTCTAGGCGACTGAAGACAGACAAAGTTTGGGAAGAATATCGGGAATGTAGGACCAATCTGAAACAAGGAATTAAGAGGGCTAAAAGAGGTCATGAGATATATTTAGCAAAGACGATTATGGAAAATCCCAAAGACTTTTATTCATATATAAGGAGCAAGAGGGTAGGTAGAGGAAGGGTTGGACAACTCAAGGACAAAGGAGGAAAGTTATGTGTGGAGTCAGAGAAAATGGGTGAGATTCTTAATGAGCACTTTGTATCGGTATTCACCAAGGAGAAATGTTGAGATTAGGTATGGATGCTTGATTACTCTAGGTCAAGTCGAAATAAGGAGAGAAGAAGTTTTGGTTATTCTAAAAGGCATTAAGGTGGCCAAGTTCCCAGGTCCAGATGGGATCTATCCCAGGTTACTGAGGGAATGGAGAGAGGAAACAGGTGGGACCATAACAGATATCTTTGCAGGATCTTTGAACATGGGTGAAATCCCAGAGTACTGGAAAATTGCGAATGGTGTTCCCTTGTTTAAGAATGGCGACCCTGACATTCGTGGCAGGGAAGCTGCTGGAGAAAATACTAAGGGATAGGATGTATTCCCAGTTGGAAGAAAATGTGCTCATCAGTGATAGGCAACATAGTTTTGTGCAGGGAATGTCATGTCTTGCCAACTTAACAGAACTCTTTGAGGAAGTGACAATTTGCTTGTTGAGTGAAGGTCTTTTGATGTCATATAAAGTGACGACGACCAGAGAGGCAGCCGGGAAGGAAAGCAGTGAGTATAAATACTCACCCTTCGACGCTAACGGTCATTTTGATTGCGAGCAGCAGCTAAGGTAAGACTGTTTGTTTTAAAAGTACTTACCGGTAGCGGGCAGCGGTGTTTTTTTCACTCTCTTCACAGAAAGAGCGGGAGCAGCAGGGGGAAGTGACGACGACCAGAGAGGCAGCCGGGAAGGAAAGCAGTGAGTATAAATACTCACCCTTCGACGCTAACGGTCATTTTGATTGCGAGCAGCAGCTAAGGTAAGACTGTTTGTTTTAAAAGTACTTACCGGTAGCGGGCAGCGGTGTTTTTTTCACTCTCTTCACAGAAAGAGCGGGAGCAGCAGGGGGAAGTGACGACGACCAGAGAGGCAGCCGAGACCCGGAAGCAGGTAGAGCGTAAGCTTACCTGGGTAGGTTTGTTTCCCCTTTAAAAGCGCACAGCTGAAGAACCCGAGGCACTACGGAGGTAGTGCCTCCCACCCGCCCTCCTCCTCTAACCTAATAATAAGATCCGTTGTGGTAAGGAGGTAAGTGCCGAATTTTGCTTGTTGTATTCTTTAGACCCAGTTTTTTGTTTAAAATAAAGGTTAGCTTTAGAGGGATGGCAGTGAAGGCAGTGCAATGTTCCTCCTGCAACATGTATGAGGTGAGGGATGCCATGGACGTCCCTGCTGATTACACTTGCAGGAAGTGCACCCATCTCCAGCTCCTCCAAGACCGTGTTAGGGAACTGGAGCTGGAGTTGGATGAACTTCGGATCATTCGGGAGGCAGAGGGGGTCATAGATCGGAGCTATAGGGAAGTAGTAACTCCAAAGATGGCAGATAGATGGGTGACAGTGAGGGGGACTGGGAGGAAGCAGCCAGTGCAGGGACCCCCTGTGGTCGTTCCCCTCAAGAACAAGTATACCGTTTTGGATACTTGTGGGGGGGGACGACTTACCAGGGGTAAGTAACGGGGCTCAGGCCTCTGGCACGGAGCCTGTCCCCGCTGCTCAGAAGGGAAGGGTGGAGAAGAGCAGAGCAATAATAATTGGGGACTCGATAGTTCGGGGCACAGATAGGCGGTTTTGTGGGAACGAGAGAGACTCACGTTTGGTATGTTGCCTCCCAGGTGCAAGGGTACGTGATGTCTCTGATCGTGTTTTCCGGGTCCTTAAGGGGGAGGGGGAGCAGCCTGAAGTCGTGGTCCATATTGGCACCAATGACATAGGTAGGAGGAGTGCTGAGGATGTTAGACAGGCTTTTAGGGAGCTCGGTTGGAAGCTCAGAGTTAGAACGAACAGAGTTGTTGTCTCTGGTTTGTTACCCGTGCCACGTGATAGAGAGTCGAGGAATAGGGAGAGAGAAGAGTTAAATGCGTGGCTACAGGGATGGTGCAGGAGGGAGGGATTTCGGTACTTGGATAACTGGGGTTCTTTCTGGGGAAGGTGGGACCTCTATAAACAGGATGGTCTGCACCTGAACCTGAGGGGCACCAGTATCCTTGGGGGGAGGTTTGCTAGTGCTCTTGGGGGGGGTTTAAACTAACTCTGCAGGGGCATGGGAACCCAGACTGTAGCTGTAGGGTGCAGGACCTGGAGTGTAGGGAGGTTAGGAATATGGCATCAATCTTAAAGGAGGGTGCCTGTAAACAGAAGAGTGGCTTGAAGTGTGTATACTTTAATGCCAGAAGTATACGAAATAAGGGAGGTGAACTCGCAGCATGGGTTGGTACCTGGGACTTCGATGTTGTGGCTATTACGGAGACGTGGCTAGATCAGGGACAGGATTGGCTGTTGCAGGTTCCAGGGTTTAAATGTTTTAGTAGGGTCAGAGGTGGGGGCAAAAGAGGGGGGTGTGTGGCTTTGCTTGTCAAAGATAGTATTACAGCGGTGGAAAGGAAGATGGACGAAGATTTGCCATCTGAGGTAGTTTGGGTTGAGGTTAGGAATAGGAGAGGTGAGGTCACCCAGTTAGGAGTCTTTTACAGGCCTCCTAATAGTCCTAGAATCGTTGAAGAAAGGATTGCGAAGATGATTCAGGAGAAGAGTGACAGTAATAGGGTGATTGTTATGGGAGACTTTAACTTTCCTGATATTGATTGGGAAAGCTATAGCTCAAGTTCGTTAGATGGGTCAGTGTTTGTGCAATGTGTGCAGGAGAGTTTCCTGACACAATATGTAGATAAGCCAACAAGAGGTGAGGCCATACTGGATTTGGTTCTGGGTAACGAACCAGGCCAGGTATTAGAACTAGGGGTAGGTGAGCACTTTGGGGACAGTGACCACAATTCGGTGATTTTTACTCTAGTGATGGAGAGGGATAAGTGTGTACTACAGGGCAAGAGTTATAGCTGGGGGCAGGGAAATTATGATGCGTTGAGGCATGACTTAGGATGTGTGGATTGGAAAAGTAGATTCCAAGGCAAGAGCGTAATTGATATGTGGAACTTGTTCAAGGAGCAACTATTGAGTGTCGTTGATAAGTACGTACCTATCAGGCAGGGAGGAAAGGGTCGTGTGAGGGAGCCGTGGTTTAATAAGGAGTTGGAATCCCTTGTTAAATGGAAGAGGGCGGCCTTTGTAAAGATGAGGCGTGAAGGTTCAATAGGGGCAATTGAGAGTTATAAGGTAGCCCGGAAGGACCTGAAGAGAGAGCTAAGAGCAGCAAGGAGGGGACATGAAAGGTGCTTAGTTGGTAGGATTAGGGAAAACCCTAAGGCTTTCTATAGGTATGTTAGGAATAAAAGAATGACTAGGGAAGGAATAGGTCCAATCAAGGATAGTAATGGGAAGTTGCGTGTGGAGGCTGAAGAGATTGGGGAGGCGCTGAATGAATACTTTTCGTCAGTATTCACTCAGGAACAGGACATTGTTGTCGATATGAATACTGAGGCACGAATAAGTAGAATGGATGGCTTTGAGATATGTAGAGAAGAGGTGTTGGAAATTCTGGCAAGGGTGAAAATAGATAAGTCCCCTGGGCCTGATGGCATTTATCCCAGGATTCTCTGGGAAGCAAGGGAGGAGATTGCAGAGCCATTGGCCTTGATTTTTGTGTCCTCTTTGTCGACAGGAGTAGTGCCAGAGGACTGGAGGCTAGCAAACGTGGTTCCCTTGTTCAAGAAGGGGAGTAGGGATAATCCTAGTAACTATAGGCCAGTGAGTCTCACTTCTGTTGTGGGCAAAGTCTTAGAGAGAATTGTAAGGGATAGGATTTATGCACATCTGGATAAGAATGATGTGATCAAGGATAGTCAGCATGGTTTTGTGAAGGGCAGGTCGTGCCTCACAAACCTTATTGAATTCTTTGAGAAGGTGACTAAGGAGGTAGATGAGGGGAAAGCGGTAGATGTGGTATATATGGATTTTAGTAAGGCGTTTGATAAGGTCCCCCATGGTAGGCTACTGCAGAAAATACAGAGATATGGCATTGAGGGTGAGTTGGAGGTTTGGATTAGGAATTGGCTCTCTGGAAGAAGACAGAGGGTAGTAGTTGATGGCAAAGGTTCATCTTGGAGTGCCGTCACTAGCGGTGTTCCGCAAGGATCTGTTTTGGGAGCATTGCTGTTTGTCATTTTTATAAATGACCTGGAGGAAGGGTTAGAAGGTTGGGTGAGCAAGGTTGCGGATGATACGAAAGTCGGAGGAGTTGTAGACAGTGAGGAAGGATATGGCAGGTTACAGCGGGATATAGAGAAGCTGCAGAGCTGGGCAGAAAGGTGGCAAATGGAGTTCAATGTAGCTAAGTGTGAAGTGATTCACTTTGGTAAGAGTAATAAAAAGATGGATTACTGTGCTAATGGTAGACTACTTGGTAGTGTGGAAGAGCAGAGGGATCTTGGTGTCCATGTACACAGATCTCTGAAAGTTGCCACCCAGGTAAATAGTGCAGTGAAGAAGGCATATGGCGTACTGGCTTTTATTGGTAGAGGAATTGGGTTCCGGAGTCCTGAGGTCATGCTGCAGTTGTATAAGACTCTGGTGCGGCCGCATCTGGAATATTGTGTGCAGTTTTGGTCGCCATACTATAGGAAGGATGTGGAGGCACTGGAACGGGTGCAGAGGAAGTTTACCAGGATGTTGCCTGGTATGGTAGGAAAATCCTATGAGGAAAGGCTGAGGCACTTGGGGTTGTTTTCATTGGAGAAAAGAAGGTTTAGGGGTGATTTGATAGAGGTGTACAAGATGATTAGGGGGTTAGATAGGGTTGACAGTGAGAACCTTTTTCCACGTATGGAGTCAGCTATTACAAGGGGGCATAGCTTTAAATTAAGGGGGGGTAGATATAGGACTGATGTTAGGGGTAGGTTCTTCACTCAGCGAGTCGTAAGTTCATGGAATGCCCTGCCAGTAGCAGTAGTGGACTCTCCCTCTTTATGGGTATTTAAGCGGGCATTGGATAGGTATATGGAGGATAGTGGGTTAGTGTAGGTTAGGTGGGCTTTGATCGGTGCAACATCGAGGGCTGAAGGGCCTGTACTGCGCTGTATTCTTCTATGTTCTATGTTCTAAATGGACTTTAGTAAGGCATTTGATAGGGTTCTCCATGGTACACTGATTGAGAAAATGAAGTCGCATCGGGTCTAGGCTGTACGAGCTAGTTGGATAGAAAAGTGGCTAGGCCACAGCTCATGGAGATTAGTAGTGGAAGGGAGTTTCTGAAAATGAAGACCTGTGACCAGTGGTGTTCAACAGGGATCTATGCTGGGACCACTGCTGTTTTCGATATACAGAAGTGATCTGGACAAAGGTATAGATGGCCTGATTAGCAATTTTGCAGATGCCACGAAGATTGGTGGAGTCGCAGATAGTGAAGGGGATTGTAAGAGAATAATGAACGATATAGATGTATTGTAGAGTTTGCAGAGAAATGGTAGATGAAATTGTATCCGGGCAAATGTGATGTGATGCAATTTGGAAGGTCGAATTCAAGAGTGAAATATACAGAAAATTGATAAGTGCTGGGATAAATTGATGTTCAGTGATTTCTGGGTGTTCAGGTCCATTGTTTCCTGAAGGTGGCATAATGTGGTCAAGAGGGCATATCGCATGCTTTCCTTCATCAATGGGGTATTGAATACAAGTGTTGACAGGTCATGTTACAGTTGTATAAGACTTTTTGTTCCCCACATTTGGAATACTGCCTACACACCTGGTTGCCACATTACAAAAAGGATGTGGATGCTATGGAGAGGGTGCAGAAGAGGTTCGCTATGTATGGTACGTGCTCACAAAGAAGAGATTTTGAGTAGATCAGCGTTATTTTCATTAGAAAGATGGAGGTCGATCGGGGAACCTGATTGAGGTCTACAAAATCACGAGAGATATAGACAGGATGGAGAGCAAGATTCTTTCCCCAGAGTGGGGGACTCAATTACTAGGGGTCACGAGTTCAAAGTAAGAGGGGAAAAGTCTAGGGTAGATATGGGTGGAAATTCCTTTTTGCCGAGGGTGATGGGTGTCTGGAACACGTTGCCAACAGAGATGGTAGAGGCGGTCACGATAGCATTTTTTAAGATGTATCTGGACAGACATATGTATGGGTAGGGAGCAAAGGGACACAGACTCTTAGAAGATATATGTCAGGTTTCGGTAGAGGATCTGGATCAGTGCAGGCTTGGAGGGCCAAAGGGCCTGTTCTTGTGCTGTAATTTTGTTTTTTTCTTTGATATCACACAGCTTGGAATCTTTGTACATATTCTCAATCATATGGGAATTTCTCATCCTTTCATTTCACTCCACTTGCAAAGGATCGTAATTGACACATACATACACAGGTACACACCCAAAGAAACAGACACAGATACACATGCACACAAACATAACCACATAGACCCATACACATCTATACACACATACAATGTATTACTTTGTCGAAGAATATCAATAACATGATCAATAATTAGAATCATACCTAGGATTCAGGATAAAGGAAGGATGAGAGATATTGTCTTATTCTATTTGAAAAGACCATTATCTGAAGTTACTGCGGTAAATATCATACAACACCAGGTTATATTCCAACAGGTTTATTTGGAAGCACTAGCTTTCAATGCGCTGCTCCTTCATCAGGTGTTTGTGGAGTCTAAGATCGTAAGACACAAAATTTAGATCAAAATATTAGAGTGCCATGCAACTGAAATAGTATATTGAACAAACCTGGATTTTTAAGTCTTTCATCTTTTAGAATGGGTTACAGTTTTCGGTTCATTAATATGTAAATCCCAGAACTTCATTTAAGTCATCTTCTCAGGATAACTTAAGGTTTTACAACAAAAGGTGACATCTCAGCTCAGACAATGCTTTAAAGATGTGAAGTCAGAGTCTGTCTGTGTCCCAATCTTGAGTTAGACTGGCTCTATTTCCAAAGTGGAATTAACAAAATATTTAATGCAATGACTGCCTGCTTTGACTGCCTGCAATGTGTACATTTTTGAGCAAAACAGAACGTATCTGCAAATATATATCTGCAAATATAATGATATTAAACTGATGTGGTGGTTAATATAGATTGTAAATGTTCCAATGCCTCCTGGCACTATTCTGTCCAATGAAATTCCATGTTCTTCTTTAGTAAATCTGTCAGTAGTGCCCCCATGCTGCTGAAACTTGGAACAAACTTTCTGTCAATGTGCTCAGTCCCAAGAGTCGAAGCACCTATTTCTCCATGCTCAAGGAAATTCCTCCACTTCTTTCATCCAAGCGTTTCTTGGGATCATCCTTCCATATTCGATATTATGTCCTAAGAATGTTACAAATTATGTTTTTTTAAATTTATTTCCAGTTTCGTTTTTAGGAATCACTCAAAGCATTTTGCCAACTGTCACATGTGATCTTTCCATGAATGGCTAAAGATCACCACATCATCAGATTATTTCTTAATCTGGCCACAAGTTAGTTCATGAGTCTTTGGAATGTGGCTGGTGTGCTCTTCATTCCAAAGGGTATTACTTTGAATTGATACAGTCCACTTGGGTTAACAAATGCAGAAACCTCTTTGGCTTTCTCGATTAAAGATTACTGTTTGTAACAATGCAGTAAATCAACTTTGCGATATAACTGGCTTTTCAAACTTTCTCTGTACAGTCCTCCAAACTCATTATCGGCTATGAGAGCAAATTTGTTACCTCGTTGACCTTCCAATAGTCCAAAGAAAATTGTTGAGTTCCATCAGCTATGGGAAATAACAAGATCAGCGAACTCCACTCCACTCTGCCTTGGTTCGATGATGTCTTCATTGAGTATCACATTCACTTCCTTCTGGACCTGTTGGGTTTTGAAAGGATTAAGCCAGTAAAGGTATTGTTTTATTGGAATAGCATTCCCTACTTCCACCTCATGCACGCTGGTATTAGATCTCCCATTTTATTCCTACATATGTCCGCATACTGCTGCAACAAACCTTTGAACGGTGTTCTTTGCTCCTGAGACAGATAGCTAATTCTCTCTTCCTTTCTTTAAGGACTTCCTCATTATTTAACGTACTTTGAGGCACAGCAAACTCCATTATATCTGGATCTGATTCCTCACTCGGCAGTGCAATAAATAACACCTGCTTCTCCAATTCCCTGTCGCTATTATAGTAAGGTTTCAACATATTCAGATGGCATGCACAATGCAACTTCTTTTCTGTCCAGCAGCTTTATCAGATAGCTTGCCTGACTCAACTTTTCTCAATTTGATAGGGACCACTAAACCTGCCTTTGAAGGCGTCTCCTTCTACTGGTAACAATACTAATGCATCATCTGGGAAAACATCTGAATTGTATAGTTTGTATCTGCCAACTGCTTCATTCTACGTGGTGCCCTATTCAGGTACTGCCTAGTTAACTCACCTTCCCGATTTAATTGTTCCATCACCAGTGCTACATGATCCAAGTGTGAGATCTCTGACTTCAATACTATCAAATTTTTAGTTTCAACGGCCCTCTCACTTCCTGTCCAAATATTAGCTCAAAGGTCGTAAACTGAGTAGATTCATTTGGGGCATCTCTCATGGCAATCCATACAAGTTCGATACCTTGATCCAATCATTCAGTGTATCCTGAATGTATAATGTCTTCAGGGTCAATGCCACCCTTCCAAGGCTGCCTGGGATTTTGGATGATACGGACTTGATTTAAAGTGTTGTAGATTAGAGTGGTGCTGGAAAAGCACAGCAGTTCATGCAACATCCGAGGAGCAGGAACATCGACTTTTCGGGCAAAAGCTCTTCATCAGGATTCGATTTTCCTGCTCCTCGTATTCTGCCTGAACTGTTGTGCTTTTCCAGCACCATTCTAATCTAGAATCTGGTTTCCAGCAGCTGCAGTCTTGTTTTTATGTAGTTTAATGTTGTATGCTATCCAAGACTTCCTTAAAAAATCTCAGCAGTATAATGGGACCGTTGGCCTGATTGAATCTCTCCAGGTAGCCGATAATGTGTAAAAATAAGCTACCAACTCCTCCACCATCCTTTTTGTCTTAATACTCCGTAATGGAATTGCCTCCAGAATCTAGTCGACGTATGCATTATGGTTAGCAAGTGCTGATTCCCAAATTACTGTTCGGGACGGGACCTCCACTATCAATCATAACATGTGTGAAAGATTCTTCAAAAGCGGGAATTGGCAACAAAGCTACTGATTTTATTACTGCCTGTGGCATACCTACCATTAGGCATGTAATAACATGTGTGGCAATATTTAACCACATTCTTGTGCATGCCAGGCCAATGGAAGTGCTTTTGTACATTAGCCTAAGTCCTCCTTACACCTAGGTGACGTCCTTCTGGTAATTCATGTTCTTCCCATAACACTTGCTATCTGTATTCTACAGGCAACACAATCTGGTGCACCTCTGCCCATTTCTCCTCTGCACGAACCTGCTGGGGTGTCTACTTTTGTTTTAGGCTTCTGTCCTTCAGATAATAACCCTCAGGAATACATTCTGGTTCCTTTTCTAAGTTTGCATCATAATATATATCTTCTCATCTTTCTGTTGCAAGTCTCTTAGCCTTTCTGGGCTAAACGCTTCTGACAGACCCACTGTCTGTTAAGGGTTTTCCTGTACCATTACATCAAACAGGGTGTCAGCTAACTGAACCTCAACTTCTTCGTCTTTCCTTCTTGCTGTAACTTATGACAGTGCCTTCTTACTACGACACAGTCTGGAAAACTTCCATGGCATTCTTCTTGTAACTCCTCAGTTCTCTGATCTTCCGTTGGCTTCTCCACTACAAGGGGTGTCACTCACATCTTGGATCCTGCTAAATAATTCCTAAGAAGAAATTATATTCCTGATACTGACATTCTGTCAATTCCTCCTATTGTTACTTCCCCAGTCTTTATTTGGCGTTTCAACCTGATCTTTCACAGGAGAACGCTAACTTTCTGCCTATCTAGTCAACAAATTACTACTGTCTCGGGTAGCATGTCGGAAAGCGTGATAATACTTTCATTTCTTGCCATCAGAGACTGACCAGATCCCATACCTCATGAAATAATAACTTGTTTCCATTCTCTTCCTGGTCTTCCTGAGTAAACTTTTCCCACAGAGATAAAGTCTTTTCAAAAATCAACAACCAGCTCAGTATCCCACCCCTGCCAAGGCTGTGCACTCTCCTGAAGCTCCTCGGCTTTTCTTTGGGTCTCCTTTACTACTTTCCCTAATACCATTGGATTAGCCTCTTTTCCTACATCTTTACCCACAATGTCATTCTTCCATCACCAGGACTGTAACTTTACAAGTCCCATCTTACCACAGCGGAAACACCTGAGGCCTTTCATTTTCTTGGAAATCTTTTTATCACCAATGGAGAACTATTCCAAGTCTGCCCAACTCTTTGTTTTATAGTGAAGGATCTCCCTTGCTTCCAATTTCTATCCCTCACAGAGGTGAAATTCGTGTCAGAAACTAAATTTCACGTCATGCATCAATGTACATTTCTCGGCTGTCTCTGTTGCTCTTCTCACTTCTTGAACTTTTTGTTCATCATATAATGTCTCTGGAAATGAGTGTATGAACCCATCCAGCAGAATAAACTCTCTTGACTTCATTTCCATCCTCTGAACTTGATTTTCCTGACTAATTTGCAACTACTGAAGTTCACACTCTCTCTCCCTTTCTCTTTCTCCTTCACCTCCCTCTTTGCTCAGCTAAGAAATTTCTCTCTTTTTCTCTCTCTCTCTCTTCAGTCTTTTACTCCATCTCGATTCATACTCCTTTTCTCTCTTTATCTTCTTTCTTCTCTCGATCTTTTTGCTCAGCTAATATCCTTCTTTCCCTTTCTTTTTCTTCTCATTGCGTTTGGCTCATACACAGTTTATATTTTTCTAACTCTGCTGCACTTCTGTTTCTCTGATATACCTCAGTGTTTGACCAAGTCCATTTCAATTTCCTTATGTCCCTGGTTAAAACCAATTCTAATCTGTTTTCTAATTCCAAAAGAATATCCTTCCTCTGTCTTTCTGACCTTCCTTGGCAAAGCTGGGAAGCATCTTCAAACTTAGAAACTTTTTAGCAAAGTTAATAGCCATTTCCCTCTCTTTTAATTTAACTGACCACATGTAATCAAAATGACACAAATTATTTCACCTACGTTTTATTTAAAGATTTACGACACTGTCACCAAGTGTTTAAATCTGCTGGGATCTTTGGTACCCCAATTCTGTTCAAACCGGTCCAAATCCCAGACGAGCCCCCAATCTGTTAAAATGCAGAGGTCGAACGACTACTAAATAAAGCTAAACACACAGAAACGCACGCCGCACCTTGTCATCTGTTCAAAGTGTGAGGGACTGAAAGGGAACACCTAATTTCCACTACTTAAAGAAAAGTGACAATTTTGTTTCTGAACAGAACACTAAACAAAACTATTAAGAAACTGAACATTGCTTCCCTTAACTGAGCACAACCCTATTGACATGCTGTTCCAATAACACACAATAAATATTACATTAACCTAATCACATGTCTACACAGTCTCTACCTTCTCTCCTGTATTCAATCTCTTACCCACTGATTTCACTGGGTCGTCTTATTCCTTTTTACGAAGCGAGAGTGAGAACTGCAGATGCTGGAGATTAGAGTCAATAGTGTTGTGCTGATGAAGGGTTCTTGCCCGAAATGTTGATACTGCTGCTTCTCGATGCTACCTGATCTGCTGTGCTTTTCCAGCACCACACTCTCGACTTATTTCTTTTTACTCCAAATATGTTTTACAGCAAAATTATCTTTTTGATAGACTGCTCTCTGATTTTTTTGAGAGCAAGGTTTTAAATAGGCAGTTAGCTCTTCGACTCTACAGCAGTTGTTCTGTTATTCGGTGGCAGCAGCTCTAACCACTTTTCAAAATGCCCACTCTTTTTTATACCCCCATCATCGTTCCCTGTCACTGATCTGATGTCATCAAAACAATAAATTCAAACTCGAATTTCGAAACATGGGTTTTAGTTTCCCGGGTATAGCTTAAACTATTTGGTTAAATTTGGATTGTTGTCAAAACAGCAACCAAAATCAGGTATCCATTTAACTGCCAATTGTTACATGCATCCATTTTGTAACAGCTCATCTCCGAGCCCTTTCATTTGGGCAGCTGAGCCTGCAATTTGAGTTTATTTCAATATTCAGAAAACAATGTTCATTTGAAATTGGATATATGTGCTATGGCTTCATAACAAATACCAATTAATTACACAAATCATTAGCGAAGATTAATATTCGAAGTGCATATTGAATTATTGTCATTCTTAAGTTGTTTACAATTAGCTAAAGCTCATAGATTTCATTGAGAAATTAAACTTGTTAATTATATGTTAATTCATAAGAACGCTAAATCGATTTGATTGTTGAATTGTTTGCTCACTGTGAATATGTAATGGTTTAGAGACAACAACTTTCGAAATGTTAGAGAGAGAATGTATTCACTTGAATACTGACATTGAATATTTAATTGTGATCGTACAAAAATAAGGCAATATTCTCGTTCAATATACAATAACATGTAGTTTTCTTTTATTTTTGCATCATGTGTTGTAATGAGGTTATATTTTAGTTCCCAACATGTAGTAACAATGTAGTTGTTCTCAGGCATAATGCAGGCCTTGTTATGTGAAATAGTCGGAATTCACATGGTATTGCTGCCCCCAATTTACAAAACATAGTAGATATTGTATTATTGTTCATACCGAGAAACTCATCACTTGCAATCACGACCGACATAATTAATACATTCCAAAGGACCTGAATTCAGGCATAGTGCTACTGGAACTCACAGCTGCCTGTAATATTGAATGACACACTGGCCTGCTCCTCAACCTGTCCAGAGACTTTACAACCTGGGTCACGGCAGTTATTCAAACATACTATCACAAGAAATCATTCGTAGCTCATCCTGGGCAGGTGAAAACTAACCAATAGCCTATCACTGGTCTTAGTGTAGATACAAATGCTGTCAAAATTACGTACCAATGACTGACCAGCAAACAGGTCTTACAAATTCATCTTCCGTCTCAGCCTGCTGCAGGGAGCAGATGGATGGGCATGTCTTGCCAGAACACACCGCACAAGCCACTTGAGAGCATCTGGCCTGCCTCCTAGATTCCAGATATTTGCACCCTGCACCAGACCCAGGATGAAGAAATTCACAATGTGGCTGTCTCCTGTAGCACACTATGTCTCACAGTGAACATTCTAAAGCCATAACCAATATATGTCACCTTCACACTCATCAGTGTCAAAATAAAATTGAACTTCTGTGTCGATGGCCAGAGATTAATACAAGGATCACCCAACCTGCTTTAGAGTGGTTTTCGATCGAGATCAGTCCTGTAGAGTGCATCTGAGTGCATCAGCAAATGCCAAGCTAAGAACCACTTAAATAACTGAACTGTGTGGATTTTGTCTGATGTATGTCACCACACACACATTATACTGACACTCAGTTGAATGAACAATGTGCACCATAAGTGGAAGTCTCGACCTAACGCCCCTCCCCAGCTTCCTCACCTCACTCCCTCCCCCATTCACCAATTGATGAGAATCCATTACCTGGGAGAAACAGTTTGTGCTTCAACTCAGGTGGTCCACTCCATAATGGCATGTTCAACCCACTTACGGACAGCTTTCCATTTCAGAGCTACATGTGGCGGTGACTTCCTGAGCCAATATGATTCCCAATATTTCGGGGATCATGGAATGAAAAACATAGGAAGGCACTAATAATTTTCTGTGAGAAACAACACATGATGAGAGGCAGGTTTGATCTACCAGAAGGAGAGTAAGTATTGTTCACCAAGGGTCAGCACAAGCCGGTGCCCTGCACACTCCGGCAGCATCGCTGGGAACACATGCACTTGTGGAGGGACTTAATAAACACTGCACATTACTGAGGGATGTCCCCCTGCACACTGAGAGGGGAATTAATCAGCAGAAACTCATGGTATGTGGAGGTGATCGCTCAGTTCGGGAAAGTGGCATTTGATGCATCAATTTTTTTAAAAATGATGATTCAACAAACATTGCTTCTTACAGTCTTAGATTTACAGTTTTGGTTCATAAATTGGGAAGCCTGAAAAGAAACAGTGAATGATTATAGAACTCCGAAGTACAGACGAGGTACAGACTCTTCCTGGAGTTATATTCCAGGCTGTTTGTCTTTAACTTGGAGCTAGGATGATTACAGGTCAGACAGATGTGATAATGGAACAGATTGACACGTGAAATTGTGACATTTTTTGCCATCAGAGATGTGGTTGAAGGAGGTCAGGATTGGCAACTCTATAATCTGTAGCATAGGCACTATAGGTAGGAGATGCTATTGTTTTATTAATTAAGGGATCAATTACTGCTGTAAATAGGGACAATATTTTGGACGGGCCTTCAACTGAGGCTTCAAGGATTGCGCGTAAAATAAAAAGATGACAGGTAATTGCTAGGGTCATATTAAAGATCACCAGTAAGAAGAAAATACATGAGCCAATGTGTAACCAATCACTGTCGTGTATAAAACAATAAGAGGGTAATTATATTTATGATTTTCAATATGCAACATTTATTGGTGCAGTCACGTGGTTTAAGAGTGGACAAATATTTTGACATTTATTGCTGAGTGCTTCTTGTATCAGCATGTAGAAGATACAACATTCTTTCAAACATATTTCAGCTCCCGACCTACTGTCAGGTCAACACAGTTTGGTTTCAGATTGGCAGCAGAAAGGGTTATGGGAGTTCGTGTTTATCAATCTGAAAAAGGAAGCATACAGGTTCAACAGGTAATAGATGTTATGGAAATAAGAAGGGTCGTGGGGACTGAAGGACATTATGGAGACAGGGATGATGTGGGGACTGTATGAGATTATGGACACAGAGAGTGCAGTGGTGACTGAAGAACATGATGGAGATAGGGAGTGTTGTGGAGCCTGAAAGGGGCCAAAGAGTGATGAAGCGCTGTTGGGCCTGAAGGAGGTTGCACAGATCAGGAGGATCATGGGGATTGAAGGAGGTTACTCTGAACGGGATGGTCGTTGGGTCAGGATGAGATTATGGAGATGGGGGGGTCGTGGGGCCTTTTGGAGGTAATGGAGTTAGGGAGGTTTGTGGGGAATGATTCAGGTTACATGGATAGGAAGAGTCGGATGGACTGAAGAAGTTTATGGAGATAGGGAGGGCTGTGGGGACTGAAGGAGGTTATGTAGATAGTAAGTTTATAGAGAAGCACAGGAAAGAAGAGCAGGTAACTGCCAATTGACTACAGAGTCGGTCCCACCATTCAATATGTTCACGATTGATCATTTAACACAGTACAGTATTCCTGCTTTCACACCTTACTCTGATATTATAGTGACTACTGGTTTTAATGATACAGCGGGCTGTAGTAACTGGGACGGGGGGTGGGGGCTATGGGGGGCGGGTGTCTTACAGAGATAGGGAGGGTTGTGGAAGCTGGGACAGGTGACAGATACAGGGCGGGTTTTCGGAATGGGAGGACTTTACAGGGACTTGGAGGAATGCAGGGATGGGAGGTGATAACAATCACAGGGAGGATTTTGGGAGCTCGATCTGAGACGGGTACAGCTGAGAACAGAAGTGAGTCAAACAGTCAGGGCAGGCAGGGACAATGTAGGACTAATAAATTAAACTGCATTTATTTCAATGCAAAGGTCCTAACAGGGAAGACAGATGAACTCAGGGCATGGTTAGGAGCATGGGACTGGGATCTCATAGCGATTACAGAAACATGGCTCAGGGATGGGCAGGACTGGCAGCTTAATGTTCCAGGATACAAATGCTATAGGAAGAATGAAAAGGGAGGCAAGAGAGGAGAGGGAGTGACATTGTTGATAAGGGATAGCATTACAGATGTGCTGAGTGATAATATTCCCAGAAATACATTCAGAGAAGTTATTTGGGTGGAATTGAGAAATAAGAAAGGAATGATCATCTTATTGGGATTGTATTATAGACCCCCCACTAGTCAGAGGGAAATTGAGAAACAAACTTGTAAGGGGATCTCAGCTGTCTGTAAGAATAATAGGGTAGGTATGGTAGGGGATTTTAACGTTCCAAACATAGACTGGGACTGCCATAGTGTTAAAGGTTTAGATGGAGAGGAAGTTCTTAAGTGTGTACAAGACAATTTTCTTCTTCAGTATGTGGATGTACCGACTAGAGAAGGTGCAAAACTTGACCTAATTTTAGGAAATAAGGCAGGGCAGGTGAGTGAGGTATCAGTGGGGGAGCACTTTGGGGACAGCGACCATAATTCTATTTGTTTTAAAATAGTGATGTAAAAGGATAGACCAGATACAAAACTTGATGTTCTAAATTGGAGAAAGGCCAATTTTGACGGTATCAGGCAAGAACTTTTGAAAGCTGATTGGAGGCAGATGTTCGCAGCTAAAGGGACGTCTGGAAAATGGGAAGCCTTCAGAAATGAGATAACAAGAGTCCAGAGAAAGTATATTCCTGTCAGGGTGAAAGGGAAGGCTGCTAAATGTTGGGAATTCTGGATGACTAAAGAAATTGAATGTTTGGTTCAGAAAAAAACAAGGAAGCATATGTCAAGTATAGACAGGATAGATCGAGTGAATCTTTAGAAGAGTATAAAGGAAGTAGGCGTATACTTTGAAGGGCAAAACGCGAACATGAGATAGGTCTGAAAAATAGAATTCAGGAGAATGCAAAGGGCTTTTACAAATTCATTAAGGACAAAAGGGTAACCAGGGAGAGAATAGGACCCCACAAAGATCAGCAAGGCGGCCTTTGTGTGGAGCCGCAGAAAATGGGGGAGATACTAAATGAATATTTTGCATTAGTATTTACTGTGGAAAAGCATATGGAAGATATAGACTGTAGGGAATAGATGGTAACATCTTGCAAAACGTCCAGATTACAGAGGAGGAAGTGCAGGATGTCTTGAAGTGGTTAAAGTTAAATATATCCCCAGGAACCGATCAGGTGTACCCTAGAGCTCTGTGGGAAGCTAGAGAAGTGATTGCTGGGCCTCTGGCTGAGATATTTGTATCATCAATAGTCACAAATGATACAAATCACAATGTGTTTGTTAAAAAATTCCAATCGGTTCCTGTGTAATGCAGTGATGACCAATGGAATGATGTTCAGTGGCCAAAACTGTTCTGCTGCTTGTGTCCTTGGCAAGTAGTCGCCAGAATTTACATTCAGACTGACTCTACTTCATGATCTGAGGACAAATGCTTTCTCTGTAATGCCTTTGTTATCCATTATCGTTAGCGTTGCCCATTTTTCCTGAGTTTCCACAAGATTACGAACCACTGAATATTTTTGTTCACCCTGTACCCATGTCTCCCTGTTGTCCAAATCTCTTTTATCTCTGTGTCACAAATCCATCGACCTTATTGCAGCAACGTTGTCCGTTCAAACAAAAAACATAATATACACTCTTCCACAATTTTCTGTCACAAATCTATTTGCTGATGCACAATTTTAGTTAAACTCTGTCCCATCCTGTTCCTTTCTGCGTGTCTTCAGCCACATTCCCACGCTGTTCCATTGCTTCACCTTTTCCCTTTGGATTTGGAAAGCTCCTTTCACCTGCATCCTCTCTGTCAGTTCAATGCCCTGTCCATAAACCTACCGACATGATTGGCCAGGAAACTGGTCCCAGCACAGTTCCAGGGGGAACCATCCTCATAGATTTTTTTTAAAATCAGGTATGGGATGTGTGAGTCTCTGGCTGACCAGTCTTTCTTGCTCAGTCCTAGAAGCCCTTGAACTGAGTAACTTGCTCGGCCTTTTCAGAGGGTAATTGAGAGGCAAACCCTTTTCTGTGGGTATGTCGTGCAGACCACGTGAGGATGGGCAGATTTCCTTCTCTAAAGGACAAGTGTTTGGATTTGTTGTACATCAGTAATGGTTTCATACTTATTTGTGGATTGTTAATTATTATTTTTAAAATTATTGATTTCACATGTCTCCATTTCAGTCGGCGAGATTCAATCCTGCCTCCCCTGAACATTAGCTGAGGTTTTGGATACATTTGCTCGCATTAATACCACTAGGCCAACACTTCACCTGCTCACTCGGTGCTCATCCCTGAGCATTGATACCAGGGAATCATGAAGTTAAACCCATTCTTCCAACATGACAGTGTGATCGTGACATTTTCCAGCAATCTGGGACTATCACTTAATATCACTCCAGTTTCCAGATCTCTGTGGGAATCAGTGCCATTCTTCATGTGTAACCCTCACTGTATCTGTTTAATTTCCCATTCTGTCTATCTCTGACTCCTGTAGGTACTCAGGAAAGTCCTGACTCAATAGCCTTCCCAGTTGCGGGGTGGATCGTCCATCACCTCATTGAACGCAGTTGGTCTGCCAGAGAGAGACAAAGGGAAAGTAGATCTGGAGCCTTCAATAAATCCTGTAGTGAAGTAAGGTCACCCACAGTGCACAGAGCAAAGGACAATGAGAGGGCTCCAAACATCTGTTAACACAACATGACATAGATGCAGTGCTGGAGGGGAGCACAGTACACACACACATCCCAGGCTCAATCACCACCCCAATGTAAATTATGTTATATTAAAACTCACTAATCTAAAACAGTGTACCTATGGCATGTCTTGTGGTCCCCTGTCTTCAATAATTTTTAATTCCTAGGACAGATCCTAACGCTGTAACCTCCTCCCCTCCCGATTGTCCCTCCACATATTTGAAATGCACTGCATTCCAGACTACCATCCCTATCCCTGTAACTTGGTTCAGTGTTTACAACATGCCTTATCTCAGTAGTCTCCTCCTCCAATAAGGTAAAAACAAGGACTGCAGATTCTAAAACCAGAGTCTAGATTATAGTGGTGCTGGAAAAGCACAGCAGGTCAGGCAGCATCCGAGGAGCAGGAAAATCGATGTTTCGGGCAGAAGCCCTTCATCAAGATCAGAGGCCGGGAGCCTGCAGAGTTGGGATATAAATGAGAAGGAGGTGGGGATGGAGAGAAAGTAGCATAGATTACACTAGGTGAATGGGGTGGGGAAGAAGGTGATACGTCAGAGTGGAGGATGGGGGAAGTTAGCAAAGAATACAATGGTTGAATGGGGCTTGGAATGGTGGTGATAGGTCAGAGAGGAGGGTGGAATGGATCGGTGGTAAGGGAGATAGGCCATTAGGATAGGTCATGAGGGCGGTGCTGAGCTGGAAGGCTGGATGTGGGGCGAGATGGGGGAAGGGGAAATGAGGAAACTAGTGATGTCCACATTGATGTCCTAGGGTTGAAGTGTTCCGAGGCAGAAGGTGAGGCGTTCTTCCTCCAGGCGTCGGTTGGTGAGGAAGTTGCGGTAGAGGCAGCCCAGGACTTGCATGTCCTCGCAGAGGGGGAGGTGGAGTTGAAATGTTGGGTCACAGGACAGTGGGGTTGATTGGTGCGGGTGTACCAGAGATGTTCCCTAAAGTGCTCTGCTAGGAGGTTTCCAGTTTCCCTAATGTAGAGGAGAAGGCATCGGGAGCAACGGTTACAATAAATTATATTGGTGGATATGCAGGTAAAACTTTGGATGTGGAAGGCTCCTTTAGGGCCTTGATTGGTGGTGAGTGGGGAGGTGTGGGCGCAGGTTTTGCAATTCCTGAAGTGGGAGGAGAAGGTGCCAGGAAGGGAGTATGGTTTTGGGTGGGCGTGGAACTGAGCAGGTAGTCACGGAGGGAATGGTCTTTGCGGAAAGTGGAGAGGGGTGGGGAGGGAAAGAGATCCCTGGTGGCGGAGTCCGTTTGGAGGTGGCGGAAATGGCGGCGGATAATTTGGTTTATGCGAAGGTTGGTCGGGTGGAAGGTGATCACCAGGGGCGTTCTGTCCTTGTTGCGGTTGGAGGGGTGGTGTCTGACGGCGGATGCGTTGGAGGGCATCTTTTACCACGTGGGAAGGGAAATTACGATCTCGAAAGAAGGAGGCAATCTGATGTGTTCTGTGGTGGAACTGGCTCTCCTGGGAGCAGTTACGGCAGAGGCGGAGCAATTGGAAATGGGGTTGGGAATTTTGCAGGCGGGAGGTTGGGAAGATGTGTAATCTAGGTAGCTGTGGGAAAGGTAGGTTTTTAAAAAAAATGTCGCTGTCAAGTCGGTTGTCATTAATGGGGATGGAGAGGTCCAGGAAGGGGAGGGAGGTATCTGAGATGGCCCAGGTAAATTTAAGGTCACGGTGGAATGTGTTGGTGAAGTTGATGAATGGCTCAAAGTCCTCGAGGGAGCACGAGGTGGTGCCAATGCAGTCATCACAGTTGCGGAGGAAGACGTGGGGAGTGGTGCCATTGTAACTATGGAAGATGGACTGTTCGACGTAGCCAACAAAGAGACAGGCATAGCTGGGGCCCAAACGGGTGCCCATGGCTACCCCTTTGGTCTGGAGGAAGTGGGAGGATTTGAAGGAAAGATTATTAAGGGTGAGGACAAGTTCAGCCAAATGCATGAGAGTGTCGGTGGAAGGGTACTGTTCTGGACATCGGGAGATGAAGAAATGGAGGGCTTGGAGGTCCTGGTCATGGTGGATGGTGGTGTAGAGGGTTTTGATATTCATTTTGAAGATGAGGCGATGGAGCCCAGGGAAACGGAAGTCTTGGAGGATTGGAGGGCGTGAGTGGTGTCTCGAACGAATGTGGGTAGTTCCTGGACTGGGGGATAGGACAATGTCGAGGTAGGCAGACATGAGTTCGGTCGGGTAAGAGCATGCTGAGACAATGGGTCGGCCAGGGTGGTCAGGCTTGTGGACCTTGGGAAGGAGGTAGAATCGCGCAGTGGGGGATCCCGGACAATGAGGTTGGAAGCTGTGGGTGGGAGATCTCCTCCTGAGGTGATGAGGTTCTGTATGCTCTGGGAGATGACGGTTTGGTGATGGGAGGTGGGTCATGGTAGAGGGGGTGGTAGGAGGAGGTGTCTTTGAGTTGGCATCATGTCTTCAGTGGTGTAGAGGTCAGTGCACCAGACTACCACTGCACCCCTTTATCTGCTGGTTTGATGGTGAGGTCGGTATTGGAGCAGAGGAAGTGTAGGGCTGAACGTTGTGCGGGTGAGAGGTTGGAGTGGGGGAGGGCTTAGATAGGTTAAGGCGGTTAATGACTCGATGGAAGTTGGAAATGAAGAAGTCGAAGACATTTGCTGAGGACTGATCATTCGTCCTCAGTGAGATGGAGGTCAGGGGAAAAGGTGAAATATTGGCAGGACTGAGAGCAGGTTTCAAGCGTAGGTATGGGGAAGGGGGATGCGAAGGAGCCTGAGTGGTTGTCGTGTTTGGAGGAACGAGGATTGAGTCATGAGCAGGGGTGGTGTTCCCCTCAGGGTTCTGGGGAGCAGGATGGTGACGGTGGGACCTGGGGGGGGGGGCGTCAGCAGAATGCAGGTGAGTGGCATTAATGGGGGTGGAAGTGGTGGCAAACACGGCAGTGGGGGGGGCGTGGAAGTCACTGAGTGTGTGACATCAGTGATGATGTGAGGGGCAGAAGTGATGTCACTTGTGGTGTATGAGGAATTGCGAGGGGCGGAAATGGCATTTACTTTATTTTAACCAATAATTTCCTGTCACAAATCTGTTTGACAATGTCATATTTTAATTAAACTCTGTCCCTTACTGTTTCTTTCTTTTGGTCTTCATTCACATCTCCATGGTGTTCTAATATTTCAACCTTTCTCTTTGGACTTGGGAATTTCCATTCACCTCAGACCTGTCCCCCTCCTCATCTGTGTCCATTTATAGCACACTGCATAATCCTGGAACCAGGGAAAAGACATTGTCTCTTTATCCTATCCTATCCATGCCCCTCATAAATTTGTAAACCTCTGTAAGGTCACCCATCAGCCTCCGTAGCTCCAGGGAAAACCGCCCCAGCCTGTTCATCCTCTCCCTGTAGCTCGAATCCTCCAATCCTGGCAATATCCTTCTAAATCTTTTCTGAACCCTTTCGAGTTTCACCAGAATTCTTCCGATAGGAAGGAGTCCGGGTTTGCACAAATTATTCCTAAAGTGGCCAAACCATTGTCCTGTACAGCCAAAACATGACGTCCCATCTCCTGTACTGAATACTCTGACCAATAAAGGAAAGCATACCAAATGCAGCCTTCACTATCCTATCTAACTGTGACCCTACTTTCAAGGAGCTATGAACCTGCACTCCAAGCTCTCTTTGGTCAGCAACACTCCCGAGGACCTTACCGTTACGTGTAGACGTCCTGCTAAGATTTGCTTTCCCAAACTGCAGCGCATCGCATTTATCTGAATTAAACTCCATCTGCCAGTTAGCCCATTGTCCCATCTGGTCCAGATCCTTTGTAACCCTCTTCGCTCTCCACTACACATGCAATTTTGGTGTCATCTGTATACTTACTAACTATACCTCTTATGCTCGCATCCAACTCATTTACGTAAATGACAAAAAGTAGAGGGCCCAGCACCGATCCTTGTGGCACTCCACTGGTCAGAGGCCTCCAGTCTGAAAAACAACCCACCACCACCACCCTCTCTCTTTTACCTTTGAGCCAGTTCTGTATCCAAATGGTTCGTTCTCCCTGTATTCCATGAGTTCTCACCTTGCTAATCAGTCTCCCATGGAGAACCTTGTCGAATGCCTCACTGAAGTCCATGTAGATCACATGTATCACTCTGCCCTCCTCAGTCGTCTTTGTTACTTCTTCAAAAAACTCAATCAAGTTTGTGAGACATGTTTTCCCACGCACAAAGCCATGTGGACTATTCCTAATCAGTCCTTGCCTTTGCAAATACATGTGCATCTTGTCCCTCAGGATACCCTCCAACAATTTGCCCACCACTGAGTTCAGGCTCACCAGTCTATAGTTCCCTGGCTAGTCTTTCCCGCCATTCTTAAACAGTGGCACCACGTTTGGCAACCTCCAGTCTTCCGGCATCTCATCTGTGACTATCGATGATACAAATATCTCATCAAGAGGCCCAGCAATCACTTCACGAGCTTCCCACAGAGCTCTAGGGTACACCTGATCAGTTCCTGGGGATATATTTAACTTTAACCATTTCAAGACATCCGGCACTTCCTCCTCTGTAATCTGGACGTTTTGCAAGATGTCACCATCTATTTCCCTACAGTCGAAATCTTCCATATGCTTTTCCACAGTAAATACTAATGCAAAATATTCATTTAGTATCTCCCCCATTTTCTGCGGCTCCGCACAAAGGCCGCCTTGCTGATCTTTGTGGGGCCCTATTCTCTCCCTGGTTACCCTTTGGTTCTTAATGAATTTGTAAAAAAAACCTTTGCATTCTCCTGAATTCTATTTTTCAGACCTATCTCATGTTCGCGTTTTGCCCTCCTCAGTATACTCCTACTTCATTTATACTCTTCTAAGGATTCACTCGATCTAGCCTGTCTATACATGACATATGCTTCCTTCTTTTTCTGAACCAAACACTCAATTTCTTTAGTCATCCAGAATTCCCAGTACTTAGCAGCCTTCCCTTTCACCCTGACAGGAATATACTTTCTCTGGACTCTTGTTATCTCATTTCTGAAGGCTTCCCATTTTCCAGACGTCCCTTCAGCTGCGATTATCTGCCTCCAATCAGCTTTCAAAAGTTCTTGCCTGATACCGTCAAAATTGGCCTTTCTCTAATTTAGAATATCAACTTTTAGATCTGGTCTATCCTTTTACATCACTATTTAAAAACAAATAGTATTATGGTCACTGTCCCCGAAATGCTCCCCCACTGACACCTCACTCACGTGCCCTGCCTTCTTTCCTCAGAATAGGTCAAGTTTTGCACCTTCTCTAGTCGGTATATCCTCATACTGAATAAGAAAATTGTCTTGTACACACTTAAGAACTTCCTCTCCATCTAATCATTTAAGACTATGGCAGTCCCAGTCTGTGTTTGGAAAGTTAAAATCCCCTATCATACCTACCCTATTTTTCTTACAGATAGCTGAGATCTCCTTACAAGTTTGTTTCTCAATTTCCCTCTGACTATTGGGGGTCTATAATACAATCCCAATAAGATGATCATTCCTTTCTTATTTCTCAATTCCACCCAAATAACTTCTCTGGATGTATTTCTGGGAATATTATCACTCAGCACAGCTGTAATGCTATCCCTTTTCAAAAATGTCACGACCACTCCTCTCCTGCCTCCCTTTCTATCCTTCCTGTAGCATTTGTGTTCTGGAACATTAAGCTGCCAGTCCTGCCCATCCCTGAGCCATGTTTCTGTAATCGCTATGAGATCCCAGTCCCATGTTCCTAACCATGCACTGAGTTCATCTGTCTTCCCTGTTAGGACCCTTGCATTGAAATAAATGCAGTTTAATTTATTAGTCCTACCTTGTCCCTGCCTGCCCTGACTGTTTGACTCACTTCTGTTCTCAGCTGTACCCGTCTCAGATCGAGCTCCCAAAATCCTCCCTGTGATTGTTATCACGTCCCATCCCTGCATTCCTCCAAAATCCATGTAAAGTCCTCCCATTCCTAAAATCCGCCCTGTATCTGTCACCTGTCCCAGCTTCCACAACCCTCCCTATCTCTGTAAGACACCCGCCCCCCCAGCCCCCACCCCCGTCCCAGTTACTACAGCCCGCTGTATCATTAAAACCAGTAGTCACTATAGTATCAGAGTAAGGTGTGAAAGCAGGAATGCTGTACTGGGTTAAATAATCAATCGTGATCATATTGAATGGTGGGACCGACTCTGGTCAAATGGTCGATACCTGCTCTTCTTTCCTGTGCTTCTCTATAAACTTACTATCTACATAACCTCCTTCAGTCCCCACAGCCCTCCCTATCTCCATAAACTTCTTCAGTCCCCAAGACTCTTCCTATCCATGTAACCTGAATCATTTCCCACAATCCTCCCTAACTCCATATCCTCCAAAAGGCACCACGACCCTCCTTATCTCCATAATCTCATCCTGACCCAACGACGCTCCCGTTCAGAGTAACCTCCTTCAATCTCCATGAACCTCCTGATCTGTGCAACCTCCTTCAGGCCCAACAGCCCTTCATAACTCTTTGGCCTCTTTCAGGCCCCACAGGACTGTCTATCTGCATAATGTTCTTCAGTCACCACTGCACTCTCTGTGTCCATAATCTCATACAGTCCACACATCACTCCCTGTCTCCAAAATGTCCTTCAGTCCCCACGACCCTCCTTATTTCCATAACATCTATTACCTGTTGAACCTGTAAGCTACCTTTTTCAGATTGTTAAACACGAACTCCCATAACCCTTTCTTCTGCCAATCTGAAAACAAACAGTGTTAACCTGACCCTAAGTTGGGAGCTCAAATATGTTTGAAAGGATCTGTCAATGAACAATAACTGGACCCTTAGAAACGCTTTTAATATAAAGAGAATGTGTTTTTGAATCTGTTGGATTTTATTTTTATTGGTGAGAATATAAATGACAGAATAGATACGGGTGTAGGAGTGGTTGTACCGAGGATACGGTTTTTTAGAATTTTCAGAAACCTTTACACAAGTTTCAACAAGGGCTAAATAGTAACTTGGTAGAGAATAGGGCACCTTAACTGTCAGGAGGTGGCTGAGATATTAACAAAATAGTGTTGTCAGAATTTACTGTGGAGAAAGACATGGAAGCTCAGGAAGTTGGGGAAATAAATAGCGATGTCATGGAAAGAATCCTCAACAGAGAAGAAAAAGTGCTGGAATCTTAAAACAAATGAAGGTAGGTCAATCCTCAGTCGCTTATTAGGTTGATCCAAGAATATTGTGGGAAGCGAGGAAAGAGATTGCAGTGTCCCTAACAGAGATATCTATATTATCAACAGACACAATGAATTACCGGAAGACTGGAGGGTGGCTAATGCTGTTTCATCACTTCAGAGCTGCAGGGAAAAGTCAGGAAATCACAGCCCACTGAGCCAGTGCTGGGTAAGTTGTTGGAGGAGATTCTGAGAGAAAGAAGCTACGTATATTTGGAAAGGCAAGGGCTGATTAGAGATAGTCAGCATGGCTTTGTGAGTGGAAAACCGTGTTTCACAAACCGGATTGACTCTTCGAGGAGTTGGCCAAGAGACAGATGAAGGCAGAGCAGTCAGATTTGTCTACATGAACTTCAGCAAAGCATTTGACAAGGTTCCAAGGGATGTAGAACATCTCGTCAAGAGGAAGAAGGAAGCTAACTGAAGTTTGAGGAACCAATGATCAGAAGCAGGGCTCTAGAGAGTTACATGGGGCAGCACGGTGGCTCAGTGGTTAGCACTGCTGCCTCATAGAACTAGGGACACGATTTCAATTCCAGCCCCAGGCGACTGTGTGCGTGGAGTTTGCACATTCTCTCCATGTCTGCGTGGATTTCCGACAGGTGCTCCGGTTTCCACCCACAGCCCAATGATGTGCAGGTTGGGAAATCAGCCATGCGTTGTTCAAGAAAGGGAATAGAGATAATCCTGGGAATCACAGACCTGTCAAACTTCTGTCTGTGATGTGTAGATTATTAGAGACTCTGTGATACAGGATTTATGATTCCTTGGAAAACCATAGTTTGATTAGAGAAAATCATCATGACTTTGTAAGGGACAGGTCATGCCTCACAAATCTTGTTGAATCATTTGAGAATGTGATAAAACACATTTATAGCTCATTGACAAAGTACAGAGCATGGGATACAGGGAAACCTGCCTGTCTGGATACAGAATTCCTGGCCCAAAGAAGACCAAGGGTGATGACAGATGGAAATCATTCAGCCTGGAGCTCAGTGACCAGTAGTTTTCTGTAGGGAGAGGTCAAAAAATCTCTGCTCTTTGTGAGTTTATGAATGACTTGGATGTGTGAGTGGAAGAGTGGGTAAGTACGTTTGCCAATGACACGAAGGATGGTGGAGTGGTGAATAGTGTGGATGTCTGCTGGAGGTTGCAATGGGACATTGACAGGATGGAGAGCTGGGCTGAGAAGCGTCAGATGAAGTCAAATCTGGAAAAGTATGAAGTGCTGCATTTTGGAAGGTGAGACTTGAATGCAGAATGCAGGGGTAAAGGCAGAACACTGAATAGTGTGGAGGAACAGGTGAATCGTGAATTTCATGACCAGAGATCCATAAAATTTGCCACCAAGCTGATAGTGTTGTTAAGGAATATGTTGTATTGGCTTTCATTAGCTGGGGGATTGAGTTTTAAAGCCATTAGGTTATGCTGCAGCTATATACAGCCCTGTTTAGATCCCAATTAGAATATTGTGTTCAGTTTTGATCCCTTCATTACAGGAAGGATGTGGAAGCTTTAGAGAGGGTAAAGAGGAGATCTATCAGGATGTTGCCTGGACTGGATGGCATGTCTTCTGAAGAAAGGTTGAGAGAGCTAAGGCTTTTCTCATTGGAGTGAAGAAGAGTGTGGTGTGATTTAGTAGAGGTGAGCAAGATGGTGTGAGGCAAAGATAGAGTGAACAGTGAGAGACCTCTTTATCCGATGGCATACATGGTACAAGAGGGCATAATTGTGATTGGAGGATGGGTAAGGGGAGATTTCAGATGTAGGTTCTTTACACAGTGAGTGGTGGGTGGGTGTAATGGGACATTTTAACAGACTCTTGGATAGGCACATGGATGACAGCAAAATGAAGGGTATGTAAGTTAGTTTGATCTTCCAGTCGGGTAAAAGATGGGCATGGCATCATTGTCGAAGTGTCTTGTGCTGTACTGTTCTGTGTTCTACGTTCTGTCTGGTAAAATGGGTAATAAGCTCAGATCAACGTAAAAGGATATGGCATTCAGGAGGAGCTAGTCAAATGGATACAAAATTGGGCTTGATGGTAGGAGACAGAGGGTGATGGGAGACATGTTGCCTTTCTGACTAGAGACATGTGACCAGCGGTGAAGTGGGTCCACTGTTGTTTGTCATTTGGATAAATGGTTTGGATTGGAATATTAGTTTTGTGGTAAGTACGTTTTTTGAGTGACACTGAAATTGTTGGTAAAGTGGACAGTGAAGAAAGTTATCTATGATACAGCAGGACGAATAGTACACTGGGATAGTGGGCTGAAGAATAGCAGATGGAGTTTAATTCGATAAATGTGAGGTGTTCCATTTTGGTGAAACAAACCAGGGTGGGGCCTGTACAGTTAATGTTCGGGCCCTGGGTAGTGTTGTCAGTCAGAGACCCAGGGATGCAGGTAGACAGTTCTTTGTAAGTGTTGTCACAGGTGGATAGGTTGGTGAAGCAGGCGTTTGGGATGGTTACCTTCTTTGGGCAGAGCATTGAGAGTAGAAGTTGAAATGTCATGTTGTGGCTGTACAGAACATTGGTGAGGCCACCATAAAAGCATTGTTGATCAGTAGGAAGTACTCATCTGGTTCACGTACGTCCTTTATGAAATAACATCTGACATTCTCACCTGGTCTGGCCTACACGTGACACCAGACCCACAGCAATATGGCTGACTCTGTGCTATACACTGGGTAGTTGGCAGTGGGGCAAAGAATGTTGGTCCAATCAGTGACATCCTCAATCCATGAATGAATAAATAAAAATACATATATCCCTCCCTACCTCTGCAAACACCTCCAGCTGCAGCAATCCGTACCTGCTTTGTAACACCGTTCAGCCCCTGACCCCTCTCTGTAACACTCTCACTACCTCCAGCACCTTCAGGTCTCCCGGTTCCTTTTGTGACATAAAAGCTTGACAATTATTCCCTCTTCCTTCTGACCTCCTCCTTGGAGCAGACCCTTTGCAAGCCCTTTAAAACTTACTCCTAAAACATTCTCTCACTTCAGGATTTTAAGTGCTTTTTGGTGATCCTCTTAGCCGGATAATCTAATATGATCCTTTTTACTTGAGTGAGAGACCAATGGAGATTTCTTGCTGAGGATTTGTCTGTTTCAATGGATTGTCTTTTTGTTGAGTGTTTTAGACTGCTCCTTCAAATGTTTTCCACTGTTCATTGACAAGCACATATTTCAGTCTGTTTCGCCTACTTCCCTTGGTCAGTTCTCCTTTCAAACTCGTGTTATTCGTTATTTTTGTTTCCAGACGTAGCCTGTCCTTTCTGTGATTCACTTTAAAACTTTATATTTCTTTAAACTGCATTTTATCACAATTTCACAGAGGATCTCTCCAGGTGACATTACTCATTCACGAAGTTTCAGCACACAATGGTCGCTCCGAGATAGTTATGTCCCAAGCCAGTTGCATAATTTGTTTTTCAAAGAAACACTGAACATTAATTCTCTGAACTCCTTTTCCAATATCACTCTTGCCAGTGTGACTGTCCCACATTTTGTGAATATTGATGTTTCCCAAAATTATCACAATGTGTTTGTTAAAAAAATTCCAATGAGTTCCTGTGTAATGCAGTGATGAGCAACGGAATGCTGTTTGTGGCTAAAACTGTTCTGCTGCTTGTGTCCTTGGCAAGTAGTAGCCAGAATTTACATTCATACTGGCTCTACTTCATGATCTCTGACCAAATGCTATCTCAGTGATGCCTTTCTTATCCATTATTGTTAGTGTTACCCATTTTGCCTGAGTTACCGCAAGGTTGTGATCCATTGAATATTTATGTCCATGTTTTGTTCACCCTGTAACCATATCTCTCTGGTGTCTAAACATCTTTTATCACAGTGTCACAAATCCATCTGCCTTATTGATAAGACTTCGTCCATTAAAAAAAACATAATTTACTCTTTCCCACAATTTCCTGTCACAAACCTATTGACTGATGTACAGTTTTAGTTAATCGCTGTGCCATCCTGTACCTTTCTGATTGCCTTCAGCCACATCCCCATACTGTTCCGATGCTTCACCTTTTCTCTTTGTATTTGGAAAGCTCCTTTCACCTGGACCCTGTCCCTGCATCCTCTCTGTTTGTTTAAAGCACTGTCCATAAACCTACTAACATGATTGGCCAGGACACTGGTACCAGCACAGTTCCAGTGGGACCATCCTATTGGATTTTTTAATAAATCAGGTAGGGGATGTGGGTGTCTCTGGCTGACCAACCTTTATTGTCCAACCCTAGCTGCCCATGAGCTGAGTAGCTTACTTGGCCATTTCAGAGGGTAATTGAGAGGCAAACACTTTTCTTTGGGTATGTTGTGCAGACCACGTGAGGATGATAAGATCTCGTTGTCGAAAGGGCAAGTGGACGGCACGTGACTCAGTGATTAGCACTCCTGCCTCACAGCACCAGGGTCCCAGGATCGATTCCAGCTGTGGGCGACTGTGTGGAATTTGCATATTGTCGCCGTGTCTGCGTGAATTGCCTCCATATGCTCCGGTTTCCTTCCACAGTCCAAAGACATGCAGGTCAGGTGAATTAGCCATACTAAATTGCCCATAATATTAGGTGTATTAGATCGCGGGAGATGGGCCTGAGTGGGTTACTCTTTGGAGGGATGGCGTGGACTGGTCGGGTAAAAAAGGCCTGTTTCCACACTGTCGGGAATCTAATCTAAGGGATTGTGATTTTTGTACATCAGCAATGGTTTCATATTTGTTTATGGATTGTTAATTGCTATTTTTAAAATTATTGATTTTAAATTCCACCATATCTTATGATGGGATTCAAACCTGCCTCCCCTTAACATTAGCTGAAGTTTTAGACAAATGCCCTAACAATAATGTTACGAGGCCGTCACTTCACCTGCTCACTGGTTGCTCATCCCTGAGCACTGATACATGAAGCTAAACCCATTTTTCCAACATGATTGTGTGATCCTGAAGTCTTCCAGCACGCTGGTGATATCACTCAGTCTCTCTCCATGTGGTATCCCTCACTGTGGGGGTCTAATTGCTGCCTCTGACAGCGTCTCTCACTCTTGCAGCTACTCCAGATCCTGAGCTAACAGAATTCTCAACTCCAGAGAGATGCAACGGCACAGGCCAGGGATGGAGTTTGGTATTTTCCAGATGTCTGTGGGGCTCATTTCCATTCTCATTGTGTAACCCTCACTGCATCCGTCTAATTTCCCATTCTGTCTATCTCTCTGTCTCCTGTAGGTACTCAGGAAGTTGCTGACTCAATAGACTTCCCAACTTAATCAGGTTCTCGGACTTGCCATAGCTTTGTGTTTTAAAACCTCCAGCACCACCTCTTTTATAACATGCACTCTTTTCAAGTCATAGAGATATACAGCATAGAAACAGACCCTGCGGTCCCCAACTCGTCCAGGCTTACCAGAAGATCTAAATAAATCCATTCCCTTTTCCAGCATTTGACCCATATACGTCTTCACCCTTACTATTCAGATGCCCATCCAGATACCTTTTAAATGTTGTAATTGTGTCAGTCTCCATTACTTTGGCTCTCAGCTCATTCCATACACACATCACCGTGTGTGTGAAGAAGTTGTCCCTTCAGTCCCTCTGTAAACCATTCAGCTCTAACCTTAAACATATTCCCTCAAGTTTTGGACTCCCGACATCTGGGAAAAGGCCTTGAATGCTTACCCTATCCATGCCCCTCATGTTCATATAAACCTCTGTAAGGTCATCCCTCAGTCTCCGACTCTCCAGTGACAGTAACCCCAGCTTATTCAGCAACAACCCGGGCAATAACTTGTTAATCTTTTCTGAGCCATTTCAAGTTTCACAACATCCTTCCTGTAGCAGAGAGACTGGAATTGCAGAGAACTCTAATTGTGGTCTAACGTATTACTCTTGTTCCCTGAGTTCCCCAGTCTTTCTCCACAGTAAGTTCTGGAGTGAAAAAAAATGTTTAGGATCTTAGCAAATATCCTGCAGTTCCACACATCGATGGCCTCATTGATCTTTAATGGACACTATTTTGTCCTGAGTTACTTATGCACTCTTAATATACTGATACAATCACTTTTGGATTCCCCTTTCCTTCTCTGCTGAGGCCATTTCCTTTAGCCTTTCTCCATTCCTGTTTTTTACACTATTCCTACAGCCCCTGTGTATCCTCAGGGATTACCTTGATCCAGCTGGCTATACCTGACATGTGCCCCCTTTTCCTTGACCAGACACTCAATAGACAGCCAGTGTTTCCGAATGCTGTCAGCATTGACCTGCACACAAACAGGAACATGCTGGCGCTGATCGATCAGTTTATCTCTCTTTTAAAATATTCTCACTTGCCAAACTTCCCTTCCCCTGTAAATGATTCCTTGCCCCAATCACATTTTGAAAGTTCCTGGCTAATACGATCAAGATTGGTCAGGCTCCATTTTATAACTTGCACTTGTGGACCAACCCTGTCCTTTTCCAAAGCTATTTTCAAACTACTAGAACTGTGGTCACTTTGGCAAAACGCTTTCCCACTCACATCTCAGTCTCTCTCCCTACCTTAATTGCCAAGTGGAGTTCAGGTTTTGCCCCTTTCTCTTTTCAGGCCATTTACATATTGTTTGGGAGTTTTCTGGAACACAATTACCAAATTCCTCCCTTGCAAACACTGAACACTGGCAGTCCCAGTCTAGGTTTGGAAAGTTCAAAAATCGTACTATAACAGCCCTATTATTATGGTTGATATTTAAGATGTTCCGACATATTTGTTCCTCAGTCTGCCACAGATTATTCGGGGTCAGCAGTCCGATCGTATCAAAGCGATTACCCATTCTTATTTCTCTGTTCCACTAACATAGCTTCAATGGGCGATCCCACAGGAATATCCTCTCTAAGTACTGCTGTGATGATTCATGCAATCAAAACCCATCACAACACGTTCTCTCTTGCCTCCCCTTCCTGTAGCATCTCTACCTTGAAACAATGAACTGCCAGTCCTGCCCCTACTGCTGTGTTTCTGTAATAACTATAATATCCCAGTCCCATGTTAGAATCCATGCCTTGAGTTCATCTTTCTTAGCTGTCTGGCCCCTTACATTGAAATCAATGCAGTTTAATCATCAGTTTTCCCTCATTCCCTGCTATGTTCTTGCCTGTGTTGTCTGCTGAAATTGCTGTCGTTAATTCGTGTACCAGCCTCAATCTTCTTTTTGGCCTTATGTTTATTTAAGGTCCAACACCCTGCCAGACTCGGTTATATCCTCTCAAGCAGCTGTATCAATTCTCCCCACCAGGATATGGGTCCCTCTCCCGCTCCCAGTTGGGATGCCTGTACCACCCTGTCTCCCTGTGCTGACACCTGCAGGGATCTATGGACTTGTCCATCAAGGTCCCTGTATTCCTCAGTATTCCGCAAGTACCTACCGTTCATTATGTCTGTTCTTCGCTTATCGTGTCTCGCACAGAGTATTACCTGACTTCAATCAGAACTAAACTCTGCTTAGATTATCATCCGATTGACATTGGACTGCAGACAGAGACCATCCTCCTCACTGTGAACAACACCCTTACCGTTCATGTCATCTGCAAACCGACTAATGATACCTTCTGCTTTCACATCCGAGTTATTAATGTTCAATGGTTCCTGCACAGATCCCTGTGGTACACCCGGTGGTGAAAATATTCTATCCCCCAATTTTGCATCCAATTTGTCAACTTGCCTTGGAACACAGTCCTTTTGGACCAGCCTTCCATGTTGGATCTTGTTTAAGGACTTATTCAATTCCATGTAAACCACATCATCTGCACTGCCTTCATCAATATACTTAAGCACCATTTCAAAAAAACTGAATTGAATTCCTCAGACATTATCTTCCTCTGCCAAATCCGTGATGACTAAACCGAGTTGATCCTTACCTTTGCAAGTGTCGGTTCATCCTCACAATCGTTTCGAATAATTTCCCTCCCCCTGCTGTCAGACTATCTGTTCTGTAATTACCTGGCCTATCCCTGCTGCCCTCCTTGAAAAAAGGAACCACATTAGCGATCCTCCAGTCATTCAGCACTTCAACTGTGGCCAGCAAAATATTAAATATATACAACAGGGCCCCAGCAATCTCTGGGTAATTAGCATGGGGTCAAAGAATGCTTGTCCAGGCAGTAACACTCACATCCCATGAATGAATAAATAAAAATACATATGTCCCTCCCTACCTGTGCAAACCCCTCCAGCTGCAGCAATCCGTACTGGCTTTGTAACACCGCTCAGGCCCTGACCACTCTCTGTAACACTCTCACCACCTCCAGCACCTTCACCTCTCCATGTTCGTATCGTGTCAATAAACCTTGACAACGATTCCCCTTCCCATTGCTCCCCCACTCCTGCTAGCAGACCCATTGCACCCCTTTAAGACTTACTGTAAAACTCTCTCTCACTTCAGGAGTTTAAGTACTTTGTGGTGATCTGCTCAGCCTCATTATATATATGACCCATTTTATCCTGAGTGAGGGACTTGTGGGGATTTCTTGCTGAGTTTTTGTCTGGTTCAGTGGAATGTCCTTTTGTTGAGTATTTTACACTGTTCCTTCAAATGTTTTCCACTGTTCATTTAAAGGCACATATTTCAGTCTGTTTAGCCTGTTTTCCTTTGTCAGTTCTCCTCTCCAACTCATGTAATTGGCTATTTTTGTTTCTAGTTGTACCTTGACCTTTCTGTGTTTCACTTTGAAACTTTATATTTCTTTAAACTGCACTTTATCACAATTTCCCTGAGGATCTCTCCAGGTGACATGACTCATTCACTAAGTTTTATCACACAACAGTCTCTCTGAGACAGTTACGTCCCTCGCCAGTTGCACAATGTGTTATTCTAAGAAACACTGAAAAAATTCTCTGAACTCCTCTTCCAATATCACTGTTGAGAGTGTTATTTTCCCAGACTTTGCGAATATTGGCGTTTCAATAAATGTTCACCATGCCTGTATTAAAAATTCCAATGAATTCCTATTTATTGCAATGTCAAGCCATGAAATGCTGTTCGGTGGGTGGTCTAAAAGTGTTCTGCTGCTTGTGTCCTTGGCAAGTAGTAGCCAGAATTTACATTCAGACTGACTCTACTTCATGATCCGATGCCAAACGCTTTCTCTTTAATCCCTTTCTTACCCATTATTGACAGCATCGTCCATTTTCCCTGAATTTTCACAAGGTTGGGAACCATTTAATATTTATGTTCCAACTTTTGTTCACCACAAATCTCTGGTGTCTAAATCCCTTTTATCTCTGTGTCACAAATCCATCTACCTTGTTGCAGAGACTTTGTGCATTAATAAAAAACATAATTTACTCGTTCCCACAATTTCCTGTCACAAATGGATTTGCTGATCTAGTTTTAGTTAAACTTTGTCCCATCCTGTTCCTTTCTGTTGTCTTCGGTCACATTCCCACGCTGCTCTGATGCTTCACGTTTTCTCTTTGGATTTGGAAAGCTCCTTTCACCTGAACACTGTCCTTGCATCCTCTCTGTCAGTTTGAAACCCTGTCCATAAATCTACCAACGTGATTGGCCAGGACATTGTTCCACTGGAACTGTGTTGGGACCAATCTGAATGGATTTTTTAAAAAAAAATCAGGTATCGGATGTGGGTGTCTGTGGCTGTCTAGCCATTATTTACCATCCCTTGCTGCGCATGAGCTAAGCAGCTGGCTCGCCCATTTCACAGGGTAATTGAGAGGCAAACACTTTGCTGTGGGTATGTCGTGCAGACCACATGATAGTGAACTGTTGTCTTTCTCTGAAGGTCAAGTGTTTGGATTTTCATCAATACTTATTTATGGATTGTTAAGTCCAATTTGTAAAACATATTTTCATTTAAAATTCCACATGGTTAGAAGTTAGAATGAAGAAGGGGGGTGGGGCCACTTTGTTGGGACAGTATAGTAGACAGTTGTAGACCCAACAGATACCAGAGGAGCAGCTGTGTAGAGAGATTGCAGAGAACTATAGCAATAATAGAGGAGTGCAGGCTGGAGATTTTAATATTCCATGTCTTGACTGGGCCACCTAGAGTATAAAAAGAACTGGACGGAGGGCAATTTTTCAAATGTGTCCGAGGAAGATTCCTAAATCAATATGCAGAGGGCCCTACTCTACTCAGGCAGGTGCAACACTGGACCTCCCCTCAGAAAATGAGGTCAGGCAAGTGACTGAACTGTTATTCAGAGAGCACTTTGGGTCCAGTGCCCACAACTGTCTTCGTTTTAACATAGTTATGGAAAAAGATCAGCAGGTCTACAGATTGAAGAGGAAAACTGGAACAGGGCCAGGTTTGGGGCCATTCTGCAGGATCTGGCCAGCGTCAATGCCGTGAATTTAAAATTGCACAATGCCTATTTATAATCCAACTCGCTTTGGAAGCGCTGGTGATCACTGTAACAGATGAAAGGCTTAAACTAAATTTGTTTGATATTATATTCCATGACACTGTCATTCTGTTGCTATAAATTCTGTACCTTAGGATTGTGCTCCACAACCACCTGATGAAGAAGCAGTGTTCTGAAAGCTAGTGCTTTCAAATAAACCGGCTGGACTGGAACCGAGTGTTGGGTGATTTTTAACATTGTACACCCCCAGTCTGACATCTGCACCTCCACATTATGATTCTCATCTGTTGGGTGGGTCTGTTTGAAGGAAAAGGAACAACTGGCAAATGGGAGGCTTTTCAAAGTGTGATCTCAAGAATCCAGGACGAGTATGCCCCATTGGGGTAAAGAGTAAAGCTGGCAGGGTTCGGGATCCTTGGTTGATGAGGGATAATAAGGCTCTGGTCTTGAAATGAAGACTTCACCCATTGGGTTTAAGATTTCCGTATCGACATATTCTTAAAGACACTATCAATCTGTGGAGACCCTACAATCCTCTCAGTCCCTGTAATACTCCCAATCTGCAGAAGTCATTCCAATGTCTGTGACTCTTTCAATACAGTTCCTACAAGACCCACTATCTATGTGATATCTTTTCATTGCCAGCACCCACCCTGTCAATGTCAGCTCCTCCAGTGTCTCCATCCATTTCCACAATCTTCTCCAGCTCTTACATGTGAAAACATCACCCTCCCCTTACAACCCTTCCCACTCTGACCAAACTGGAGGAGGTTACTAATGCTCCCTAATCTGTGAAACTCTCTCCAACCAAAATTGCTGTCTTTATCACTTGGAGAATCTGTCTGATTCCACGCCTTCCTGTGTCTATAAACATCTTCAGTCACGACTACCCTCCATACATCGATTTGTTTTTCCAATATGTACAACCCATTTTATCTCTGTACTCAGCTCCATTCACCTGAAACATTCCTGTCTGTGTCAAATACCCCATTCTACTAACATCCTTATCCCTGTAAACTGCTTCATTCCTCCCAACCTCCCCATCTCCATTAACTCCTGTAGGCCCGACAGCTCTCCACATTTCTGTAACCTCCTGTGGCTCTATGCTCCTCCCTCCCTGTGAAAGCACCTCCAGTCCCCACAATTCTCCCAGTCTGGTCATCTGCTCCAGATCAGACCATTGCTGTCTCTGTTACCTCATACAACTTTAGCAACGTCTCCTATTTGTGTCACTTCATTCAGATCGCATCCTCTCCCACTTCCCGAAACCTCTTGCTGCCATCATAACTCTTGCTATTTAGAACATGGAATTGCACATTCCAGTACAAGCCCTTCCGCCCTCAATATTGTGCTCACCTTTTATCCGACTCTGAAGATGAAACGAACCTACATACCTTCCATTTTACTATCATTGATGTGCCTATCCAAGAGTTGCTTCGATGTCTGTAATGTGTCTGAATCTACTCCCACGGCTGGCAGTCCATTCCACGCACCCACCACACTCTGTGTAAATAATGTCCCAGTCCCTTCCATGCCGACAGGATATCCCAACCCAATCTAGTCCTACCGGCCAGCACCTGGCCCATATCCCTCTGATATCTAAGCTAACCTTTCCGCCAATTACCTTAAACTTATGTACCCTTGTGATAGCCATTTTGCCATGGGAAGTAGTCTCTGGTTATCCAATCTATCTATGCCTCTCTTTCCCGTGTACAAGTCACCATTCTTCCTCCTCCGCTGTGATTAGAAAAGCCCTAGCTTCCACAACCTACCTTCTATGGGCATGCCCTCCAGTCCAGGCAGCATCCTGCTAAATCTCCTCTGCACTGTCTTTAAAGCTTCCACGTCCTCCCTATAATGAAGCGAACAGAACTGTTCACAATATTCGAAGTGTGGTCTAACTGGGGTTCTGTAGAGCTGCAGCAAAATCTCACCTCTCTTAAATTCAATCCCCCTGCTAATGAAAGCCAACACACCATCCGCCTTCTTAAAGCCCTGTCAACTTGGGTGGGAACTTGAGGGACACAGGATCCCTTTGTTCCTGCACGCTGCTAAGAATCCTGCCTTTAACCACGTAAAGGTTTTCTGCAGAATCCTCGAATCTAAAACTATCCCTATCTTTGTAAGTTCCTCCAGTCCCTACAACACTCATAAACTGTGAAACCTCCTCAAGTCCCTGTATTCCTAATGTCTGCAAAATCCTCCCGTCCTGATGTCCCTCCATATTTCTGTAACCCCCACCATCCTTCAGTGTTCTTCTGGGGAACATTGCAGATGAAGGGGTTGGAGAGTCTGGGCCATGTTCAGAGGTATGAAGGGCTGCAGAACCTGGAGGATGGTACAAATGTCGGAAGGGACGTGGGACTTGCAGAAGGTGAGAGGTTCCGGGATTCATTAAACCTGCAGGATGGGACAGGGGATGGCTTGTGGAACCTGGAGGATATTATGATTTGAACGACAGGCAATTTTTGATTGGACCATTCAGCCAATCTTACAGTCATAGAGGTGTACAGCATAGAAACAGACCCTTCATTCCAACCCAGCCATGCCGACAGGATATTCCAACGCAATCTAGTCCCACCTGCCAGTACCTGGCCTATCTCCCTCCAAACCCTTTCTATTCATATATCCATCCAAATGCTTCTTAAATGTTGCAATTGTACCATCTGTAAGATTGGCTGAAAGATCCAATCAAACATTACCTGTGGTTCAAATCATAACATCCTCCAGGTTCCACAACCCATTTGTGGTCCCATCCTGCAGATCAGATATCCCAACCCAATGTAGTCCCACCTGCTAGAACCCGGCCCATCTCCCTCTAAACCCTTCCTATTCAGATACCCATCCAGATGCCTTTTAACTGTTGCAGTTGTACTCGCTTCCACAACTTCCTCTGGCAGCACATTCCATACATACACTATCCTCTACGTGAAAAAGTTGCCCCTTAGTTCTCTTATATATCCTTCTATTCTTACCCTAAACCCCGCCCTATAATTCTGGTTTCGCACACCCCAGGAGAAAGACTTTGTCTATTTACCCTATCCATGCCCCTCTTGATTTTATAAACCTCTATAAGGTCACCCTCAGCCTCTGACTCTCCAGGAAAAACAACCATCACCTGTTCAAACTCTCCCTCCAGCTCAGCCCTGGCAACATTCTTGTAAATATTTTCTGAACTCTTTCAAGTTTCACAAAATTCTTCCGATCGGAAGTAGAACAGAGTTGCATGCAACATTCCAAAAGTGGCCTCCCCACTGTCCTGTACAGCCGCAACATGACCTCCCAATTCCTGTACTCAATACTCTGAACAATAAAGGAATGTATACCAAGCGCCTTCTTCGCTATCCTAACTACCTGTGACTCTACTGTCAAGGAACTCTGTATTTCATTTGAAAAATTGCATAGACAGGTAGAGTGGCCCGAGGTCTTCTGGGTAATGCTAGTTCAGTCTAAGCTGGTAGGCAGAGCCAGTGAAATATTTGCAGCTCTGTCTGATGAATGGTCGAGAGATAATGCACATGTCAAACAGGCTGTTTTGAGTCCTTATGAATTGCTTCCGAAAGATAAGCCACTACAATTCCCTTTACTGTACCATCGCTATCTGTCAAAGCTCCTTCAGGTCTATATCCTCCGAATTGTTGAAACCTGCTCTTACCTTTGCAACTCCCATTATTTCCGAACATTGTTGAGTCTCTAAAACCATCCCTGTCAGTTTAATCTCCTCCACTGCATACAACACTCCTAGCCTGTGTAATCTCTTCACATCCTTCAGTTCCTGTATACCTATGTATTGGTGTGATTCCTTTGTGGCCATTGTCTTCTCGTTTATATCTGCAAAAGGCTCCGCTCACTGCAGTACATCCTATGCTCATAAGTGAATCTGGTCTCTCACAAGCCTCTCTACGACTCTCTCCTCCAGTATCTACAAGCTTCCCTATCCCTGTCGTGTCTTCCCTATCCCTGTCGTATCCCTGTCGTATCTCTCTCTGACATACCTTCCAGTGCATAAAATCATCTCTCCTTCTAACTTTATCCAGTCTACAACTTCCTCCCTATCCGTGCAACATTATCCAGTCTATATCATCTGCCATGTGTTTGCTACATTCTACAGTCCATACCACCCTCCCTTTCCCTGTAATATTCTCCAGTCCATACCATCCTCCCTATCGCTGTGATATTCTCCAGATCCCACAACTGTTGTTAAATTATGACATCCTGGAATCCTGTGAATGTTTCTACGCCCTGATCAACATAGACCATATAACGATCCACAACCCTACACACATCCCTATCTCTGAAGTCTAATCAAAGACACTTTATCTCTCTAACTTCCTCCAAACAATAAAATGTTTTCTCCTGCGAACATTCTGTAGCAACTATAACTATGTTTAACCCTGCAACATTGTTTTGCCCCCAAACTTCTCTCCTACTCTGTGACCTCTAACCATCCCTCAAAGGCCCTCACTCGGTGACACGCGCCACGCATTTGCAACAAGGCAGATGGAATGACAGCATTAACTGAAGGGAACAGATATGATCGAACTGTTATTGTGGAGGTGTGGCTGCAGCATGACCATGACAACAATGTGATTATTGAGGGGTTGTAGGGATTTAGGCAGGATCAGCAAAAAAAACAAACAAGTTCCTGTTTTGTTGTGAAGAAAGGACGCAGTCAATGCATTAGTGAGACAGTCAATTTAATCTGGGAATCAAAATATAGAGTCATTTTGAATGGACAGCTTCCAAATAGCAAGGGGGATCTGAAGGTCAAATCACAATCCATGCTCGTTGTTAAGTTGGTTGCAATATTTTCTTGGTGATAGTAGACAGAGGTATGTGGAGTGGTCAGCTTCTGGTTGGACATCTGTGGACAATGCCGTTTCACAAGGATCAGTGCTGCGATGTCTGTGTGTAATTTATGTCTGTGATTCAGATGAAAAGGTCAGCAGTTTGAGTGGTAATTTTGCAGACGACATTTGGAAAGGCATGTAATGATTAGGGATAGTTAGGGTAATTGTGGATAGTGAGGAAGAGTGTTAAAGGTTGCAGCAGTATGTAGATCAGCTGGAACGCTGTGCAGAGATATGGCAAATTGAATTTCATCGGGACAGGTGTGAAGTGATGCATTTATGAAGCCAAATGGAAGAGAGAAGTACACTAATTGACTAGGTGGAAACATTGATGAACAGAGAGACATTGGAAGCAAATCCATAGCTCCCTCAAAATAACAACACAGTAGGATGTGGTGGTAAAGGAGGAGTATGGGAGGTTTCCCTTCATTTGTCACAGTATTGAGTACAGACGTTTGCATGTCATGTTGTGACTGAATGAAACTTCAGTCGGCCATGTTTGGAAGATTGCGTGTCATTCTCGTTGACACACCATAGGAAGGATGTGGAGGCTTTGGGGAGCGTGCAACAGAGGGTTGGCAGAATGTTGCCTGGATGAGAATGTGATTACTGTAAGGAGGTTGGACGCTGTTGGATTGTTTTGCGTGAGTATCGGAGACTGAGGGGTGACCGGGTACAGGTATATAGCATTAGGAGAGGCGTGAATAGTGTGGATAGTCGGAGTCCTTCTTCCAATGTAGAAATATCAAATACTAGGGCGCATCGGTTTAAGGTGAGAGAGAGAAGTTTTAAGTGAGATGAATGAGACCAGTTGTCTTTACCGAGAGGGTGGAAGCTGCTCAGGAGGTGGGAGAGGTGGCAACGAGAGCAAAGTTTTGAAGGGCATGTAGACAGAAACATGAATAGGCAGAGAATAGAGGGATATCGCCCATGTGCAGGCAGATGGGATTAGTTTAGAATAGCATAATGGTCAGCACAGTCATGGTGGGCCCAAGTGCCGATTACTCTGCTGTACTGTTCTAGTTTCTAACTTCACGGCATCTACCCTGTCAAAGCCCCTCAGAATCCTGGATGTTTCATTCAATTTCTTTCCCATTCTTCAAAATCCCATTCGGTTCAAGGGCAATCTACTCCACCTCTTCTCATTGGAAAATCCCGCCATCTCCAGGATTAGCCGAGTGAACCTTCCCTGGCCTGCCTCCAACACAAGAATGTCTTTCCTGAGGGCACTCATACTATTCATTATAATCTAGGTGTGGTCTGACTTGTACCTTGCATCGTTTTAGCAAGACCTCCCTATTTTTAGACTCCATTCCCTTTGTAATAAATGACAACATTTGAATTGCCTTCTCTATGACCTGCTGATCCTGTAAGCTACCTGTTTCAGATTGATTCACAAGGATTCCCAAAATCCTTTGTGCAGTCAGTCTGAAACCAAACGGTGTTAGCCTGACAGTAAGTCGGGAACGTGCTGGAATGTGTTTTAAAGGATATGTCAATAAATGATAACTGAATGTTTAGGAACAATGGGAGCTGTATGATTTTATAAAAGGGGAATATTTTTAAATCTGTTGGATTCTATATTTTGTTGTGACCATAAATGCAGAATAGATAAGGTTGGGGGAGGCGAGTTGCGGTAGAGGGATATTTGATATTTCAGAAGCATTTTGACAAGTTTCAACAGGGGCTAAAACTCAGCTCGTGAGAGAATAGGGCCCCTGAAAGGTCAATGAGGCTGTCTGTGTGGAATCACTGCTGATGGGGGAGATACTGAACACATATTTTGTTTTTGGATTTACTGTGGTGAAAGACATGGAAGCTCGGGAACTTGGGAAAATACATAGGGATGTCTTGAAAAGAGTGCACATTGGAGAACAGGAGGTGCTGGATGTCATAAAATGCAAAAAGTTAGATAAAACCTTGGGGCATGATCAGATATATCCCAGCGCCTTGTGAGAAGCGAGGGAAGAAATTACAGGACCCTTCCAGAGATATTTGTAACATCGACAGCTACTACGGACCAGTGAGACTGATGGCAGCGTGATAAGCTGTTGGAGGAGATTCTGAGAGAAACGATCATCGTGCATTTGGAAAGGTAAGGACAGATTAATGATAATCAGCATGGCTTTGTGTACGGGAAATCATGCCTCAAACCTGAGTGTGGATGTAGACAAGTGAGACGTCAAAGCAGAGCAGTACACGATGTCCACAAGAACTTTATCAAGGCCTTTGACAAGGTTCTGCATGGCAGACTGGTCAGTAAGTTTAGATCACACATAACCAGGGAGCGCTCACCAACTGGATACAAAACAGATTGACGGTAGGAGACAGAGCATGTTCATAGAGAGTTTCTGCTCAAACTGCAGGCCTGTGACCAACGGTGTGCCATGGGGTTCGGTGCTGGGTCACTGTTGTGCATCATTTATATAAACAGTTTGGATGATAGTATCGGAGTCATGGTTAGCAAGTTTGTGAGTGAGACTGAAATTGGTGATAATGTGGACAGTGAAGAGGGTTATCGAAGAGTACAATGGAATCAACAGTACTGCTGGACCAGTGAGGTTAGGAATAACAGGTGGAGAAATGCACAGTGTTGTATTGTGGTAAAGCAGACCAGGCTGGACTTGTACAATTAATGTTCAGGCCCTGGGTACTGTTGTCAATCAGTGACCCAGGGACGCAGGTACACAGTTTTTTGAAAGTAGCGTCACGGGTAGACAGGCTGGTGAAGCAGGCGTTTGGGAGGGTTACCCTTCATTGGGCAGAGCATTGAGAGAGGGAGTTGGGATGTAATGGTGTATCTGTACAGGACATTAGTGAGGCCTCTGTATAAGCATTGTTGATTATCTGGTAAACATCAACTAGTTCACGTATATCCTTTAGGGAGGGACATCTAACATTCTTGCCTTGTCTAGCTTCATGTGACTCCAGTCCCACAGCAATATGGCTGACTCTGAGCTGCCTCTGGGCAATTAGCAGGAGGGTAATGTATGCTGGTCCAACCGGTGACATCCTTAGGCCGTGAATGAATCAATGAAAAATACATATGTCCATCCCCCCCTTTGCAAACAGCTCTAGCTGCAGCAATCCGTACTGGCTTTGTAATGTTGTTCAGGCCTTTGCCCCCCTCTGAAACACTCTCACCACCTCCAGCACCTTCAATTCTCCCTGTTCCGCTACTCTGATTAATTACTGACAATGTTTCCTCTTCCTACTGCACTCCTCCACGTTTCTAAATGTTGGTTACTTCAGAATTGGTCGGTTCTTTTTCATCTCTCAATCAAAACGGCCAAGACCGTCTGAAGTGGGGAAGGAGCATTGGGAAAGTGTCGAGCACCTCGAGACTTACTGTGGGGAAAACGGGAATCCAGGAGAAAACAGCATAAGGAGCGCGCTGTCATATCAACGCCCCACCCACCCCCTTTCCATGCCCACCTTCTGCCTCAAGTGTAACAGAGTCTGTGGAAGGCCACATCGGTCTGTACAGCCAACTCCAGACTCCCCCACCCCCACTGAGAGTGGGAGAGAGTCAGCCTCATCTGTGAGCCACTGCCAAAGAGATGATGAGATAGGAAGGTTGAATCCCCTCACAATTATCCCTGTGTCGTTGTTACAAATTCAAACAATTCCCTGTTAATACAGTGTCTAATAATGTGCTATCACTCAGTTTCTCTCCATCTTGTATCCCTCGCTCTGTCGGTCTACTTACTGCCTTTGTGAGCATTTCTCCCTCTTACAGATGGTCTGAGATCCTGAGTCAACAGAATTGTCCTTTCCAGAGCGATGCAGCAGCACAGGCAAGGGATGGAGACTGGGGTTATCGAGATCTCTGCTGGACTCAGTGCCAGCTCCTACAACCCTTCCTGAGCTGTGAAAAATTTGTAATCTCCTTATCCTTCTCCAATTCTTCGATCTTTATCTTGTTAAATTTCACCCTCATTCCCGATACCATACCCCTCCCGACCATAGGAACCTCTTTCAGTTTGTGCAACGCTCCCATCTGTGTAACTGTCTCCAACCCAGTAACCTGGCATTCTCCATTGCCTTCCTATCTATGTAGCCTCCAGAGCCTACAAGCCTTCTTATATCTGTAAATGTCTTCAATCACGACAACCTTCCATATCTCTGTTAGTATTTACAATAATCTCCGAGATGAAACAGCTCCCTGTCTGTGCCTCTGAGACTGCCTGCCTCTTCCTTTCTCCATCCCTATCCCTATTTCCAGAATCTAATCCAGCTCCATCTATCTCTGTAAATTCTCCAATCCCCAAACACTTTGTCCCTCTGTCTTTCTTGACCAGATATAACTCTGTTTAATTCTAAGCCTCCTATTTCTGTAACCTCTACACATCTGTTCAACCCCTGACTACTGAGGAATGACTCCCTGTATTCGCCATAAGGAAGATGGAATGACAGTGAACAGATATGATGGAACTGAATTTACGGAGATGTAGCTGCAAAATCACCATCGCTGGGAAGTGAATACGAAGGGTTGTTGGGAATCGAGTTACAGCGTCAGAGAGATGTACAACATGGAAACCGACCCTTCGGTCCAACCCATCCATGCTGAGCAGATATTCCAACCCAATCTAGTCCCAATAGGCAGACTAAGCAAAAAGCCAACAAGTTGTGAAGGAAGGATGAGGTTAATGCATTAATGAGACAGTCATGTGGATCTGAATATGAAAAGTGGAGCTGAGAATAAGCAAGCAGCAGCAACCGTTAGCAGGAATTCTTTTGTAGGCACCAAACAGTGATGGGAATGTCAATATGGTTACAGTCAGGACACTGAATGTACTTATGGCAAGGGCAGTACAGTAACGGTGTGTGCCAGTGGTCTCCATGCCGACTGATACAGCAACGAGCCTGTTGTATTTAATTTGTTGGTGTGAATATAAATGGCAGAATTGTAAGGGTGTAGGAGGGGTGTACTGGTATAGGGGATATCGTGTATTTGAATTATCAGAAGCCTTTATGCAAGTTTCCATAAGGGCTAAAGAGTAACCTGATAGAGAATAGGGCCCCTTAAAGATCAATCAGGTCGCCTATGTGTGGAACCAGAGGAGATGGGTGAGATTTTATACAAAATAGTCTTGTCAGTTTTTACTGTGGTGAAAGACATGGAAGCTTGGGGACGTGGGGAAATAAATAGTGATGTCTTGGAAAGAATCCTCACCAAAGAAGAGAAAGTGCTGGAATCTTACAACAAATAAAGGTAGATCAGTCTTCAGTAGCTCATTAGGTTGATCCTAGAATATTGTGGGAAGCTAGGGAAGAGATTGCAGTAACCCTTACTGAGATATGTATATTATCAACAGAGACAGTAAGATGTTGGAAGACTGGGGGTTGGCTAACGCTGTTCCATCACTGAAAGACTGCAGGGAAAAGCCAGGAAATTACAGCCCGGTGAGACCAGTGATGTGGAAGTTGTTGGAGGAGTTTCTGAGAGAAAAGAGCTCCTTACATTTACAAAGGCAAGGGCTGAATCGAGATAGTCAGCATGGCTTTGTGAGTGGAAAACCACGTTTCACAAACCGGATTGACTCTTCGAGAAGGTAGCCAAAGACAGATGAAGGCAGACCAGTGAATATGATCCACATGGACTTTAGCATCTAATCAAGAGAATGAAGGAAGTTTACTTAAAGTCGAGGAAGCAAGGATCAGACAGGGCTCCAGAGAGTTACATTGGATGGCACGGTGTCTCCGTGGTTTGCACTGCGACCTCATAGCGCCACGGACGCCATTTCGATTCCAACCTCAGGCGACTGTCTGTGGGGTGTTTACGCATTCTCCCTGTGGGTTTCCTCCAGCTGCTCCGGTTTCCCCCCCACAGCCCAAAGATGTGCCAGTTTGGTGGCTTAGCCATGCTAAATTACCCATAGTGTTCAGGGATGGGTAGGTTTGGTGCATTAGTCAGGGCAAATGGAGAGTAATAGGGTGGGGGAATGGGGCTGGGTTGGATAATGTTTGGAGGGTTGATATGGAGTTGGGCCAAATGACCCGTTTCCACACTGTAGGGATTCTCTGAAGGTACCAGGAAGGAACCGAGAGATGGACTTAGGACAACTAGAAGGGGGCATGAAAAAACTTTGTTGTGATGGATTAAGGAAAACCGTGAGACATTCTCCACTTATGCGAGGAACAAGAGCAAGGCCAGAGTGAGGATAAGGCCAATCTGGGATAGTGGAAGGAACTTGTGTCTGGTGTCACAGGAGGTAGGGGAGGTCCTTAATGAATACTATGCATCAGTATTCACTGCTGAGAAGGGTCTTGTCGTTTGTGAGGACAGCGTGAAACAGGCTGATGTACATGAACAGGTGGATGTTAAGAAGGAGGATGTGCCGAGAATTTTCTAAAAGATAAGGATACATAAGTCGCTGAACCAGACTGGATGCGTCCAAAGTTACTACAGCAACCGAGGGAGTGGGTTGCTGAGCACCTGGTGATGACCTTTGCAGCCTCACTGTCCACTGGAGTCGGACCAGATGATTGGAGACAGGAAAATATTATTCACTTGTTCAGGAAAGCGAATAGGGATAATCCTGGGAATTGCACACCTGTCAGTCTTATGTCTGTGGTATGCAGATTATTGGAGAGGACTCTGAGATACAGGATTTATTATTCATTGGGAAACCATAGTTTGATTAGAGGTAGTCAGCATGGTTTTGTAAGGGGCAGGTCATCCCTTACAAGTCTTATTGAATCTTTGGAGAATGTGACAAAACATCTTTATGTCTCATTCAGAAAGTACGGAGGCACGGGATACAGGGAAACCTGTCTGTCTGGATACAGGATTACTGGCCCACAGAAGACAGAGGGTGATGATAGATAGAAACAATTCATCCTGGAGTTCAGAGACCAGTGGTTATCTACAGGGAGTGATTACAAGACCTCTGCTCTTTGTGAGTTTATGAATGACTTCGATGTGTGATTGAAAGAGGGGTTAGTAAGTTTCCCAATGACACAAATGTTGGTGGAGTGGTTGATAGTGTGGAGGGCTGTTGTAGGTTGCAGTGGAACATTGCCAAGATGCAGAGTTGGGCTGAGAAGTGGCAGATGGAGTTCAATCTGTGAAAAGTGTGAAGTCATTCATTTTGAAGATTGAATTTGAATGCAGAATTCAGGGTTAAAGGCAGGATCCTTTGCAGTGTGGAGGAACAGAGGGATCCTGGGTTCCAAGTCCCTAGATCTCTCAAAGTAGCCACCCAAGCTGATTGGCTTGTTAAGAAGCAATATATTGTGTGGGATTTCATTTCTTTGGGGATTGAGTTTTAAAGCTGTGAGGTTATGCTGCAGCTCTACAGAGACCTAGTTCGACCCCACTTGGAATATTGTGTTCAGTTCTTGTCCCATCATTGCAGGAAGGCTGTGGAAGCTTTAGAGAGGGTAAGGAGGAGATTTACCAGGATGTTGCCTGGACTGGAGAACATGTCTTACGAAGAAAGTTTGAGGGAGCTAAGGCTTTTCTCATTGGATTGAAGAAGGGTGAGGTGTGACTTGGCAGAAGTGAACAAGGTGGTGAGAGTCATAGATCGAGTGAATAGAGAGAGATATTTTTTACCCTCATATAAATAGTTATTACAAGGGGGTATAATTTTAGGGTGATTAGTGGATGGTTAAGCGGAGATTTCAGAGGTAGGTTCGTTACATACAGAGTGGTGGCTGAGTGGAATGCACTGCCAGCGGTGGCGGTAAAATTAGATGTATAAGGGACATTTAATATACTTCTGGATAGGCACATGGATGATAATAAAATGAAGGGTTTGGAAGTTCGAGTCGTAGAGATGTACAACATGGAAACAGACACTTCAGTCCAGACTGTCCATGCTGACCAGACATCCCAACCCAATCTAGTCTCACCTGCCAGTACCCGGTCCATATCCCTCCAAACCCCTGCTATTTATATACCCATCCAAATACCTCTTCAATGTTGCAATTGTACCAGTCTCCACCACTTCCTCTGGCAGCTCATTCCATACACATACCACCCTCTGCATGAAAAGGTTTCCCCTTAAGTCTCTTTTATATCTTTCCCCTTTCATCCATAACCTACGCCCTCTAGTTCTGGACACCCCAACTCCAGGGAAAAGACTTTGTCTATTTACCCTAACCATGCCTCTCATAATTTTGTAAACCTCTCATAATGTCACCCCTCAGCCTCCGACGCTCCAAGGAAAACAGCCCCAACCTGTGCAGCCTCTCCCTATAGCTCAAATCCTCCAGCCCTGGCAGCATCCTTGTAAATCTTTTCTGAAGCCTTTCAAGTTTCCCAACATCTTTCCGATAGTAAGGAAACCAAAAATGCACGCAATATTACAACAGTGGCCTAACCAATGTGTTGTACTGTCGCAACATGACCTCGCAACTCCTGTACTCAATACTCTGACCAATAAAGGAAAGCTTAACAAACGCCTTCTTCACTATCATATCTATCTGCGACTCCACTTTCAAGGTGCTATGGACCTGCACCCCAAGGTCTCTTGGTTCGGCAACACTCCCTTGGACCTTACCATTAAGTGTATAAGTCCTGTTAAGATTTGATTTCCCAGAAGGCAGCACCTCGCCTTTATCTGAATTAAACTCCATATGCCACTTTTATTTTTGATCTTCTGGTCGAATTAAAGATTGGCATGTCATCACGGCCGAAGGGTCTTGTTCTGAACTGTTCTGTGTTCTACATGTCGTATGGTAAACTGGGTAATAAGCTCAGATCAGTGTAAAAGGTTATGGCGTTCAGGAGGAGCTAGTCAACTGGACAGAAAATTGGGCTTGATGGTAGGAGACAGAGGGTGATGGGAGACATGTTGTTTTTCTGACTAGAGGCATCTGACCAGTGGTGGAGTGGGTCCACTGGTGTTTGTCATTTGGATAAATGGTTTGGATGGGAATATTGTTAAGGAAGTAAAATAAGTTTTTTGGGTGACACTGAAATTTGTGGTATACAAGACAGTGATGAAAGCTATCTGTGATACAACAGGATGAACAGAACTGCTGGGATAGTGAGCTGAAGAATAGCAGATGGAGTATAATTAGATAAAGGTGAAGTGTTCCATTTTGGTGAAACAAACAAGGGCTGGACTTGTACAGTTAATGTTCGGGCCCTGGGTAGTGTTGTCAGTCATTGACCCAGGGATGCAGGTACAGTTCTTTGATAGTTGTGTCACAGGTAGACAGGCTGGTGAAGTAGACGTTTGGGATGGTTACCTCCATTGGGGAGAGCATTGAGAGTAGGATTTGGGATGTCATGTTGTATCTTTACAAGACATTGGTCAGGTCACCATAAAATCGTTGTTGATCAGTGGGAAGAACTCATCTGGTTCACTGACCTCCTTTTGTGTAGACCATCTGACAATTTAACCTGGCCTGGCTATCATGTGACTCCAGACCCATTGCAATATGGCTAACTCTGAGCTGTCTCTGGGTAATTAACAGTGACACCCATATCCCATGAATGAATAAATAAAAATACATATGTCCCTCCCTCCCTCTGCAAACCCCTCCAGCTGCAGTAATCCGTACTGGTTTTGTAACATCGTTCAGGCCCTGACCACTCTCCGCAACACTCTTACCACCTCCGGCACCTTCACCTCTCCCTGTTCCTTTTGTGACATTGAACCCTGACACTGATTCCCTTTCCCACTGCCCAACTCCTGCTAGCAGACCCTTTGCAATCCCTTTAACACCTACTCCTAAAACACTCTCTCTCACTTCAGGATTTTAAGTACTTTGTGGTGATCTTCTAAGCCTCATAAACTAATATGATGCATTTTGTCCTGAGTGAGGGGCCGGTGGGAATTTCTTGCTGAGGTTTTGTCTGTTTCAGTGGAATGTTCTTTTGTTGAGTGATTTACACTGTCCTTTCAAATGTTTTCCACTGTTCATTTACAGGCACATATTTCAGTCTGTTTCGCCTCTTTACCTTGGTCAGTTCTCCTCTCAAATCCATGTCATTGACTGTTTTTGTTTCTAGTTGTAGCATGTCCGTTCTGTGATTCACTTTAAAACTTTATATTTCTTTAAACTGCACTTTATCGTAATTTCCCGAAGGACCTCTCTAGGTGAAATTACTCATTCACTAAGTTTGATCACCCTACGATCGCTCTGAGATAGTTATGTCCCTAGCCAGTTGCACAATTTGTTATTCAAAGAAACACTGAAAAAGTATTCTCTGAACTACTCTTCCAATATCACTGTTGTTAGTGTGACTGTCCCAGATTATGGGAATGTTGAAGTTTCCCAAAGTTATCACAAAGTGTTTGTTAAAAAATTCCAATGAGTTCCTGTGTAATGCAGTGATGAGCAATGGAATGCTGTTCTGCTCCTTGTTTCCTTGGCAAGTAGTAGCCAGAATTTACATTCAGACTGCCTCTACTTCATGATCTGAGATCAAATGATTTCTCTGTACTGCCTTTGTTATCCATTATTGTTAGCGTTACCCATTTTGCCTGAGTTTCCACAAGGTTGTGATCCATTGAATATTTATGTCCACCTTTTGTTCGCCCTGTAACCACGTCTCTCTGGTGTCCAAATTTCATTTATCTCTGTGTCACAAATCAATCTACCTTACTGAAGAGAGTTAAAACATCACACAACACCAGATTATCGTCCAACAGGTTTAATTGGAAACACACTCGCTTTCGGAATGACGCTCCTTCATCAGGTGATAATGCAGAGCTCGATCATAACACAGGATTTATAACAAAAATTTACAGTGTGATGTAACTGACATTATACATTGAAAAATCGATTGTCTGTTAAGCCTTTCATTGTTTAGAATGCAGTGATAGTTTCACTTCTTTCATGTGTAAATCACAAAAATGTTTTTTAAAGTTGCATTCTCGGGTTCGCAGTTCACAATGGTGAGAGGTAGACAATATGTTGAAGGTGTTAGCCCCCTGTGTTCTTTGTCTATGCCCTGATATTTAGATTGATTCTAATCTTAAAAAGTGAGATAACAGAGTTTTACATAAATTCATGCAGTTTTTGAGCTCAGAGTTCTACATGAATGCATGCAGTTTTTGAGCAAAGTACAATGTAATCCTACAAGTAAAAATTCACCCCACAAAATATATGTGTGTCTGTGGGTCTTTGTCTGTCTGTGTGTGTCTGTCTGGGGTGGGGGTGGGGGTTGTGAGTGTGGGAAAGTGTGTGTGTAGTGAGTGCAGAGTGTCTTAAGTTTGTGAGGGGGTGCATGTGTAAGTGTGGGAGTGTGCGTGTCTATAAGGTTGTGTGTGGGTGTCTGTGTGTGCGTCTGTGTGTACCTGTGTCCATGTGTATGTGAGAGTGTGTGTGTGTGTAGGAATATCTGTGTGTGTGTAGTGCAATGGTGATCACCTGTAATGTGACATGAACCCAAGGTCCCAGTTGAGGCCCTACCTATGGGTACTGAACTGAGCTATCAGCCTCTGCTCGGTCACTTTTCTCTGCTGCCTGTCCCGAAGTCCACCTTGGAGGATGGTCACCCGAAGGTCCGGGGCTGAATGTTCTGGACCACTGAAATGTTCCCCAACTGGGAGGGAACCCTCCTGTCTGTTGATTGTTGTGCGGTGCCCATTCATCCATTATCGTAGCCTTTGCTCGGTTTCCCCAATGTACCAGGCCTCCGGGCATCATTGCCTGCAATGTATTAGCGAGACAATGTTGACTGAGTCACATGAGTACCTGCCATGAACAAGGAGGGAGGTTTTCCCACGCGTAATAGTGGTATCTATACCCACAATCTGACACGTCTTACAGCGTCCACCGTAACAGGGTTGTACGGAGTTGTCCTGAGGGCCATCCGCTTTATCCTCGATTACAACGTCTTCACTGTCCACTCTGCTACCCTCCAGCCTTTCCAGCACATCACACGTGGCTATCAATGGCACAAATATCTTTGCTCGGGGCTCCACAATGTTCTGAGATACACTTAATTAGGTCCTTGGGCTTTCCATAGCTTTGTGTTTTAAAACCTTCGATAACATGCACTCTTTTCAAGTCATAGAGATGTACAGCATGGAAACAGACCCTTTGGTCCAACTCGTCGATGCTGACCAGAAGATGTAAATAAATTTTCCCATTTCCCAGCATTTGGCTCATGTACTTCTAAACCCTTATTATTCATATACCCATCCAAATATCTCTTAAATCTAGTCAGAGTATCAGTATCTGCTACTTTCTCTCTCAGCTTATTCCATGCACACACCACCGTGTGCATAAAGAAGCTGTCCCTGCAGTGCCGTTTAAACCTTTCCCCTTTAAGCTTAAACCTATGCCCTTTAGCTTTAGTCTCTCCAACCCCTGGGAAAAGACCTTGAATGTTTACCCAATCCATACCCCTCATGTTTATATAAACCTCTGTCAGGTCACCCCTCAGTCTCTGATGCTCCAGAGAATATAACCCCAGCTTATTCAGCAACAACCCTGGCAACATCTTGTCAATCTTTTCTGAACACTTTCAACTTTCACAACATCCTTCCTACAGCGGGGATACTGGAATTGCAGAGAACTCCAAATGTGGTCTAACATATTACTGTTGTTCCCTGAGTTCCCCAGTCTTTGTTCTCACTAAGTTCTGGAGTTTTAAAAAAATGTGTTTAGTTCTTCGACATATCGTGCTGTTCCACACATCAATGGTCGCATTGATCTTTAAGGGACAGCATTTTGTCTCGAGTTACTCTTTTACTCAATATATTTATACAATCACTTTTGGATTCTCCTGATCATTCTCTGCCAAGGCTAATGCATGTACACTTTCTGCAATCCTGATTTCTACCCAAAGTGTATTCCTAAAGTCCCTGTGATCCTTAGGGATTCCCTTGATCCAGCTGGCTATACCTGACATATGCCCCCTTTTCCTTGACCAGACCGTCAGTAGACAGCCAGTGTTTCCGAATGCTGTCAGCATTGAGGTGCACACAAACAGGAACATGCTGGTGGTGATCGCTCAATTTATCTCACTTTTAAAATATTCTCACTTAGTAGACTTCCCTTTCCCTGCAAATAGGCTCCCCAATCAGCTTTTGAGAGTTCCTGGCTAATATTGTCAAGATTAGTCTGGCCCCATTTTATAACTTGAACCTGTGGACCAGCCCTGTCCCTTTCCATCACTATTTTCAAACGAATAGACTTGAGTCACTTTGGCAAAATGCTTTCCCACTCACACCTCAGTCCCTTTCCCTACCTTGTTTCCCAAGGGGAGTTCAGGTTTTGCCCCTTTCTCTTTTCAGGCCATTTACATATTGATTGCGAGTTTTCTGGAACGCAATTACCAAATTCCTCTCTTCCAAACAATGAACACTGGCAGTCCCAGACTAGGTTTAGAAAGTTTAAAAACCCAAACCATAACAGCCCTATTATTATGATTGATATTTGAGATCTCCTGATATATTTGTTCCTCAGTCTGCCACTGATTATTCGGGGTCAGGAGGACAATTGTGTCAGAGTGATGACCCATTCTTATTTCTCAGTTCCACTAACATAGCGTCACTGGATGATCCCACAGGAATATCCTCTATAGGTACTGATGTAATGATTCATGCAATGAAAACCCACCAACACTCGTCCTCTCTTGCCTCCCCTTCGATGCTTCCTGTAGCATCTCCACCTTGAAACAATGAACTGCCAGTCCTGTCCCTCCCTCAGCTGTGTTTCTGTAATAACAATAATATCCCAGTCCCATATTCCAATCCATGCCCTGAGTTCATCTTCCTTAGCTGTCAGGCCCCTTGCATTGAAATAAATGCAGTTTAATCATCCGTTCCCCCTCCCCCATTTCCTGCTATGTTCTTGCCTGCCATACTATAGGAAGGATGTGGAGGCACTGGAACGGGTGCAGAGGAGGTTTACCAGGATGTTGCCTGGTATGGTAGGAAGATCCTATGAGGAAAGGCTGAGGCACTTGGGGTTGTTTTCTTTGGAGAAAAGAAGGTTTAGGGGTGATTTGATAGAGGTGTACAAGATGATTAGGGGGTTAGATAGGGTTGACAGTGAGAACCTTTTTCCGCGTATGGAGTCAGCTATTACAAGGGGGCATAGCTTTAAATTAAGGGGGGGTAGATTTAGGACTGATGTTAGGGGTAGGTTCTTCACTCAGCGAGTCGTAAGATCATGGAATGCCCTGCCAGTAGCAGTAGTGGACTCTCCCTCTTTATGGGTATTTAAGCGGGCATTGGATAGGTATATGGAGGATAGTGGGTTAGTGTAGGTTAGGTGGGCTTTGATCGGCGCAACATCGAGGGCCGAAGGGCCTGTACTGCGCTGTATTGTTCTATGTTCTATGTTCTATGTTCTATGTTGTCTGCTGAAATTGCTGTCTTTAACTTGTGCACCAACCTGAATCTTCTTTCTGGCCTTATGACTGTTTAAGGTGCAACACCCTGCCAGATTAGATTATATCCTCTCAGGCAGCTCTAACAATTTGCCCCATCAGGATGTGGGTCCCCCTCCTGCTCCCAGTTCAGGTGCCTTCCCAACCCTGTCAACCTGTGCTGACACCTTCAGACATCCAGGGACTTGGCCACCAAGGTCCCGTTTTTACTCAGTTTTTTAGCACGACCTACCCTTCATGATGTATATCCTTCGCTTATGAGACTTCCCACAGTAATTACCTCACAATGATCAGAAGTAAACTCCATCTGCCATTACTCAGTGTGTACAACTCTGAGTATGTCTAATTTCATCCAGTCTCCCCAACAGTCCCTATCTCTAATTGTCGAGAGAATGCACAACCCTCCCTAAAGCGTTAACCACCTCCAGTCCCTCTCATGGACACCATCCATGTAAGCATCTCCTGTTCCTGACTATATTTTCCTCCTTTTCCAATAAACCCTTGTGAACTTTGTCCAATCTCTGCAGTGCTCGGTATAATCAGCCTCACTGTGCCTGGAACCTGGCTTCAATTCCAGCCTTGGCCGACTCTCTGTGTGGACTTTGCATGTTCTCGCCCCAACTGTGTGGGTTTCTTCCGGTTGCTCTGGTTTCTTGCCATAGTCCAACATTTGCACGATACGTGATTTGCCATCATAAATTGACTGTAGTATTCAGGCAAGTGTGGTTTAGGTGAGTTCACCATGAGGAATGCAGGGTTTATTGGCTAGGAAGAGGGATGGGTCTGGTTCGGATGCTCTTTAGAGGGGTTTGTGTGGACTTGTTGGGCCGAACGGCCGGTTTCCACACTGTGGAGATTCTATTCGAGTTATTGTCCAGTCCTGTCAACCATCCCTGTCTCTTGAACCTTGCCTCATCCCCAATACTCTCCTTATATGTGTAATCTCCAACAGTTTCTAAAACACTCCTTGGCGATGTCAGCTTCTCCAGTCCTTACCACGATCGATATGACTGTCACCTCCTCCTGCTTTTAGAACAATCCCTGTAACTATTGCCATTTGTTACATCACTCCCAATCACTGTTCCATCCTGAAACCACCAAAAACATTTATATCTCTATAAACTCATCTGGACTGTCTATACTTCCTTTTGACAATCCCGTTCTGAGACTTTCTCTCTATCAAAAAAGTCATTAAGTGTAGGTAACTCTTATTATTGCAACCTCCCTCCAGCCTGACTGCATTGAGGATCTGTAGAAGCTCTTTTCAAACCGACAGCCATCTCTGTGTCTGTAATCTCCTCCACTCCCCATAATTCATTCTCTCTGAGCTCCTCTGTAGTCCATTCAACACTCTTTAACACTGTCTGTATCACTGTAACCTTCTCCAAAAACACAAACTTCCCTATCTGTGTAAATCCCGACACCAGTCCTTATCCTTCTAAGCTCCGTCTAACAATACAACCCTCCATGTCTGTGTATTCATCTTCAGTCCCTACTCACCTCCCTATCTGTGTAACCATCTCCATCCATTTTTGCTACAGTCTCTTCAACTGTCCCTGTCAGTGTAATATCTTCCAGTCCCGAAAACTCCCCTCTCTTTAACTTTCTCAGGCCACACAGCCCTCACTATCTGTGACCTACTCCTGTCGGAGAACCCTCCCTCTGTGAACTGCTCCAACTCTTCAACTTTCCATAAGCTCCTGCAGCTCTTACAGTCCTCCCTCTCTACCAAACCTCTTCCAGTCCCTAAAACGCCATCAGTCTGTGGGTACTCTACCACCATCCCTCTCTGTGTTATCCTCTCAGGTCCCTGCAACACTCCCGATCTGTAGATCCCACTCCAATGCCTGTGCCTCTCCCGGTCCTGTTCCGACAAGACTCATTAACAATGTAACATCCTCCCGTCACTATTACCCACCCTGTCAATGTAAGCTCCTCCTGTATCTCCAAACATTTACTCATCTCCGTAACCTTCTCCAGCTCTTACCCCCCATCTGTGTAAACATCACTCTCCACTTAAACCCTCCCTACCGCAGGAACTTCCTTCTGTTTGTGCTATGCTCCCTTATCTGTGAAACTGTCTCCACCTAATCTTGCTACCCAATCTCTCAAAAAAGAATCCAGATTCCACAGCCTCCATGTCTAAATAACCCCCAGAACCTAAGCCTTCCTATATCTATAAACATCTTCATTCACAATGACCCTCCATATCACTGTTTGTTCCGCCAGATGTTACAAACCTCTTTATCTCTGTAATCTGCTCAGCTCCCTAAAACAGTCCCTGTCTGTGTAATCCAGCCCTGTCCTACAAACATCCTTATCCCTGTAAACTTCTTTATCCCTCCCAACATTCCCAACTCCATGAACCTGTCAGCCCTACAGCTCTCGACATTTCTGTAACTTCCTGTGACCCTATGGTCCTCTCTCCCTGTGAAACCACCTCCAGTCCCCACATTCCTCCCAGTCTGGGTCCTCTGCTCCAGATCAAACCATTGCTGTCTCGGTAAACACCTCCACTCCTGAAATCTCTTCCCATTTGTGTAACCTCGTTCAGACCCATACTCTCCAGCTTCCTGAATCCTCTTCCTGCATTGCAACCAAACCACATGTTTATGTAATATCCACCAGTGCTTACACCCTCCCCAACTCAGTAACCTCTTGCAGTCCTAACAAAGCACCTAAATTGAGAAATCTCTCATTTCCCTACAATCCTCCCTCCATCCCTCCTCAAATGTCTTCATCCCCATGAAACCTCACAATTACTGAAGCCTCCTTTTGGCATTTCAACCCTCCTAATGTCTGCAAAATCCTCGTGTCCTGATATCCCTCCCTATCTCTGTAACTCCCTCCACCCTCCAGTGTCATTCTGGGCAACATGACAGAGGAGAGAAGATTTTTAGCGTCTGGACCGTATTACAGTGGTAGAATTCTGGAAATTACAGATTTGGTCTAATATATGTGGTGTGAAGATTATTGGCGAGGACTCTAAAGAAAGGATTTATGACTACTTGGAAAACCATAGTTAAATTAGAGACAGCATGGGTTTGTGAGGGGCAGGTCATGCCTCACAAACCTTATTGAATTCTTTGAGGATATGACAGAATACGTTGATGGCTCATTCAGAAAAGAAGGATGATTGGGATACAGGGAAATCTATCTGTCTGGATACAGGATCGGATGGCCCAATGAAGACAGAGTATGGTGGCAGATGGACAGTATTGAGCCTGGAGCTCAGTGACCAGTGGTGTTCTGTAACAATCAGCTCTGGGACTCTGCTCTTTGTGATTTTTGTAAATGACTTGGATGTGGATGTTGGAGAATGGGTTAGTAAGTTTGCCAACAACATGAAGGTTGGTGGAGTGGTGGGGAATGTGGAGGGCTATTGTAGGTTGCAATGAAACATTGACAGGATGCAGAGCTGGGCTGGAAGTGGCGGCTGGAGTCCAATCTGGAAAAGTGTGAAGTGATTCATTCTGGAAGGTCGAACCTGAATATAGAATACAGGGTGAAAGGCAGAATACTTGGCATTGTGGAGGAACAGAGAGATCATGGCGTCCATGTCCATAGATCCCTCAAAGTTGCCACGCACGTTGATAGGGTTGTTAAAAAGGCATATGTTGTGTTGGCTTTTCTTAGCAAGGGGATTGATTTCAAGAGCCGTGAGGTTTTACTGCATCTTTATAGCGACCTCATGAGACCACACTTGGAATATTGTGTTCATTTCTCATCCCATCTTTAAAGGAAGGGTATGCAAGTTTTAGAGAACGGACACTGGAGATTTACCAAGATGCAGCCTGGAATGGAGGGCATTTCTTATGGAGAACGTTGGAGGGAGATAAGGCTTTTCTCATTGGAGAGAAGAAGGGAGTGGGGTGACTTGGTAGAGGTGAACAAGGTGATGAGTTGCACAGAGTGAGTGAATAGTGAGGGACCTTTTCTCCTATGGCATAAATGGCTATTACAAGGCGGCATAATTTTAAGGTGAATGGAGGATGGATAAGAGGACAGAGAATGGTAGGTGGTTGGATGGACTGCCAATGGTGGTAGTAAAATTAGACACATTCTGGACATTTAATAGACTCTTGGACAGATACATGGACAATAGTAAAATGAAGGGTATGTAGGCTAGTTTGATCTTACAGTCAGATAAAAGGTTGGCATAAAATCATGACCGAAGGGTCTTGGGCTGAAATGTTCTGTGTTCTTTGTTCTGTCTGGTAAACTGGGTAATAAGCTCAGACCAAGGAAAAAAGGATATGGCATTCAGGAGGAGCTGGTGAACTGGATACAAAATTTGCTTGATGGTGGGAGACAGAGGGTGAAGGGAGACATGTTGTTCTTCTGACTGGAGGCATGGGGCCAGCGGTGGAGTGGGTCCACTGTTGTTCGTCATTTGGATAAATGGTTTGGATGGGAATATTGGTTTTCTGGTAAAGTAAGGATTTTGTGTGTCACTGAAATTGGTGGTAAAGTGGTCGGTGGAGAAGGTTATCTATGATACCAAGAGGATGAACAGTACTGCTGGGATAGTGGGCTGAAGAATAGCAGATGGAGTTTAATTAGATAAAGGTGAGGTGTTCCATTTTGGTGAAACAAACCAGGGTGGGACTTGTACAATTAATGTTCGGGCCCTGGGTAGTGTTATCAGTCAGAGAGACCCAGAGATGCAGGTAGACAGTTCTTTGAATGTGGTGTCACAGGTAGACAGACTGGTGAAGCAGGCGTTTGGGGTGGTTACCTTCATTGGGGAGAGCATTGAGAGTAAGAGTTGGGATGTCATGTTGTATCTGTAAAAGATATTGGTGGGGCCACCATAAAAACATTGTTGATCAGGAGGAAGAACTCCTCTAGTCACTTACTTCCTTTAAGGAAGAACATTAAATATTCTAACCTGGTCTGGCCAACATTTGACTCCAGACCCACAGCAATATGGCTGACTCTGAGCTACGCTCTGGGTAATTAGCAGTTGGATCAAAGAATGTTAGTCCAGGCAGTGACATCCACATCCCATGAATGAATAAATAAAAATACATATGTCCCTCCCTACCTCTGCAAACCCCTCCAGCTGCAGCAATCCGTACTGGCTTTGTAACACCGTTCCAACCCTGAGCACTCTCTGTAACACTCTCACCACCTCCAGCACCTTCACCTCTCCCTGTTCCTATTGTGTTAATAAACCCTGACCATGGTTCCCCTTCCCACAACCCTCCTCCTTCTAGCATACCCTTTGCAATCTATTTAACATTTACTCCTAAAACACTCTCTCACTTCAGGATTGTAAGTACTTTTGGGGGATCTTCTAACCCTCATAATCTAGTATGATCCCTTTCGTCCTGAGTGCGGGACCAATGGCGATTTCTTGCTGAGGTTTATACTGTTTCAATGGAATGTCCTTCAGTTGAGCATTTTACACTGTTCCTTCAAATGTTTTCTGCTGTCCATTTACAGATACATGTCTCAGTCTATTTAGCCTGTTTACCTTGTGTGAGTTCTCCTCTCACACACATGTAATTGGCTATTTTTGTTTCTAGTTGCAGCTTGTCCTCTGTGATTCACTTTAAAACTTTATATTTATTTAAACTGCACTTTATCACAATTTCCCGAAGGATCTCTGCAGGTGACATGACTTATTCACTAAGTTTCATTACAAGGTCGCTCTGCGATAGTTATGTCCCTTAACAGTTGCACAATGTGTTTTTCAAAGAAATACTGAAAGAAAAATAACCTAAGTCCTCTTCCAATATCAATGTTGACCGTGTGTTGTCTCAGATTATAAGAATATTGAGGTTTACCAAAATTACCACAATGCCTTTGTTAAAAAATTCCAATGAATTCCTGTTTAATGCAGTGATGACCAATGGAATACTGTTCAGTGGCTAAAACTGTTCTGCTGCTTGTGTCCTTGGCAATAGTAGCCAGAATTTACATTCAGACTGACTCTACTTCATGATCTGATGCCAAACGCTTTCTCTGTAATGCCTTTGTTATCCATTATTTTTAGTGTTACCCATTTTTCCTGATTGTGAACCATTGAATATTTTTGTTCACCCTATATCCATGTCTCCCTGGTGTCTAAATCTCTTTTATCTCTGTGTCACAAATCCATTGACCTTATTACAGTGACGTTATCCATTAAAAAAAAACATAACTTACTCTTTCCCACAATCTCCTGTCACAAATGTTTTCGCTGATGTACAATTTTAGTTAAACTCTGTCCCTTCCTGTTCCTTTCTGCTTGTCTTCAGTCACATCCCCATGCTGCTCCGATGCTTCACCTTTTCTGTTTGGATTTGGAAAGCTCCTTTCACCTGAACCCAGTCCCAGCATCCTCTCTGTCAGTTTAAAGCCCTGTCCATAAACCTACCGACATGATCGGCCAGGACCCTGGTCCTAGCACGGTTCCAGTGGGAACATCCGAATGGATTATTTATTAAGTCAGGTATGGGTATGGGTGTCTCTGGCTGACCAGCCTTTCTTGCCCAGTCCTCGCTGCCCCTGAACTGAGTAACTTGCTTGGCCTTTGAAGAGGGTAATTGGGAGGCAAATACTTTGCTGTGGCTATGTCGTGCAGACCACATGAGGATGGGCAGATGTCCTTCTCTGAATGACATAGCAGCCTGGGATACCTGCAGCGGTGTTCGTGCAGTGTGTCCAGGAAGCTTTTCTAATTCAGTATGTAGATTGTCCGACCAGAGGGGAGGCCATATTGGATTTGGCACTTGGTAACGAACCGGGAAAAGTGATGGGCTTGTTAATGTGTGAACATGTTGGTGATGGTGACCACAATTCTGTGACTTTCACCTTGGTTATGGAGAGAGATAGGTGTGTGCAACAGGGTAGGTTTTACAGTTGGGGGAAGGGTAAATACGATGCTGTAAGACAGGATCTGAGGAGCATAAGTTGGGAGCATAGGCTGTCAAGGAAAGAATGTTTGGAAATGTGGAACTTTTTCAAGGAACAGATACAACGTGTCCTTGATATGTATGTACCTGTCAGGCAGGGAAGAGATGGTCGTGTGAGGTAGCCTTGGTTGACAAGAGAGGTTGAATATCTTGTAAAGAGGAAGAAGGAGGCTTACATAAGGTTGAGGAAACAAGGTTTAGACAGAGCGTTGGAGGGATACAGGGTAGCCAGAAGGGAGCTGAAGAAAGGGATTAGGAGTGCTAAGAGAGGGCGTGAAAAATCTTTGGCGGGTAGGATCAAGGATAACCCCAAGGCATTTTATGTGTATGTGAGAAACATGAGAATGACGAGAACGAGGGTAGGTCCGATCAAGGACAGTAGTGGGAGACTGTGTATTGAGTCAGAAGAGATAGGAGAGGTCTTGAATGAGTACTTTTCTTCAGTATTTACAAACGAGAGGGACCATATTGTTGAAGAGGAGAGTGTGAAACGGACTGGTAAGCTAGAAGAGATGCTTGTTAGCGAGGAAGATGTGTTGGGTATTTTGAAAAACTTGAGGATATATCCCGGGCCTGACGGGAAATATCCTAGGATTATGTGGGAAGCAAGAGAGGAAATTGCAGTACCGTTGGCAATTATCTTTTCGTCTTCACTGTCAACTGGGTGGTACCAGGGGACTGGAGAGTGGCGAATGTCGTGCCCCTGTTCCAAAAAGGGAATAGGGATAACCCCGGGAATTACAGGCCAGTTAGTCTTATTTCAGTGGTAGGCAAAGTAATGGAAAAGGTACTGAGGGATAGGATTTATGAGTATCTGGAAAGACACTGCTTGATTAGGGACAGCCAGCACGGATTTGTGAGGGGTAGTTCTTGTCTTACATGTCTTATTGAATTCTTTGAGGAGGTGACCAAGCATGTGGATGAGGATAGAGCAGTGGATGCAGTGTACATGGATTTTAGTAACTGGATTAGTGGTGCTGGAAGAGCACAGCAGTTCAGGCAGCATCCAAGGAGCAGCGAAATCGACGTTTCGGGCAAAAGCCCTTAGTAAGGCATTTGATAAGGTTCCCCATGATAGGCTCATGTGGAAAGTCAGGAGGCATGGGAAAGAGCGAAATTTAGCCAGTTGAATAGAAAACTGGCTAACCGATCGAAGTCAGAGAGTGGTGGTAGATGGTAAATATTCAGCCTGGAGCCCAGTTACAAGTAGAGTTCCACAGGGATCAGTTCTGGGTCCTCTGCTATTTGTAATTTTTATTAATGACTTGGAAGAAGGAGTCGAAGGGTGGGTCGGTAAATTTGCAGATGATACGAAGATTGGATAGTGAGGAGGGCTGTTGTTGGCGGCAAAGGGACTTAGATATGATGCAGAGCTGGGCTGAGGAGTGGCAGATGGAGTTCAACCTGTCAAGTGTGAGGTTGTCCATTTTGGAAGGACAAATAAGAATGTGGAATACAGGGTTAACGGTAGGGTTCTTAGTAAGTGGAGGAGCAGAGGGATCTTGGGGTCTATGTTCGTAGATCTTTGAAAGTTGCCACTCAGGTGGATAGAGCTTGTAAGATAGCATGTGGTGTATTAGCGTTCATTAGCAGAGGGATTGAATTCAAGAGTTGTGAGGTGATGTTGCAGCTGTACAGGACCTTGGTTAGGCCACATTTGGAGTACTGTATGCAGTTCTGGTCGCCTCACTTTAGGAAAGATGTGGAAGCGTTGGAGAGGGTGCAGAGAAGATTTACCAGGATGTTGTCTGGAATGGGGAATAGGTCGTACGAGGATAGGTTGAGAGTGCTAGGCCTTTTCTCATTGGAACGGCGAAGGATGAGGGGTGACTTGATAGAGGTTTATAAGATGATCAGGGGAATAGATAGAGTAGACAGTCAGAAACTTTTTCCCCGGGTACAACAGAGTGTTACAAGTGGACATAAATTTAAGGTGAAGGGTGGAAGGTATAGGGGAGATGTCAGGGGTAGGTTCTTTACCCAGAGAGTGGTGGGGACATGAAATGCGCTACCCGTGGGAGTGGTAGAGTTAGAATCATTGGTGACCTTTAAGCAGCAATTGGATAGGTACATGGATGGGTGCTTAAGCTTGGATAAATGCTCGGCACAACATCGTGAGCCGAAGGGCCCATTATGTTGTGTATTGTTCTATGTTCTGTACATTTCATTGGGCACTGGAGATTTCTCCACCTTTTTGCCTGTGAAAACATTTAATACCTCCTCTTTATTGATCTTAACATGTTCTGGAACCTCAGCATCCCAACTGAAATCCCCGGCTACAATGCCTTTCTCCTGTGTGAATACAGATGGGAAGTATTCATTGAAGACCTCACCTGCTTTCTCTGACTCCATGCACAGATTGTCCCTTTGGTTTCTCACAGGCCTTCCTCTTTCGCTGGGAATCCTCTTACTCTCACGATGCTGATAAAATACGTGTGGCTTTTCCACAATCGTATCTGCCAAATATATTTCATGACCATTGTTTGTCTCTCATTTTCCACAATCCCCTTGCACTCTCTATACTTGTGAAGGGCTTCACCTGATTTTATTGCACTGTATTTTCTTTATCAAACTCACGATATCACTTGATCAGTATTCCCTGGACTTGCTGCCTTTACTATTCACTCTTCAAGGAGCACACTGGCCCTGCGGTCTCACTGCATCACTTTAAAATACTCCACTTTCCTAACATGGACCCAACTGCAGGGAGTTACTCCCAGTCTATGTTTGCCAGATCCACTGTAATGGTCGTGATACTGATAGGAGGCACAGTTGTGAGGGGGACAGACAGGACACTGTGTGGCTGCAGAAGAGACCCCAGGATGGTGTGCTGCCTCCCAGGTACCAGGGTCAAGGATGTCTCTGAGTCGTCATTGAACATTATGAAGGGGGGAGGGTGAACATCCAGAGGTCATTGTGCACATTTGTCTCCCTCTGTCATGTGGACTAAGGGTTGGGGTCCTGTGAAATGAGTACAGGGAGTCAGGTGAGAAGTTAAAAAAGCAGGATAATGACCTTAATGATCTCCAGATTACTCCCAGTGCCAAGTGCCAGTGAGGATAGAAATAGAAAGGTAGGCCGGATGGATATGTGCCTGAGGAGCTGGTTTAGTGGGCAGGGTTTTCAGTTCATGGGTCATTGGGATCTCTTCTGGGGTAGAGGGGACCTGTACAAAGGGGATGGTTTGCACTTGAAGCAAAGGGGCACAAGCATCCCAGGGAGGAGGTTTGCTTGTGTTACCCAGGAGGATTTAAACTAGTTTGGCAGGGAGTTGAGATTCTGAGTGAGAGAGGGACCATCGAAAAGTCAGGGGAAATACATCAGCCATCAAGAGCAAGTTACCTATTCAGGATATCCAGGGGCACAGTCGAGGGAGGGAAAGATATCTGGTTTAAAGGGCATTTATTTCAACACACGAGGCCTGACTGGTAAGGCAGACGAGCTCAGAGCATGGATTAGCTCTGGGGAGTGGGATATTATAGCCATAATAGAAACATGGCTGAGAGAAGGGCAGGACTGTCAGCTCAGTGTTCCAAGATACAGAAACTACAGGCGGGACAGAAGGACAAGTAAGTGAGGAGGAGGAGGTGCACTTTTGATTCGGAAGGACATGACACCTGTGCATCGGGACAATTCTGTTAAGCAGTCATCAAATGAGGCCATAAATTTAAAAGTTAGAAACAAAGAGGGGATGGTCAGTCTGCTGGGATCGTGTTCTCGACCCTCAAATAGCCAGCGGGTACGAGAGGAGCAAATGTGTAATGGGTTTGCATGGTACCTATACAAATAATAGTGTAGTATTGGATGGAGATTTTAACTTCCCCTGGATTGGCTGGGTCACCCAGAGTGTAAAAGGCCCGTACTGGGTGGAATTTGTAAAATGTGTCCAAGAAAGTTTCCTCAATCAAAACGTAGAGGGCTCTACGCTACTCAGGCGGGTGCAACACTGGACCTCTCCTCAGAAAACAAGGTCAGTCAAGTGACTGAAGTATCAGTCGGAGACCACATTGCGTCCAGTCACCACAACTGTCTTTGTTTTAACATAGTTGTGGAAAAAGATCAGGCAGGTTGACAGATTTAGTTCTTAAACTGGAACTGGGCCAATATTGGGGCCATTCAGCAGGATCGAGCAGGGGTTGATTGGGTGAAGGTAAAACTCACACAACACTAGGGTATAGTCCAGATGGTTTACAGAGGAACCTCTATTATCTGAACGAGATGGACGGGCACTATTTCGTTCGGATAATTGATTATTCGGTTAATCGATTCAATGACTTTCCTCTGGGGCTCGGAGTTTTCAGTCCAGTCTGCTCCCTGTTCAGGTGACTAGGCAGCAGCAAGCCATGGACGAGCCCCCACACCCTGCCAAACCCCCCAAACACACCCTGCTTGCCTCCAAACCCATCCAACACTGCCCCCATCCGGCTCTCAACGTCACCCCCCCCCCAAACCGACCCAACAGCGAATCCTGCCCCCAAAACCATCTGACACCACCCTCCACTCGCCGCCTGCCCCCACCTCCCAGACACATCCTTCATCACCCTCAGCCTGTCCCCAAACCCGTTCAACACCGCCCCCCGCCCACCACACCCACCGTCCAATCCATGTCCACGCCCATGCCCCCATAAGTGTTACCTAGGTAAGCGGATAGTGAAGAAGGTGTTTGGTATGCTTTCCTTTATTGGTCAGAGCATTGATTATAGGAGTTTGGAGGTCAAGTTGCAGCTGTACAGCACACTGTTTCGGGCACTTTTGGGATATTGCATGCAGTTCTGGTCTTTTTCCTATTGGAAGGATGTTGTGAAACTTGAAAGTATTTAGAAAAGTTTTACAAGGATGTTGCCAGGGTTAGACGATTTGAGCTATCGGGAGAGGCTGAAACGACTGAGACTGTTTTCCCTGGAGCATCAGAGGCTAAGGGGTGATATTCTTGAGGTTTATAAAATCATGAGGGGCATGGATAGGATAAACAGACAAGGTCTTTTCCCTCGGGTAGTGGAGACCAGAGCTGGAGGGCGTAGGTTTAAGGTGAGAGTTGAAACATTTAAAAGGGACCTAAGGGGTAACCTTTTCACGCAGAGTGTGGTTATGTATGGAATGTACTGCCAGAGGAAGTGGTGGAGTCTTGTACAATTGCAGTATTCAAAAGGCATCTGGATTGGTATATGAATAAAAAGGGTTTATTGGGATGTGGGCCAAGTGCTGGCAGATGGGACGAGATTAGGAAAGGACAGATGGTCGGCGTGGACGAGTTGGACCGAAGGGTCCGTTTATGTGCTGTACGTCTCTAGGTCTCTCACGCTCTGAATGTTTTTCACTGTTCATTTACAGCCTGACATTTCAGTCTGTTTCCCCTGTTTACCTTGGTCAGTTCTCTCTCAAAAACATATCATGGGCTTTGTTAGTGATGCTCGGGTGTGCTTTATGGTCACTTTAAAATGTCATAAACTCTTTGAATTCCGGTATAATTTCTTGGAGGATCTCGGTGTGATATTACTCATTCACTGAGCTTCATCACCCAACAGTCGATCTGAGATAGTTACATCCCTAGCTATTTGCAGAATGTGTTATTCAAAGAAACACTGACAAAAACATTCAAGGAGGATCTCGGATAATATCACTCTTGCCAATGTATCTGTCCCAGATTATACAAAGATTGGAGTCTCCAAAAATTATCACACCACCTTTGCTACAATTTCTAATGAATTCCTGTTTAATGCAGGGATGAGCAATGAAATACCGCAAGGCAGCATCTCCGAGACACCCACATCAATCAACCAAACCGCCCCGTGGCCCAACATTTCAACTCCCCGTCCCACTCTGCCGAGGACATGGAGGTCCTGGGCCTCCCTCACCGCTGCTCCCTCACCACCAGACGCCTGGAAGAAGAACGCCTCATCTTCCACCTCGGAACACTTCAACCCCAGGGCATCAATGTGGACTTCAACAGCTTCCTCATTTCCCCTTCCCCCACCTCATCCCAGTTTCAAACTTCCAGCTCAGCACTGTCCCCTTGACTTGTCCAGACTTGTCCGACCTGCCTAGCTCCTTTTCCACCTATCCACTCCACCCTCTCCTCCTTGACCTATCATCTTCATCTCCTCCCCCACTCACCCATTGTACTCTATGCTACGGTCTCCCCACCCCCACCCTCCTCGAGCTTATCTCTCCACGCGTCAGGCTCAGTGCCTTTATTCCTGCTGAAGGGCTTTTGCCCGAAACGTCGATTTCTCTGCTCGTTGGATGCTGCCTGAATTGCTGTGCTCTTCCAGCACCACTAATCCAGAATTTGGTTTCCAGCATCTGCAGTCATTGTTTTTACCAGCATCAAAACTGTTCTCCTGCTTGTGTTTTTGACACATAGCACCCAGAATTTGCATTCAGGCTGATTCAGCTGTATAATCTGAGGCCAAATGCTTTCTCTGTAATACCTTTGTTATCCATTCGTGTCAGGGTTCCCATCTTGCTTTTCCATTCTGCCTGTGATCTGTAAGGTTGTTTACTGTTGAATATTTATGTTCCACCTTTTGTTCACCCTGTAATCACGTCTGTCTGGTGACTAAGTCTCATTTCTCTCTGTGTCACAAGGCTTATTACCTTATTGTAGATACTTTGTCCATTCCAAATCAAAACAACATTATAATTTCCTCTTCCCCACAATGTGCTGTCACAAACCAATTCATTGATGTACAGTTTTAGTTAAACTCTGTCCCATCCTGTTCCTTTCTGCTTGTCTTCAGCCACATTCCCATGCTGTTCTGAGGCTTCACATTTTCTGTTTGGATTTGGAAAGCTCCTTTCACCTGAACCCTGTCCCTGCACCCTCCATGTCAGTTTAAAGCCCTGTCCATAAACTTACCGACATGATTGGCCAGGACACTGCTCCCAGAAGTGTTGATTTTAAATCACTCATGGGATGTTGCTGTCTCTGGCTGGCCAGCATCGCATGCCCACCCTGACCAGCCTTAGAGCTGAGTGTCTTGTCAGATCATTACAGTGGGCATTTGAGCGTCAATCCCATTGCTCTGGGTCTGGATTCATGTGTAGGCCAGACTGGCAGCCGAAAACAGATTTGCTTACTGAGAGGGTATTATTAAGCCGTTAGATGTGTATCCTTGACTCTGGCATTAAATTCTGGATGAACAGTCTAGTGAGAGTAATACGAGGCCATTGCCTGGTCCACTGATAGCTCACCCCTGAGTACTGATCCCAGTGCACCTTCTTCCTGATCATGGTTTAATCCTGATACCTTCCTGCACTCTGGTGATATCACACAGTCTCTCTCCATGTGGTATCTGTCACTGTGAGGGTCTAATTGATGTCGGTGACTGCACCTTTTGCAGTTATTCCAGATCCTGAGGCAACAGAATTCTCCACTCCAGGGAGATGAGGCAACACAGACCAGGGATGGAGACTGGGATTTTCCAGATCTCTGTGGGACTTGGTGCCATTCTCCATGTGTAACCCTCACTGCATCAGTCTAATTTCCCATTCTGTCTGTTTCTCTATCTCCTGTAGATACTCAGGATGCTCTTGACTCAACAGAATTCCCAATTCCTGTCTCGTCCATCACCACACTGAAGACAGTTGGTCAGCCCGAGAGATGGAGAGTGAGATCTGGAGCCTGCAGTAAATCCTGCAGTGAGGTAAAATCACTCACAGTGAACAGAGCAGAGTGTATTTAAGGGATCGAACTTTGGTCCGGAAGACGTGACACAGATGCAGTGTTGAAGGGTAAACACAGAGCATGATGGTCCCAGGCTCAAACCCCACCTCCTGTTAATTTTCATCTCTGCTGTACTGAGCCTTCCTATGTCAATACAGTAAGTTGACAGTTATCAATTCAGGCCTCTGCTGTCTTAGTGAGGATCAGTACAACAGAGGGGAAAGCAGGCCTCCCTCAAGGAGATGGTATTGAAACCTAGGATCTTTCTGTACTATATTCTCCCTCTCACACTCTCTCTTGTCATGTGATAGAGTCAGACAGCAAGGAAACATGCCTTTCGGTCTAACCTGTTTGTGCCAATGTCTTGAATGCTTGCAATTCCCAGAAACTTTCCTATTTCTGTAACCTCACCCCTCCCATATTCCTGGTGTATATTTGAAACCTCCTCCAATGCTGACGACTCTCCCTGTATATAAATTGCTCCAATGTCGATAACATGCCCAATCTCAGAAATCTCATCCTGCACTCAGTACAATTATTTCAATTTCTATAGTTTTGCACAATACTTGCAGTAATGCCGTCTCTGTAAAATCCTCCAGCCTGGAGCAAAGTACCCACCTGTGTACTTTCCTCAAGCCCCAGGAAAACATGATATCACTGTAACCTTCTGCAGGTCCGATCACACTCCTGCCTCCTGGCCTATAGTACCACATGACCACAGTAATCTTCTCCCAACCCTACCGACCTCCTTACCGATATGAACACCTCCAGACCCTTTTCAAGCCACAGCAGCACTCCACATCTCTGTTTGCCCATCCACTCCCTACAGTCCTCCAAGCACCTCAAACACTCTCTCTTTGTGTAATTCTGCAATTTGGGGCAGCACGGTGGCTCTGTGGTGAGCGATGGTGCCTCACAGTGCCAGGGACCCAGGTTCAATTCCAGCGTTAGGTGACTGTCTGTCTGTGTGGAGTTGCACCTTCTCGCTGTGTCTGCGTGGGTTTCCTCCAGGTGTTCCAGCTTCCTCCCACAGTCCAAAGATGTGCAGGTCAGGTGAATCGGCCATGCTAAATTGTCCATAGTGTTAGGTGCATTGTGGGAGAGAAGTGGGTCTGGGTGGATTACTCTTTGGTGAGTTGGTGTGGACTTGTTGGGCCGAAGTACCTGTTCTCATGCTGTAGGGAATCTAATCTAAACTCTCCCTCTGCATTCCATATTACTGCCCCTAAATATATCCATCTATCCATAATCAGCCCCAACCCCTTCAAACCTCCGAGTCTCTGTGAACTCCCACAGCTCCAACATCCTTCCTTTACTGTGTAACCTTTTCCATGCCTGAAACACTCTGAAAATGTGAACATCCTACAAACCTACCTATCTGCGTAATCCTCCCAGGACACTGTAAAACCCCGATCTGTGGAACCAGCTCCAATGCTTGTGAATCTCCCGATCAGTTTCTATAAGACTTACTATCTCTGTAACATCCTCCCTTCGCTATCACCCGCCCTGTCAATGTAAACTCCTCCGGTCTCCCCATCAATCTAATCATCTCCATAACCTTGTCCAGCTCTTAGACCCCTATCTGTGTAAACGTTACACTCCCCTACAACCATCCCTAAAGCAGAAACCTCCTCCAGTGTCTGTAATACTCCCTATCTGTGTTTGTGTCTCCAGGATCTATTGCTGTTCCTGTCTCTGTAAGCTCTGACAGATTGTACAGCTTGCCAGTCCATATTCTTTCCAGAACCTCAGCATCTGACATCAACAAAAGTCTTCATTAACTACAGCCTTCCATATCTCTGTTCTTTCCTCAATTGTATACAACTCTCTTAATCTCTGTAAGTTGCACAATTCCGTAAAATACCCCATGCCTGCGTAAACTGACCCAATCCGACAGTGAGAAGCCTCCCTGTCCTTTTGATCACCTGTAGTCCCTTCAGATCTCCCTGCATCTTCCCTGACTCCATTGAATACAGCCTATCTCATGTTATAACTCCTCTAACTCATATGATCCTCCCCATCTCTATGATATTCTTCAGTTACTGCAATTCTCATTCTTTATCTCCAGAGCTTCCAATCCCCCTGATCAATGTAAGGTTTTGATCCCTTGCAGCATGTTTAACACCTTTAGCTGCCTCCAACTCCTCAACGCATCCTGTCGCTGTAACCTCCTCAAATATTAAAGCTCACTGTCTTTATAATATCTTCCAGTATCTGCAACCCTCTTGATTTTTGTAACCCACTCCAGAACAGCACTCCACATCGCTATGTAACTGATGGGAATGCTGCAAACCTGCCTTCACAGTCCTCAATAACTCTCTGAACTCCTGCAGCCCTACAACCCTCAGCATCTCTGGCTCCTCCAATCCGTACACTTCTCTCTGGCTGTGTGAACTGATCCAGCCCCTTCAACCCTCCCTATCTCACTCACTCCTGCAGCTCCAACTATTGTCCATGTCACTGTAATTCGAGCACCAACAATCCTCCCAGTCTCTATAAACTCCTGCAGCTCCAACTACCACCCCTACCTGTGTACTCTCCAGTCCCTCCAATCCTCCCTTTCAATATCAGCTCCAGTAGCTCCAATACTACCCCATCTGTCTACTCTCCAGTGCCTTTAACACTCCCTTTCTCGAAAAACTTCTGTAGCTCCAAGTGCTACTGTGTGTAATCTCAAATCCCTATATTCCTCCCAATCTCTGTAAATCCTTCAAAACTGATAATCCTTGACATCTTTCAGCCCGCCAACCATCTGATCTCTAACCACCAACACTGATCTCAAATCACCGAACTCTGTAGCATCCTCCCGTCTCTACAGCCCAGCTTTTCTCTGTTAGCTTCTCTGGTAACTGTATTCCCCTTCATCTCCGGTTACAGATCCTTGCTCAGTGAAACAATGTCTCAGTACCAAATCTGTAAGAACACAAGAATCTTTGGTGTATCAATATATTTGTCTCATTTTCTAAATTTTAACGACTGCAAGTTCAATCGTCTTCACCTCTTCTTATCAATATCCCTCCATTTTGAAGATCAGCCTGGTGAACCTTTTCTCGGCTGCCTCCAATGCAAGGGCATTTTCCCTCCAGATAGGGGACCAAACCTGTTCACCGTATTCTCACTGTGGACTGACTGGAGTCCTCGATATTTATTACAAGTCTTTCCTATTTTTATTCTCCATTCCCTTTGAAATCAATTCCATTAGCATTCTCTATGTCCTGCTGTCCCTGAATGCTACCTTTCTGAGATTTATACACCAGGATTCCCAGGTTACGTCATAGCGTAGCTTTCTGCAGTTGATCTGAAACCAAGAGCTGACAGCAATAATCACGAAAGTGCTGGAATGTATGTTAAACGATATGCCAGAAATACTAACTGCACACTTAGAACCCTATGGAATAAGCGCAGTCCATAAGACCATCATGCATAGGGGTAGAATTAGACCATTCAATCCATCAAGTCTAATCCACTATTCGATTGTGTATGAATTATTTCTCAACCCCACTCTCTCACTCCCTGTAACCCTTGATCTCCTTATTCATCCAGAACCTGCTTATCTCTGAGTTAGATACAGTGAATCACTTCGCATCCACAGCCCCATGAGGCAGTGAGTTCCACAGATCCATCACCCTCTGGCTGAATAAATTCCTCCACATCTCTATTCTAAAGGGTCGTCCCTTCACTCTGAAGCTGTGCCCTTGGCCCCTAGTCTCTCCTGCTCCTGGAAACATCTTGCCCCCGTCCACTCCATCCAGGCCCCTCAGTATTCTGTAAGTTTGAATGAGATTCTGCCGCCGCCTCTGAAACTTCATCAAGAGCAGACCCAGAGACTTCACCTGCTCCTCCTATGATACGAATTTCATCCCTGAAATCTTTCTTGGAAACCCATTTCTCGTACCCCTTCACATCTTTTGTTTAGACTCTGAATGAATAATGTGTAGAGTGTAGTCCCAACACTGACCCCTGCGGAGCTCCCCCATCACCAGTTTCCATCGTGAAAAAGACCCCTTTCTTCACACTCTCTGCCTTGTGTCAATCAGACAAATCCTCTCTCCATGTTAAACATGTTGTTGTAAAACGGAAATGTCATTTCACACCCACTGCTGGATTTATTTTTCTGTCTGGCTGTAAACAGCAGAGTTTCACCATTACCTTCCCATCTGTAATTCCCTGGAGAAGGTGGTGGGGAGCTGCCTTCCTGACCCATTGCAGTCCTTTGGGTGTAGGGACAGACACAGTGCTGGGAGGATGGAGCATGGCTTGGAAGGCACCTTGGAAATTCTGGTGTTCCCGTGCACCTGGAGCTCCTGTCCTTCCAGGGAATAGTGGTTCCGGGTTTGTAAAGTACTGTTGAAAGGGCCTTCCTGAGTGACCTCAGTGCTACTTGTAGATCTTTTATTCCTTCATTCATTGGTGAACATGAGCTTTGTTGGCTGGGCCAGCATTTATTATTGATTTGGAGTTGTCCCTGAGAAGGTGGTGGTGAGTTGCCTTCCTGAACCACTGAACCCGACTTATAACTCTTATAGTTCCTCACACTATCTCACCTCTTCCATTCCCATCTGTGTTAGAGATCTCTAAAATTTCTTTATTCTTGTTTAAATTTCTAATCACCTAAAATCTCTCCCTTTTTAAATTTGTAACCCCTTCAATTTCTGTAACTCTCCATATAACTGTAATCAATGACAGCACAGGTTCCCTTCCTTAAATCTCTAGAATTACAATGGTTGCGTGTGGTAAATCGGAACGTTTCATCCTCCTTATCTATCTCGGGACTTCCAGCCCCCACAATCCCACTATTTGGAATGCTCCCATTCTCTGCACCTCCTCATGTCCTGAGGGTCCTTGAACACCACCAGTGCTCCAAAGGTCTATACTCCCCCCAGTTACTGCAAGTCTTCTAACTCTATAATATCCAACAATCTCCAGTACCATACAACACTTGCTGGCTCTCAATTTGTATTTGTTGAAGTCTACACATCTCTGTAAGCAGCACAGAAAAAGCACTTTTGACTCTCCATAGCTCCGTCATGAACAAGCTACTATCTCTATTTCCTTCGCCTTCTTCAGTGTCTGCAAATCTCACTGTATCTTCCAATAACCTGCTTTCGACACTGCAGGTCTGTCTAGCTCCCCAGATAACCTGTTCCATCCCATTTAGCTCGCTCAATCACTGTAACACCCTCTGCTCTGCCTAATCCTCCTCTTCCCCACTGTCTTCCAGGCACAACAGCGATCCTGTAAGGCAGCAGTGCGGAACGGGATGTTATAAATCTTAGCTGATGCTTGAGGCCTATCATTACCTGGAAGTCACAAAGGGAGAAAACCTGAGAGAGAGCAGCACAGAGCGGGAGAATATTAATCAGCAGCGAGGATCGAGGTCGACTCGGACTCTGAGTTGGAGAAGCAGCAGAGCCGGAGGCTCGAAATCAGCACCGAGTCACAGAGGGAGTGACCATGTGAAGGAGCAACTTGGAGGAGGAGCATGAGGCTCACTCACACCTGGGAGTTACAGAGGCAGCAAAGTGGGAGGATATAAATCAGCACTGAGGATCGAGGCCTAATCGTGCCTGGGAGTCACAGAGACGGTGACCCTGTGAGGGAACAGGGTGGAGTGGGAGCTGGAGGATTACACGTCCCTGGGAATCACAGAGACGGTGACCCTGTGAGGGAACAGGGTGGAGTGGGAGCTGGAGGATTACACGTCCCTGGGGGTCACAGAGACGGTGACCCTGTGAGGGAGCAGAGTGGAGTGGGAGCTGGAGGATTACACGTACCTGGGAGTCACACAGATAACTTTCTGCTGCTGGGACGGGCCTGCACTGTGTTTGGAAGAAGTACAAAAGCCTTCACAGAAAAGGCTGTAAATTCATTGGCAGATAATGCACCGTTATTAGCGCCTGTCAGTAAATTGATTAAAGTTAGCAGATTTATTTTTTCAACTTCTGAAATAAGGGTTGAATTCAGAAATAAGAGGGAGATGTGAAATTCTGAGCCAATATATATATTACCCTCAGTAAGCCACAGTTGTATAAGGGAGTTAACAATATTGTTTTTTTTTCCTCCTGATGTTAATTTAATTCTAAGTAATTAATTAAGTTACTCTAGACCTGTTGCATTTTAAGAAATGAAAATACATGTTTATTAGATGGAAAATATGTTCTGTTACGTTGGGAAGTCATAGCCCCTGCTCGTGTCCTAGATGAACACTGGGTCTTGGAGCTCAGATAGTAACTAGAGACTCTATGGGACATCTGTGATGCTGAGAGTTAGGTGATTAGCTCACACACAGAGCAGATCACCCTGCAGACATGACAGCCAAGAAGAAGAAAGGGAATAGGGGACTAGACAATCGAAGAGAAACATTCAGGGAATGGAAGAATATCCTGATATCTCCATCCCAATTCAGATTCCTGGTTTGGAAGCTGATGAAGGTGCGGGCTGTTCGGGGAGGGCATGTCTGCGTCACCACGAACAGTCTGACTGTGCAGGAGGGGAGGGAAAAGGAAGGAGGATCAATAGTCACAGGGGAGTCAGGAAATTGAAGAAGGTGGATTAGTGGTGCTGGAAGAGCACAGCAGTTCAGGCAGCATCCAACGAGCAGCGAAATCGACGTTTCGGACAAAAGCCCTTCATCAGGAGAAGGGCTTTTGTCCGAAACGTCGATTTCGCTGCTCTTTGAATGCTGCCTGAACTGCTGTGCTCTTCCAGCACCATTAATCCAGTATTTGGTTTTCAGCATCTGCAGTCATTGTTTTTACCAAATTGAAGAAGGTGTCAGTGTTTCTGTAATTCCAGGATAGTGGGGTTAAGAATGTAACGGTGTCTGCAGGGCATTCGTCTGGGGGACAGTGAGCAGTCAAAGGTCATGTCCATGTTGGTAGGAATGACCTGGGTAGGAAGGGTGAAGCGGTTTAGGAATCAGAATTTAGGGAGCGAGGTGGATGGTTAGCAAGCGGGACCTCAAATGTAGCAATCTCTTGGTTATTGCCAGTTCCGTGTCCAATTGAGAACAGGACTCGAAGTTTTAGGTAGATGAGAGTGTGACTGGAATGATGGTGTAGCAGGAAGGGCTTTGGTTTCATGGGACATTGGGACTGGTTCTGGGGAAGGCAGCAACTGTACAAGCTGGATGGGCTAACATGACAGAGCTGGGACTGAATTTCTTATGGGGTGTTTGGGAGGGATTGAAAACAACTTGGCGGATGCATAGGATCCAAAATGGAATAGTACAGGAGACTACCAGGATTCTCAAAATAATGGGAGATACAGTTGGTACTAATTTACAGCAACAAGTTTATCAGTGGAAGATGGAGTAAGAAAGAAAGCCTTAATCTGAGGTACTCTGCATGAACATGAATACTCGGAGTTTGGAGAGTTCGAGATGCAGATTGGTGTGTGGAAATCTGATGGACTGATCACCGAGAGCTGGCTCAAGGAATGGCAGGACTGTGTGTTAAATATTGCTGTGTATCAGGGATTCTGAAATTATAGAAGGGAAGGGAAAGGATGAAGGTGGAAGTATTGGTTTTGATTAGCATTAGTTAAGGCGCCGAAGAGAAAGAGCCTACTCACTCACTCGGTACACCTCGCTACCTTTCCCCCAGCTGTACCAGCTGTTACAAATAATTCCACCTCCCTTAGTACTATTTGATAGTTCTCACTGTTTGGAAGGAACCAACCCACACAAGAGCAGAAAGAGACAAGAGGGATAGGGGGCTCCCCAACATTCAGCTCCTCACTCTATCACAGGGAAGGATTCTGACCCTAACAACCATGAGAGGCTGACTGACCATGTCCAAGCCCCCGGACTGAGATCTGAGACTCCCCCTGACTCACTGTGCTGGGCACCGTGACTGACTGTGTCCAAGCTCGCTGACTGGGATCTGAGACTCCCCCTGACTCACTGTGCTGGGCACCGTGACTGACCGTGTCCAAGCTCTCGGACTGGGATCTGAGACTCCCCCTGACTCACTGTGCTGGGCACCGTGACTGACCGTGTCCGAGCTCGCTGACTGGCATCTGAGACTCCCCTTGACTCACTGTGCTGTGCACCGTGACTGTCCGTGTCCGAGCTCGCTGACTGGGATCTGAGACTCCCCCTGACTCACTGTGCTGGGCACCGTGACTGACTGTGGACAATGATATCAGGCTTCCTCGTTTTGTGTCTGTGCTAAGCACCAAGACAAAACAGCAGGCGGGTGAGGCTCGTAGCTCTGGCTGAGGGCAGGGTAAGGCAAGGCAATCATTCTGTGAGCATTCAAGTCAGTTCAAAGTGAGTGTGTACAAACACCAAATGTGCACCCCAGAGGGACAGATCATGAGTTGGGTGCGTTCCTGAGCACAGTGTCCTTGCGGCAGCATTGAGTGCGGACTAACACGGAGTGAGTCGCCCAGAGGGACAGCATTGAAGTACAAATGTATACTGTCAGTGGGTCGGAGATGTGCTGGGATGGCATGGTGAGGCTGGCATGTGACATGTGCCAGCATTGGTGGGTGTGGAGTACATGCAGCTTCTGTCTGTGCAGTGTAGCCCGAGACGTTGGTGTCCAGGTTAGAAGGCTGCAGGAGCGAGGGGCAAGACGGAGTCACCAGTTCCCAGCTCTGACTTTCACGTCCAATTCTCCATATTGAGTTTCCCTACTGTGGGAGGGAGGGTATGAAGCTGTATCTTGTTGAGGAGAGATCCACTGAATGTGGCTGTTGATCATCAGTAATCATTCAGTCAATATCTTGCCACTCCCTTGCTCAAATCTTGTTTTAGAGATCAGTCCAGCACAGGAACAGGCCCTTCAGCCCAGCAAGCCCGCACTGACACATGATGCCGTTCTAAAGTTAAAAATAAAGTTTTTGCTCCGACACCCTCTATGTCATTCTGTTCCCTACTTACTCATATTTGTCCAAGATCCCTCTTCAACCTTGCTATATTAGCTCTGTCTCCTCTATCGGTGCATTCCAGGCACTTTCACATTCTGTCTGGAACAGCAAAGATAAACCTTGCCGATCATATCTTCTGAACTTTCTCCCTTTTACCAAAAAACTACGGTCCTGAGTAATTGATATTCCCACTCTGGGAAAAAAAGTCTCTAACTGTCCTTCTATCTATGCCTCTGTCAGTTTTGTAAATATCTATCAGGTAGCCCCATAGCCAATGATGTCCAGATGCACACAAACCACTTTTGTTCAATATCTCCTTCTGGCTAATACCCTCCAAACCAGACAACATCCTGGTAAAATTTTTCCAAACCCTGTCCAACACTTTCACATCGTTCTGCTGGTGTGGCAACCAGTACTGTACACAATATTCTAAATGTAACTCGAACTAAGTTTCTCTACAGCTGCAATATGACCTGCCAATTTTCATACTGCATGCTCCGATGTCTGTCTGCAAGTTTGCCGTCAGTCTTCTTGATCACCCTATCCACCCGAGTTACCACTTTCCGGGAACTGTGGAGCTGTAAACCGACATCCCTTCGGATGTTGATGCGGCCAGTAGTTTTTCCATCCACTTTAATCTTCTCTCCTGCAGTTGACTTTCTAAAACACATCACGTCGCAACTGTCCAGATAAAGTTACATCTGTGTTTTCTCTGTCCAAGTCTGCAGCTGACCTATATCCTGCTGTATTCTCTGGCAATCATCCTCACAATCTGCAACTCCGCCAATCTATTTACAGATCTCCAGTCACAAAAACACTGTTCCACCACGACTCTGTCTTCTGTGACCAAGCAGTTCATCTATCCATCTTACTAACTGAACGCTGATCCCATTTCACTTCACCTTCTGCATGAGCCTGCCATAAGCAACCATATCCAAGGCCTTGCTAAGGTCCAAACGGCCAACATCCAGCCCCACACGCTCATCAATCAATTTTGTCACTTCCTTAAAATAATCAATCAACTTTGTGAGACAGGATATTCCCCACACAACTGTGTTGCCTGTTGCTAGTAAGTCAATATTAGAGTATTTTTGGAGCTGCACTCATTCAGACAAGTGATTATTCCATCATATTCCTGACTTGAACCTTGGAGGTTAGACTAGATTCCCTACCGTGTGGATACAGGTCCTTCAGCCCAACCAGTCCACACCAACCCTCCGAAGAGTAACCCACCCAAACACATTCCCCTGCCCTATATTTAACCTGACTAATGCACCTAACACTATGGGCAATTTCACATAGCCAATTCACCTGAACTGCACATTTTTGAACTGTGAGAGGAATCCGGAGCACCTGGAGGAAACCCATGCAGGCACTGGGGGAATGTGCAAACTCCACACAGACAGTCACCAAGGCCGGAATTGAACCTAGGTCTTTGGTGTTGTGAGGCAGCAGTGCTAAGCACAGAGCTCTTGATAGTTACTGTACAGTGGGAGGTATGTTGGGCCATGATAGTTCCTGTACAGTGGGAGGTATCTCGGGCCGTGATGGTTCCTGTACAGTAGGAGGTATGTCGGGCTGTGGTGGTTACTGTACAGTGGCAGGAATGTCGGGTGTGAGGTTGCAGACTGATTTGTACAGAGTATGATTCTGCTGCTGCAGAAGGCCCATTGTACCTCATAGATGCAACATTATTTCTTGCTCAATCTGTTTAATGCCTGTCCCAGTAGAAACCCATATCATGGTGAGGTGCGTCTGCAAAATGTAAAGGTAGCCCTTGCTCCCCATAAGGACTGTGCAGTGAGCATTCTTACCGGTATATGAAATGTAGAAGTGTATCTGCAGCAGGCAGATCAATGATGATGTGGTCAATGATATGTTTCCCTTTTACTGATTCCCCCATAACCTGCAGCAGAGCAGTCTAGCAGCTACAGGATCCAGCATCAATGCTGAGCACTGTATTGACTATATGCCAAGAACTGCCCCCTCAGCCTGGCTATGTCCTGTCAGTGGGACAGAACCTACCAGAGAGGGTGGTGAGGTTGCCAGTGACATAGTCCTGTTCACAGAATCCTGCTTTACAGGCAATATCTGACTGTTTTTTGATTAGATCGTGGGAAATATGCAACAGGTCACTTTTTTACATTTTATGTAATGAAATGTTAATATCACTTTTTTTAACATATTTTAAAATAACCCAAACATCAATATTTTTCAATTGAAAACAATTGAAGTGAACAATAATTGAAATACCAGAGCACACAGTTGACTATTACACAATTCAGTGACTGTAGGAAACAGCCTATTCATGTTCAGATCAGTGATCACACGATCTTGCAGGCAGCAAAGCTGTTGGAAATGACTTTGAGGAAAAGCCTGAATTCAGACACAGTGTTACTGGACCTCACCATGACCTCCAAAACACTGACCATCTCCAAAATCTGTCCAGAAAGATTCCAAACTGGAGCTGGGCAGTTACTCACACAATAGACTGGTTAGAGACATACCTGAACAACGGGGAGAGGTGTGTGGGGCAGACTGGTCAATGGACTACTACAATGGCGCAGTTCAATATTTGTAAGAATGATCTGTAAGCAACCATGTCTTGCAAGTATATCCCTTCTGGTATGGTACCTAAACTCTGTAATTCTGCACCTTGGATCTGATCTTGAATGAATGTGTTATAAAGGTGATGGGCTCCTGCAGCACATGGCATCTTACATTGAATCCCTCAGAAACCACATCCAGTGTATGTTAGCCTCACGATGTCAGTAGCCAAACAGAATTGTACAGCTCCATTGATGGCCGGCATCATCCCAGACCAACGTTCTTGAATGTGACTTGAGCTGGAAATCTCTGTGTAATTGTTTGCAGCATTGTTCTAACCGTTAACATCAAACTCTCTTTACTGAAGTTCTGACATCCTTTCATAATACCAACTTTTAGATTGTCCACTAAGCACAAAGTCCACCCATGTATTCAGTTCACTTTTATAACAACAATATGATGAAAACAATGCCCAACTCACAGTAAGGAGCATTGAAATGGTGAGTCTCATTACCACACCCAAGACCAAATTATGATTAAGTACAAGGAATTTGAAAATATACATTTATTTTCCCTTTTATTAATATTGTGAACCCATAGTCGACTCTCCTGCACCTCAGTGGCTACATGAATGGCTGGGCTATTTTTTCAGAATCACACTTTTTGACTCTGATCTCCAGCATCTGCAGTCCTCACTTTCTCCCTGCTCATATTCACTCATAATCATTTTCATGGCAACAATATCACTGCGTGTTTAAACATGTTACAATCAGATCTGGGTACATTTTTAATTGTTTCTGTCTATCCCAGAGCTCAGTAATGTGTGATGTGAATGTCAGTGTCTGTGTGATGCTCGGTATGTCGGCCATGCCTCTGAGAGACTAACAGATTGTTTAAAACAGCACATACCTTCAGCTGTTTAAAACAAACAGGTTACTGCCTAGACACTAACAGCCTGAGCTCACAAAACCCAAAGCACAGTGTCCAACATTGGGCAGGTATGGACAATATTTTCATTTCATTTATTCATGGAATATGATTGGACCAGTATTTATTGTTCATCCCTTGTTGCCCTTGAGAAGGTGAGGGTGAGTTGCCACATTGAACAACTGCAGTCGATGTGCTGCAATTAGACTTACAATGCTTTGAGGATCTGACTAGAAACGTTGATGAGGGTCGAGCAGTGGATGTGGTTTATAAGGATTTCAGCAAGGCATTTGATAAGGTTCCCCATGGTAGGCTCATTGAGAAGGTCAGGAGGAATGGGATATGGAGAACTTAGCTGTCTGGATACAGAATTAGCTGGCCAACAGAAGACAGTGAGTGGTAGTGGAAGGAAAATATTCTGCCTGGAAGTGAGTGGGTGCTCCACAGGGCTCTGTCCTTGGGCCTCTACTGTTTGTAATTTTTATTAAAGACTTGGGTGAGGGGATAGAAGAATGGGTCAGCAAGATTGCAGATGACACAAAGGTTGTAAGTGTTGTTCACAGTATAGAGGGCTGTTGTAGGCTGCAGCGGGACATTGACGGGATGCAGAGATGGGCTGAGAGGTGTCAGATGACCTCAACCTGGATAAATGCGACGTGATGCATTTTGGAAGGTCGAATTTGAAAGCTGAGTACAGGATTAAGGATAAGATTCTTGGCAGTGTGGAGGAACAGAGGGATCTTGGTGTGCAGGTACATAGATCCCTTAAAATGGCCACCCAAGTGGACAGGGTTGTTAAGAAAGCATATGGTGTTTTGGCTTTCATTAACGGGCGATTGAGTTTAAGAGTCGTGAGATCTTGTTGCAGCTCTATAAAACTTTGGTTAGACCTCACTTGGAATACTGCGTCCAGTTCTGGTCTCCCGATTGCAGGAAGGATGTGGATGCTTTGGAGACGGTTCAGAGGAGGTTTACCAGGATGCTGCCTGGCCTGGAGGGCTTATCTTATGAAGAGAGGTTGACTGAGCACGGAGGAGAGGGGACCTAATTGAAGAATACAAGATAATGAGAGGCATAGATAGAGTCGATACCAGAGACTATTTCAAAGGGCAGAAATGGCTAATATGAGGTGTCATAGTTTTAAGCTGGTTGGAGAAAAGTATACAGGATATGTCAGAGGCAGGTTCTTTACACAGAGAGTTGTGAGAGCATGGAATGCGTTTCCAGCAGCAGTTGTGGAAGCAAGGTCATTGGGGACATTTAAGAGACTGCTGGACATGCATATGGTCACAGACATTTGAGGGTGCATACATGAGGATCAGTGGTCGGCACAACATCGTGGGCTGAATGGCCTGTTCTGTGCTGTACTGTTCTATGTTCTAATACCATTGGGGGGGGGGGCCTTGAAGTAGTGACACTAAAGGAATGGAAATATACTTCCCAATCAGGATGGTGGTTGTATTGGAATGGAAAGCGAACAAGATGATTATCCCATGTGTCTGTTTCCCTTGTCCTTCTTGATGGTCATGGTTTCAGAGGTACGTTGTAAGGAGCCTTGTTAAATTTCTGCAGAGCACCATGTCGATGGCAGGTATTGATGCTCCTGAGTGTCAGTGGTTGAGGGGTGAAGCTGCACTCACACAGGCAAAAGGGGTGGGGGCGGGTATTTCATCACACACACATTCAGTGTGTGTCTTATAGATGGTGTACAGGCTTTTGGAAATCATGAGGTATGCTATTTCTGCAGGATTCCTAGCCCTTGAGATATTCTTGTAGCCAATTCATTTATATGCGTCCAAGTGTGATGCAGAAAAAGCATAACAGGTCAGGCAGCATCTGAGGTACAGGAGAGTTGACGTTTTAGCAGAAGGCCGTTACAGGAATGAGTAATGAAAGTATACGGTCAGTCCAGTTCTGGTTAATGGTAATCCGCGGGATATTGGTCGTTGGGAGTTCAGTGATGGTGGTGACATTGAACATTAGAGGATATGATTCCATTTTCAATTATTAGAGGTAGTTGTTGTCTGACATGTGTGCAATGGGAATGGGACTTGTCACTGTTAAACACAAACCTTCATATTTCCAGGGCCTTGTTGCATTTGGATAAGGATTGCTTCAGTATCAGAGTAAATCACTAATAGTGGTGAATATTGTCCAATCATTGGTAAACAATCCCAGTTGTGACTTCACTTGAGTAGGGATGGTCATTTATGAAGCAGCTGATAATTATTGGGCCTAGGGCAGAGAGCACTTATACAGCTCACTGATGCTGACCCTCTCTCTGAGCTAGGAAGCTGGCTTCGAGTTCCACCTGCTCCAAAGGTGTTTAGCAACATATCTGAATGGAATAATATTACAATACCTACCACATGGAGCTGAGTGATGACTTGGTTAGTTGGACAGCTGGTTTGTAATGCAGATTAATACTAACAGTGTGGGTTCAATTCCTGCACTGACTGAGGTGTATGATAAGGGCTGTCCTACTCAAGCTCTCCCTCACTTGAGGCATGATGACTGTCCAGGTAATCTACCGTCAGTCGTCTCTGTCTAACGAGAGAGCAGCCCAATCATCCTGTCGGGGTATGGTGCCCTACCTTTCCATTTCTGATCTACAGGCTTACCCAGAAACCCCTCCCTTGGGGAACTGCAGCAGAGGTGAGATGGTTGCTCTCCACCAAACCCAGCCACCTTCCTTTGTACCAGGTATAACTTCTGCCAATGCAGACGATTCCTATTTGCTCCAGGTTTGCCGATAATCCTGGATACGACATTTGGTCAAATGCAGTTATGATCATGTTGAAAGTGAAGTCACTGTCACCTCACCTCTCGAATTCAGCTGTGTGTTTTCTTGTTGTAAATCGTTGAGCTGAAGACTGCCATCGGGAGGAGACTAAAGTTGATCCTCCCATCAATATTTCTGTCTGAACATTGTTGTGAAAGTTTCAGCCTTAGCTTTCCTATTATTGTGCTGGGCTCTTCAATCTTTGAGAAAGGTGGTATTTGTGGATCCTCCTTCTCCGGTGAGTTGTGTGTTTGTCCACCAACACTCACCCAGACTGTATATGAGAGTTTTGCAGAGATGAGTCCTGATTCATTGGATAGATCTGTGTATCATTTTCTATTTATACCATGTGGTGAGTAATTGGCCCAATTTAGTAACTTCATCTCTTTCTGAGGTGTATTTGGCGCTACTATAGGCAGGCCCTCCTGTATTCTCCATTTAACAAGGCTGTATCCCTGGCTTGATGGTCAGGATAAAGTGGAGCATACAGCAGGCAGTGATGTTGAAACTTATGCTGGAGTACAATTCTGCTGTTGTTGGTAATGACCCGAACCGCCTCACACAGGCCAGTGCAAAGTTCCAAAACCTATAGAAAATCTGCCCTGTTTAGCACAGTGATGGTATCACATATACATAGGGGGTCTTCAGGATGTAAAAGTGGAACTTTGTCTCCAGAAATACTGTATGCAGTACTTGACGTTCCCAATACGGATATCGAACAATGTGTCTGCAGCCGCTAGGTTGGTGAGGATGAGGTCAAGGATGTTTCCACCTGTCAGTCATTCCCCCCGACTCAGTCCAGACGCAGTGAAGCAGTTATGTCCTTTTGGACACGACCACCTCGATCAGCAATGCTGCTGCTGAGCCCCTCTTGGTGTTGGGTTTGAAATGGCCCACCCAGTATACATTCTCCAGCTCTGTCACTCTCTCAGTGCTTCCACCAAGTGTTGTTCAATGTGGAGGAACACTGATCCACCAGCTGAGGATGGGAGTCAGCAGGAGGTTTCCGTGTCAGTGTTTGATCTGACCCCGTGAGGCTGAGGGAGGGGAGTCAGCAGGAGGTTTCTGTGTCAGTGTTTGATCTGACACCGTGAGGCTGAGGGAGGGGAGTCAGCAGGAGGTTTCTGTGTCAGTGTTTGATCTGACACCGTGAGGCTGAGGGAGGGGAGTCAGCAGGAGGTTTCCGTGTCAGTGTTTGATCTGACACCGTGAGGCTGAGGGAGGGGAGTCAGCAGGAGGTTTCTGTGTCAGTGTTTGATCTGACACCGTGAGGCTGAGGGAGGGGGGGGTCAGCAGGAGGTTTCCATGTCAGTGTTTGATCGGACACCGTGAGGCTGAGGGAGGGGGGTCAGCAGGAGGTTTCCGTGTCAGTGTTTGATCTGACACCGTGAGGATGAGGGAGGGGGGTCAGCACGAGGTTTCCATGTCAGTGTTTGATCGGACACCGTGAGGCTGAGGGAGGGGGGTCAGCAGGAGGTTTCTGTGTCAGTGTTTGATCTGACACCGTGAGGATGAGGGATGGGGGTCAGCAGGAGGTTTCCATGTCAGTGTTTGATCTGACACCGTGAGGCTGAGGGAGGGGAGTCAGCAGGAGGTTTCCGTGTCAGTGTTTGATCTGACCCCATGAGGCTGAGGGAGGGGGGTCAGCAGGAGGTTTCTGTGTCAGTGTTTGATCTGACACCGTGAGGATGAGGGAGGGGAGTCAGCAGGAGGTTTCCTTGTCAGTGCTTGATCTGACACCGTGAGGCTGAGGGAAGGGAGACAGCAGGAGGTTTCCTTGTCAGTGCTTGATCTGACACCGTGAGACTGAGGGAGGGGAGTCAGCAGGAGGTTTCTGTGTCAGTGTTTGATCTGACACCGTGAGGCTGAGGGAGGGGAGTCAGCAGGAGGTTTCCGTGTCAGTGTTTGATCTGACACAATGAGGTGTTGTTATGTCACATTGTTGTTTGAGCAGTCTGTAGGACACCTCTCCCAAATCTAGCCCTTGCCCCAGACGTTCGGAAGGAGGTGTTTCCAGGGTCTGCAGGGCTTTTTATTTGTGTCGCTGTCAACCGAAGGGCCTGTCCTGTGCTGTATGACATTGACTCTATTTCTCTCGTGATTGGACAATCCAAAGTCTCACTCCTTCAGTTCCTCCCAGTGCCTTCTCTATTCCAAAGATTTCTATAATATTTTCTCGTTTAAGACATTGCTCAATTCCATTTTTAAACTATGTACGTGTATATCTGTATCTTTCATTGTCATCTTCTCCAGCCGCTACATCCATCTGTGTCTCAGTAACCCTCCATATCCCCACAATTTTTATCTCATACTCCAGACCCATCTGTGACTGCAAATACTGCCAGCCCCTAAATCCTTCCCTATCTCTATACCTTCCAGGTGCTACAATTCTCCCTGTATCCTGTGATTGAATTTAAAAATGTCTCACTAACCTGTTCTAGCATGCACAGGCCACGCTATCTCTCGGCCTTCTCCAGCCTTGCTTTCCTTTTCCTGTAACATCTCCAGCCTTGCTTTCCTATCTCTATCATCTTCAGCCTTGCATTCCTAGAGACATCAGTGAATTGGTTATACATCTGCTCCTGTATTTTCATCTTTCTGGGGCTGTATAAAATATCCCCAGCAGTGTGTTCTGTCAACATTTTGATCCTAACCTTGACCAATAAACCCTCATTTGAAGACTCTTCCAAGATATTGTCCTTCCTTACTGCTGTAACTGACTCCTTAATTAATAATACAACACCATCTCCTCTTCAACACCCTCTCCTCTCCTGCCCATATTTTACAGTATAACAGAATATTGAGTTGTTGACCCTGACCTCCCTCAAACACGTCTCTGTGATGGCAAAAATGTCACACCTCCAAATGTCAACTCATTCCTTTACCACATAAGTCTGTCTGGTAATACTCCCAGCATTAACATAAGCTGGAACATAACACTTGGAATACTCTGTACCTTGGAGTTCTTCAGTCATTCACTATTTCTTGTAAGACTGCTCAAACTATGAACCAAAATTATAACTCTGGCACTGAATGTTGAACTGTCATTTCTTTTTTTAAAAAAACGTATTCATCAAGTGCAACTCTCCAGAACTGAGCAGTCAGTTCCACATACAATGAGTTTTTGATGGTTAATTCCCCACTCAGTGTACAGAGGGGACAGCTGCAGTAATGCAGAAAGTGAGGACTGGAGTTGATAGAGATCAGAGTTGAAAAGTGTGGAGCTGGAAAAGCACAGCAAGTCAGGCGGCATCCGAGGAGCAAGCGTGTTGATGTTTTAGGCATAAGCCATTCATCAGGAAGGCGTTGGTGCATTCCTTCTTTTTTCATTCTGTGATTCACAGGACGTTGGGAACTGTACTTACTCAAGCAGGCAGCACTGTATGTAGTGTTGAAAAGGAAAGGAGTGAATCAATTGGTTGGACATGGAATAGAAATGTTGAAGGGAAGTACAGACTGATTGAAGTACAAACATAAGGATAGATAAATAACCTGGGTCAGATAGGGTACACCTGAGGTTATTCCAGGAAGTGATGGGAAAGATTGGTGTGCCTTTGGCGATAACCTTTGCATCCTCATTGTCCACTGGAGTATTGTCAGATGATTGAAGGATGGCAAATGTTATTCCCTTGTTCAGGAAAGGGAATAGGGATAACCATGGGAATGACAGAACAGTCAGTCTTATATCGGTGGTGGGCAAAGTATTAGACATGATTCTGAGAGGCAGGATTTACAATTACTTCGAAAACAATAGTTTGATTAGAGGTAGTCAGCATGGCTTTGTCAGCAGCAGGTCATCCCTCAGAAACCTTATTGAGTTTTTTTGAAGATGTGAAAAAACACGTTGATGATGGTCGACCAGTAGAAGTTGTGAACAAGTATGTTAGCAATGCATTTGATAAGGTTCACCATTGTAGGCGCATTCAGAAGGTAAGGAGGCATGGGACACGGGAAAGTTTGACTGTCTGGATATGGATTGGCAGGCCCATAGAAGACAGAGAGTGGTAGCAGATGGAAAGTATTCAGCCTGGAGCTCAGTGACCAGTGGTGTTCCATAGGGATTTGCTCTGTGACCTGTGCGATTTGTGAATTTTATAGATGACTTTCATGAGGTAGTGGAATGGTGGGTTAAGAAGTTTGCCAATGACATGAAGGTTGGTGGAGTTGTGGATAGTATGGAGGGTTGGTATAGGTTACAAGAAGACATTGACAGGATGCAGAGCTGGGCTGATAAGTGGCAGATACAGTACGACCTTAAAAATTGTGAAGCGATTTATTTTGGAAGGTTATATTTGAATACACAATACAGGGTTAAAGGCCGAATTCATGGCAGTGTGGAGTGACAGAGGGATATTGGGCTCCATGTCCATAGATCCCACAAAGTTGCCACCCATGTTTGCAGGGTTGTTAGGAAGGCATATAGTGTGTTGGCCTTAATTAACAGGAGTATTGAGTTTAAGAGCAGTGAGGTTAATGCTTAACTCTATAAAGCTGTGGTTCAACCACACTTAGAATACTGTGTTCAGTTCTGGTTGCTTCATAGAACATAGAACAGTACACCACAGAACAGGCCCTTCAGCCCACGATGTTGTGCCGACCATTGATCCTCATGTATGCACCCTCAAATTTCTGTGACCACATGCATGTCCAGCAGTCTCTTAAATGTCCCCAATGACCTTGCTTCCACAACTGCTGCTGGCAACGCATTCCATGCTCTCACAACTCTCTGTGTAAAGAACCCGCCTCTGACATCCCGTCTATACTTTTCTCCAAACAGCTTAAAATTATGACACCTCGTGTTAGCCATTTCTGCCCTGGGAAATAGTCTCTGGCTGTCGACTCTATCTATGCCTCTCATTATCTTGTATACCTCAATTAGGTCCCCTCTCCTCCTCCTTTTCTCCAATGAAAAAAGTCCGTGCTCAGTCAACGTCTCTTCATAAGATAAGTCCTCCAGTCCAGGCAGCATCCTAGTAAACCTCCTCTGAAACGTCTCCAAAGCATCCACATCTTTCCTATAATAGGGCGATCAGAACTGGACGCAGTATACTAAGTGCAGTCTAACCTAAGTTTTATAAAGCAGCAAAAAGATCTCACGACTCTGAAACTCAATCCCCCGTTAATGAAAGCCAAAATACCATATGCTTTCTTTCCAACCCTGTCCACTTGGATAGCCATTTTAAGGGATCTATGTACCTGCACACCAAGATCCCTCTGTTCCCTCACACTGCGAAGAATCCTATCCTTTATCCTGTACTCAGCTTTCATATTCGACCTTCCAAAATGCAGCACCTCGCATTTATCCAGGTTGAACTCCATCTGCCACCTCTCAGCCCATCTCTGCATCCTGTCAGTGTCCAGCTGCAGCCCACAACAGCCCTCTATACGGTAAATGACACCTCCAATTTTTGTAATGTCTGCAAACTTGCTGACCGATTCATCAATCCTCTCATCCAAATCATTAATAAAAATTACAAATAGTAGAGGCCAAAGGACAGAGCTCTGTGGAACACCACTCACCACTGACTTCCAGGCAGAATATTTCCATTCTACTACCACTCGCTGCCTTCTGTTGGCTAGCCAATTCTGTATCCAGACAGCTATGTTCCCCTGTATCCCATTCCTCCTGACATTCTGAATGAGCCTACCATGGGGAACCTTATCAAATACCTTGCTGAAGTCCATATACACCACATCCACAGCTCGACCCTCATCAACTTTTCTAGTCACATCCTCAAAGAACTCGATAAGGTTTGTGAGGCATGACCTGCCCCTCACAAGGCCGTGTTGACTGCATTTAATCAAGCCATGCTCTTCCAAGTGGTCTAAAATCCTATCCCTCAGAATCCTTTCTAACACCTTGCAGACGACAGACATGAGACTGACTGGTCTGTAATTGCCGGGAATTTCCCTATTTCCTTTCGCGAAGAGAGGAATTACATTTGCCTCTCTCCAGTCCTCAGGTATGACTCCGGTGGAGAGCGAGGATGCAATGATCTTCGCAAGTGGTGAAACAATCACATTTCTCGCTTCCCAAAGCAGCCGAGGGCAAATCTGGTCCAGGCCTGGTGACTTGCCAATCTTAATGTTTGACAAAAGTTTCAGCACATCAGCTTCCTCTATCTCTGTCCATTACAGCATGCACACCTGCTCTTCAAATGTTTCATTCATTACAAAGTTTGTTTCTTCGATAAAGAAAGAAGCAAAAAAAACTCATTTAGGGCTTTCCCTCCCACCTCAGACTCCACGCACATGTTCCCTATGCTATCCCTGATCGGCCCTACTCTTTCTTTGACCATTCTCTTATTCCCCACATAAGTGTAAAATGCCTTTATATTCTCCCTAATCCGTTGTGCCAAGTCTTTCTCGTGCCCCCTCCTGGCTCTCCTCAGACCATATTTGAGCTCCTTCCTCGCCTGGCTGTAATCCTCTAGAGTTGAGCTTGACCCTAGCTTCCTCCACCTTGTGTAAGCTACCTTCTTCCTTTTGACAAGAAGCTCCACCGGTCTCATTATCCAAGGTTCCTTTGTCTTACCCCGTCTTGCCTATCTCAGAGGAACATGTTTATTCATCATTGCAACAACTGTTCCTTAAACAGTCTCCACATGTCTATAGTGCCTTTACCATGGAACAATTACTCCCAGTCCATCCTTCCTAACTCATGTCTAATTGCATCATTCTTTCCTCTTCCCCAATTAAATATCCTCCCATTTTGCCTAATCTTCTCCTTCTCCATAGCTATGTAGAATGTGAGGCAGTTGTGGTCACTATCATGAAAATGCTCTCCCACCACAAGATCTGATACTGCCCCGGCTTGTTTCCAAGCACCAAGTCTAAGATGGCCTCTCCCCTCGTCAGCCTGTCAACGTACTGAATTAGGAAACCCTCCTGAACATACCTTACAAAAACAGCTCCATTCAAATTTTCTGCTCGAAGGAGGTTCCAATCAATATTCGGAAAATTAAAGTCACCCATTACAACAACCCTACTACGTCCACACTTTTCCAAAATCTCCCGACCGATGCTTTCTTCCATCTCCCTGCTGCTATTGGGGAGCTTGTAGTAAACCCCTCACGAGGTGACTGCTCCCTTACTGTTCCTAATTTCCACCCATACTGACTCGGTAGGCAGATCTTCGTCGACAATGGTAACCTCTGCAGCAGTGAGACGCTCTCCGGTTAGTAGTGCTACACCCCCTCTTCTTTTCCTCCTTCCCTATTCTTTTTAAATGCCTTGCTGATATATGTACACACTGCTTTCCTTCCCGGCTGCCCCTCTGGTCCTCGTCACTTCCTCCGCTGCTCCCGCTCCTTCTGTGAAAGGGCAAACAACGCTGCCTTCTATCGGTAAGTAATTTTTTAAAAACTGCCTTACCTTACCTGCAGTCTTTCGGGTTCGTCTTTCCTCCGCTGCTGCTCGCACTCAATGTGGAAGTGTCAGAGAGTGTGCAGAGCATATCTAACAGGATGCTGCCAGGACTGGAGGACATGTCTTAGGAAGAAAGGTTGAGAGAGCTAGGGCTTTTCTCACTGGAGCGAAGAAGGATGAGAGGTGACTTGACAGAGATGTACAAGATGTTGAGAGACATAAAGTGGATAGCCAGAGCCTTTTCCAAGATGGAATTGGTTATCAACAAGGGGGATAAGTTTAAAGTGATTGGAGGAAGGTTTAGAGGAGATGCCAGAGGTAGATTCTTTATTCCGAGAGTGGTGGGTGGGCAGAATGCAACGCCAGCGGTGGTGGTAGAGTCAGATACATTAGGGATAGTTAAGAAGACTCTTGGAGAGGAACATGGAAGTTAGTACATTGAAGGGTATGTAGGTTAGTCTGATCTAAGAGTAGGATAAAAGGCCAGCAAAACATTGAGGGCTGAAGGGCTCTTACTGTGCTATACTGTTCTGTGTTCCAAGTTTCACTTAGTTTGTGGATTCTCATTAATTGGTGATGGTTTGAGGGAGTGAGCTGTGTGAAGTCAGGAAGCTGGGGTGGGCCATTAGACCAAGACTTCCAGTTTTGATGTACATTGTTACATTCACCTAAGTGCGAGCACAATATGCGTGATTAGCTAGACCAGACAAAATCCATCAAGATCCGTTATTAAAATTATTCTTGGCTTGCTGTTTGCTCCTGATTTCTTCGGAAGCATTCTGTTGGGTGACCTATGAATTAGTATCAGACCATCCACAAACGTGTACAATTTTATTTTGATACTGGTGAATATGAAGGTACATTTATTGGATATAATTTCAGAGGGTTCACTGTGAGACACAAGATGCTGCAATAGACTGTCAATTGTGAACGTTTACACCCAGTGTCTGGTCCAGGGGACAGATGTATGGACTCTGGGGGACATGCCAGATGTCATCACCATAAGTAACTTGTGCAATGTGATTCTGACACTCCATGTCCATACATCTGCTCCATGGGCCAGGCTCTGACTGAAGATGAATTTGTTAGACCTGATTCCTGGTCAGCCATTGGTATCTAATTTCGACAGCATTGATACCTGCACTGAGAGCAGAGATAGCCTGTTGGTTTCTTTACTCCTGCTCAAGGCAGGAGAAAGAGAAAGGGAGTGGGGAGGGAGTGGGGGTGAGAGAGAGAGGGGGAGAGAGAGAGATGGGAGACAGAGGGGAGAGAGAGAGAGAGAGAGGGGGGACAGAGAGGGGGGAGAGAAAGAGGGGGAGAGAGAGAGGGTGGAGATCGAGAGGGGGAGAGAGTGGGGTGAGAGATTGGGGCGAGAGAGGGGGAAAGAGAGAGGGGGAGAGAGAGGGTGAGAGAGAGGAGGGAAAGGGGCGAGAGGGGAGAGAGGGGGAAGAGGTGACGAGAGAGGGATGAGAGAGGTTGGAGAGAGGGGAAAGTCAGAGAGCGTGGGAGAGAGTGGAGAGAGAGGGGGGAGATGAAGAGAGGGGGGACAAAGAATGGGAGAGAGAAGATGGAGAGGGGAGATATAGAGGGGAGAGAGCGAGAGAGAAAGGGTTGAGAGACAGGGGTAGAGAAGTGGAGTAGTGAAAAGGATAAAAAGAGAGGGGGAGAGAAGTGGGGTGAGAGACAGGGCGAGAGAGGGGGACAGAGGGAGTGGGAGAGAGAGAAGGGGAGAGAGGGAGGGGAGAGCGGGAGGGTGGAGAGAGTGGGGGAGAGCGAGTAAGAACAGAGGGAGAGAGAAAGGGAGAGAGAGATAGGAGGAGGGGGGAGTGAGGTGAAAGAAAGGTGAGAGAGAGGGGAGAGAGAGAGGGGGAGAGAGAGGGGACGAGGGAGGGGGGCGAGAGTGGGGAGAGAGAGAGGTGGGAGAGAGAGAGAAGCGGGGGGAGAGACAATGGTGGGGGAGAGAGAGATGTAGGCGAGAGAGAGAGGTGGGGGAGAGAGAGAGGTGAGTGAGAGAGAGGTGTGAGTGAGAGAGGTCGGGAAAGAGAGAGAGGGGAAGAGAGAGGAGGAAAGAGATAGAGGGGAAGAGAGGGAAGGGCAGAGAGAAGGAGGAAGAAAGAGGGGAGTAGGGCCAACGGAGAGGGGTCAAGGGAGAGGGCGGAGAGAGGAGGGGGAGAGAGAGGGGGAGAGAGGGGAGAGAGGAGGGGGAGAGAGGGATGGAGAGAGGGGGGAGAAGGGGAGTGAGAGATGGGGAGACAGAGAGGGGGAGAGAGAGCGGGGAGAGAGAGAGGAGAGAGAGAGGAGGCAAGGTAGAGGGAGAGAGAGATGAGTGAAACGGGCAGAGAGAGAGGGAGAAAAAGAGGGGAAGAGAGAGGGGGAGAGCGAGCGAGAAGCGAGTGGCGTGAGAGGGTGACGAGCGAGAGGGGAGACAGAGAGGGTGTGACAGAGAGAGGGTAGGGAGGGGGGAGAAAGAGAGGTGAGAGGGGGGAGAGAGAGGGGGGAGATAGAGTGGGGAGTGAGTGGGGGGATTGAGTGGGGGGAGAGAGGGTGTAGAGAGTGTGGGGAGAGGGGGAGAGAGGGGGTAAAGTGTGGGGGAGAGAGAGAGGGAGGGAGTGAGAGGGGGAGGGGGAGTGAGGTGACAGTGAGGGGGTCAAAAGAGGGGGCGAGAGAGGGGGAGACAGGAAGGGGAGAGAGGGTGGGGGAGAGAGGGAGGGGGAGAGAGGGAGGGGGAGAGACAAGGAGTGGGGAGAGAGTGGGGGAGAGAGGGGGGAGAGAGAGGGGGAGAAAGCAAAAGCTGAGAGTGAGGCAAGAGAGGAGGCAAGAGATGGGAAAAGAGAGAGGGAGAGAGAGAGGGCGAGAGCGAGGGGGGAGCAAGAGACAGAGCGTGGGGAGAGAGGGGTGGCAGAAAGGTGGGGGGAGACAGAGTGGGAAGACAGCAGCGGAGGAAAAGAGTGGGGAAGAGAGGGGGGAGATGGAGATATAAGAGACGGAGAGAGGTGAGAGGGAAGATGGAGAGTGGAGAGAGTGTGGAGAGAGAAAGGAGAGAGAGACGGGGGGTAGAGAGACAGGGGTAGAGAGAGGGGAGTATTGAGAAGGATAAAGAGTGAAGGTGGAGAGAGAAGGGGGCGAGAGAGGGGGGCGAGAGAGGGGGACAGGGGGAGTGGGAGAGAGTGAGGGATAGAGAGTGAGAGGGAAAGAGGGATTGGGAGAGAGAGGGGAGAGAGAGGGGAGAGAGAGGTGGTGAGAGAGAGAGGTAAGGGAGATAGAGAGATGGGGAAGAGAGAGGTGGGGGATAGAAAGAGAGGGGGAAGAAAGAGTGAGGGAAGAGAGAGGGGCAGAGAGAGAGGGTAAGATAAGGGGCGAGATAAGGGGGAGAGATATGGGGGAGAGATTGGGGAGAGATGGGGAGAGTTACCGAGAGAGATAGGGGAGAGAGAAGGGGAGAGAAAAGGGGAAAGAGAAGGGGAAAGATAGGGGAGAGAGAGGGGTTAGAGAGAGATGGATTAGAGAGGGAGAACGGGACAGAAAGGGGTCGAGTGGAGGGGTCGAGAGAGGGGGTCGACAGTGGGTAGTCGAGTGAGGGCTTTCGAAGGGAGTGGTGGTGAGAGGTGTGTCGAGAGAGGGGGGACAGTGAGGGGGTCGAGAGAAGAGGGCTGAGAGAGGGGGTTCGAGAGAGTGGATCGATAGGGGGAGAGTGAGGGGAGGGGGAGAGAGAGGGGTGAGAGCGTGGGGGAGAGTGAGTGGGGAGAGAGAGTGGGGGGGGAGAAAGGGGGCAGAGAGGGGGTGGAGATGGGGGAGAAAATGAGAGAGAGTGGAGAGAGAGAGAGTGAAGGGTGAGAGATGGGGAGAGCGAGGTGCGAGCAAGAGAGACGGGCGAGAGAGTGGGTGAGCGAGAGATAGACAGAGAGAGGTGCAAGTGTGAGTGAGTGAGTGAGGGGACGGAAATGAGAGAGAGTCTGAGAGATCGAGAGAGAGTGTGCGATAAGGGGACAAGAGAGAGAAAGAGAGAGAGAAAGATAGAAAGAGAGGGAGAGCGAGATAGGGAAAGATACAAGGTGAGCTAGAGAGAGAGGGACATGAGTGAGAGGCACGCGAGGGGGGAGAGAGAAAGTCAGGTAAGAGAGAGGGATGAGGTGGAGAGTGAATGAGTGGGTGAGAGAGAGAGAGTGTGTGAGGGGAAGAGAGATAGAAAGAGAAGGTGAGGGGGGGCTGAGAGAGAGAATGAGAGTGAGAGGGTGAGAGATAGATAGTGAGGGAGTGAGAGAGGGGATCGAGAAAAAGACACAGAGTGTCTGAGAGAGAGAGAGAGAGAGAGAGAGATGTCTCAGGGAGGACCAGTACAGCAGAGGTGAGAACAGGACTCTTCCAAGATGGTGGGAATGAAACCTAGAACGTAGCTGTTCCTTACCCAGCTCTTTGTCCATGTCCTGTCTTCCGGGTCTGAATACAGAAGGCCACTAAGCCCCTCTGTGCTGTTTACTGTGAGTGATCTTACCGGCTGCAAGATTTACTGAAGGCTCCAGACTTCCCTCTCCATCTCTCTCTGGCTGACTAAGCGTCTTTGATGCGGTAAAGGACGAGACAGGAGTTAGGAATTCGGCTGAGACAGAACATCCTGATTACCTGCAGGTGACAGATAAATAGACAGAATGGGAAGTTAGACTGATGCAGTGAGGTTTGCACATGGAGGATCTGGAAAATCCCAATCTCCATCCCTGGCCTGTGCTGCTGTGTCTCTCTGGAATGGGGAATTCCATTGGCTCAGGATCTGGAGTAGCTGCAAGAGTGAGAGACGCTGACAGAGGCAGCAATTAGACCCACACAGTGAGGGATACCTCATGGAGAGAGACTGAGTGATATCACCAGAGTGCAGGAAGGTATCAGGATCACACAATGGTCATGATGAAAGGGTTGGGATTCATGGTGCACAGGGATCAGTACTCAGTGACGGGTGAGCTACGAGTGGGACAGGTGATGGCCTCGTGCTATTCTCACCCGACTGTTCATCCAGATGTTAATGCCGGTGTCCAGTATAACCCATCTAACTGCTTAATATCCTTTTAGGAAGGAAATCCGTTATAGACAGCGGGTCTGGCCTACATATGATCCAGACCCAGAGCGATGGGGTTGACTCTAAACTGATCTCTGTCATCATCCAGCAAGGCACTCAGCTCAAGGGCAGCTCGGGGTGGGCATGCGATGCTGGCCAGCCAGAGACAGCAACATCCCATGAGTGAATTAAACACAACACTGCTGGGAGTTGTCCCTTAGGTTCCTTTTATATCTTTCCCCTCTCATCCTGAACCTAGGCCCTTCAGTTCTGGACTACCCCACCCCTGGGAGCAGTGTCCTGGCCAATCATGTCGGGAGGCTTATGGGCAGGACTTTAAGCTGACAGAGAGGATGCAGAGGATTCAGGTGAAAGGAGCTTTCCACGTCCAAAGAGAAATGGCAATGTAGCTGAAGACAAGCAGAAAGGAACAGGAAGAGACAGAGTTTAACTGAAACTGTACATCAGTGAATTGGACTGTGACAAGAAATTGTGGAAAGAGTCAATTGTAATGTTCTTTTTTGGACTGGATAAAGTCTCTGCAATAAGGTGGATGGACTGTGGCACAGACATAAATGAGATTTATTGGTGACAGGGTGAACAAAAGGTGGAACATGAATATTTTATTGTACACCTCCTTGAGGGGTCTCAGGGAGTGCAGGATGGGTTCCCCTGACAGTAATGGGTAACAAAGGCATTACAGAGAAAGCATCTGGCTTCAGATGATGAAGCTGAATCAGCCTGAATACAGATTCTGGGTAACACGTGTCAAAAACACAAGCAGGAGAACAGTTCAGAGGCTGCCGAACAGCATTTCATTGCTCAACCCTGTTACACATTCCAATGTATTCCTGTGTAATATAAAGGCACTGTGATAATTCTGGGAGACTTCAGTCTTTGTGTAATCTGGGACAGTCACATCGGCAAAAGTGATGTTCTCCGAACTTCTCTTTGGATGTTTCTATCAGTGTTTCTTTGAATAACACATTGTGCAAACGGCCAGGGAGGTGACGATCTCAGATCGACCGTTGGGTGATGACGCTGAGTGAAGCAGTAATGTCACACTGAGATATCCTCTGGGAAATTGTAGTGTAGTGGAATTCAGCGAGATGATGGATTTTTAAAGTGACCATAAAGCACACCCAACAATCACAACAAAAGCCATTGACATGTGTTTGAGGGGAGAACTGACCAAGGTAAACAGGGGAAACAGTGAAGTGAATGGCTGGAAATGGACAGTACAAAACATTTACAGTCATAGAGATGGACAGCACAGAAACAGGGCCTTCAGTCCTACTCATCCACGCCACCCACATATCCTAACATAATCTCATCACATTTGCTAGCACTTGGCCCAAATCCCTCTCAACCCTTCCTGTTCGTATACCCATCCAGAAGCCTTTTAAATGCAGTAATTGTACCAGTCTCCACCGCTTCATCTGGCAGGTCATTCCATACACACAACACCCTCCACATCAAAACGTTGTCCTTTACGTTCCTTTTATATCTTTGCCCTCTCATCCTGAACCTAGGCCCTCCAGTTCTGGACTACCCCACCCCAGGGAAAAGACCTTGTCTGTTAAACCTAACCATGCCTCTCATGGCTTTATAAACCTCCATATGGGTTACTCCTCGGCCTCAGACATTCCAGGGAAAACATCCCCAGCCCATTTAACCTCTCCCTTTAGCTCAAATCCTCCAATCCTATCAGCGTTTGTGCAAATCTTTTCTGAACCCTTTCAATTTACACAACATCATTCCGATAGGGAGGAGACAAGAATTGCACGCAATATTCCAAAACTGGCTTATCCAATGTCCTGTACAGCCACAACATGACCTCCCAACTCCTCTACTCAATGCACTGATTATTAAACACAAGCATAACAAACACCTTCTTCACTATCCTATCGACCCACAATTCTCCTTTCAAGGAACAATGAACCTGCACTCCAAGGTCTCTTTGTTCAGAAACACTCCCTGGGACATTATCATTACGTGTATCAGTCCTGCGAAGAGTTGCTTTTCCAAAATGTAGCACCTCCCATTTATCTAAATTAAACTCCATCTGCCACCCCTCAGCCCATTGGCCCATCAGTTCACCATCCCGTTATAATGTGAAGTAACATTCTTCACTGTCCACTACCCCTCCAATTTTGGTGTCATCTCCAAACTTACTAACTATACCTGCTGTGTTCGCATCCAAATCATTTATATAATTAATGGAAAGTAGTGGACGCAGCACCGATCCTTGTGGCACTCCACTGGTCACAGGTCTCCAGGCTGAAAAAAACCACCCTCCACAACCACCCTCTGACTTCTACCTTCGTGCCAGTTCTGTATCCAAATGGCTGGTTTTCCCCGTATTCCATGAGATCTATCCTTGCTCTCCAATCTCCCATGTGGAAACATTTCGAACACCTTACTGAAGTCCATGTCGCTCCCATCCACCGGTCTGCCCTCATCAATCCTTTTGTTACTTCTTCCAAAAACTCAATATCTTGAGACATGATTTCCCACGTACAAAGCAATGCTGACTATCCCCAATTAGACATTGCCTTTCTAAACACATGTAATTCCTGTCCCTCATGTATCCGTCTTCTGACGTCAGGTGAACCAGTCTGTATTTCCCTGGCTTGTACTTACCACCCTTCTTAAACAGTGGCACCACGTTAGCCCAACCTCCAGTCTACTGGCACCTCAACTGTGAATATTGATGATACAAATATCTCAGTAAGACACTGCAATCTCCCCCTCCCAAGGAAAAAAGAATAACTAGAGAGAAAATAGGACCCTTCAAGGACCAACGTGGACATGTGTGTGCAGAATCACTGGAGGTTTTTCTCCTCTGTGTTGACCTTGGAGAAGGACATGAAGGCCTGGGAACTTGGGAAAGTTAGTGATGATCTCGTGGGGTTAGACCATATCACAGGAGAGGATGTGTTAAATGCATTAGAATGTATGAAAGTGGATAAATCTCCTGGACATGACCAAACATATCCAACGGCACCTCAAGAGGCGAGGGAAGTACTTGTGAGGTCCCTGTTGATCTTTTTGCCTCACCATTAGCCACGGGTGAGGTCCCGGAAGACTGGAGGACAGCATATGTTGTGCCCTTATTCAAGAATGGCTGCAAAGATAAACCTGGGAACTATAGATCATTAAACCTAAGATCCTTGGTAAGTAAGTTACGAGAGAAGATGCTGAGAGATTAGTTCGACATGCATTTGAAATACAACATTTGATTGGGAGTAGTCAGCAAAGCCTTGTGCATGTGAGACCATGCCTCACATATTTGTCAGCGTTCTTTATTGAAGTGATCAGGAAGTTTGACGAGGGCAGGCCAGTACATCTGGACTCTACAGATTTCAGGAAGGCCTTTGATAAGGTTCCACATGGTACCTTGCTCTGGAAGGTTAGATCGCATGGAATCCAGGGGGCGTTAGCAAGCTGTGTACACAAATGGCTTGATGGTAGGAAGCAGAGGGTAACAGTCAGACTGGAGGCCTGTGAGTAGTGGTGTGCCTCAGCGGTCATAGAATCATAGAATCCCTCCTCTGTGGAAACAGGCCCTTTGGCCCAACAAGACCACTGGCCCTCTGAAGATTGTTTCACTCAAACCCATTCCCCTACTTCACTACTCTGCATTTACCCCTGACTAATGCAACTTACTTCCACATCCATGAACATTTTCGGCAATTGAGCATGGCCAATTTACTTGACCTGCAGATCTTTGGATTGTGGGAGGAAACCGGTGAACCCAGAGGAAAACCACGCAGACATGGGGAGAACGTACAAACTCAGTTGGTGTGGCATGGTGGCTCAGTGGTTGGCACTGTTGCCTCACAGCACCAGGGACCGGGGTTCGACCCCAGCCTCGGGTGACTGTGTGTCCTTTGCACATTCTCCCTGTGTCTGCGTGGGTTTCCTTTGGGTGCTCTGGTTTCCTCTCCATTCCAAAAATGTGCAGGTCAGATGGATTGGCCAGGCTAAATTGCGCATAGTGCTCGGTGCATTTGTCAAGTGTAAACATTGGTAGGGAGAATGGCTCTGGGTGGGTTACTAATCAGCAGGTCGGTGTGGCTTGTTGGGCCAAATGGCCTGTTTCCATACTGTAGGAAATATAACACTAACGGGATCTAACCCACACAGAGCATCATGTGAGGTTGGAATTGAATCCAGATCGACAGTGCTGTAAGGCAGCAGTGCTAACCACTGAGCCATTGTGCCACTGAGCTGGTCAGTGCTAGGCCCACTACTGTTTGTTATCGATATCAATGATTTGGATAAGGATGTTTAAGGCATGATTAGAAAGTTTTTAGATTACACTAAAATAAGTGAGGAAGGTTCTCAGCAATTGCAACAGGGCCTTGATCAGCTGGGGAACTGGGCTGAGAAATGGCAAATGGAGTTTAATACAGACAAGGGCGAGATCTTGCATTTTGGAAAGTAACATCAAGACAGGGGTTTCATGGTGAATGGTAGGACCTGAAGGAGTGTCGTGGAACAGAGGGACCTTGGATTCCAGGAGCACGGCCCTCTGAACTCAGGGAGACAGGGCAGTGAAGTAGGCTTTTGGCACACTGGGCCCTTCATTAGTCAGGGCATGGAATATCGAAGTTGGGAAGTTCTGTTGTAGTTGTGCAGGATGTTGGTGAGGCCACACTTGGAATATTGTGTTCAGTTTTGCCCACCTTGCTATAGGAAGGTTGTTATTGTACTAGAAAGAGGACAGAAGAAATTTACAAGGGTGTTGCCAGAACTCAACTAGAGTTATAGAGAGAGGTTGGACAAGCAAGGACATTTTCTTTAGTGTGTAGGAGACTGAAGGGTGTCCTTATAGAGGTGTATAAGATCATGGGAGGCATGGATAGGGTGAATGCACTCAGTCTTTATCCAAGGCTTGGAGAATCAATGATGAAAGGGCATCATTTTTAGGTGAAAGGGGAAGATTAAAAAGGAACCTGAGGCACAATGCTTTTACCCAGAGGGTGGTACACTTTCGGAATGAACTACCAGTGCAAGTGGTCGATGAGGATACATTTGATAACATTTAAGATGCACTTGGACAAATACATGGAGAGGAAAGTATTGGAAGGATATGGGCCAAGTGCAGGGAAATGGGGTTAGTGTGGATGGACCAGTTTGGGCCAAAGAGCCTGTATCCATGCTGTAGAACTCTATGACTCTATGAACATACCTAAGTGTCCCATCATCCAGAAGCGGCCAAAGCAACAGGAACACGAGCCGGGACAAATGTGAAACAGTCCTGCAGAATTTCACAGGAAGCCAGCCTGGCCTTGAAGTGAAGGATTCCTGGTACAGGAGCTGTGCTGAGATGCCCATAGAGAGCTGGGGAAGGAAGCTGGAAAGCTCACTCCACTGCCGATAGCCAAGAGGATAAGGCAGCTGGGATCCGGTCACCCCAGGGAAACCTACAGGTTGTGACAGAGCTATGTCTCTGACACAATGAGCAGGACAGAAGGTTGCAGGAACATTGGACTACTCCAGTTACAATTGGGAAGAGCCCAATCCAGTGAAAGGAGGGTCTCTGGGGATGGGGAGGCAGTCTCAGGTTACATTGACAATCTGGTAGGACAGTGTATGAGATCCAAGCAGCTGCATGGGTCATGTACGCCTGCAACACGGAACAACACACATCAGGCCCAAGTAGGAGGTGCCAGGAGCAAATACAATCCCTAGGGAACTAGGACTCCTCCCAGAATGGGATAATGTGTGCCTTTGGGGTTCTACCTCCCCAGGGAGATAATGGCAGGCTCCACACTGACACATCCACACACGCTCACAGATGGGGACTCCCACTGCCTGTCTCCCAGGTAACTGCACCTTTTGCCCAGCCCTGAGCCACAGCCGAACTCAGATTCCATGAATCATGTGGTTACCCAATGTAAAGCAGCTTATGGTCTCACTCTGTACACAACAGTCATTCCAGACACCCAGCTGGTGGGCAGCACCAAAAAGATCCCGTCTCTGTCACAGATACATGTTTGGATGAGATTGACTGACAGTCTGTCATACACAGAGTGGACGCTGAGGAGCAAACCAAATTAATCGCCATGTGCCTTAGTCCAGCAGGCCATTCAGCCCTCCCTGAACACCAACAGCCAGGGAGGGGCATCCATGATGAGATAAAGGCAGCGATCCTCACTGCTCGAGGGCAGGATAAGGCATATCCTGCAGAGGCGCTACATAACTGCAGAACAACAACCAGGGGAAAGCTCCTCCCCTCCCCCTGTCAACTTCACCCGGAGACTCTGGGTCCAATTTGTCTGGATTTTCGGGGATATGACCTGCACCTCTCTTAGCGATGAGAAACTGGGCCCGACCCTTTGTCTCCCATGTGTCAGAAAGGAGGAGGGACACCTGGGATTCGACCCAATATCGCGGCCGTAATGAGGCTTGGGTTCTCTGCTAATTAATTGCTGAATACGAAATAGACTTTAGGGATTTCCACATTGTGTGACAGGTGCTCAGGGATCAGAAGCGATTGGTCGGGTTTCCCCGAGAATGGGTGCATAGTAGTAGGATACCAAGATCCCTGCCTGGACTAGGGGTCATTTTCGGACAGTAATATCCCAGGAAGCCCAGGGAGAATTCCTCAGAAACAAAATTAAAAATGGGCTGTGACCAGGAGGGAAGGCTCCTCCCCCAGCTTGTCCCACACATACCAGGCTCTCACAATGGACTAGGCATTAAACTCACAGGGAATTCTTTGTTCACGAATATTTATCACAAACTGGCACTAATCATAATGAATGTATCAGGGAGACAGTAATCAGAGTGGGGTCCTACCCCATTAAAATAATCATTTTCCCAACTGACCCACAGGATAATGGGACAGTGGACAGGGAAATTTGAGGGAAAACACAGAACCCAGAACAGCAATTAGCAGATGAAAGAGAAGGGAACTACTTAATGATATAGCCACAGTATATGAGTCCACCCCCAGGTCAGGGGTGTTACCGGTCAGTTCGCTGACTTGGCTAATTTGGAGAATAAACTCAGGATCCTGACCCAACAACTCTCTAATGAGCCTGAGAAAGACTTAATACAGAAAACCCAGAGGAGACCATGGGACAACTAGTGGAGAATCAGGTTAACCATCACTTTGTGACCAAACTGTAGCGTCACGCCAACACGATTAATCAGATCATCCAGGGCCCAATCAGAGATGACGGTGAGCAGTAAAACCACACCCTGTGCAGTATCTATGGTAACGGGATGATGGAGGAGCTGAGGGAGGAGCTCAGGTAGGCCAGCCAAGGGAAAGTACCATCCCGGTTAGTGACAAACAGCATCAATATTTGTTCCAGGACAACACCCGCACCAACGTCTCTCACTGTCAGTGACAGCGGCTCACCAAGGGCTGGGTTAATGACAATAGACAATAGACAATAGATGCACGAGTAGGCCATTCAGCCCTTCGAGCCTGCACCGCCATTCAATATGGTCATGGCTGATCATTCCCAATCAGTATCCTGTTCCAGCCTTATCTCCATAACCCTTGACTCCACTATCTTTAAGAGCTCTATCCAATTCTTTCTTAAATGAATCCAGAGACTGGGCCTCCACTGCCCTCTGGGGCAGGGCATTCCACACAGCTGTAAGGACACTCTAGGTGGGACATCTGGGCTTGGTATGAGGGATTCCACTTAACCCAAGTGACCAAAGTTAGGATGAAGTCCAAATTATTGGAGTTGTATAAAAAAGGTATTTGGATGGGCTACCATGATTACCTCCCACTTATTGTGGAGATAGAGGGAACATTGACAGGGACCATACTTACATAAATGGGAAGGAACAGGTCATACCATGACATTCCCATAGTCTGTTATCCAAGAATTCGGCTCCTCTCACATCGGCTGTGGTCCTAACCGCACTCACCTTGATATATCTCGGGATACCGGTGGTTAGGATTGCAGGCTGCAACAGATGGGTACGATCATGGTGAATAATGCCTGGACACACCCCCCAGGCCCTGGAGGGTAGATAGAACTCTCGGGGTGATCACCTTAGTTTCATTCATTTGCAGCGTTTGAGTGTTCCTGGCTGGGCGAGTATTGATTTCCTGCCCATAGTTGCCATTACGACAGATTGGCCATATTAAATTTCCAATTGTGTCAAGGGATATTCGGACTAGCTGGAATAGCCATAGGAAATGTAGGGTTTAGGGATATCATTGGGGGAGTGGGTTTGAGTTGGATTCTCTTCAGAGGGTCATTGTGGACTCAATGGGGCGAACGGTCTGATTCTGTTCTGTCAAGATTTTATGATATCACTTATCAGCTATAAGACTTAGGGTGTAGGTTTGCTCGGTGATAGGTTTGATATCCAGACGTTTCGTTACCTGGCTGGGTAGCATCATCAGTGGCAACCTCCAAGTGAAGCTATAAGACCATCGGTTTGGAAAACGTACACAATGGCTTTTGCACAGACGGCTGGCTACTCTGAAAACAAACATAACCAGCTTTTAAAATTAAGTTTGTAATTTATTGCATCAGCTTCTTTTCTTTCCTTTTAAGTGGATGAGTTGGGGGAGATGTCACAACGTCCTGGCTAAAACACAGATAGACAGCCAAGGTTTATTGGCCAAGGAAATCTCCCAAATCACAAAACCCGCACACCAAGCACAGCGCAAACACAGCATAATGTAAAAGACAACAGTTATTCTGGACAGACGTATCTACCAAACAAATGAGGGCCCAGACAGGAAAGCACCGGGTCTTGCTACACAAAGAAACTCAGAGCAACAAGCCATCCAAATGATTGGCAATGCTTCAAACTATGAACGGATTCTCCTAATTGGCCAGAACGATTGAAAGTTCCTGAAAACCATCCAGAAATGAACAAAACAGGGTTTATCTGCAGACTGCTTACTTGAATCTCTGGAGGCCTTCTGAGGAGACCAGCATGGCAAGAGACAGAGACCATCTGACCATCCAGAGAGAGAGAGGACAAGCTAAAACAGTTTCACAGACCCAGAAGCAGAACCAGAGAGAGAGAGAGAGAGAGAGAGAGAGAGAGGCGGAAGCAAACCCCAGGGGCATGGGAGAGAGGGAACGTGAAAATCCATTGAGAGAGAGTTGGAACCAACAGGAATAACAAGTGTCACCCCTTCAGTCTGTCCATGTTTTAACTCCTCAGTCTTAGTCTGACTTCCCCTTCTCTCCCTCTCTCTGTCCCCTCTCTCTGTCCTTCTGTCTGTCTGTGTCTCTCTCTCACAGACACGCTTTCTCTCACTCTTTCCCTCTCCCTGTCTCTCTCTGCCCATCTTACTCCCATCCCCCTTCTCCATCCCCAATCTCTCCATCTCTGTCTCTTTTTCTCACCCTCCCTTTCTGTTTTTCGCTATTTCAGACCAGAAAGATCTCACCCAATTTTGTACCCCCTCAAAAATACTATGCCCTTCATTTTCACTGTCCTCCCAAATTTATCCCCTTTCCCAAATATCTTCCCTCCCAAATAATTGCCTCACCAAATTAGCCCCACTCAAATATTTTGCTGCCCCCAACATTGCTGTGAGCCCCACACCCCGGGGCAGAGGGAAATGAGTGGAAAAGTGTGGAGCTGGAAAAGCCCAGCAGGTCAGGCCTGAACCATCGACTCTCCTGGCTGACCCGCTGTGCTTCCCCAGCTCCACACTTCGTAACTCTGACTCTCCAATATCTGCAGTCCTCACTTTCTCACATAGGTAAATGAGTCTGGGTTGACTGACTGGCCTGTGGCTGTTTTAATGCACAGGAACATCCCAGTCCCAGAAATATAGAAGGCTTGTATCACAGATGGAGTCCTTTCTGCCCATTCCCCCTCCCCCATTAAATGCTCCTGGTCCTGTTCAGGATCCTCAGGATTGTCCCCTGAATGGCCTCACTGACTATCCTTTCTGTGGAAACCTCTTCTCCGTGTTGTGGTTCTCCGAGCTCGGAATTTGTGTTGCTAACGTTTCGTCCCCTGTCTAGGTGACATCTTCAGTGCTTGGGACCCTCCCTTGAAGCGCTTCTGTGCTGTTTCCTCCGGCATTTATAGTGGCCTGTCTCTGCAGCTTCCGGTTGTCAGTTCCAGCTGTCCGCTGCAGTGGCCGGTATATTGGGTCCAGGACGATGTGTTTGTTAAAAACACCAACCTGGACACAATATACCGGCCACTGCAGCGGACAGCTGGAACTGACAACCGGAAGCAGTAGAGACAAACCACTATAAAGGCCGGAGGAACCATCACAGAAGCTGTTCACAGGAGACTCCCAAGCACTGAGGATGTCATCTAGACAGGGGACGAAGCGTCTGCAACACAAATTCCCAGCTCGGCGAACAGAACCACAACAACGAGCACCCGAGCTACAAATCTTCTCACAAACTTTGAACACCTCTTCTCCATCCTGTCTCAGACTTTGCGTCTCATGCTGTCCCTCCCTCACTCTCTCTCTCTCGCTCTCTCTCTCACACAGCAGCGTCTCCTTTCTCCACCAACCCCAAAACGCCATCAAACAGTCCCCCATCTCTGGCTGTCCCACTCCCCCCTTGTCTCCCAATCTCCCCATTCCCATGTAGACCCACAGCTCCTGGGCTGGAGGACATGGTGCAGAGACTAACACACCTTTTGACTGACTGCTGTCATGCACAGAAAGATCCCACTTTGCAACCATTCCCCATTCACACACACTGTCCTTCTCCCTCCATCTGTGTCCTTCTTCCTCTCCCTGTTTCTCACTGTCCATCTCTCTCTCTCCTCAATTTCTCCATCCCCACTCTCTCCATGTCTCTCTTTCTCTTTTTGCCACCCTCCCCTTCTCTTTTGCTTGATTTCAGACTCAACGAGAAAAGTACTTTTATGTCCCTTACACTAACCCCCTCCCCACAGTCGGGGTAACATTCGGGAGAGACCAGGAAAAGGTTGATCCGCCGCATTAACTGTACAGCATCCAGCGACACAGAGGCAAACTCTTCCCATGTCCCTTCCCCAGTCACAGGGAGAGGGGGTCTAGGGAGACAGAGGGAGAGAAACTACAGGAGAGAAAGAAAGATGGGTAGACAGACAGTGAGAGGGAGGGAGTGAATAAGAGAAAGACAGGCAGGCAGAGGGTGGGAGAGAAAGTGAGAAGAACTGAAAAAGAGCAGGAGAGATGCAGAGAGAGAAAGGGCGAGAGAGAGAGTAAAATCCCAGGAAGAGAAATACAATGTCAGACAGATGCAAGGGGGAAAAGGGGAGGCAAAGACAGGGAGAGAAGGTCAGATAGACGGCAAGAGAGAAAACTCAGGGAGAGATATAGGACAGAGAGAGAGAGAGAGAGGAGTTGCAGCTGCAGCAGAGAGCTGAAAGAGTGGAGTGGCGGGGGGGGCGCTGCTGCGACGCAACGAGAACGATTTACAGACAAGAAAGGCAAGATCGCACAGAGCTGAGAGAAAGATGCAGAGACAGATGAGCAAGTTGCTGGTTTTGTGGAAGATTGAATGATTAAGCATTCCTGAAAAACATGATCGGGTGTCAAAGGGGCAGAGTGTTGTCGGAAGGGAATCTGCAGGGAAATGTCAACAGGGCAGAGATATGAAGGATGTTGTGAGATAGGGATTGAAGGAAAAATGTGGGAGAGACATCTGGGAACACAGAAATATACATAAGAGCTTTCATGGGAGTGGGAAGCAGTGAGATCGGTAGGATCAGACTGTGCAGCTGCCCCTCTCTAGTATTTTGCGCCTTTGTCTCTCCTCAGTGTAGAGCTCGCATCTTGTGGTAAAATTCCCACAGACAGCCTGAATCCCACAATGTGTATGTGTGTGTGTGTGTGTGTATGTGTGTTGTGTGTTCACTCTCTCTGTTTCCAGCTCCTGTCTGATGATTACTCATAGCAGAATAATTTGATTCTCTGTCTCTGTACTGTCCGGGTTTCAGCTCCCAAATCAAATGCTAAATTATCCACGATCCTATTGAAGAGTAGAGCAGGCTCGAGGGGCTGAATGGTCTCCTCCTGTTCCTATTTCGGATGGTCTTATGCTCTTAACACTTCCTCCCAGCTCTTGGTCCCCACACTGGAGGTTATGACTCCACAAGGCCCTGATCTGTAGAGTGCTGCACTCTTCCGTGAGTCTCGGGGGGAACCAGCCTGATTTGGATTGGAGTTGCAGCCTCTCAGTGAGAAGTGAAATCTCCTCGAGATTCCCCTCAATCTCTCACTGTAAGGTGGAGCAGGCCAGTCTCGGGGAAGCAAACAGGAGGCCAGGTCTGCCCTGTCCTCCTGCTCCATTTCAGAAGGTCGCATGGGAGGGGCTTGTTTCCTTCACCAGCTTCGCGTGCTCTCCCTTCTGGGGGGGGGGGGGGGGACGAATTCCCTTGCTCCTGGATCCTATTGAGGTGCAGGCTGGCTATGATTGGGTTATACAGGGCATGCTCCTGGAGTGAAGTCAGTTAGCTCAGTTGGCTGGACAGTTGGTTTATAATGCAGAGTAAAACCAATATATTCATGAGCACGCAATAAGATTGGGTAGTTTACATGCACACACACACACACACAGGCACACGCTCCCTCAAACACAAATACAGACATACTCTCTCACACACATACACAACTCTCTCACACACATACACACACAACCACACACTATATATCTCACACACATACATGCACAGACATACGCTCCCTCAAATTCACACACGGACACACTTTCTCACACACACACGTAGACACACTGTCTCTCACACAGACACACTCTCTCACACACGCACACACAGACACACTCTCTCATTTACACACACACTCTCTCACACACACTCTCATTCTCTCACACACCCACTCACTCTTATGCACACAGACACACTCTCTCACACACTTTCTGTCTCTCACACACTCACAGACACTCTCTCTCTCACACACACACCCTCTGTCTCTCACACACAGACATTCTCTCTCACACACATACACACAGACACACGATCCCTCAAACACACACAGACACACTCTGACACACACATACACACAGACAAACTCTCTCTCACACACATACACACTCTCTCACACACACTCTCACTCACACACATGCACACAGAGACATACACACCCTCAAACACACACACAGCCACACACTCTCACATGAACATGCACTTTCTCTCTCACGCACATATACAGGCACACAGAGATACACATGCATCCACTCTTTCACACACACAAACACGGGCAGTCTCTGTCTCTCTCTCTCTGTCTCTCTCTCTCTTTCATACACACACACACACACACCTGTAAAAGCATGGTTGAGGTATTGCTGGAGAAATGATTTCCCCGAGGTCTGAACCCTGATCTCACTTGATGACTGCTCCAGGGAGACAGACAACAGCTACAGATGACTTGTTGGATCTTCCTGTGCACCACCTCTTGCATCGACGGCTTTAGTGTGTTTGGGTGCCTGCTTTTCTAAAGCGTCTCCAAGCACCAAGTGAAAATAGATTGATGAAAGTCTTCACCCAAACCATGTTTCAGACACATGCTGCTGTTATTTTTCACGGATTGTTTAAAATGATCTGAATCTTCTGAAATGGGGAGTGGCTTCCATTTCAAATTATGACACCAGAGTGCCTCAGGGACTCTGACGAAATGATCAGGGAATTGCATCTATTCCTTTCTATCCTCTGCACTCTGTACCACCAGATATTGCTCCCTCGGTACCTCAGATAGTTCTCTCTGAATACCCCAGATAGTTCTACCTCAATACGTCAGATAGTTCTCCCCAGTACCTCAGATAGTGCTCCCTCAATACCTCAGATAGTTCTCCCTCAATACCTCAATACCTCAGAAAGTGGTCCCTCAGTACCTCAGATAGTTCTCCCTCAATACCTCGGATAGTTTTCTCTCAATACTTCAAAACGTGCTCCCTCAGTGCCTCAGATAGTGCTCGCTCAATACCTCAGATAGTTCTCCCTCAATACCTCAGAAAGTGCTCCCTCAGTACCTCAGATAGTGCTCCCTCAATACCTCAGGTAGTTCTCCCTCAATACCTCAGATAGTTCTCCCTGAATACCCCAGATAGTTCTACCTCAATACGTCAGATAGTTCTCCCCAGTACCTCAGATAGTGCTCCCTCAATACCTCAGATAGTTCTCCCTCAATACCTCAGATAGTTCTCTCTCAATACCTCAGAACGTGCTCCCTCAGTACCTCAGATAGTTCTTCCTCAATACCTCAGATAGTTCTCCCTCAATACCTCAGATACTGCACACTCAGTACCTCCAATAGATCTCCCTCTGTATCTCAGATAATGCTCCCTCAGTACCTCAGATAGTACTCCCTTAATACCTCAGAAAGTGCTCCCCCAGTACTTCAGAAAGTGCTCCATCAATACCTAAGATAGTTCTCCTTCAATCCCTCAGAAAGTGCTCCCTCAGTACATCAGATAGTGCTCCCTCAGTACGTCAGATAGTTCTCCCTCAATACCTCAGATCGTTCTCCTTCAGTACCTCAGATAATTCTCCCTCAATATCTCAGATAGTTCTCCCTCAATACCTCAGAACGTGCTCCCTCAGTACCTCAGATAGTTCTCCCTGAATACCCCAGATAGTTCTACCTCAATACCTCAGATAGTGCTCCTTCAATACCTCAGAAAGTTCTCCCTCAATACCTCAGACAGTGCTCCCTCAATGCCTCAGATACTGCACACTCAGTACCTCCGATAGATCTCCCTCTGTACCTCAGATAGTGCTCCCTCAATATCTCAGAAAGTGCTCCCTCAGTACCTCAGATAGTTCTCCCTCAATACCTCAGAAAGTGCTCCCCCAGTACTTCAGAAAGTGCTCCATCAATACCTAAGATAGTTCTCCTTCAATCCCTCAGAAAGTGCTCCCTCAGTACCTCAGATAGTGCTCCCTCAGTACGTCAGATAGTTCTCGCTCAATACCTCAGATCGTTCTCCTTCAGTACCTCAGATAGTTCTCCCTCAATATCTCAGATAGTTCTCCCTCAATACCTGAGAAAGTGCTCCCTCAGTACCTCAGATAGTGCTCCCTCAATATCTCAGATAGTTCTCCCTCAATACCTCAGAACGTGCTCCCTCAGTACCTCAGATCGTGCTCCCTCAATACCTCAGGTAGTTCTCCCTGAATACCCCAGATAGTTCTACCTCAATACGTCAGATAGTTCTCCCCAGTACCTCAGATAGTGCTCCCTCAATACCTCAGAACGTTCTCCCTCAATACCTCAGATAGTTCTCCCTCAATACCTCAATACCTCAGAAAGTGGTCCCTCAGTACCTCAGATAGTTCTCCGTCAATACCCCGGATAGTTTTCTCTCAATACCTCAGAACGTGCTCCCTCAGTACCTCAGATAGTGCTCCCTCAATACCTCAGATAGTTCTCCCTCAATACCTCAGAAAGTGGTCCCTCAGTACCTCAGATAGTGCTCCCTCAATATCTCAGATAGTTCTCCCTCAATACCTCAGAAAGTGCTCCCTCAGTACCTCAGATAGTGCTCCCTCAATACCTCAGATAGTTCTCCCTCAATACCTCAGATAGTTCTCTCTCAATACCTCAGAACGTGCTCCCTCAGTACCTCATATAGTGCTCCCTCAATACCTCAGATAGTTCTCCCTCAATACCTCAGATAGTTCTCTCTCAATACCTCAGAACGTGCTCCCTCAGTACCTCAGATATTTCTACCTCAATACGTCTGATAGTTCTGCCCAGTACCTCAGATAGGTCTCCCTCAATACCTCAGACAGTGCTCCCTCAATACTTCAGATAGTTCTCCCTCAATACCTCGGATAGTTTTCTCTCAATACCTCAGAACGTGCTCCCTCAGTACCTCAGATAGTGCTCCCTCAATACCTCAGATAGTTCTCCCTCAATACCTCAGAAAGTGCTCCCTCAGTACCTCAGATAGTGCTCCCTCAGTACGTCAGATAGTTCTCCCTCAATCCCTCAGATCGTTCTCCTTCAGTACCTCAGATAGTTCTCCCTCAATACCTCAGATAGTTCTCCCTCAGTACCTCAGATAGTTCTCCCTCAATACATCAGATAGTGCACACTCAGTACCTCCGATAGATCTCCCTCTGTACCTCAGATAGTGCTCCCTCAATACCTCAGGTAGTGCTCCCTCAATATCTCAGAAAGTGCTCCCTCAATACCTCAGATAGTTCTCCCTCTGTACCTCGGATAGTGCTCCCTCAATACCTCAGATAGTTCTCCCTCAATATCTCAGATAGTGCTCCCTCAATACCTCAGAAAGTGCTCCCTCAATACCTCAGATAGTTCTCCCTCAATCCCTCAGAAAGTGCTCCCTCAGTACCTCAGATAGTGCTCCCTTTAACCTTAGATAGTGCTCCCTCAATACCTCAGAAAGTGCTCCCTTAATACCTCAGCTCGTTCTCCCTCAGAACCTCAGATAATGCTCCCACAATTCCTCAGATAGTGTTCCCTCAGTACCTCAGAAAGTGCTCCCTCAATACCTCAGAAAGTGCTCCCTCAGTCCTTCAAATAGTTCTCCCTCAGTACCTCAGAAAGTGCCGCCTTCAATATCAAAGAAAGTGCTCCCACAGTACCTCAGACAGTGCTCCCTCAAAACCTCAGAAAGTGCTCCCTCAATACCTCAGAAAGTGCTCCCTCAATACCTCAGATAGTGCTCCCTCAGTAGCTCAGATAGTACTCCCTTAGTCCCTCAGAAAGTGCTCCTTCAAAATCTCAGAGAGGGCTTCCTCGATACCTCAGAAAGTGCTCTCTCAATACTGAAGAAAGCATCACTTTGTTGTGTTTAATCCCCAAACCCCCTTAGACAGTAGCTCCACAAAACATTCACATCCTCAACAATTCAGGGCTCAGCCCAGATCCCCTCTCAGATTGTGTTCAAACCCCTTCAGACTGTAAGGACCCACATCCACCCCTGTCCAAGGCTGGAGCCCAGGTCCCCAAAACATAACTTGTCTCTGGATTAACTTTAGAATTCCTACAGTGTAGAAGCAAGCCATTCCATCCATTGGCTCCACACTGACTGTCTGAACAGCATCCCGCCCAGACTCACATCCTCTACTCTATCCCTGTAATGCTGCATTTCCCATGGCATCTTTCGGCGGTGGGAGGAAACGGGATCACCTGGAGGGAACCCGCACAGATTCAGAGAGAATGTGTAAACTCTACACAGACAGTCACCGGGGGTTAGAATCAAACCACTGAGGCACCATGCTATGCTCTCTCCCTGGATGCCACGTCATCTAACATTTAACTAAGCAACCTCCCATGTGAAACCTTCTCATCTGTCTCCTTGGTCATCCCTTCAAAAGCTCTATCAAGTTGGACACAGCATTTCCACAAACAAAGCCATGCTGACCATCCCGAATCAATTCTTGCTTTTCCAAATGCATGCAAATTGTGTCTCAGAATGCCCTCCAACAGCTTACCCACCACTGCCATCAGGCTCACAGCTCCATAGTTCAATGGCTGTTCCTTGCAGCCTTACTTCAATAATGGCACATCATTAATCACCGTCCAGTCTTCAGGCACCTCACCCGTTTCCACAGATCGGTCCATCTGACAAGGCCATCTACATCCTTCTGTAATCTAAGGCTATCATCCTCAGTATTTATCACCCAACCAATCTTCATATTACTCATGAACCCAATGATTAACCCTCCACCATTCAAATCTAAATCTTTTCTATCAACCACATCAGCAAGACCCCACCAGTGAGACATGAACAGACAGAGATTTCTAACTGGGCCATCACTGTCTGCTTCCTGCCACTCAGCATTCTGCGCCAAATTCCTTGGATCTTGAGTTTTTATGTTCACAATTAATTTCCAAGATGGGTCCTGATAAAAGCCTTACTGACCTCCAAGCAGATGACAGGAAAGTATTGCCCTTGTTTGCACACCTGGTCACCTCCTTAAAAAGTGCAATCCCATTGGTGAGACCTGACCACCCCTTAACAGAACCATTCTGACTGTTCTTCATGAACTCCAGTCTCTTTAAATGCTGATTAATTCTATCTCGCAAAATTTCTTCCAACAGATCTCCCACCCACGACATTAGCCTGACTGGCCTGTAGCTGCCTGATATATCCCATGTTCCTTCTTTAATAACAGTACCACGTGGTCAGTCCGATGACACCTCTCCTTTGTCAGAGGGGTTTAGAAAATGTTTGCAAGTGTACCTGCTACTTCCTCCATCACCTCATTCGGTAAACTGAGATACATTTCCACCATCTTTGGAGATTTATTGGGTTGTCAGAAAGCCAGACCACTCAGAACCATCTCTCTCTATATGTATGCTAATTCATTTAATTGTATCACAGAGCATCTTCACGATTTCATACCAACCCTGTCCCAATGAGCATTGACAAAATGCATCCATTCACTGTAGCCTCTGGGTCCATGCACAAATTCTCACTGTGTTCCACAACTTACTCTTTCTCTCATTATCAATTCACCCTTAATGTCACTGTAAAGTCCTTTCAGATTTTTATTTCCTCTCTTAGCATTCCTCTCTCCCAGGAAAATAGCCTGCGATATGATTTGGAGGAGTGTGGGATGTCAGTCTGGATGTGGATTAGCATTGGGAAGCTCAGAAATAAGGAACACACGACTGTGCTGAGTGTGGGGCAGTGGGATTCATTTGGGATGAGCACACGGAAGCTGAGGAATAAACCCCAGACCTGCAGCATGAAAATATCCCTGTGAGCCGACAGGTCAGTCACACGAAACAAAAACTCCAACACTGGGAAAAAAGGGTGGTAACCAAATGGAGACGGTCTGTTTGAACACAGTCTCTGCAATCTGGACGTGGGAATCATTGCTGAGCAGTGTATGAAGGAAGCAGAGGCAGAAATGTACTGAACAATTTAAGATACTCCTCGTAGTCCACAAGACATCGGAGCAGAAATTAGGCCATTCAGACCATCTGATAGTGTGGCACTCACTCAGTACTGACTCTCTTACAATACAGGTATTACCCAGACCGCTGCGCTGACAGTGCAGTGCTCCCTCAGTAATGACCATCTGACAGTGTGGCACTCCCTCAGTACTGACCCTCTGACAGTGCAGCACTCCCTCAGTAATGATTCTCTGACAGTGTGGCACTCCCTCAGTATTGACCTTCTCACAGTGCAGCACTGCCCCCAGATTGACCCTCCGATATTGCGGAAATCCCTCATTACTGACCCCCTGACAGTGCAGCACTCCCTCAGTAATGACCCTCTGACAGTGCAGCATTAACAAAGTACTGACCCTCCGACATTACGACACACCGGCAGTGCTGACTCTCTGACAGTGCAGCCCTCCCTCAAACGGACTCTGTGACAGTCCAGCACTCCCTCAGAACTCACCCTCTGACAGTGAGACACTCCCTCATGAATGACCATCTGACAATGCAACAATCCCACAGTACTAACCCTCTGACAGTACTGCACTCCCTCAGTCGTGACCCTCTGACAGTGCAGTACTCCCTCATTACTGACCCTCTGACAGCGCGGTGCTCCATCAGTACTGACCCTCCAACAATGCAGCTCTCCCACAGTACAGACCTTCTGATAGTGCAGCACTCCCTCAGTGCTGACCCTCCTACAGTGCATCTCTCCTATAGTACAGTCCCTTCGCCAATGCGGCTCTTGACAGTACAGACCCTCTGACAATGCAACAATCCCACAGTACTAACCCTCTGACAGTGCAGCACTACCCCACTACTGACACTCTGGCAGTGCAGCACTCCCTCAGTACTGACTTTCTGGCAGTGCAGCGCTCCCTCAGTACTGACCCTCTGACAGTGCAGCTCTTTCTCAGCACTGCTCCTTTGACACTGCAGTGCACCCTCAGAAATGACGCTCTGACACAACAGCATTACCTCAGTACTGACACTCGGACTCTGCAGCACTATCTTTGTACTGACATTTCTACAGTGCAGCATTCCCTCAGTACTGATACTCATACAGTGTGGCATTCCCTCAGTACTGACCCTCCGACAATGTGGCATTCCCTCAGTACTGACCCTCCGACAATGTGGCACTCCCTCAATACCGATGCGCTTACAGTGCAGCACGCCCTCGGTTCTGACCCTCCGATAACGTGGCATTTACTCAGTATTGAACCTCTGAGAGAGCAGAACTCCCTCGGTACTGACCCTCTGACAGTGCGGCACTCCCTCAGTACTGACCCTCTGACAGTGCGGCACGCCCTCAGTACTGACCCTCTGACTTCGTAGTACTCCTCAGAAATGGCCCTTTGGTAAAACAGCAGTCCGTCACTACTGACTGTCCGACAGTGTGGTGATCCCTCAGTACTGACCCTCTGGCAATGCAGCAGTACCTCAGACTGACCCTCTGACAGTGCAATGATCCCTCAGTACTGACCCTCCGACAGTGCGGCACTCCCTCAGTACTGACACTCACACAGTGCAGTACTTCCTCAGTACTGATCCTCTGACAGTGCAACACTCCCTCAGTCATGACCCTCTGACAGCGCGGCACTCCCTCAGTACTGACCCTCTGACAGTGCAATCATCCCTCAGTACTGATACTCAACAGTGCAGCGCTCCCTCAGTACTGACCCTATGACAGTTCAGCGCTCCCTCAGTACTGACCCTCTGACAATGCAGCTCTTCCTCAGTACTGACCATCTGACAGCACGGTGTTCCATCAGTACTGACCCTCCAACAATGCACCTCTACCACAGTACAGAATTTCTGACAGTGCAGCACTCCCTCAGTACTGACCCTCTATCAGTGCCGCACTCCCTCAGTACTGACCCTCTGACAGTGCAGCTCTTCCACATCACTGCTCCTTTGACGCTGCAGCACACCCTCAGAAATGACGCTCTGACACAACAGCATTCCCTCAGTCCTGACACTCGGACTCTGCAGCACTATCTTTGCACTGACATTTCTACAGTGCAGCGTTCCCTCAGTACTGATAGTAATACAGTGTGGCATTCCCTCAGTACTGATCCTCCGACAATGTGGCACTCCATCAATACTGATGTTTTACAGTGCAGCACTCCCTTTGTTCTGACCCTCCGATAACGTGGCATTTTCTCAGTTCTGACCCTCCGACAGAGCAGAACTCCCTCAGCACTGACACTCTGACAGTGCAGCACTGCCTCATTCCTGCACTTCTGATAGTCCAGCAATGCCTCAGTACTGACCCTTTGGCAGTGCAGCACTCCCTCAGTATTGACCCTCTGAAACAATACTCCCACAGAACTGACACACTGACCGTGTCGCACTCCCTCAGAAATGGCCCATCACTCTCTCAGTACTGACTCACTGGCAAAGCAGCAATCACTCAGTACTGACTGTCCGAAACATAGTTTGGAGCTCCCTCAGTACTGACCCCCTCACGCAACGATGTTCCCTCAAACTGACTCTCTGACAGTCCAGCACTCCCTCAGAACTGACCCTCCGACAGTGCAGCGCTCCCTCAGTACTGACCCTCTGACAATGCAGCACTCTCTCAGTACCGACCCTCTGATAATGTAGCACTCTCTCACTGTTGACCCTCCGACAGTGCAGCACTCCCTCAGTACTGGCACTCTGACTGTGCAGCACTCCCTCAGTACTGACCATCTGACAGTGCAGAACTCCCTCAGTACTGGCACTCTGGCTGTGCAGCACTCCCTCAGTACTGCCCCTCTGAGAGTGCAGCACTCCCTCAGTACTGACCGTCTGTGCAGCACTCCCGCCGTACTGACCCTCTGATAATGCAGCACTCTCTCAGTGTTGACCCTCCGACAGCGCAACACTCCCTCATTACTGACCCTCTGACTGTGCAGCACTCACTCAGTACTGCCCCTCTGACAGTGCAGCACTCCCTCAGTATTGACTGTCTGTGCAGCACTCACTCAGTGTTGACTCTCCGACAGTGCAGCACTCCGTCAGTACTGACCCTCTGACAATGCAGCAATCTGTAAGTACTGACCCTCTGACACTGCAGCACTCCCTCAGTACTGACCATCTGACAGTGCAGCACTCACTCAGTACTGCCCCTCTGACAGTGCAGCACTCCCTCAGTATTGACCGTCTGTGCAGCACTCACTCAGTGTTGACTCTCCGACAGTGCAGCACTCCCTCAGTACTGACCCTCTGACAATGCAGCAATCTCTAAGTACTGACCCTCTGACACTGCAGCACTCCCTCAGTACTGACCATCTGACAGTGCAGCACTCACTCAGTACTGCCCCTCTGACAGTGCAGCACTGCCTCAGTATTGACCGTCTGTGCAGCACTCACTCAGTGTTGACTCTCCGACAGTGCAGCACTCCCTCAGTACTGACCCTCTGAAAATGCAGCAATCTGTAAGTACTGACCCTCTGACACTGCAGCACTCCCTCAGTGTTGACCATCCGACAGCGCAGCACTCCCTCAGCACTGACCCTCTGACAATGCAGCACTCCCTCAGTACTGACCCTCTGACACTGTCGGACTCCCTCAGTGTTGACCCTCCGGCAGTGCAGCACTCCCACAGTACTGAGCCTCTGACAATGCAGCACTCCCTCAGTACTGACCCTCTGACAATGCAGCACTCCCTCAGTACTGACCCTCTGAGAGTGCGGCACTCCCTCAGTACTGACCCACTGACAGTGCAGCACTACCTCAGTACTGAATCTCTGACAGAGCAGCACTCCCTCAGTACTGACCCTCTGAAAGTGCGACACTCCCTCAGAACTGATCCTCTGACAGTGCAGCACTCCCTCAGTACTGACCCTCCGACAGTGCAGCACTCCCTCCGTACTGACGATCTGACAGTGCGGCACTCCCTCAGTACTGACCCTCTGATAATGCAGCACTCTCTCACTGTTGACCCTCCGACAGTGCAGCACTCCCTCATTACTGACACTCTGACAGTGCAGCGCTCCCTCAGTACTGACCATCTTACACTGCAGTACTTCCTCAGTGTTTACCGTCCGACAGTGCAGCACTACCTCAGCACTGACCCTCTGACAATGCAGCACTCCCTCAGTACTGACCCTCTGACACTGTAGGACTCCCTCAGTGTTGACCCTCCGGCAGTGCAGCACTCCCTCCGTACTGACGATCTGACAGTGCGGCACTCCCTCAGTACTAACCCTCTGATAATGCAGCACTCTCTCACTGTTGACCCTCCGACAGTGCAGCACTCCCTCATTACTGACACTCTGACAGTGCAGCGCTCCCTCAGTACTGACCATCTTACACTGCAGTACTTCCTCAGTGTTTACCGTCCGACAGTGCAGCACTCCCTCAGTACTGACCCTCCGACAGTGCAGCACTCCCTCAGTACTGACCCTCTGACAATGCAGCACTCCCTCAGTACTGACCCTCTGACAGTGCAGCACTCCCTCAGTACTGAATCTCTGACAGAGCAGCACTTCCTCAGTACTGACCCTCTGAGAGTGCGGCACTCCCTCAGTACTGACCCTCTGACAGTGCAGCACTCCCTCAGTACTGACCCTCTGAGAGTGCGGCACACCCTCAGTACTGATCCTCTGACAGTGCAGCACTCCCTCATTACTGACACTCTGACAGTGCAGCACTCCCTCAGTACTGACCCTCTGACAGAGCAGCACTCCCTCAGTACTGACTGTCTGTGCAGCACTCCCGCCGTACTGACCCTCTGTTTATGCAGCACTCTCTCAGTGTTGACCCCCCGACAGTGCAGCACTCCCTCATTACTGACCCTCTGACAGAGCAGCACTCCCTCAGTACTGACCCTCTAAAGTTCGACACTCCCTCAGAACTGACCCTCTGAGAGTGCGGCACTCCCTCAGTACTGACCCTCTGACAGTGCAGCACTCCCTCAGTACTGAATCTCTGACAGTGCAGCACTCACTCAGTACTGCCCCTCTGACAGTGCAGCACTCCCTCAGTATTGACCGTCTGTGCAGCACTCACTCAGTGTTGACTCTCCGACAGTGCAGCACTCCCTCAGTACTGACCCTCTGACAATGCAGCAATCTCTAAGTACTGACCCTCTGACACTGCAGCACTCCCTCAGTACTGACCATCTGACAGTGCAGCACTCACTCAGTACTGCCCCTCTGACAGTGCAGCACTGCCTCAGTATTGACCGTCTGTGCAGCACTCACTCAGTGTTGACTCTCCGACAGTGCAGCACTCCCTCAGTACTGACCCTCTGAAAATGCAGCAATCTGTAAGTACTGACCCTCTGACACTGCAGCACTCCCTCAGTGTTGACCATCCGACAGCGCAGCACTCCCTCAGCACTGACCCTCTGACAATGCAGCACTCCCTCAGTACTGACCCTCTGACACTGTCGGACTCCCTCAGTGTTGACCCTCCGGCAGTGCAGCACTCCCACAGTACTGAGCCTCTGACAATGCAGCACTCCCTCAGTACTGACCCTCTGACAATGCAGCACTCCCTCAGTACTGACCCTCTGAGAGTGCGGCACTCCCTCAGTACTGACCCACTGACAGTGCAGCACTACCTCAGTACTGAATCTCTGACAGAGCAGCACTCCCTCAGTACTGACCCTCTGAAAGTGCGACACTCCCTCAGAACTGATCCTCTGACAGTGCAGCACTCCCTCAGTACTGACCCTCCGACAGTGCAGCACTCCCTCCGTACTGACGATCTGACAGTGCGGCACTCCCTCAGTACTGACCCTCTGATAATGCAGCACTCTCTCACTGTTGACCCTCCGACAGTGCAGCACTCCCTCATTACTGACACTCTGACAGTGCAGCGCTCCCTCAGTACTGACCATCTTACACTGCAGTACTTCCTCAGTGTTTACCGTCCGACAGTGCAGCACTACCTCAGCACTGACCCTCTGACAATGCAGCACTCCCTCAGTACTGACCCTCTGACACTGTAGGACTCCCTCAGTGTTGACCCTCCGGCAGTGCAGCACTCCCTCCGTACTGACGATCTGACAGTGCGGCACTCCCTCAGTACTAACCCTCTGATAATGCAGCACTCTCTCACTGTTGACCCTCCGACAGTGCAGCACTCCCTCATTACTGACACTCTGACAGTGCAGCGCTCCCTCAGTACTGACCATCTTACACTGCAGTACTTCCTCAGTGTTTACCGTCCGACAGTGCAGCACTCCCTCAGTACTGACCCTCCGACAGTGCAGCACTCCCTCAGTACTGACCCTCTGACAATGCAGCACTCCCTCAGTACTGACCCTCTGACAGTGCAGCACTCCCTCAGTACTGAATCTCTGACAGAGCAGCACTTCCTCAGTACTGACCCTCTGAGAGTGCGGCACTCCCTCAGTACTGACCCTCTGACAGTGCAGCACTCCCTCAGTACTGACCCTCTGAGAGTGCGGCACACCCTCAGTACTGATCCTCTGACAGTGCAGCACTCCCTCATTACTGACACTCTGACAGTGCAGCACTCCCTCAGTACTGACCCTCTGACAGAGCAGCACTCCCTCAGTACTGACTGTCTGTGCAGCACTCCCGCCGTACTGACCCTCTGTTTATGCAGCACTCTCTCAGTGTTGACCCCCCGACAGTGCAGCACTCCCTCATTACTGACCCTCTGACAGAGCAGCACTCCCTCAGTACTGACCCTCTAAAGTTCGACACTCCCTCAGAACTGACCCTCTGAGAGTGCGGCACTCCCTCAGTACTGACCCTCTGACAGTGCAGCACTCCCTCAGTACTGAATCTCTGACAGAGCAGCACTCCCTCAGTACTGACCCTCTGAGAGTGCGGCACACCCTCAGTACTGATCCTCTGACAGTGCAGCACTCCCTCATTACTGACACTCTGGCAGTGCAGCACTCCCTCAGTCCTGACACTCTGACAGTGCAGCACTCCCTCAGTACTGACCATCTGACTGTGCCGCACCCACTCAGTACTGCCCATCTGACAGTGCAGCATTCCCTCAGTACTGACCGTCTGTGCAGCACTGACCCTCTGTTTATGCAGCACTCTCTCAGTGTTGACCCTCCGACAGTGCAGCACTCCCTCAGTGTTGACCCTCCGGCAGTGCAGCACTCCCTCAGTACTGACCCTCTGACACTGTAGCTCTCCCTCAGTGTTGACCCTCCGACAGTGCAGCACTCCCTCAGTACTGACCCTCTGACAATGCAGCACTCCCTCAATACTGAACCTCTGACAATGCAGCACTCCCTCAGTACTGACCCTCTGACAATGCAGCAATCCCTCAGTACTGACCCTCTGACACTGCAGCACTCTCTCAGTGTTGACCCTCCGACAGTGCAGCACTCCCTCAGTGTTGACCCTCCGGCAGTGCAGCACTCCCTCAGTACTGACCCTCTGACACTGTAGCACTCCCTCAGTGTTGACCCTCCAGCAGTGCAGCACTCCCTCAGTACTGACACTCTGACACTGCAGCACTCCCTCAGTGTTGACCTTCCGACAGTGCAGCACTCCCTCAGTACTGACCCTCTGACAGTGCAGCACTCCCTCAGTACTGACCCTCTTTTTTTCTATTTCATAGAGTCTTGTGGAAATTTGGAGGCATAGGGTTTGCAGATTCTGAGGAAGCATGAGAGAGACACACGAACCAAACCCTGTCTGAAACTCTCTGGAATAGACTATTCAGAGGCCCAGAGTCAGAGATGCACAGCTCGGAAACAGACCCTCCTGTCCAACTCGTCCATACCAACCAGATGTTCTCATCTCATTTCATTCCATTTGCTAGCACTTGTCTGATATCCCTCTAAACCCTTCCTATTCACATACACATCCTGATTCCTTTTAAATGTCGCAATTGTACCAGCCCCCATCACGTCCTCTGGCAGCTACCCGCATGCCCTAGAATAAGTGCTCAAACATTCATACTGTCGATACAAACTCTAATAAACGCCAACCTACGAAAGGCCAGCATTGTAATTTTCAACCGACCCTTAGCTTCTTCATAACACTGATTTCAACACAGGTAAAGAAACAGAGTTAGTGACCATCCACCGTGACCATGTTATAAAACTTATTTTCAAATGTGGCTTGTATGTGATTCCCACACCCTCTAATAGTTGCCTGGAAGGTGGGGTGAGCTGTACTCTCCTGCTGCAGTCCTTGGGTGTCCACAGTGATGTTAGGGAGGGAGCTCCGGGAGTTTGACCTGAACCATGTAAAGAGCTCTATTACTGGAGTGCCTTTTTAAAGTTGGGAAATTATTATAGACCAGGAGGACCCGAGAGCTGGTGTCTTGTCGAGAGAGAGACCTGGTGGATCACACACCTCAGGTGAGGGGCGGGGTTGAGAAGCTGGGTCCTTCATGGTAATTTCAGACATGATAGAGATCGAACCAACAATGTTGGCATCACGAACCTGTTTGCTGCGGTAACTGACCCCCCTTTGTAGCAGAGGGATTCAATCCCTTGAATGGAGCAAGCTTGAGAATTCAACACGAAAATCAATCTGTACGGACGCGCTAGAGACCTGAAACATCAATACAGAGATTGCTGAAGAAGCTAAGCATGTCCGGCAGCATCTCTGAAGGGAGAGGGAGAAAGAGACAGAGAGAGAGTTCACCTTTCAATCCAGTGATTTTTGCGGGAAAGTTCCTTCAGAACAGACCGTTTTGAAAAGGGTCACTTGAAATGTGAATTGTTCCTCTCTCTCTTCGCTGTTGCTACCTGCTCAATGTCCCCAGCCATCTGTTTGCTTGAGAATTTCACCTGATCCAAGCGTCGCTGAGTAATTCAGTATGTGTTCAATGCCCCGAGGCAGCTTCAGCTGAATGATGTCAAACAGGTTTAAGGCTTTGTAAGGTATTGTATTCGGAGGGCGGGCTACATGGGAGAACTGATACAGAACACAGGCACTTCACAAAGATCCTTCTCAATTTAACTTTGTGATGTTAATTCAGAAGGAAGAGCTCAGACGTAACATTTCAGTTAATCAGCCAAGGGGAGTATATATGTCATGACAAAGACTTGTTGTAAAAACTGTACAGAACCGAACTTTAGTGACTATGTTTGTACGTTAAGTTTTTTTGTGAATTAAGTCTCTTTTTGATATTGATATAAATATTTTTTCGAGGGGGATCAAGCATCTTGAGCTTATGGAGGCATTGCCCTTGGCCCTAATCTTTCTTAAATAAACGCTAGACAAGTTAAATACTCCTTGGGTATAGACATCACACGGACATCAACGGGGAGGAGATTAGATTAGATTACTTACAGTGTGGAAACAGGCCCTTCGGCCCAACAAGTCCACACCGCCCCGCCGAAGCGCAACCCACCCATACCCCTACATCTACCCCTTACCTAACATTACGGGCAATTTAGCATGGCCAATTCACCTAACCTGCACATCTTTGGACTGTGGGAGGAAACCGGAGCACCCAGAGGAAACCCACGCAGACACGGGGAGAATGTGCAAACTCCACACAGTCAGTCGCCTGATGGTGGGATTGTCACGGCGGCTCAGTGTTGCCTCACCCACCCGGGTACGATTCCAGCCGCGGGCGACTGTCTGTGTGGAGTTGGCACATTTTCCCCGTGTCAGCCTCCGGGTGCTCCAGTTCCGTCCCACTGTCCAAGGATGTGCAGGCTAGGAAGCCTGAAGAAATGAAGGGATCCAGGGATAGAGTGGGGCGATGGGCTGCTCTGCTGAGGGTCAGTGTGAACTTGATAGGCCGAATGGCCTGCTTCCACATCTTCGTGAATCTATGATCAATCCAGAGACTCAAATAATGTTCTGGGCTGTGGGCTCCAATCTTGGAGGTGTCAGTGGGTCATCACAGTGAGAACAGGTTTCGGGATGAACACGGTCCAAGGGGGAAACAGGTTTTTTTTCTGAGGTGTTGAGGGCATGAATGTTCTGTCGAGGTGTTTGGGGGATAAACATACTGAGGGGATGGTTTCTAAGGTATTGAGGGAGCACTATCTGTCAGTACAGGGTACAGATGGTCGAAAGGTACAGATACACTCGATAGAACATAGAACATAGAACAGTACAGCACAGAACAGTCCCTTCAGCCCGCGATGTTGTGCCGACCATTGATCCTCATGTAATGTAAACCTAATGTACGAACCCTCAATTGTCTGTGACCATATGCATGTCCAGCAATCTCATAAATATCCCCAATGACCTCACTTCCACAACTGCTGCTGGCAATGCATTCCATGTTCTCGCAACTCTCTGCGTAAAGAACCCGCCACTAACATCCCCTCTGTACTTTCCGCCAAACAGCTTAAAACTATGACCCCTCGTGTTAACAAATGCTGCCCTGGGAAAAAAAATCTCTGGCTATTAGCTCTGTCTATGCCTCTCATTATCTTGTACACCTCAATTAGGTCCCCTGTCTTCCTTCTTTTTTCCACTGAAAGAAGTCCGAGCTCTGTCAACCACTCTTTGTAAGATAAGCCCTCCATTCCAGGCAGCATCCTGGTAAACCTCCTCTGAACCCTCTCCAAAGCATCCACATCTTTCCTATAATAGGGCGACCAGAACTGGACGCAGTATTCCAAGTGCGTTCTAACCAAAGTTTTATAGAGCTGCATCAAGATCTCACGACTCTTAAACACAATCCTCCTGTTAATGAAAGCCAAAACAACATATGCTTTCTTAACAACCCTGTCCACTTGGGTAGCCATTTTAAGGGATCTATGTACCTGCACATCAAGATCCCTCTGTTCCTCCACACTGTTAAGAATCCTGTCTTTAATCCTGTACTCAGTTTTCAAATTTGACTTTCCAAAATGCATCACCTCGCATTTATCCAGGTTGAACTCCATCTGCCACCTCACAGCCCATCTCTGCATCCTGTCTATGTCCCGCTGCAGCATATAACAGCCAGTCAATGATACCTCCAACCTTTGTGTTGTCTGCAAACTTGCTAACCCATCCTTCAATCCCCTCATCCAAGTCATTAATAAAAATTACAAACTGTAGAGGCCCAAGGACAGAGCCCTGTGGAACACCACTCACCACTGACTTCCAGGCAGAATATTTTCCTTCTACTATCACTCGCTGTCTTCTGTTGGACAGCCAATTCTGTATTCAGACAGCTAAGTTTCCCTGTATCCCATTCGTCCTGACCTTCTGAACGAGCCTACCATGGGGAACCTTATCAAATGGCGTACTGAAGTACATATACACCACATCCACAGCTCGACCCTCATCAACCTTTCTAGTCACATCCTCAAAGAACTCAGTAAGATTTGTGAGGCATGACCTGCCCCTCGCAAAGCCGTGTTGACTGCATTTCATCAAGCCATGCTCTTCCAGATGGTCATAAATCCTATCCCTCCGAATCCTTTGTAACTCCTTGCAGACGACAGGCGAGAGAGTGTCTGGTCTGTAATTGCCGGGGATTTCCCTCTTTCCTTTCTTGAAGAGAGGAATTACATTTGCCTCCCTCCAGTCCTCAGGTACGACTCCAATGTAGAGCGAGGATGTAAGGATCTTGGCAAGCAGCGATGCAATCACATTTCTCACTTCCCAAAGCAGCTGAGGACAAATCTGGTCTGGCCCTGGTCAATCTTAATATTTGTCAAAATGTTTAGCACATCAGCTTCCTCAATCTCTATCCGTTCCAGAATGCTTACCTGCTGCTCAATGGTTTCATTCACGACAAGGTCCTTTTCTTTAGTAAGGAAAGAAGCAAAAAAAACTCATTTAGGGCTTCCCCAACCTCCTCAGATTCTATACACATGTTCCCTATGCTATCCCTGATCGGCCCTACACTTTCTTTGATCATTCTCTTACTCCTCACATCCGTGTAAAATGTCTTTGGATTCTCCCTAATCCTTCCTGTCAAGCCTTTTCCTGCCCCCTCCTGCTCTCCTCAGGCCATTTTTGAGCTCCTTGCTCGCCTGCCTGTCATCCCCTAGAGCTGAGCAAGACCCTTGCTTTCTGCATCTTACGTAAGCTGCCTTCTTTCTTTTGAAAAGAAGCTCCTCCGCTCTCTTCATCCAAGGTTCCTTTAACTTATCCTTTCTTACCTGTCTCAGAGGAACACATTTATGCATCACTCGCAACAACTGTTCCTTAAACCGTCTCCACATTTCTGTAGTGGCCTTTCCATGGAGCAATTGCTTCCAGTCCATGGTTCCCAACTCACGTCTGATAGGATCATAGTTTCCTTTTCCCCAATTAAATATCCTCCCATTGTGCCTGCATCTCTCCTTCTCCATATCTATGTAGAATGTGAGACAGTTGTGGTCACTATCACCAAAATGCTCTCCCACCGTAAGATCTGATACCTGCCCCAGCTCATTGCCGAGCACCAAATCGAAAATGTCCTCTCCCCAGGTCTGCCGACCTATGCTTTCTTCAATCTCCCTGCTGCTATTGGGGGGCCTGTAGTAAACTCCTAATGAGGTGACTGTTCCCTTACGGTTCCTAATTTCCACCCATACTGACTCAGTAGGCAGACCCTCCTCGACAATTGTAACATCTGTAGCTGTGATACCCTCTCTGATTTCCTTTCTGAATTCATTGCATCTGGTGTTCCTCAAGGGTTGGGCACCACAGTGGCTCAGTGGTGAGCACTGCTGCCTCACAGCACCAGGGACCCATGTTCGATTCCAGACTCGGGCGACTGTCTGTGTGGAGTTTGCACATTCTCCTAGTGTCTGTGTGGGTTTCCTCCGTGTGCTCCGGTTTCTTCCCACAATCCAAAGATGTGCAGATTAGGTGAAATGGCCACGCTAAATTGTCCGTAGTGTTAGGTGCATGAATCATGGGTAAATGTACGGAATGGGTCTGAGTGGGTTCATCTTCGGAGGGTCGGTGTGGGCTTGTTGAGCAGAAGGGCCTGTTTCCACACTGTAGGGAAGCTAAGGATCTATCCTTGGCCCCTCCTGTTTCCCAAGTACGTACTGCCAGGAGGTGACATTGTCCAAAAGCACCGTGTTAGGTTTCACATGTACACCGACAATGCCCAGCTCTCCCTCCCCATCAGCCCTCTTCATTACTCCACTGTTACTCAGTTATCAAACTGCTGACCACACACCCACTACTCGATTAGTTGCAATTTTCTCCAATGAAACATTGTTACGGTTAAAACCAGAGCCTTCTGTTGCTATTACAAATTACTTTCCCTTACTGCTGAGCCCCTCCCTCCCACTGGGAAAATCTGAGGGAGAACTACATTATTTACAATATTGCTGTTATATCTGACCGCAAGGTGACCTTCTGATCAAACATCCACACAATCACAAACACGAGGATTTTCATTCTCTAAAATGTTGCTTGTCTCCACCTCACCCCAGCTCCATTGCTACTGAAACTCCTTACCCATGTCGGTGTTGCCTTAACTTGACGAATCTGAAGCAGAACCCTTGATTCCGTGACTGACTCAGAATCTGCTAAATTTCTAAGTTTCCTGCACAATTACCTCCTGGTCCCTTTGTTGTGTAGAGTTATACAGGTTCCACCATTTAAATAGCACTCTGTTCTTTTATTATCCCCTTCAAAATGACCAACGTCCCAATTTCCCAAAGTATACTCCATCTGGCAAATTGTTGCCCCCTTCTCCTGTGCATCTCTATCTCTTCACAATCCTCTTAGAACTTTACAGTTATGCCTTTTCTGATAGATTCCCACCCCCCAATTCTTCTAAACGTTTACTGGGAATCCTGGGCAGTGGGAGGTGTGCAGTGTTGCTCTATTTTTCTATGGGATGACTGGGAGGAGCTTGCTGCCCATTGGTCATAATGGAGACAACTTGCCCATCAAGATGCATGAGCCTTTCACTCCCCATGTCTCATTGATGAGGCACAGCGGCAAGACGGAAGGAAAGAAAAGGAAGGAAATCCTGCTCTCCACATCTCACTGACTCTTGGATCATTATGTCCCATCTATGAAAGATCTGCCCTGTTCAGTCACATGAAGTCCCAAGGTCGAAACTCATAGAAATCCACATAGATTTCCCCCTGAACTAACTGCTGACCTCCACAAGGGGTAATGTGTACAGTCATCCTGGCCCAGGAGGAGGGGATGGTGTGAGTTTCTGACCTGAACTGACAGTGACAGATTTTATAACTTGTATTCGAAGATACTACAGGTGGACATTCAGATGGTAATCTCAGTAACTGTAATGCCAAACTCTGACAGCATTACTCAGTTAATCAGGACCAGGATATTCACATTGTGCGTGAGTATTGTGCTCCAGCTCAATCTCATTTACTGCATAAAAGTCCTCCTTTAAATCATCCCATTCTCTCAACAGTTCTCCCCACAACTTCAATGTGTCCTGTAATCCTTGTATAATGAGCTGATGGGTGTAAGGTTTATTATTATTATGGGTAACTATTGTAAACCCCTCTGTCACAGCTCCCCTCAATTTCCTTTGCTACAAGGACAACAATCTCGGTTTCCCCAAATCCATGATTCCCCAATGTCTGTTTGCTCTCTATAAGGTACACATCAGGATTGTGTTGGAACAGTGTCCACGTGCCTGCATCAGTGCAGCTCCCAGCAATGTTAAAGAACATGAGCATCCTTCAGGACAAAGCACTGTGCCTGAGTGGTGTCCCATCCACCACCCTCAGCATTCCCACTCTCCATCCCCGAGGAACAGTGACATCACTGTGTAAGAGGCAAAGTCAGTACTGTCGTACCAGAACATAGGGTTGCTCTCTCATTAGGGAGAGATGACTGGTCGTGGTTTAACCTGAAGGTTACCACAGCCCAGGCAAGGAGAGAGGTTGAGAAGGAGAGTCCATCTATTGTAGATCGATATTACCTACCCAATGTATCAGCAACAACTATATCATAACAATAAATAATGTAACAGAATATCCAAAACATGCTACTACAATTCCCCATTCCTTGAACCATCCTGGTAAATCTCCTGTGCCCCCTCTCAGAGACCCTGCCATCCTTCCCAATGTGTGGGCAATCTCTGGATTGCACAAAGCCAGCTGCTCTGTGTTCCTGTGGGTGATGTCATCATCGAGCACCAGTTGCACTAAACCTCACTGTATTGAAGGTTGGGAGACACAGAATTCACAATAGCATTTAAGACATAGTTAGATGCACACTTGTGATACCAAGACAGATGGTGCGAATGACTGTGTATTGGAAGATGGATCAGGATAGTTTAGTGATAGTTGTCTTAACTGGCACAGACTCAATGGCCCACAGAGCCTTTTTCTGTGCTGTAAAATTCAAGACACTTAATATAGGAATATGACAGGACACCTTTGAAAACCAGGTCATAAAAAATGATAGGAGAATCGATGACACATGATTGGTCAATGTGTTTGGGAGGAAAGTGAGATGGAGAGGTTTAGGAGGAAATTCTGGAGCTCGAAGCAGGAATCTGAAAGGGCCGTCATCAAGTGAGAAATAAAAATGGGGAATCCTCAAGGCGGGAATCAAAGAAAGGCACATATAGCACAGCTTTAAGAGACTGGAGGGGATTAGAGTTAGGGAGGGGTCTGAGGCTCTAGAGGAATGATTAGAGATAAGGAAGATGTTCGCCGAGCTGGGAATTTGTGTTGCAGACGTTTCGTCCCCTGTCTAGGTGACATCCTCAGTGCTTGGGAGCCTCCTGTGAAGCGCTTCTGTGATGTTTCCTCCGGCATTTATTGTGGTTTGTATCTGCTGCTTCCGCTTGTCAGTTCCAGCTGTCCGCTGTAGTGGCCGGTATATTGGGTCCAGGTGGATGTGTTTGTTAAACACACCAACCTGGACTTAATATATCGGCCATTGCAGCGGACAGCTGGAACTGACAACCAGAATTGGCAGATACAAATTAGTATAAATGCCGGAGGAATCATCACAGAAGCGCTTCACAGGAGGCTCCCAAGCACTGTGGATGTCACCTAGACAGGCGACGAAACGTCTGCAACGCAATTTCCCAGCTCGGCGAACAGAACCACAACAACGAGCACCCGAGCTACAAATCTTCTCACAAACTTTGAAAATAAGGAAGAGTTGTGAGGCTGGGTGAGGTGACAGAGATAGGGAGAGATGTGCAGAAGGAGGAATGCAGAGATCGCAAGAATTAGAGTCGTAATGTTATGCAGCATGGAAACAGACCCTGTGATCCAATCAATCCATGTCAAACATAATTCCAAACTGAGTTAATCTCACCTGCCTCCCCTTGGTCCACATGTATCCAAACATTTCCTATTAGATACCTGTCCAAATGAGTTACTCGTAGAATCATTGTGGAAACTGGCCATTTAGAGTCAGAGCCATTGAGATGTACAACATGGAAACACACCCTTCCCTCCAATCCATCCATGCTGACCAGATAGCCCAACCCAATCTAGTCCCACCTGCCAGCACCCGGCCCGTATCCCTCCAAACCCTTCCTATCATATATCCATCCAAATCCCTCTTAAATATTGCAATTGTACCAGCCTCCATCACTTCCTCTCGCAGCTCATTCCATACACGTACCAGCCTCTGCGTGAAAAAGTTGCCACTTTGGTCTCTTTTATATGTTTACCCTGTCACCCTAAACCTATGCCCTCTAGTTCTGGACTAATTGCTGGAGGACTGGTGCCATTATTTGAGAAAGGTGGTAAGGAAAAGCCAGCAAACTATAGACCAGTGAGCCTGAAGTCAGTAGAAGGCAAGTTGTTGGAAGAGCTTATAAGGGGCAGGATGTCCATATAATTGGAAAGACAAGAATGATTAGGGATAGTCAGCATAGCTTTGTGCATGGAAATCACTAACTTGGACTTCAGAAAGACTATCAGCAAGGGTCCATATAACACAAGGGTTAGCAAGTTCATCACCATAGAATACAAGGAGATGGGGAGATTTGGATACAAAATTGGCTGGAAGGTCATCGAGTCATAAAGATATACAGCACAGAAACAGACCCTTCGGTCCAACCCGTCCATGCTGACGAGGTATCCCAACCCATTCTAGTCCCACCTGCCAGCACCTGGCCCACATCCCTCTAAACACTTTCAATTCATGTTCCCACCGACAGAGGAACCTCAATTGGGCACGAATTCATTCGGATAATCAATGATTCGGTGAATTGATTAAATGCCTTTCCTCTGGGGCTCGGAGTTTTCAAAGTCTGCTCCCCATTCAGGAGATTGCAGCAGCACACAGAATGATCGCCCGCGCACACACCACCCCCAGCCTGACCTTCACTACCATCCACACACCGACCCAGCCTGACCCTTACTGCAACCCACACAACGCCCCCAGACTGACCCTCAGCGCCATCCAAACACCACCCCCAGCCTGACCCTCACCACCTTCCAAAGATCGCCCCCAGCCTGGCCCTCACTGATGCCCACACACCGCCCTCAGCCTGAACCTTACTGCTGCCCACAAGACACCCCATCCTGACCCTCACCACCGTCCAACACTGCCCCCAGCCTGACCCTCACTGCTGCCCACACACCACCCCAGCCTGACTCTTAGTGCCATCCACACACCGCCAACAGCCTGACCGCCAGCACCATCCACACACTGCCCCCAGCCTGACTCTCAGCGCTGTCCACACACCGCCCCCAGCCTGACCCTCACCACCGTCCACACACTGCCGCCAGCCTGACACTCACCACCATCCACAAACTGCCCCGAGTCTGACCCTCACTGCCACCCACACACCACCCCCAGACTAACCCTCACCGCCATTCACACACAGACTCCAGCCTGACCCTCACCGCTGCCCACACACCATGCCGATTTTGACCCTCACCGCCATTAACACTGCTGCCTTACCGTGCCTGAGACCCGGGTACAATTCCCGCCTCAGGTGACTGACTGTGTGGAGTTTGCACTTTGCCCCCAGCCTGACCCTCACTGCCACCCACACACCACCTCCAGCCTGACCCTCACTGCAGCCCCCAGCCTGACCCTCACCGCCGTCCAACACTGCCCCCAGCTTGACCCTCACTGCCACCCACATACCACCACTAGCCTGACCCTCACGGCAGCCCCCAGCCTGACCTTCACCGTCATCCAACACCGCTCCCAACCTGACCCTCAATGTCACCCACACATTGCCCCACAGCCTGACCCTCACTGCCATCCAGTCACCGCCCCCACCCTGACCCTCACCACCATCCACACTGTCCCCAGCCTGGCCCTCACTGACGCCCACACACCGCCCCCAGCCTGACCCTCACCACCGTCCACACAGTGTCCCCAGCCTGGCCGTCACTTACACCCACACACCGCCCCCATCCTGACGTTCACCGCTGTCCAACACCGCTCCCCACCTGACCCTCAATGTCGCCCATGCATTGCCCCACAGCCTGACACTCACCACCGTCCAGTCACCGCCCCCAGCCTGATCCTCACCACCATTCACACACTGCCCCCAGCCTGGCCCTCACGGACGCCCACACACTGCCCCCATCCTGACCCTCACTGTTGCCCAACACTGCCCCCAGCCTGACCCTCACTACCACCCACACACCACCCCCAGACAGACCCTCAATGCCATTCACACACCGCCCCCAGCCTGACCCTCACTGCTGCCCAGACACCATCCCCAGTTTGATCCTCACTGCCACCCACACACCACCCCCAGACCGACCCTCATTTCCGCCCACACAACGTCCTCAAACTAACCCTCACCATCGTCCACACACCGACCCCAGCCAGACCCTCACTGGTCCGCCACACACCACCCCCCAGCCGGACCCTCACTGCACCCAGCCTGACCTTACCGCCCCCAGCCTGACCCTCACCGCTCTCCAACATTGCCACCCGCCTGACCCTCATCGCCGTTCAACACCACCCTAGCCTGACCCTCACTGCCGCCCACACACCACCTCGAGCCTGACCCCCACTGTCACCCACACACTGCACCCAGCCTGACCCTCAGCGCCATCCACACTCCGCCCCCAGCCTGGTCCTCACTGCCGCCCACACACCACCCTCAGTCTGACCCTCAGCGCCGTCTACACAACGCCCCCAGCCTGACCCTCACCACCATCTACACACGGTCCCCAGTCTGACCGTCACCACCACGCAAACACCATCTCCAGTCTGATCCTTTCCGCCATCCACACACCGCCCCCAGCCTGACCCTCACCGCCGTCTACACACCATCATCAGCATGACCCGCACCACCATCCACACACTGCCCACAGCCTGATCCTCACCGGCATCCACACAACGCACCCAGCCTGACTCTCCACTCGGTCCACACTCTGTCCCCAGCCTGACCCTCACTGCCGACCACATTCTGCCCCCAGCCTGACCCTCACTGCTATCCACACACCGCCCGAGACTGGCCCTCAGTGCCATCCACACACTGCCTCGTGCCTGACCCTCATGGCTGCCGAAACACCGACGCAGCCTGATCCTCACTGCTGTCCACACACCGCCATCTGCCTGACCCTCAATGCCATGAACACACCGTTCCCAGCTTGACCCTCAATGCCGTCCACACCCACCCTACCTTACCCTCACCGCCGTCCACACACCGTTTCCAGCCGGACCCTCACAGCCGTCCAAACTCGGCCAACAGCCTGACCCTCACCACCATCCACACACTGCCCCCTGCCTGACCCTCACAGCCATCCTCACACTGCCCCAGTCTGACCCTCACTATCCTGACACGACACCCCCAGCCTGACCCTCAAAGTCCTGATAGACCATCCCTAACATAACCCTCAACCCCGCCCACACACCGTTCCCAGCCTGACTCTCACTGCCGTCCAATTTGGCTCCCAGCATGACCCTCATGGCTGCCCACTCACCGCCTCCAGCCTGACCCTCCCCGCCGTCCACACACCCCCCCTAGCCTGACCCTCACTGACGTCCTCACACTGCCCCAGCCTGATCCTAACTGCTTCCCACACACGCCAGCTGCCTGACCCTCACTTCCATCCACACACCACCCCCAGCCTGACCCTCACCTTCCTGACACAACACCGCCAGCCTGACCCTTGCTGCCCCTGATACACAGCCCCCAAACCGACCCTCAACCCTTCCCACACACTGTTCCCAGCCTGACCATCACTACCGTCCACACACTGCCACCAGTCTGACCCTTGCTGCCCCTGACACACCGACCCCAGCCTGACCCGTACTGCCACAACACACTGCCCTCAGCCTGACCCTCACCACCCCACACACACCACCCCCAGCCTGACCCTCACCGCCCCCAGCCTAACCCTCACCGCCGTCCAACATCGTCCCACACCACCATCCACACACTGCCCTCAGCCTGAACCTCACCACCGCCCACACACCGCCCCCAGTCTGACCCTCACCGCCGTCCAAAACTGGCCCAGCCTGAACCTCACCGCCATTCACACACCGCCCCCAGCCTGACCCCCTCCGCCATCCTCACACCGCTCCCAGCCTGACCTTCACTGCCGTCCAACGTGGCTCCCAGCATGAGCCTCATGGCTGCCCACACACCGCCCCCAGCCTGACCCTCACTGCCATCCAACGTGGCTCCCAGCATGACCCTCATGTTTATCCACACACCACCCCAGCATTACCCAATCTGCCACCCACACACCGTCCCCTGCCTGACCCTCACTTCCATCCACATGCCACCCCCAACCTGACCCTCACCGTCCCAACACAGCACCATCAGCCTGACCCTCAAAGCCCCGATACACCGCCCCCAGCCTGACCCTCAATCCCGCCCCCACACCGTTCCCAGCCTGACCATCACCGCCATCCACACACTGCCATCAGCCTGACCCTTGCTGCCCCTGACACACCGGCCCCAGCCTAACCCGTGCCACCCCAACACACCACCCACAACCTGACCCTCACCTCCCCACATATACTGCCCCGAGCCTTACCCTCATCACATCGACACACCTCCCGCAGCCTTACCCTCACTGCCATCCACACACTGCCCCCAGCCTGACTCACACTGCCTACCCACAAACTGCCCCCAGCCTGACCCTCACCGCACCGACACACCGCCCCCAACCTGACACTCACCACCTGCCCGCACATCAAGCCCCAGCCTGACTCTCCCGGTCACCCACACACCGGCCCCATCCTGACACTCAGAGCCCCCGACACACTACCCACAGTCTGACACTCACCACTCCCCAAAAAACCGCGAACAGCCTGACCCTCACCGCCCTCCAAAATCATCCCCAGCCCGACATACAACGCCATCTACACACCGCCCGTAGCCTCACCTTCACCACCCCAACACACCACCCCAGGCCTGGCCCTCACAACCGCCCACACACCGCCCCCAGCCTGACCCTCACCGCTGTCCAAACACCGACCCGTGCCTGAACCTCACGACCGTCCACACACCGCCAACAGCCTGACCTTCACAGCCACCCACACACCGCACCCCAGACTGACACTCACGTCCGTTTAACACCATCCCCAGCCCACCCTTACCACCGCCCTGACACAACGCCCCCAGCCTGAAACTCTCTGCCCCAAGCCTGACCCTCACCACAGTTTAACACCTTCCCCAGCTCACCCTCACCACCGTCCACACACCGCCCCCAGACTGACCCTCACCGCCCCCAGCCTAGCACTCACTGCCCCCAGCCTGACCCTCACCGCTGTCCACACACCGGCTCCAGCCTGACCCTCACCACCCCAAGCCTGACACTTACCACCCCAGCCTGACCCTCACCGCCGTCCACGCACCAGCCAATGCCTGATCCTTACTGCTGACCACACACCGGCCCCAGCCTGACCCTCATCGCCGTCCAACATCGCCCCTAGCCTGACCCTCAACACTGCCCCCTCCCCCAACCCGTCAAACACCGCCCCATACCCAACACATCCAACGCCGCCCCATCCCACAATCACATCCAACGCCGCCCCTCCCACTTGCCCCGTCTATCACCGCCCCCTCCCCAATACTGTCAAACACCGCCCCTCCCCAACCCCATTCAACACCCCCTTCCCCAAACCCGTCAAACAGCGCCCCCTCCCCAAACCCATCCAACACTGCCCCCTTCCCCAAACCCGTCCAACACCACCCCATTTCCCAACCCCATCAAACAGCGCCCCCTCCCCCAGCTCCATCCATCACCGGCCCCTCCCCAAACCTGTCCAACACCGCCCCCTCCCCCGACCCCGTCCAACACCGCCCCCTCCCCCAAACCCTGTCCAACACCGCCCCCTCCCCCAAAACCGTCCAACACCACCCCCTCCCCAAACCCATCCAACACCGCCCGCTCCCTCAACACCGTGCAACACCGCCCCCTCCCCCAGCCCCGTCCATCACCGGCCCCTCCCCAAACCCGTCCAACACTGTCCCCTCCCCCCAACCCCATCCAACATCACCCTCCCCAAAGACGTCCAACACATCCCCCTCCCCAGCCCCGTCAAACACCGCCCCCTCCCCAAACCTGTCCAACACTGCCCCCCCCGCAACCCAGTCCAACACCGCCCCCTCCCCCAACCCTGTCCAACACAGCACCCTCCCCAACCCCGTCAAACACCGCCCCCTTTCCAAACATGGCCAACACCGACCCTCCCCAATACCATCCATCGCCGCCCCCTCCCAAACCCCATCAAAAACCGCCCCCTCCCTAAACCCATCCAACACCACCCCCTCTCCCAGCCCTGTCCGACACCGCCCCTCCCCAACCCCATACATCACTTCCCGTCCCCCAACCCCGGTCAACACTGCCCCCTCCCCAACACCGTCCATCATTGCCCCCTTCCCCCCAACTCCGTCCAACACCGGCCCCTCACCCCAACCCGTCCATCACTGCCACCTCCTCCAAACACCGTCCAACACCGCCCCCTCCCCCAACCCTGTCCATCATCGCCCACTCCCCAACCCCATCCATCATTGCACCATCATCCAAACCCAATCCAACACCGCCCCCTCACCCCAACCCCGTCCATCATTGCCCCCTCCCCATCCTCGTCCATCACTGCCCCCTCCCCATCCTCGTCCATCACTGCCCCCTCCACCAACCCTGTTCAACACCGCTCGCTCCCCCAGCCCTGTCCAACTCCGCCCCTTGCCCAACACCATCCAACACCGCCCCCTCCCCAAAGCCGTCCAACTCCGCCCCCTCCACCAAACGCTGTCCTACACTGCCCCTTCCCCAACCCCATCTAACACCCCCCACTCCCCCAGCCACGTCCAACACCACCTCTCCCCCAACCCCGTCAAATACCTTCCACTCCCCCAGCCCCGTCCAACACTGCCTCCTCCCCAACCCCATGAAACACTGCCCCCTCCCCAATCCCGTCCAACACTGCCCCCTCCCGCAAACCAGTCCAACACGGCCCCCCCAACATGTCCCACATCACCCCCTCCCCAACACCATCCAACACCGCCACCTCCCAAACCCCATCAAACACCGCTCCCTCACCAACCCAGTCCAACACTGACCCCTCACCCGAACACCGTTCATCACTGCCCCCTCCCCCAACCCCATCAAACACCGCCCCAATCCCTAACACCATCCAACACCGCCCCCTCACCAACTCCGTCAATCACCGCCCCCTCCCCAAACCTGTCCAACACCGCCCCCTCCACCAACACCAGCCAACACCGCCCACTCCTCCAGCCCCGTCCAAAACCGCCCTCTCCCCAACACCATCCAACATGGCACACTCCCCCAGCCCCGACCAAAAGCGCTCCCTCCCAAACACCGTCAAGCGCTGCCCCCACCCGCAACCCCCAACATATTCCAACACCACCGCTTCCCCTACCCCGTCCAACACCGCCCCCTCCCCAATCCCGTCCAACACAGACCCCTCCCCAACCCCGTCCAACACCCCCCCAAACCCCTCCAACTCCGCCCCCTCACCCCAAACCCGTCCATCACTGCCCCCTCCCCAAACCCCATCAAACACTGGCCCCATCCCCAAAACCGTCCAACATCGCCGCCTCCCCAACCTCGTCCAACACCACCCCCTCTCCAAACCTGTCCAACACCGCCCCCTCCACCAACACCATCGAACACCACCCACTCCCCCAGCCCCATCCTAAAACCGACCCAGCCCCAAACCCGTCCAACACCGCCCCCTCCCCAAACCCTGACCATCACCGCCCACTCCCTCAACCCCATCAAACACCGGCCCCATCCCCAACCCTGTCCAACAATGCTCCCTCCCCAATCCCGTCCAACACCAACACCCCCCAAACCCAATCAAACACCGCCCCCTCCTCAACACTGTCCAACACTGCCCCCTCTCAAACACGGTCAAACACTGACCCCTTCCTAACCCCATCAAACACCGATCCATACCCAACTGAGTTCAACACTGCCCCCTCTCCAACCCGTCCTAAAGCACACCCTCCCCCAACCACGTCCAACACTTCTCCCTCCCAAGCCCCATCTAACACCACTCCTCCCCCAACCCTCTCCATCATTGCCCCCTCACCCCAACCCCATCAAATACCACCCCCTCCCCCAACCCCATCCGACACCGCCACCTCCCCAATCCCGTCTTATACCGCCCCCTCCCCAACCCCGTCCAACACCGCCCCTCCCCCCACCTCGTCCAACACCGCCCCCTCCCCCAAAACCGTCCTACACCGCCCCCTCCCCAAACCTGTCAAACACTGTCCCTGCCCCAACCATGTCCAACAACTCCCCTCACCCCAACCCCGTCCATCACTGCCATCTACCCCAGCCCCATCAAACAACGGCCCCATCTCCAACACCATCCAACACTGCCCCCTCCACCAACACCACCCAACACTGCCCACTCCCCCAGCCCCGTTCAAAACCGAACCCCTCCCCAACCCTGTCCAATCCCGGCCCCTTCCCAAAACTGTCCTACACTGCCCCCTCCTCAACCCAATCAAACACCGACCTACCCCAATACCGTACAACACCGTCCCCTCCCCAACACGATACAACACCGCCCCCTCCTTAACCCCGTCAAACACCGACCCATACCCAACACTGTCCAACCCCGCCCCCTCCTCAACCCAGTCCAACACCGCCCCCTACCCAACCCCATCCATCACTGCCCCCTCCCGAAACCCATCAAACACCACCCCCTCCCCCAAACCTGCCCAACACCGCAACCTACCCCAACCCTGTCCAACACCACCCCCTCCCCAATACCGTCCAATACCGCCCCCCAACACCATACAACACCGCCCCCTACCTAACCTCGTCAAACACCGACCCATAACATACACGGTCCAACCCCGCCCCCTCCTCAACCCAGTCCAACACCGCCCCCTCCCAAACCCCGTCTAACACTGCCCCCTCCCCCCAATCCGGTCCAACACTGCCCACTCCCCCCAAACCAATCAAACACCGCCCCGTCCCCAAAAACGTCCAACACCGGCCCCTCTGCAACCCCGTCCAACAACGCTCCCTCCCCAATCCCGCCCAAACCCCATCAAACACCACCCCCTCCTCATCACTGTCCATCTCTGCACCCTCCCCAACACTGTCCAACACTGCCTCCTCCCAAACACGATCAAACACCGACCCCTCCCTAAACCCATCAAACACCGATCTATAACCAACTCCGTCCACCACCGCCCCCTCTCCAATCCCGTCCAACACCACACCCTCCCCCAACCCAGTCCAACACCGCCCCCTCCCAAACACTGTCTAACACTGCCTCCTCCCCCAACCCAGTCCAACACTGCCCCCTCCCCCCAAACCCATCAAACACCACCCCATCCCCAAAACCGTCCAACAACAGCCCCGCCACAACCCCGTCCAACACCGCCCTCTCCCCAACCCTGTCCAATACCGCCTCCACCGTGACACCGTCCAACAACGCCCACTCCCCTAAAACCTTCCAACACCGCCGCCGCCCCAACCCCATCCGATACCACCCCCTCCGCAACCCCGTCCGACACCGCCCCCTCCCCAACCCCCTCCATAACCGCCCCCTTGGGAGGGGAGGTGGGCGGTGTTGTATAGGTTTGGGGAGGTGGCACTGTTGGGCGGTGTTAGGGGTGGGGTTGGTGTGGGACAGGTTTGGGGGAGGGTCTGGAGTGGTACGGGTTTGGGGAGAGTGTGTTGTGGGACAGTGTTGGGTGGGGGAGGTGTCGGACGGGGTTGGCGGAGGGGGAGGAGTGGGATGTGTTTGGGGGAGGGGGTGGTGTGGGACGGGGTTGGGGCTAGGGGCGCTGTTGCACGGAGTTGGGGACGGATGGGGTGTTGAATGGGTTTGGGGATGGGGTGGTTTTGGACAGGGTTGGGGAGGGGGTGGTGTACGGGGTTGGGCGGTGGGGCTGTGTTGGACATTGTTGGGGTGGGGGCGGTGTTGGATGGCGCTGGGGAGGAGGAGGTGTTAGACTAGGTTGGGGGAGGGTGCGGTGTTGAACGGGGCTTGGAAGGGGCCGGTGTTGGACTGGGTTTGGAGGAGGGGGAGGCGTTGAACTATATTGGTGAGGGGCCAGTTTTGGACGGGGTAGGGGAGGTGGCGGTGTTAGAAGGGGTTGGGGTGTAGGGGGCGGATATGGAGGGGGTTGAGTGTATTGGGCGGTGTTGGAGGATTTGGGAGGAGGCGGTGTTGGACTGGGTTGGGGGGAGTGGAAGGTGTTGGACGGGTTTGGGGGAGAGGGCCGTGTTGGACGAATTTGAGGAGTGGGCAGTGTTGGACGCGGATGGGGAGGAGTTGGTTTAGAACGGGGCTGGGTGAGTGGGTGGTTTTGGATGGTGTTGTTGGAAGGGGTGGTGTTGGATTGAGTTTGGTATGGGGGGGGGTGATGGATGGTGTTGGGCGAGGCGGCAGTGTTGGACGGGGTTGGGGGAGGGGGCAGTGTTGGACGGGGATAGGGAAGGGGGCAGTGTTGGGCGGGGTTGGAGAGGGGGTGGTGTTTGAAGGGGTTCACAGGAGGGGACAATGTTGGATGGGGTTGGCGGGGGGTCAGCGATGGACGGGGATAGCGGAGGGGGCATTGTTGGACGGGTTGGTGAGAGGGCGGTGTTGGACGGGGTTGTGGGAGGTTGCGGTGTTGGACGGGTTTGGGGAGGGCGTGGTTTTGGACGGGGTTGGGGGGGGGGCTGTTGGAAGGGGTTGGTGAAGCGGCGGTGTTGGATGGTGTTGGTGGAGGGGTCGGTGTTGGACATGGTTGAGGGAAGGGGGCGGTGTGGGACGGAATTTTGGGAGGGGGCGGTGTCGGACGGGATTGGGGAGCGGGCGGTGTTGGACAGTGTTGCGGTAGGGGGAGGTGTGGGACATGTTTGGGGGAGGGGTTGGTGTGGGATGGGGTTGGGGAGGGGGCGATGTTGGACGGGGTTGGGGAGGATGCAGTGTTGGACAGGATTGAGGAGGGTGTGGTTTTGGACGTGGTTGGGGAGTGGGTGGTGATGTACAGTGTTGTGGGATGGGGCGGTGTTGGACTGTGTTGGGGTGGGGGTGGTGTTGGATGGGGTTGGGGAGGGGGCAGTGATGGACGGGGTTGGGTTGAGGGGGTGGTGTTGGACGGGGTTGGGGGTGGGGGCAGTGATAGAGGGGTTTGAGGGGAGTGGGCGGTGATGGAGGTTTTGGGAGGGGGCGGTGTTGGTCGGGTTTTGGAGGGAAGGGGAGGTGTTGGATGGGGTTGGTGGAGGGGGCAGGGTTGGACGGGTTTGGTGAGGGTGCAGTGTTGGACGGGGTTGGGTTGAGGGGGTGTTGTTGGACGGGGTTGGGGGTGGGGGCAGTGATGGAGGGGGTTGAGTGGAGTGGGCGGTGATGGAGGTTTTGGGAGGGGGCGGTGTTGGTCGGGTTTTGGAGGGAGGGGGAGGTGTTGGATGGGGTTGGGGAGGGGGCCGTGTTGGACGGGTTTGGTGAGGGTGCAGTGTTGGACGGGGTTGGGGAGGGGGTGGTGTTGGACGGGGTTGGGGAGGGGGCGGTGTTCGACGGGGTTGTGGAGGAGGCGATGTTGGACAGGGTTGGGGAGGGGGCGGTGTTCGACAAGGTTGGGGAGGGGTCGGTGTTGGACGGGTTTGGGGGAGGGGACGGTTTTGGACGTGGTTGAAGAAGCGGGTGGTGTTGGACGTGGTTTGGGAGGGGGTGGTGTGGGACAGGGTTGAAGGTTGGGCCGGTGTCGAATGGAGTTGGGAAAGGGGTTGGTGTGGGGCGGGTTTGGGGGAGGGGGCAGTGTCGGACAGGGTTGGGGAGGCGGCGGTGTTGGACGGTGTTGGGGGAGGGGGCGGTGTGTGATGGGTTTTGGGGTGTGGGCGGTGTTGGACGGGGTTGGGGGAGCAGGCGGTGTTGGATGGGTTTGGGGAAGGGGCGGTGTGGGACGGAGTTGGGGAGGGGGCGGTGTGGGATGGGTTTTGGGGTAGGGTTTGGTGTGGGGCGTGTTTGGGGGCGGGGGAGTTTTGGACGGTGTTAGGGGAGGGTGCGGTTTTGGACGATATTGGTGAGGGGCCGGTATTGGACAGGATAGTGGGGGGCAATGATGGACGGGTTGGGGTGAGGTGGTGTTGTTGGACCGGCTTGGGGGGAGGGGGAGGTGTTGGATGGTGTTGGGGAGGGGGCAGTGTTGGACGATATTGGTGAGGGACTGGTTTTGGACAGGGTAGGGGAGGGGGGCTATGATGGATGGGGTGTGGTGAGCGGGCGGTGTTGGACGGGTTTGTGGGTGTGGGCGATGATGGAGGGGGTCGAGGGTAGTGGGCAGTGACGGAGATTTTGGGAGTGGGCATTGTTGCTCCGGGTTGCGTGGAGTGGGAGGTGTTGGATGGGGTTGAGGGAGTGGGTGGTGTTGGATAGTGTTGGTGGAAGGGGTGGTGTTGGACGGAGTTAGGGGAGGGAGCGGTGATTGACGGGGTTTGGAGAGGGGGGCGGTGTTGGATGGTGTTGGGCGAGGGGGCAGTGTTGGAGGGGGTTGGGTGGAGCGGTAGTATTAGGCCTGGTTTGCGAGGAGGCGGTGTTTGAAGGGGTTCACGGGAGGGGGCAGTGTTGGACGGGGATAGAGGAGGGGGCAGCATTGGACGGGGTTGGTGAGAGGGTGGCGTTTGAAGGGGTTCATGGGAGGGGGCAATGTTGGACGTGGTTGAGGAGGGGGCAGTGTTGGAGGGGGATGCTGGAGGACGCAGCGTTGGACGGGTTTGGGGAGGGCGTGGTTTTGGATAGGGTTGGGGTGGGGGTGGTGTTGGACATGGTTGGGGGAGGGGGCGGTGTGTGACGGCACTGTGGGCGGGGGCGGTGTCGGACGGGATTGGGGAGGAGGCAGTGTTGGACAGTGTTGGGGAGGGGGAGCTGTGGGACGCGTTTAGGGGAGGGGATGGTGTAGAACGGGGTTGGGGAAGGGGGCGGTGTTGGAGTGGGTTGGCGGAGGATGTGGTGTTGGATGAGTTTGGGGAGGGGGTGGTTTTGGATAGGGTTGAGGAGGGGGTGGTGTTGCATGGCGTTCGGGAGTGTGGCATTGATTAACAGTGTTGGGTTGGGGGCGGTGTTGTACGGGGTTGGGGAGGCAGCGTTGTTGGACGGTATTGGGGAGGGGGTGGTGTTCTATGCGGTTGGTGGAGGGGCGGTGTTGGACGGGATTAGGGAGGGGGCATTGTCGGACAGGTCTCGTGAGGGGGCAGTGTTGGAGAGGGTTGAGGATGGGGCGGTGTCGGATGGGGTTGAGTAGGCGGTTGTGTTGGACAGTGTTAGGGAGGGGGCAGTGTTGGACAGGGTTGGGGAGGGTACAGTGTTGGGCAGGTATGGGGGAGGGGGTGGTGTTTGGTGGGGTTGGGGGAGGGGCAGTGATGGACGGGGTTGGGTAGGGTGTGGTGTTGGACTGGGTTGAGGAGGGGGCAGGGTTGGACAGTGTTGGTTATGGGTCGGTGTTTGACGGGGGTAGGGAGGGGGCGGGGTTGGATGGTGTTGGGGAGGGGGCGGTGTTTGATGTGGTTGGGGTCTGGGGGCGGTGTTGGACAGGGTTGGGAAGGGGGCGGTGTTGGACGGTGTTAGGGAGAGGGTGGTTTTGAACTGTACCGGGGGAGTTGGCAGTGTTGGGTGCTGTTGGTGGAGGGGGCAGTGTTGGATGGTGTTGGGAAGGGAGCAGGGGAGTGGGCAGTTTTGAATGGGGCTGGGGGAGTGTACGGTGTTGGACGGGGTTGGGGAGGGGGAGATGTTGGACGGGGTTGGGGAGAGGGTGGTTTTGGAGGGAGTTGGGAAGGGAGTGGTGTTGGACGGGGTTGGTGAGGCAGCAGTGTAGGACGGTGTTGGGGAAGGGGCGGTGTTGGACAGGTTTGGGGAGGGGGTAGTGTCAGACGGGATTGGGGGGGCGGTGTCGGACGGGGTTGAGGGAGGGGCGGTGTTGAATGGGGTTGGGGGAGGAGGCGGTGTTGGACGGGATTGGGATGGGGGCGGTGTCGGACGGGGTTCGGGGAGGGTGCGGTGTTGGACGGGGTTGAGGGAGGGGCGGTGTTGGACGGGGTTCGGGAGGGGGCGGTGTTGGACGGGAATGGGGAGGGGGCAGTGTCGGACGGGGTTGGGGAGGGGGCGGTGTTGGGCAGGGTTGTGGGAGGGGGCGGTTTTGGACAGCCTTGGGGGAGGGAGTGGTGTGAGATGGGATTGGGGGAGGGGGCGGTGTGAGACAGGGTTGAGGGAGGGGGCGGTTTTGGACAGCTTTGGGGGAGGGAGCGGTATTGGACAGTGTGGGGGGACATTGAGGGTCTGGTTGGGAGCGGTGTTGGATGACGGTGAAGGTCAGGCTTGGGGTGGTGTGTGGGCGGCAGTGACAATCAGGTTGGGGGCAGTGTTTGAAGGCGGTGAGGGTCAGGCTGGAGGTGCTGTGTGGACATCGGTGAGGGTCAGGCTGGGGGTGGTGTGTGAATGGTGCTGAGGATCAGTCAAGGGGTGGTTTGTTGGTGGCATCAAGGGTCACGCTTGGGGTAGTGTGTGGATGGTGGTGAGAGTCAAGCTGGGGGCAGTTTGTGGATGGTGGTGAGGGTCAGGCTGGTCAGGCTGGGAGCAGTGTGTAGATGGCGCTGAGGGTCAGGCTGAGGGCGGTGTGTGGGCGGCAGTGAGGACCAGGCTTGGGGTGGTGTGTGGACGGTGGAGAGGGTCTGGCTGGCAGCGGTGTGTGGATGGCGCTGAGGGTCAGGCTGGGGGCAGTGTGTGGATGGCATTGAGGGTCAAGCTGAGAATGGTGTGTTGATAGCAGTGAGGGTCAGGCAGGTGGCGGTGTGTGGACAGCAGTGAACGTCAGGCTGTTGGCATTGTGTGGACACTGGTGAAGATCAGGCTGAGGCGGTGTTTCAATGGCCGTGAGGGTCAGGCTCGGGCTGGTGTGTGGATGGCACTGAGGGCCAGTCTCGGGCGGTGTGTGGACAGGAGTGTGGGTCAGGCTGGGGGCGGTGTTGGACAGCGATGAGGGACAGGCTGGGTGCAGTTTTGAATGGCGGTGAGGGTCAGGTTGGGGGTGGTGTTGGACGGCAGTGAGGGTCAGGCTGGGGGCGCTGTTGGACGGCAGTGAGGGTCAGGTTGGGGGTGGTGTTGGACAGCGGTGAGGGACAGGCTGGGGGCAGAGTTGGACGGCGGTGAGGATCAGGCTGGAGGCGCTTTGTAGACATCGGTGAGGGTCAGGCTGGGTGCGGTGTGTGGACAGCGGTGAGGTTCAGGATGGGGGCAGTGTGTGGATGGTGGTGAGGATCAGACTGGGGGTGTGTGTGGACAGCAGTGAGGGTCAGGCTGGGCGTGGAGGGTGGACGGCGGTCAGGTTCAGGCTGGGGGTGGTGTGTGGACGGCGGAAAGGGTCAGACTGGGCACGGTGCTTGCGTGGTGGTGAGGGTCAGACTGGGGACCGTGTATGAGTGGTGGCGAGGGTCAGGCTCGGGGTGGTGTGCGAATGGCGCTGAGGGTCTGTCGAGGGGTGATGGCAATATTGGACAGCGGTAAGGATCAGGCTGGGGATGGTAAGGTCAGGCTGGGAGCAGTGTGTCCGGGGCTGTGAGGGACAGGCTAGGGGGTGGTGTGTGGATGCAGTGAGGGTCTGGCTGGGGACAGTGTGTGGGCGATGGTGAGATTTAGTTCGGGGGCGGTGTGTGGGCGGCTGTGAGGGTCAGTCTAGGGGCGGTGTGTGGATGGTGGTGAGGGTCAAATTGGGGACGGTGTGTGGGCGGCAGTGAGGGTCAGGCTGGGGGCAGTGTGTGATTGGCGGTGAGGGTAAGTCTGGGGGTGTTGTGTGAGTGGCACTGAGGGTCAGGCTGGGAGCGGTGTATGGGCGGCAGTGAGGGTCAAACAGGGGGCAGTGTTGGACGGTGGTGAGGGTCAGGATGGGGGAGGTGTTTGGATGCATGTGAGGGTGAGGCAGGGGGTGGTGAATGGACGGCAGTGAGTGTCAGGCTATGGGGCAATGTGTGGGTGACATTGAGGGTCAGGTTGGGAGCAGTGTTGGATGACGGTGGAGGTCAGACTGGGAGTGGTGTGTGGGCGGCAGTGATGATCAGGCTAGGGGCAGTGTTTAACGGCAGTGAGGGTCAGGCTGGGGGCAATGTTGGACGGCGGTGAGGGTCAGGCTGGGGGCGGTATGTGGTCGGCAGTGAGTGTCAGGCTGTGACTGGTGTTGGATGGCAGTGAGGGTCAGGCTAGAGGCGCTGTGTGGACATCGGTGACGGTCAGGCTGGGGGTGGTGTTGGACGGCGGTGAGGGTCAGGCTGGGTGCGTTGTGTGGATGCCAGTGAGGTTCAGGATGGTAGCAGTGTGTGGACAGAGGTGAGGGTCAGGCTGGGGGTGGCGTGTGGACAGCGGTGAGGGTCAGGCTGGGTGTGGAGTGTAGACAGCGGTGAGGGCCAGGCTGGGGAGGTGTGTGGATGGCCGAAAGCATCAGACTGGGGACGGTGTTTGCGTGGTGGTGAGGGTCAGACTGTGGACCATGTGTAGGCAGCAGCGAGGGTCCGGCTTGGGGCGATGTGTGAATGGCACTGAGGGTCTGTCGAGGGGTGGTGTGTGGATAGCAGCAAGGGTCATGCTGGGCGCAGTGTGTGGATGGTGGTGAGGGTCAGGCTGGTCAGGCTGGGGGCGGTGTGTAGATGGCGCTGAGGGTCAGGCTGAGGGCAGTGTGTGGGCGGCAGTGAGGACCAGGCTGGGGGTGATGTGTGGAAGGTGGTGAGGGTCAGGCTGGCGGCGGTGTGTGGATGGCGCTGAGGGTCAGGCTGGGGGCCGTGTGTGGGTGGCACTGGTGTAGAACGGCGGTGAGGGTAAGGGTGGTGGCAATTTTGGACAGCAGTGAGGGTCAGGCTGTGGGCAGTAAGGTCAGGTTGGGTGCGGTGAGGATCTGGCTCGGGCCAGTGTGTCTGGAGCGGTGAGGATCAGGCTGGGGGGTGGTGTGTGGACGCACTGAGGGTCTGGCTGGGGTCAGTGTGTGGACGATGGTGAGGGTTAGTTCGGGGGCAGTGTGTGGGCAGCAGTGAGGGTCAGTCTGGGGGCGGTGTGTGGATGGCGGCGAGGGTCAAACTGGTGATGGTGACTGGGCGGCAGTGAGGGTCAGCCTGGGGGCGGTGTGTGAATGGCGGTGAGGGTCAGTCAGGGGGTGTTGTGTAGGTGGCAGTGAGGGTCAGCCTGGAGGCAATGTGTGGATGGCACTGATGGTCAGGCTGGGAGTGGTGTATGGGCGTCAGTGAGGGTCAGGCTGGGGGCAATGTTGGTCGGCAGTGAGGGTCAGGCTATGGGGCAAATTGTGGATGACATTGAGGGTCAGGTTGGGAGCGGTGTTGGATGACAGTGAAGGTCAGGCTGGGGGTGGTGTGTGGGCAGCAGTGATGATCAGGCTGGGGGCAGTGTTTAACGGCGGAGAGGGTCAGTCTGGGCCGATGTTGGACGGCGGTGAGGTTCAGGCTGGGGGTGGTATGTGATCGGCAGTGAGTGTCAGGCTGGGACTGGTGTTGGACTGCAGTGAGGGTCAGGCTGGGACTGGTGTTGGACTGCAGTGAGGGTCAGGCTGGGACTGGTGTTGGACTGCAGTGAGGGTCAGGCTGGGACTGGTGTTGGACTGCAGTGAGGGTCAGGCTGGGGGCGGTGTTGGAAGGCGGTGAGGGACAGGCTGGGGGCGTTGTGTGGGCTGCAGTGAAGGTCAGGCTGGGGGTGGTGTTGAACGGCGATGAGGGTTAGGCTTGGGGCAATGTTGGACAGTGGTGAGGGTCAGGCTGGGGGCGGTAAGGTCAGGCTAGAGCGGTGAGGGTCTGGCTGGGGGCAGTGAGTCTGGGGCGGTGAGGGTCAGGCTGGGGTGGTGTGTGTGGTATCAGTGAGGGTCAGTCTGGGGGGTGGTGTGTGGACAGCAGTGAAGGTCTGGCTGGGGTCGGTGTTGGACGTTGGTGAGGGTCAGGCTAAGGGCGGTGTGTAGACGGTGGTGAGGGTCAGGCTGGGGGGCAGTGTGTGGACGGTGGTGAGGGTCAGGCTAAGGGCGGTGTGTAGATGGCATGAGTGTCAGACCGGGGGCAGTGTGTGGACGGTGGTGAGGGTCAGGCTGGGAGCGGTGTGTGGACGGCAGTGAGGGACAGACTGGGGGCGCTGTGTGAATGGCGGTGAGGGTCAAACTGGGCACGGTGTGTGGGCAGTGGTGAGGGTCAGGCTGGGGTCTGTGTGTGTATGGTGGTGAGGGTTAGTTTGTGGACGGTGTGTGAGTGGCAGTGAGCGTCAGGCTGGGGGCAGTGTGTGGACAGTGGTGTGGATCAGGCCGGGGGCAGTGTGTAGATCGTGGTGTGGGTCAGGCTGGGGGCAGTGTGTGGACGGTGTTGAGGGTCAGGCTGGGAGCAGTGTGTGGACGGTGGTGAGGGTCAGGCTGGGAGCAGTGTGTGGACGGTGGTGAGTGTCAGGCTGGGGGCAGTGTGTGGAAGGTGGTGAGTGTCAGGCTGGAGGCAGTGTGTAGACGGCGCTGACGGTAAGGCTGAGGGCAGTGTGTGGTTGGTGGTGAGGGTCAGGCTGGGGGCGGTGTGTGGGCATCAGTGAGGGCCAGGCTGGGGGCGGTGCTTGGAAGGTGGTGAAGGTCAGGCTGTAGGCAGTGTGTGGATGGCACTGAGGGTCAGTCTGGGGGCGTTGGGTGGGTGGCAGTAAGGGTCAGGCTGGGTCGGTGTGTGGATAGCAGTGAGGGTCAAGCTGGGGGTGGTGTGTCAATGCTGGTGAAGGTCAGGCTGGGGGTGGTGTTGGATGGCAGTGAGGGTCAGGTTGGGGATGGTGTGTGGGCGGCAGTGAGGGTCAAGCTGGGGCCGGTGTTGGACGGAGATGAGGGTCAGACTGGTGGTGGTGTTGGATGGTGGTGAGGGACAGACTGGGGGCTGTGTGTGGGAGGCAGTGAGAGTCAGGTTGGTGACGGTGTGTGGACAGCAGTGAGGGTCAGGCTGGTGGTGGTGTTGGATGGTAGTGAGGGTCAGGTTGGGGATGTTGTGTGGGCGGCAGTGAGGGTCAAGCTGGGGGCGGTGTTGAAGGCGATGAGGGTCAGACTGGTGGTGGTGTTCAATGCTGGTGAGGGACCGGCTGGGGGCGGTGTGTGGATGGCAGTGAAGGTCAGGTTGGGGTCGGTGTGTGGATGGCGGTGAGGGACAGGCTGGGGGCGGTGTGTGGGAGGCAGTGAGGGTCAGGTTGGGGACGGTGTGTGGATGGCAGTGAAGGTCAGGTTGGGGTCGGTGTGTGGATGGCGGTGAGGGACAGGCTGGGGGCGGTGTGTGGGAGGCAGTGAGGGTCAGGCTGGGGGCGGTGTGTGCGCGGGCAATCGTGCTGTGTGCTGCTGCAATCTCCTGAATGGGGAGCAGACTTTGAAAACTCTGAGCCCCAGAGGAAAGGCATTTAATCAATTCACCGAATCATTGATTATCCGAATGAATTAGTGCCCACACAACTCGTTCACATCATTGAGGTTCCTCTGTCGGTGGGAACATGAATTGGAAGTGTTTAGAGGGATGTGGGCCAGGTGCTGGCAGGTGGGACTAGAATGGGTTGGGATACCTCGTCAGCATGGACGGGTTGGACCGAAGGGTCTGTTTCTGTGCTGTATATCTTTATGACTCGATGACCTTCCAGCCAATTTTGTATCCAAATCTCCCCATCTCCTTGTATTCTATGGTGATGAACTTGCTAACCCGTGTGTGATGTGGACCCTTGCTGAACGTCTTTCTGAAGTCCAAGTCAGTGATTTCCATGCACAAAGCCATGCTGACTATCCCTAATCATTCTTGTCTTTCCAATTACATGGACATCCTGCCCCTTATAAGCTCTTCCAACAACTTGCCTTCTACTGACTTCAGGCTCATCGGTCTATAGTTTGCTGGCTTTTCCTTACCACCTTTCTCAAATAATGGCACCAGTCTTCCAACAACTAGTCCAGAACGAGAGAGCATAAGTTTAGGGTGACAGGGTAAAGATAAAAAAGAGACCGAAGTGGCAACTTTTTCACGCAGAGAGTGGTAAGTGCATGGAATGAGCTGCCAGAGGAAGTGATGGAGGCAGGTACAATTGCAATATTTAAGAGGCATTTGGATGGATATATGAATAGGAAGGGGTTGGAGGGATATGGGCCGGGTGCTGGCAGGTGGGACAAGATTGGGTTGGGATAGCTGGTCAGCATGGATGGATTGGACGGAACGGTGTGTTTCCATGTTGTACATCTCAATGACTCTGACTCTAAATGGCCAGTTTCCACAATGATCCTACGAGTAACTCATTTGGACAGGTACCTAATAGGAAATGTTTGGATACATGTAGACCAAGGGGAGGCAGATGAGATTAACTCCTTTCGGAATTCTGTTTGACATGGATTGATTGGATCACACGGTCTGTTTCCATGCTACATAACATTACGACTCTAATTCTTGCTGTCTCTGTATTCCTCATTCTTCATATCTCTCCCGATCTCTTTCACCTCATCCAGCCTCACAACTCTTCCTTATCTTCAAACTTTGTGAGAAGATTTGTAGCTCGGGTGCTCGTTGTTGTGGTTCTGTTCACCGAGCTGGTAATTTGTGTTGCAGACGTTTCGTCCCCTGTCTAGGTAACATCCTCAGTGCTTGGGAGCCTCCTGTGAAGCGCTTCTGTGATGTTTCCTCCGAAATTTCTACTGATTTGTCTCTGCCGCTTCTGGTTGTCAGTTCCAGCTGCAACGGACAGGGGACGAAACGTCTGCAACTCAAATTGCCAGCTCTGCGAACATCTTCCTTATCTCTCGTCATTCCTCTCCAGCCTCAGGCCCCTCCCTAACTCTAATCCCCTCCAGTCTCTCAAAGCTGTGCGATATGTGCCTTTCTTTGATTCCAGCCTTGAGGATTCCCCATTTTTATTTCTCACTTGATGACGGCCCTTTCAGATTCCTGCATCGAGCTCCAGAATTTCCTCCTAAACCTCTCCATCTCACTTTCCTCCCAAACACATTGACCAATCATATGTCATCTATTCTACTATCATTTTTTCTGACCTGGTTTCAAAGGTGTCCTGCATATTCCTATATGAAGTGTCTTGAGGTTTACAGCACAGAAAAAGGCTCTGTGGGCCTTTGATTCTGTGCCAGTAAAGAAAACTTTCACCAACCTATCCTGATCCATTTTCCAATACACAGTCATTCGCACTATCTGTCTTGGTATCACAAGTGTGCACCTAAATATGTCTTCAATGCTATTGGGAATTCTGTGTCTCCCACCCTTCCAGACAGTGAGGCTTAGTGCAACTGGTGCTCGATGATGACATCACCCACAGGAACACAGAGCAGCTGGCTTTGTGCAATCCAGAGATCGCCCACACATTGGGAAGGATGGCAGGGTCCCTGAGAGGGGGCACAGGAGATTTACCAGGATGGTTCAAGGAATGGGGGATTGTAGTAGCATGTTTTGGATATTCTTTTACATTATTCATTGGTATGATATAGTTGTTGCTGATACATTGGGTAGATAATATCGATTTACAATAGATGGACTCTCCTTCTCAAACTCTCCCCTTGCCTGGGCTGTGGTAACCTTCAGGTCAAACCACGACCAGTCATCTCTCCCTAATGAGAGAGCAACCCTCTGGTTTGGTAGGACAATACTGACTTTGCCTCTTACACAGTGATGTCACTGTACCTCGGGGATGGAGAGTGGGAATGCTGAGGGTGGTGGATGGGACACCACTCAGGCACAGTGCTTTGTCCTGAAGGATGTTCATGTTCTTTAACATTGCTGGAGCTGCACTAATGCAGGCAAGTTGACACTGTTCCAACACAATCCTGTTGTGTACCTTATAGAGAGCAATCAGACATTGGGGAATCAGGGATTTGGGGAAACCGAGATTGTTCTACTTGGAGCAAAGGAAATTGAGGGGAGCTGTGACAGAGGGGTTTACAATAGTTACCCATAATAATAATAAAAAACCTTACACCCATCAGCTCATTATACAAGGATTACAGGACACATTGAAGTTGTGGGGAGAACTGTTGAGAGAATGGGATGATTTAAAGGAGAACTTTTATGCAGTAAATGGGATTGAACTGGAGCACAATACTCACACACAATGTGAATATCCAGGTCCTGATTAACTGAGTAATGCTGTCTGAGTTTGGCATTACAGTTACTGAGATTACCATCTGAATGTCCACATGTAGTATCCTCCAATACAAGTTTTAAAATCTGTCACTGTCAGTTCAGGTTAGACACTCACACCAACCCCTCCTCCTGGGCCAGGATGACTGTACACATTACCCCTTGTGGAGGGCAGCAGTTAGTTCAGGGGGAAATCTATGTGGGTTTCTATGAGTTTCCACATTGGGACTTCATGTGACTGAACAGGGCAGATCTTTCTGAGATGGGACAGAATGATCCAAGAGGCAGTAAGTTGTGGAGAGCAGGATTTCCTTCCTTTTCTTTCCTTCCGTGTTGCTGTTGTGCCTCATCAATGAGACATGAGGAGTGAAAGGCTCATGCAGTTTGATGGGCAAGTTGTCTCCATTCTGGCCAATGGGCAGCAAGCTCCGCCCAGTCATCCCATAGAAAAACAGAGCAACACCGCACACTTCCCACTGCCCAGGATTCCCAGTAAACTTTTAGAAGAATGGGGGGGGGGGTGTGGGGGGAGTTGGAATCTGTCAGATAAGGCATAACTGTAAAGTTCAAAGTGGATTGTGAAGAGAGGGAGATGCACAGGAGAAGGGGGCAACAAGTTGGCAGATGGAGTATAATTTGGGAAAATGGGAAGTTGGTCATTTTGGCAGAGATAATAAAAGAACAGAATGCTATTGAAATGGTAGAAACTGTAGAAAGTTGCACCACAAAGGGACCGGGGGGTAATTGTGCAGGAAACACAGAAAGTTAGCAGATTCTGGGTCAGTCACGGAATCAAGGGTTCTGCTTCAGATTCGTCAAGTTTAAGGCAACACCGACACAGGTAAGGGTTTCAGTCGCAATGGAACTGGGGTGAGGGGGAGATAAGCATCATTTTAGAGAATGGAATTCCTGGTGTTTGTGATTGTGTAGATGTCTGATCAGAAGGGCACCTTGGGGTCAGATATAACAGCAATATTGGAAAGAATGCAGTTCTACCTCAGATATTTCCCAGTGGGAGGGAGGGGCTCAGCAGTAATGGAAAGTAATTTGTAATAGCAACTGAAGGCAATGGTTTTAACCATTACAATGTTTCATTGGAGAAAATTGCAGCTAATCGAGTAGTGGGTGTGTGGTCAGCAGTTTGATAACTGAGTAACAGTGGAGTAATGAAGAGGGCTGATGGGGAGGGAGAGCTGGGCATTGTCGGTGTACATGTGAAACCTAACCCGGTGCTTTTGGACAATGTCACCTCCTGGCAATATGTACGTGAGAAAAAGGAGGGGCCATGGATAGATCCTTAGATTCCCTACAGTGTGGAAACAGGCCCTTCGGCCCAACAAGTCCACACCGACCCTCCGAAGATGAACCCACCCAGACCCATTCCCGTACATTTACCCCTGATTAATGCACCTAACGCTACGGACGATTTAGCATGGCCATTTCACCTAACCTGCACATCTTTGGATTGTGGGAAGAAACCGGAGCACACGGGGGAAACCCACGCAGACACTGGGAGAATGTGCAAACTCCACACAGACAGTCGCCCGATTCTGGGATCGAACCTGGGCCCCTGGTGCTGTGAGGCAGCAGTGCTCACCACTGAGCCACCGTGGTGCCCAACCCTTGAGGGACACCAGATGCAATGAATTCAGAAAGGAAATCAGAGAGGGTATCACAGCTACAGATGTTACCATTGTCGAGGAGGGTCTGCCTACTGAGTCAGTATGGGTGGAAATTAGGAACCGTAAGGGAGCAGTTACCTCATTAGGAGTTTACTACAGGCTCCCCAATAGCAGCAGGGAGATTGAAGAAAGCATAGGTCGGCAGATTTTGGTAAAGTGTGAATGTAATAGGGTTGTTGTAATGGGTGACTTTAACTTTCCCAATATTGATTGGAACCTCCTTCGAGCAGATGTTTTGGAAGGAGCTATTTTTGTAAGGTGTGTTCATGAGGGTTTCGTAACTCAGCACATTGAAGTGGCCGATGATGGGAGAGGCCATTTTGATTTTGGTGCTCGGCAATGAGCTGGGGCAGGTGTTAGATCTTACGGTGGGAGAGCGTTTTGGTGATAGTGACCACAAGTGTCTCACATTCTACATAGCTATGGAGAAGGAGAGAAGCAGACACAATGGGAGGATATTTAATTGGGGAAAAGGAAACTATGATACTATCAGACGTGAGTTGGGAACCATGGACTGGGAGCAATTGCTCCATGGAAAGGCCACTACAGACATGTGGAGACGGTTTACGGAACAGTTGTTGCGAGTGATGCATAAATGTGTTCCTCTGAGACAGGCAAGAAGGGGTAAGATAAAGGAACCTTGGATGAAGAGAGCGGAGGAGCTTCTTTTCAAAAGAAAGAAGGCAACTTACGTAAGATGGAGGAAGGAAGGGTCTTGCTCAGCTCCAGAGGACTATAGGCAGGCGTGGAAGGAGCTCAAAAATAGTCTGAGGAGACCCAGGAGGGGGCACGAAAAAGGCTTGGCAGGAAGAATTAGGGAGAATCCACAGGCATTTTACACATATGTGAGGAATAAGAGAATGATCAAAGAAAGAGTAGGGCCGATCAGGGATAGCATAGGGATCTTGCATATAGAGTCTGAGGACGTAGGGGAAACCCTAAATGAGTTTTTTGCTTCTATCTTTACTCAGGAAAAGAACCTTGTAGTGAATGAAACCATTGAGGAGCTGGTGTGCATGCTGGAATGGTTAGAGATTGAGGAAGTTGATGTGCTGAAAATTTTGACAAACATTAAGATTGACAAGTCGCCAGGGCCAGACAAGATTTGAACCCGGCTGCTTTGGGAAGTGAGAAATATGATTGCTTCGCCGCTTGCAAAGATCTTTGCATCCTCGCTCTCCACCGGAGTTATACCTGATGACTGGAGGGAGGCAAATGTAATTCCTCTCTTCAAGAAAGGAAATAGGGAAATCCCTGGCAATTACAGACCAGTCAGTCTCACATCTGTCGTCTGCAAGGTGTTAAGAAAGGATTCTGAGGGATAGGATTTATGACCATCTGGAAGACCATGGCTTGATTAAAGGCAGTCAGCACGGCTTTGTGAGGGGCAGTTCATACCTCACAAACCTTATCAAGCTCTTTGAGGATGTTTTTCGACAAGTTGATGAGGGTCGAGCAGTGGATTTGTGTATCTGGACTTCAGCAAGGCATTTGATAAGGTTTCCCATGGTAGACTCGTTCAGAAGATCAGAAGGAATGGTATAGAGGGGAACTTATCGGTCTGGATACAGAATTGGCTGGTCAACAGAAGACAGTGAGTGGTAGTAGAAGGAAAATATTCTGCCTGGAATTCTGTGGTGAGTGGTATTCCACAGGGATCTGTCCTTGGGCCTCTACTGTTGGTTATTTTTATTAATGACTAGGATGAGAAGATTGAAGGATGGGTCAGCAAGTTTGCAGACCACACAACGTTTGCAGGTGTCATTGACAGTATAGAGGGCTGTTGTTGGCTGCAGCGGGACATTGACAGGATGCAGAGATGGGCTGAGCGGTGGCAGATGGAGTTCAACCTGGATAAATGCGAGGTGATGCATTTTGGAAGGTTGAACTTGAAAGTTGAATACAGGATTACAGGCAGGATTCTTGGCAGTATGGAGAGACAGCGGAATTTGGGGTGCAGGTACATAGATCCCTTAAAATGGTACCCAAGTGGACAGGGTTGTTAGGACAGCATGTTGTGTTTTGGCTTTCATTAACAGAGGAATTGAGTTTAAGATACGTGAGATTTTGATGCAGATCCAGAAAACTTTGGTTAGAACGCACTTGAAATATTGTGTCCAGTTCTGGTCGCCCCATTATAGGAAAGATGTGGATGCTTTGGACAGGGTTCAGAGGAGGTTTACCAGGATGCTGCCTGGACCGGAGGGCTTATTTTATGGAGAGAGGTTGACTGAGCTCGGACTTTTTTCATTGGAAAAAAGAACGAAGAAAGGGGACCTAATTGAGGTGTACAAGACAATGAGAGGCATCGATAGATACGATAGTCAGAGGCTTTTTCCCATGGTAGAAATTGTTAACGCAAGGGGTCATAGTTTTAATCTGTTTGGCGGAAAGTATAGAGGGAAAGTCAGAGGTGGGTTCTTCACGCATGAGAGAGCATGGAATTCGTTGCAGCTGCAGTTGTGGAGGCGAGGTCATTGTGGATATTTAAGAGACTATTGGACATGCATATGGTCACAGACATTTGAGGGTTCATTCATTAGGTTTACCTTACATGAGGATCAATTTTGGGCACAACATCGTGGGCTGAAGGGCCTGTTCTCTGCTGTACTGTTCTATGTCCTAAGTTCTATGTTCTATGAAGTGTATCTGTACCTTTTGACCATCTGCACCCTGTACTGACAGATAGTGCTCCCTCAATACCTTAGAAACCATCCCCTCAGTAAGTTTATCCCCAAAACACCTCGACAGAACATTCATGCCCTCAACACCTCAGAAAGCAAACCTGTTGCCCCCTTGGACTGTGTTCATTCCCAAACCTGTTCTCACTGTGATGACCTACTGCCACCTCCAAGATTGGAGCCCAGGGCCCAGAACATTATTTGAGTCTCTGGATTGATCATAGATTCCCTAAGATGTGGAAGCAGGCCATTCGGCCGATCAGGTTTACACTGACCCCCGGCAAAGCATCCCATCCACCCCCCCCCCACACCCCGCATCCCCCCATCCCTGGATCCCATCATTTCCTCTGGTTAACCCACCTAGCCTGCACATCTTTGGACAGTGGGAGGGAACTGGAGCACCAGGAGGCTGACACGGGGAGAATGCGCCAACTCCACACAGACAGTCGCCCGAGGCTGGAATCGAACCCGGGTGGGGTGAGGCAACACTGAACCCCCGTGACAATCCCACCATCTCCTCCCCGTTGATGATCGTTTGATGTCTATATCGGGGGAGTATCTAACTTGTCGAGCGTTATTTAAGAAAGATTAGGGATAATGGTATTATATCCACAAGCTCAAGATGCTCGATCCCCCTTGAAAAAATATTTACATCAATTTCAAAAGGAGACTTCATTCACAAAAAATATTTACGTACAAACATAGACTCTAAAGTTCGGTTCTGTTCCTGTCTTTACAACAAGTCTTTGTCATGACATATATACTCCCCTTGGCTGATGAACTGAAATGTTACGTCTGAGCTCTTCCTTCTGAATTAACATCACAAAGTTAAATTGAGAAGGATCTTTGTGAAGTGCCTGTGTTCTGTATCAGTCCTCCCATGTAGCCCGCATCCGCATACAATACCTTACAAAGCCTTAAACCTGTTTGTCAACTTTCAGCAGAAGCAGCCTCAGGGCATTGAACACAGACTGAATTACTCAGTGAGGCTTGGATCAGGTCAAATTCTCAAGCAAACAGATGTCTGGGGACATTCAGCAGGTAGCAACAGTGAAAAGAGAGAGAGGAACAATTCGCATTTCAAGTGACCCTTCCTCAAAACGGTCTGTTCTGAAGGAACTTTCCCGCAGAAATCACTGGATTGAAAGGTGAACTCTCTCTCTGTCTCTTTCTCCCTCTCCCTTCAGAGATGCTGCCGGACATGCTGAGCTTCTTCAGCAATCTCTGTATTGATGTTTCAGGTCTCTAGCGCGTCCGTACAGATTGATTTTCGTGTTGAATTCTCAAGCTTGCTCTGTTCAAGGGATTGAATCCCCCTGCTACAAAGGGGGGTCAGTTACCTCAGCTAACAGGTTCGTGATGCCAACATTGTTGGTTCAATCTCTATCATGTTTGAAATGACCATGAAAGCCCCAGATTCTCAACCTCTCCCCTCACCTGAGGTGCGTGACCCACCAGGTCTCTCTCTCTGACAAGACAGCAGCTCTCGAGTCCTCCTGGTCTATAATAACTTCCCAACTTTAAAAAGGGCACTCCAGTAAGAGAGCTCTTTACATGGTTCAGGTCAAACTCATGGAGCTCCCTCCCTAACATCACTGTGGGACACCCAAGGACTGCAGCAGGAGAATACACCTCACCCCACCTCCCAGGCAACTATTAGAGGGTGTGGGAATCACATACAAGGCACATTTGAAAATAAGTTTTATTGCAGGATCACGGTGGATGGTCACTAACTCTGTTTCTTTACCTGTGTTGAAATCAGCGTAATGAAGAAGCTAAGGGTCGGTTGAAAATGACAATGCTGGCCTTTCGTAGGTTGGTGTTTATTCGAGTTTGTATCGACTGTATGAATGCTTGAGCACTTCTTCAAGGGCATGCAGGTAGCTGCTAGAGGAAGTGATGGGGGCTGGTATAATTGCGACATTTACAAGGCATGAGGATGAGTATGTGGATAGGAAGGGTTGAGATGGATATCAGCCAAGTGCGAGAAAATGGAATGAAATGAGATGAGAATATCTGGTTCGTATGGACGAGTTGGACAGGAGGGTCCATTTCCAAGCTGTGCATCTCTGTGACTCTGTGCCTCTGAATAGTCTATTGCAGAGAGTTTCATCTCAGTGACTCTGTGCCTCTGAACAGTCTAATGCAGAGAGTTTCAGACAGGGCTTGGTTTGTGTGTCTATCTCATGCTTCCTCAGAATCTGAACAAAACAATGACACCAATTTCCGAAGCTAAAAAGAGGGTCAGCACTGAGGGAGTGCTGCACTGTCAGAGGGTCAGCACTGAGGGATTTCTGCACTGTCCGAGGGTCAGTACTGAGGGAGTGCCACACTGTCAGAGGGTCAGTACTGAGGGAGAGCTGCACTGTCAAAGGGGTAAGTACTGAGGGAGTGCTGCACTGTCAGCGGGGTCATTACTGAGGAGGTGCCACATTGTCAGAGGGTCAGCCATGAGAGAGTTCCGCACTGTCAGAGGGTCAGTACTTCGGGAGTGTCACACTGTCAGAAGGTCAGGACTGAAGGAGTGCTGCACTGCCCAAGGGTCAATACTGTGGGAGTGCCACACTGTCAGAGGGGTCAGTATTGAGGGAGTGCCACACTGTCAGAGTGTCAGTACTGAGGGAGTGCTGCACATTCAGAGGGTCAGTACTGAGGGAGTGCTGCACTGTCGGATGGTCAGTACTGAGGGAGTGCTGCACTGTCTGAGGGTCAGTACTGAGGGAGTGCTGCACTGTCAGAGGGTCAGTACTGAGGGAGTGCTGCACTGTCGGAGGGTCAGTACTGAGGGAGTGCTGCACTGTCAGAGGGTCAGTACTGAGGGAGTGCTGCACTGTCGGAGGGTCAGTACTGAGGGAGTGCTGCACTGTCTGAGGATCAGTACTGAGGGAGTGCTGCACTGTCAGAGGGTCATATTGAGGGAGTGCCACACTGTCAGGCGGTCAGTACAGAGTGAGTGCCGCACAGTGAGAGGGTCAGTACTGAAGCAGTGCGACACTGTCAGAGGGTCAGTACAGAGGGAGAGCCACTCTGTCAGAGGGGTCAGAACTGAGGAATTTCTGCCATGTCATTGTGTCAGAACTGAGGGAGTGCCAAAATGTCACAGGGTGAGTACAGAGGTAGTGCTGCGCGGTCAGAGGGTCAGTACTGAGGGAGTGCTGCACTGTCAGAGGGTCAGTATTGAGGGAGTGCTGCACCTTCAGAGGGGTCAGGACTGAGGGAGTGCCACACTGTCAGATGGTCAGTACTGAGGGTGTGCTGCACTGTCATAGGGGTCAGTACTGAGGGAGTGCCACACTGTCAGAGGGTCAGTACTGAGGGAGTGCCACACTGTCAGAGGGACAGCACTGAGGGAGTCCTGCAATGTCAGAGGCTCCTTACTAAGGGAGCACTGCACTGTCAGATCGTCAGTACTGAAAGGTGTGCTGCACAGTCAAAGTGTCAGTACTGAAGGAGAGCTGCACAGTCAGAGTGTCAATATTGAGGGAATGCTGCATTGCCAGAGTTTCAGTACTGAGGGAGTGTCACACTGTCAGACCATCAGTACTGAGGGGGTGTAGTACTCGCAGATTGTCAGTACTGAGGAAATGCCACAAAGTCAGACAATCAGTACTGAGTGAGTGTCACACTGTCAGAGGGTCAGTACTGAGGGATTGCTGCACTGTCAGATGGTCAGTACTGAGGGAGTGTCTGACTCTCAGAGGGTCAGTACTGAGGGAGTGCTGCAATGTCAGAGGATCAGTACTGAGGGAATGCTGCACCGTCAGAGTGTCAATACTGAGGGAGTGCTGCATTGCCAGAGGGTCAGTACTGAGGGGGCGCTGTGCTGTCAGAGGGTCAGCACTGAAGGAGTGCCAAACTGTATGAGGGTCAGTACTGAGGGAGTGAAGCACTCTCAGAGAGTCAGTACTGAGGGAGTGCTAAACTGTCAGACCATCAGTATTGAGGGAGTCTCACACTGTCAGAGGGTCAGTACTGAGGGAGTGCTGCAATGTCAGGGGATCAGTACAGAGGGAATGCTGCACAGTCAGAGTGTCAATACTGAGGTAGTGCTGCTCTGTCAGAGTTTCGGTATTGAGGGAGTGCTGCACTGTCAGAGGGTCAGTACTGAGGGAGTGTCACACTGTCAGAGGGTCAGTACTGAGGGAGAGCTGCAATGTCAGAGGATCAGCACTGAGGGAGTGCCACAATCTCAGAGAGTCAGTACTGAGGGAGTGCCACACTGTCAGACAATAAGTACTGAGGGAGTGTCACTCTGTCAGAGGGTCAGTACTGAGGGAGCGCTGCAATGTCGGAGGATCAGTACTGAGGGTGTGTCACACTGTCAGAGTGTCAGTACTCTGGGACTGTCACACTGTCAGAGGGTCAGTACTGAGGGAATGCTGCAATGTCAGAGGGTCAGTCCTGAGGGTGTGTCACACTGTCAGAGCGTCAGTTCTGAGGGAGTGCCACACTTTCAGAGGGTCAGTACTGAGGGAGTGCCACACTGTCAGACCATCAGTACTGAGGGAGTGTCGTACTCTCAGACTGTCAGTACTGAGGGATTGCCACACTGTCAGACCAACAGGACTGAGGGAGTGTCATACTTTCAGAGGGTCAGTACCGAGGTCTGCTACACTGCCAAAGGTGCAGTATTGAGGGAGTGCTGCACAGTCAGAGGGTCTGGACTGAAGTTGTGCCACACTGTCAGAGGCTCTGTACTGAGGGAGTGCTGCACTGTCGGAGGGTCGGCACTGAATGAAGGCTACACTGTCAGAGTTTCAGTACTGAGGGAGTGCCACGCAATCACAGGCGTCAGGACTGAGGGAGTGCTGCACACTCAGAGGGTCAGTACTGATGGAGTGCGGCACTGTCAGAGGGGTCAGTACTGAGGGAGTGGTGCACTGTCAGAGTTTTGGTACTGAGGGAGTGCTGCACAATCAGAGGGTCAGTACTGACGGACTGCTTCACTGTCAGAGGGTCAATAAGGAGGGAGTGCTGCACTGTCAGAGTGTCAGTACTGAGGGAGTTCTGCACGATCAGAAAGTCAGTACTGAGGGAGGGCTGCACTGTCAGAGTGTCAATACTGAGGGAGTGCTGCACGATCAGAGGGTCAGCACTGAGGGAGTGCTTCACTGTCAGAGGGTCAGTGCTGAGGGAGTGCTTCACTGTCACAGTGTCAGTACTGGGAGTGCTGCACTTTCAGAGGGTCAGTACTGAGGGAGTGATGCACTTTCAGAGGATCAGTACTGAGGGAGTGCTACGCTGTCATCGGGTCAGTCCTGAGGGAGTGCTGCACTGTCAGAGGGTCAGTTCTGAGGGAGTGCTTCCCTGTCAGAGGGATCAGTACTGAGGAATTGCTGCAATGTCAGGGGGTCAGCACAGAGGGAGCGCCAAACTGTCAGAGGGTCAGTACTGAGGAAGTGCTGCACAGTCAGAGTGTCAGTACTGAGAGACTGTGGCACAGTCACAGTGGTCAATACTGAGGGAGTGCTGCACTGTCAGAGTTACAGTGCTGAGGGAGTGTCACACTGTCAGGGGGTCAGTACTGAGGCTGTGCCACACTGTCAGAGGGTCAGTACTGAGGGAGTGCCACACTGTCAGAGGGTCAGTACTGAAGAAGTGCTGCAATGTCAGAGGATCAGCACTGAGGGAGTGCCACACTGACAGAGGGTCAATACTGAAGGAGCGCCACACTGTCAGACCATCAGTACAGAGGGAGTGTCACTCTGTCAGAGTGTCAGTGCTGAGGGAGTGCTGCAATGTTGCAGGATCAGTACTGAGGGAGTTCCACACTGTCAGACCATCAGTACTGAGGGGGTGTCACACTGTCAGAGGGTCAGTACTGAGGGTTTGCTGCACTGTCAGATTTTCGGTGCTGAGGGAGTGCTGTACTGTCAGATCGTCAGTACTGAGGGTGTGTCACACTTTCAGAGGGTCAGTACTGTGGGACTGTCACACTGTCAGAGGGTCAGTACTGAGGGATTGCTGCAATGTCCGAGGGACAGGACTGAGACTGTGCCACACTGTCAAAGGGTCAGTACTGAGGGAGTGCTGCACTGTCAGATGGTCAGTCCTGAGGGACTGTCACACTGTCAGAGGGTCAGTACTGAGGGATTGCTGCAATGTTAGAGGGTTAGTTCTAAGGGTGTGTCACACTGTCAGACCATCAGTCCTGAGGGAGTGCCACACTTTCAGAGGGTCAGTACTGAGGGAGTGCCACACTGCCAGACGATCAGTACTGAGGGAGTGTCGTACTCTCAGACTGTCAGTACTGAGGGATGGCCACACTGTCAGATCATCAGTACTGAGGGAGTGTCATACTTTCAGAGGGTCAGTACCGAGCGTCTGCTGCACTGCCAAATGTGCAGTATTGAGGTAGTGATGCACAGTCAGAGGGTCAGGACTGAGGGTGTGCCACACTGTCAGAGGATCTGTACTGAGGGAGTGCTGCACTGTCGGAGGGTCGGCACTGAATGAAGGCTACACTGTCAGAGGATCAGTACTGAGGGAGTGCCACGCTATCACAGGCGTCAGTACTGAGGGAGTGGTGCACTCTCAGAGGGTCAGTACTGAGGGAGTGCTGCACTGCCAGAGATTTAGTACTGAGGGAGTGCTGCACAGTCAGAGTTTTAGTACTGAGGGACTGCTTCACTGTCAGAGGGTCAATAAGGAGGGAGTGCTGCACTGTCAGAGTGTCAGTCTGGGTGAGTGCTGCACGATCAGAGTTTCAGTACTGAGGGAGTGCTGCTCGATCAGAGGGTCAGTACTGAGGGAGTGCTGCACGATTAGAGAGTCAGCACTGAGGGAGTGCTTCAATGTCAGAGGGTCAGTGCTGAGGGAGTGATTCACTGTCACAGTGTCAGTACTGGGAGTGCTGCACTGTCAGATTTTCAGTACTGAGGGAGTGCAGCACTGTCAGAGTTTTAGTACTGAGGGAGTGCTGCACAATCAGAGGGTCAGTACTGAGGGACTGCTTCACTGCCAGAGGGTCAATAAGGAGGGAGTGCTGCACTGTCAGAATGTCAGAACTGAGAGAGTGCTGCACGATCAGAGGGTAAGTACTGAGGGAGTGCTGCACTGTCAGAGTGTCAATAATGAGGGAGTGCTGCACGATCAGAGGGTATGCACTGAGGGAGTGCTTCACTGTCAGAGGGTCAGTGCTGAGGGAGTGCTTCACTGTCACAGCGTCAGTACTGGGAGTGCTGCACTTTCAGAGGATCAGTACTGAGGGAGTGATGCACATTCAGAGGATCAGTACTGAGGGAGTGCTGCGCTGTCAGAGGGTCAGTACTGAGGGAGTGCTGCGCTGTCAGAGGGTCAGTACTGAGGGAGTGCAGCACTGTCAGAGGGTCAGTTCTGAGGGAGTGCTGTACTGTCAGTCGGTTGTTTCTGAGGGAGTGCTGCACTCTCAGAGGGTCAGTTCTGAGGGAGTGCTTCCCTGACAGAGGGATCAGTACTGAGGGATTGCTGCAATATCAGAGGGTCAGCACTGAAGAAGTGCCAAACTGTCATAGGGTCAGTACTGAGGGAGTGCTGCACAGTCAGAGTGTCAGTACTGAGGGACTGTGGCACAGTCACAGTGGTCAGTACTAAGGTCGTGCCACACTGTCAGAGGATCAGTAATGAGGGAGTGCCACACTGTCAGAGGGACAGTATTGAGGGAGTGCTGCACAGTCAAAGGGTCAGTATTGAGCGAGTGCTGCACAGTCAAAGGGTCAGCACGGAGGGAGTGCTGCAATGTCAGAGGGATCAGTAATGAGTGATTGCTACACTGTCAGAGGATCAGAACTGAGGGAGTGCCACACTGTCAGAGGGACAGTTTTGAGGGAGTGCCACACTGTCAGTGGGTCAAGGAATGAGAGAGTAGTGCTTAACTGTCAGAGTGTCAGTACTGAGGGACTACCACACTGTCAGAGGGTCAGTTCTGAGGGAGTGCTGCACTATCAGTGTCAGTCATGAGGGAGTGCCACACTGACAGAGGGTCAGTACTGAGGGAGTACCACACTGTCAGAGTGTCAATACTGAGGGAGTGCTGCACTGTCAGAGTTTCAGTACTGAGGGAGTGGCACACTGTCAGACCATCAGTATTGGGGAAGTGTCTCACTGTCAGAGGGTCAGTACTGAGGGAGTGTAGCACTGTCAGACCAGGAATACTGAGGGAGTGGTACATTGTCAGAGGGTCAGTACTGAGGGTCTGCATCACTGCCAAAGGTGCAGTAATGAGGGAGTGCTGCACTGTCAGAGGGTCAGTACTGAGGGAGTACTGCAATGTCAGATGGCCAGTACTGAGGGAGTACTGCAATGTCAGATGGCCAGTACTGAGGGAGTGTCATAGTGTCAGAGGGTCATTATTGAGGGAGTGCTGCAATGTCAGAGGATCAGTACTGAGGTAGTGCTGCACAGTCAGAGTGTCAATACTGAGGGGGTGTTGCACTGTCAGAGTTTCAGTACTGAGGGAGTGTCACAATGTCAGAGGGTCAGTACTGAGGCTGTGCCACACTGTCAGAGGGTCAGTTCTGAGGGAGTGTAGCACTCTCAGAGATTCAGTACTGAGGGAGTGCCACATTGTGAGACCATCAGTACTGAGGGAGTGTCGCACTGTAAGAGGGTCAGTACTGGGGGAGCGCCACACTGTCAGACCATCAGTACTGAGGGAGTGTCACACTGCCAGAGGGTCAGTATTGAGGGAGTGCTGCACGGTCAGAGGGTCAGTACTGAGGCAGTGCTGCACTGTCAGATGGTCAGTACTGAGAGAGTGTCACATTGTCAGAGGGTCAGTACGGAGGGAGTGCTGCACTGTCAGATGGTCAGTACTGAGGGAGTGCCACACTCTCAGAGAGTCAGTACTGAGGGAGTGCCAACCTGTCAGAAATCAGTACTGTGGGAGTGCCATGCTGTCAGAGGATCAAGGAATGAGAGAGTAGTGGTTAACTGTCAGATTGTCAGTACTGAGGGACTACCACACTGTCAGAGCGTCAGTTCTGAGGGAGTGCTGCACTGTCAGAGTGTCAATACTAAGGGAGTGCTGCACTGTCAGAGTTTCAGTACTGAGGGTGTGTCACACTGTCAGACCATCAGTACTGAGGGAGTGTCTCACTGTCAGAGGGTCAGTACTGAGGGAGTGTAGCACTGTCAGACCATCAGTACTGAGGGAGTATCACACTGTCAGAGGGTCAGTACTGAGGGTCTGCATCACTGCCAAAGGTGCAGTAATTAGGGAGTGCTGCACTGTCAGAGGGTCAGTACCGAGGGAGGACTGCACTGTCAGATCGTCAGTACTGAGGGAGCGTCACACTGTCAGAGGGTCAGTATTGAGGGAGTGCTGCAATGTTTGAGGATCATTACTGAGGGAGTGCTGCACTGTCAGAGTGTCAATACTGAGGGATGCTGCACTGTCTGAGTTTCAGTACTGAGGGAGTGTCACACAGTTAGGCCATCAGTACTGAGGGAGTGGAGTACTCTCCGAGTGTCAGTCCTGAGGGAGTGCCACACTGTCAGACCATCAGTACTGAGGGAGTGTCACATTGTCAGAGGGTCAGTACTGAGGGAGTGCTGCACTGTCAGATGGTCAGTACTGAGGGAGTGCCACACTCTCAGAGAGTCAGTACTGAGGGAGTGCCACACTGTCAGAGGGTCAGTACTGAGGGAGTGTCACACTGTCTGACGGTCAGTACTGAGGCTGCGCCACACTGTCAGAGGGTCAGTACTGAGGGAGTGCTGCACTGTCAAATGGTCAGTACTGAGGAAGTGACACACTGTCAGAGGGTCAGTACTGAGGGAGTGCTGCAATGGCAGATTTTCAGAACTGAGGGAGTGCTGCACAGTCAGAGTATCAATACTGCGGGATTGCTGCACTGTCAGATTTTCAGTACTGAGGGAGTGTCGCACAGTTAGACCATCAGTACTAAGGGTGTGTCACACTGTCAGAGGGTCAGGACCGACAGTCTGCTACGCTGTCAGAGGGTCAGTACTGAGGGAGTGCTGCACTGTCAGATGGTCAGTACTGAGGGAGTGCCACACTTTCAGAGGGTCAAGGAAAGAGAGAGTAGTGCTTAACTGTCAAAGTGTCAGTACTGAGGGACTACCACATGTTAGAGGGTCAGTACTGAGGGAGTGTCACACTGTCAGAGGGTCAGTACTGAGGGAGTGCTGCAATGTCAGAGGATCAGTACTGAGGGAGTGCTGCACAGTCAGAGTGTCAATACTGAGGGAGTGCTGCACAGTCAGAGTGTCAGTACTGAGGGACTGTGGCACAGTCACAGTGGTCAGTACTAAGGTCGTGCCACACTGTCAGAGGATCAGTAATGAGGGAGTGCCACACTGTCAGAGGGACAGTATTGAGGGAGTGCTGCACAGTCAAAGGGTCAGTATTGAGCGAGTGCTGCACAGTCAAAGGGTCAGCACGGAGGGAGTGCTGCAATGTCAGAGGGATCAGTAATGAGTGATTGCTACACTGTCAGAGGATCAGAACTGAGGGAGTGCCACACTGTCAGAGGGACAGTTTTGAGGGAGTGCCACACTGTCAGAGGGTCAAGGAATGAGAGAGTAGTGCTTAACTGTCAGAGTGTCAGTACTGAGGGACTACCACACTGTCAGAGGGTCAGTTCTGAGGGAGTGCTGCACTATCAGTGTCAGTCATGAGGGAGTGCCACACTGACAGAGGGTCAGTACTGAGGGAGTACCACACTGTCAGAGTGTCAATACTGAGGGAGTGCTGCACTGTCAGAGTTTCAGTACTGAGGGAGTGGCACACTGTCAGACCATCAGTATTGGGGAAGTGTCTCACTGTCAGAGGGTCAGTACTGAGGGAGTGTAGCACTGTCAGACCAGGAATACTGAGGGAGTGGTACATTGTCAGAGGGTCAGTACTGAGGGTCTGCATCACTGCCAAAGGTGCAGTAATGAGGGTCTGCATCACTGCCAAAGGTGCAGTAATGAGGGAGTGCTGCACTGTCAGAGGGTCAGTACTGAGGGAGTACTGCAATGTCAGATGGCCAGTACTGAGGGAGTGTCACAGTGTCAGAGGGTCATTATTGAGGGAGTGCTGCAATGTCGGAGGATCAGTACTGAGGTAGTGCTGCACAGTCAGAGTGTCAATACTGAGGGGGTGTTGCACTGTCAGAGTTTCAGTACTGAGGGAGTGTCACAATGTCAGAGGGTCAGTACTGAGGCTGTGCCACACTGTCAGAGGGTCAGTTCTGAGGGAGTGTAGCACTCTCAGAGATTCAGTACTGAGGGAGTGCCACATTGTGAGACCATCAGTACTGAGGGAGTGTCGCACTGTAAGAGGGTCAGTACTGGGGGAGCGCCACACTGTCAGACCAAAAGTACTGAGGGAGTGTCACACTGCCAGAGGGTCAGTATTGAGGGAGTGCTGCACGGTCAGAGGGTCAGTACTGAGGCAGTGCTGCACTGTCAGATGGTCAGTACTGAGAGAGTGTCACATTGTCAGAGGGTCAGTACGGAGGGAGTGCTGCACTGTCAGATGGTCAGTACTGAGGGAGTGCCACACTCTCAGAGAGTCAGTACTGAGGGAGTGCCAAACTGTCAGAAATCAGTACTGTGGGAGTGCCATGCTGTCAGAGGATCAAGGAATGAGAGAGTAGTGGTTAACTGTCAGAGTGTCAGTACTGAGGGACTACCACACTGTCAGAGCGTCAGTTCTGAGGGAGTGCTGCACTGTCAGAGTGTCAATACTAAGGGAGTGCTGCACTGTCAGAGTTTCAGTACTGAGGGTGTGTCACACTGTCAGCCCATCAGTACTGAGGGAGTGTCTCACTGTCAGAGGGTCAGTACTGAGGGAGTGTAGCACTGTCAGACCATCAGTACTGAGGGAGTATCACACTGTCAGAGGGTCAGTACTGAGGGTCTGCATCACTGCCAAAGGTGCAGTAATTAGGGAGTGCTGCAATGTCTGAGGGTCAGTACCGAGGGAGGACTGCACTGTCAGATCGTCAGTACTGAGGGATGCTGCACTGTCTGAGTTTCAGTACTGAGGGAGTGTCACACAGTTAGGCCATCAGTACTGAGGGAGTGGAGTACTCTCCGAGTGTCAGTCCTGAGGGAGTGCCACACTGTCAGACCATCAGTACTGAGGGAGTGTCACATTGTCAGAGGGTCAGTACTGAGGGAGTGCTGCACTGTCAGATGGTCAGTACTGAGGGAGTGCCACACTCTCAGAGAGTCAGTACTGAGGGAGTGCCACACTGTCAGAGGGTCAGTACTGAGGGAGTGTCACACTGTCTGACGGTCAGTACTGAGGCTGCGCCACACTGTCAGAGGGTCAGTACTGAGGGAGTGCTGCACTGTCAAATGGTCAGTACTGAGGAAGTGACACACTGTCAGAGGGTCAGTACTGAGGGAGTGCTGCAATGGCAGATTTTCAGAACTGAGGGAGTGCTGCACAGTCAGAGTATCAATACTGCGGGATTGCTGCACTGTCAGATTTTCAGTACTGAGGGAGTGTCGCACAGTTAGACCATCAGTACTGAGGGAGTGGAGTACTCTCAGAGTGTCAGTACTGAGGGAGTGCCACACTGTCAGACCATCAGTACTAAGGGTGTGTCACACTGTCAGAGGGTCAGGACCGACAGTCTGCTACGCTGTCAGAGGGTCAGTACTGAGGGAGTGCTGCACTGTCAGATGGTCAGTACTGAGGGAGTGCCACACTTTCAGAGGGTCAAGGAAAGAGAGAGTAGTGCTTAACTGTCAAAGTGTCAGTACTGAGGGACTACCACATGTTAGAGGGTCATTACTGAGGGAGTGTCACACTGTCAGAGGGTCAGTACTGAGGGAGTGCTGCAATGTCAGAGGATCAGTACTGAGGGAGTGCTGCACAGTTAGAGTGTCAATACAGAGGGAGTGCTGCACTGTCAGAGTTTCAGTACTGAGGGAGTGTCACACTGTCAGAGGGTCAGTACTGAGGCTGTGCCACACTGTCAGAGGGTCAGTACTGAGGGAGTGCTGCACTGTCAGATGGTCAGTCGTGAGGGAGTGCCACACTGTCTGAGGGTCAGTACTGAGGTAGTGCCACACTGTCAGACCATCAGTACTGAGGGAGTGTAGCACGCTCAGAGTGTCAGTACTGTGAGACTACCACACTGTCAGAGGGTCAGTTCTGAGGGAGTGCTGCACTATCAGTGTCAGTCATGAGGGAGTGCCACATTGTCAGAGGGTCAGTACTGAGGGAGTACCACACTGTCAGAGTGTCAATACTGAGGGAGTGCTGCACTGTCAGAGTTTCAGCACTGAGGGTGTGTCACACTGTCAGACCATCAGTACTGAGGTAGTGTCAAACTGTCAGAGGGTCAGTACTGAGGGAGTGTAGCAATGTCAGACCATCAGTACTGAGGGTCTGCATCACTGCCAAAGGTGCAGTAATGAGGGATTGCTGCACTGTCAGATGGTCAGAACTGAGGGAGGACTGCACTGTCAGATGGTCAGTACTGAGGGAGTGTCACACTGTCAGAGGGTCAGTATTGAGGGAGTGCTGCAATGTCAGAGGATCAGTACTGCGGGAGTGCTGCACAGTCAGAGTTTCAATACTGAGGGATGCTGCACTGTCAGAATTTCAGAACTGAGGGAGTGTCACACTGTCAGACCATCAGTACTGAGGGAGTGTCTCACTGTCAGAGGGTCAGTACTGTTGGAGTGTAGCACTGTCAGACCATCAGTACTGAGGGAGTGCCACACTGTCAGAGGGTCAGTACTGAGGGTCTGCATCACTGCCAAAGGTGCAGTAATGAGGGAGTGCTGCACTGTCAGATGGTCAGTACTGAGGGAGTGTCACATTGTCAGAGGGTCAGTATTGAGGGAGTGCTGCAATGTCAGAGGATCAGTACTGAGGGAGTGCTGCACAGTCAGAGTGTCAAGTAATGAGGGAGTGCTGCACTGTCAGAGGGTCAGTCCTGAGGGAGTGTCACACTGTCAGAGGGTCAGTACTGAGGCTGTGCCACACTGTCAGAGGGTCACTACTGAGGGAGTGCTGCACTGTCAGAGGGTCAGTACTGAGGGAGTTCCACACTGTCAGACCAACAGGAATGAGGGAGTGTCACACTGTCAGAGGGTCAGTACTGAGGGAGTGCTGCACTGTCAGAGGGTCAGTACTGAGGCAGTGCCACACTGTCTGATGGTCAGTACTGAGGGAGTGCCACACTGTCAGACCATCAGTACTGAGGGAGTGTAGCAATCTCAGAGAGTCAGTACTGAGGGAGTGCCACACTGTCAGACCATCAGTACTGAGGGAGTGTCACTCTGTCATAGGGTCAGTACACCGGGAGTGCTGCAATGTCGGAGGATCAGTACTGAGGCAGTGCTGCACTGTCAGAGGGTCAGTACTGAGGGAGTGGCACACTGTCATAGGGTCAGTACTGAGGGAATGCTGCAATGTCAGATCATCAGTACTGAGGGAGTGCTGCACAGTCAGAGTTCCAGTACTGAGGGAGTGCTGCACTGTCAGAGTTTCAGTACTGATGGAGTGTCACATAGTTAGAACATCAGTACTGAGGGAGTGGAGTACTCTCAGAGTGTCAGTACTGAGGGAGTACCACACTGCCAGACCATCAGTACTGAGGGAGTGTCACACTGTCAGAGGGTCAGTACTGACGGTCTGCTACACTGTCAGAGGGTCAGTACTGAGAGAGGGTCACATTGTGAGTGGGTCAGTTCTGAGGGAGTGCTGCTATGTCAGAGGATCAGTACTGTGGGATTGCTGCACCGTCAGTGTCAATACTGAAGGAGTGCTGCATTGCCAGAGGATCAGTACTGAGGGGGCGCTGGGCTGTCAGAGGGTCAGCACTGAAGGAGTACCAAGCTGTCTGAGGGTCAGTTCTGAGGGAGTGTAGCACTCTCAGAGAGTCAGTACTGTGGGAGTGCCAAACTGTAAGACCATCAGTACTGATGGATTGTCACACTATCAGAGGGTCAGTCCTGAGGGAGTGTCACACAGTTAGAACATCAGTACTGAGGGAGTGGAGTACTCTCAGAGTGTCAGTACTGAGGGAGTGCCAAACTGTCAGACCAACAGTACTGAGGGAGTGTCACACTGTCACAGGGTCAGTACTGAGGGAGTGCCGCACTGTCAGAGGGTCAGTATTGAGGCTGTGCCACACTGTCAGAGGGTCAGTACTGAGGGAGTGTAGCACTGTCAGATGGTCAGTACTGAGGGAGTGTCACACTGTCAGAGGGTCATTACTGAGGGAGTGCTGCAATGTCAGAGGATCAGCACTGAGGGAATGCCACACTCTCAGAGAGTCAGTACTCAGGGAGTGCCACACTGTCAGACCATCAGTACTGAGGGAGTGTCACACTATCAGAGGGTCAGTACTGAGGGAGTGCTGCAATGTCAGGGGATCAGTACGGGTGAGTGCATCACAGTCAGAGTGTCAATACTGAGGTAGTGCTGCTCTGTCAGAGTCTCGGTACTGAGGGAGTGCTGCACTGTCAGATGGTCAGTACTGAGGGAGTGTCACACTGTCAGAGGGTCAGTACTGAGGGAGAGCTGCAATGTCAGAGGATGAGCACTGAGGGAGTGACCCACTCTGAGAGAGTCAGTACTGAGGGAGTGCCACCCTGTCAGACCATCAGTACTGAGGGCGTGTCACTCTGTCAGATGGTCAGCACTGAGGGAGCGCTGCAATGTCGGAGGATCAGCACTGAGGGAGTGCCACACTGTCAGAGGGTCAGTACTGAGAGAGTGTAGCACTCTCAGAGAGTCAGTACTGAGGGAGTTCCACACTGTCAGACCATCAGTACTGAGGGAAGGTCACTCTGTCAGAGGGTCAGTACTGAGGGAATGCTGCAATGTGGAGGATCAGTACTGAGGGAGTGCTGCACAGTCAGAGTGCCACACTGTCGGACCATCAGTTATGAGGGTGTGTCAAACTGTCAAAGTGTCAGTACTGTGGGACTGTCACACTGTCAGAGGGTCAGTACTGAGGGATTGCTGCAATGTCAGAGGGTCAGTCCTGAGGGTGTGTCACACTGTCAGAGCGTTAGTTCTGAGGGAGTGCCACACTTTGAGTGGGTCAGTACTGAGGGAGTGCCACACTGTCAGACCATCAGTACTGAGGGAGTGTCGTACTCTCAGACTGTCAGTACTGAGGGATTGCCACACTGTCAGACCATCAGTACTGAGGGAGTGTCATACTTTCAGAGAGTCAGTACAGAGCGTCTGCGACACTGCCAAATGTGCAGTATTGAGGGAGTGCTGCACAGTCAGAGGGTCAGGACTGAGGGAGTGTCTCACTGTCAGAGAGTCAGTACTGATGGAGTGCGGTACTCTCGGAGGGGTCAGCACTGAGAGAGTGTCTCACTGTCAGAGTTTCAGTACTGAGAGAGTGTCACACTGTCAGAACATCAGTACTGAGGGAGTGCCTCACTGCCAGAGGGTCAGTACTGAGGGAGTGTAGCACTGTCAGACCATCAGTACTGAGGGAATGCCACACTGTCAGAGGTTCAGTACTGAGGGAGTGTAGCACTCTCAGAGAGTCAATACTGAGGGAGTGCCACACTGTCAGACCATCAGTACTGAGGGAGCGTCACTCTGTCAGAGGGTCAGTACTGAGGGAGTGCTGCAATGTCGGAGGATCAGAACTGAGGTTGTGCCACACTGTCAGATCATCAGTACTGAGGGAGTGTCACACTGTCAGAGGGTCAGTACTGAGGGAATGCTGCACAGTCAGGGTTCCGGAACTGACGAGTGCTGTACTGTCAGATCGTCAGTACTGAGGATGTATCACACTGTCAGAGGGTCAGTATTGTGGGACTGTCACACTGTCGGAGGGTCAGTACTGAGGGATTGCTGCAATGTCAGAGGGTCAGTCCTGAGGGTGTGTCACACTGTCAGAGCGTCAGTTCTGATGGAGTGCCACACTTACAGAGGGTCAGTACTGAGGGAGTGCCACACTGTCAAACTATCAGTACTGAGGGAGTGTCGTACACTCAGACTGTCAGTACTGAGGGATTGCCACACTGTCAGACCATCAGTACTGAGGGAGTGTCATACTTTCAGAGGGTCAGTACCGAGCGTCTGCTACACTGCCGAATGTGCAGTATTGAGGGAGTGCTGCACAGTCAGAGGGTCAGGACTGAGGGAGTGTCTCACTGTCAGAGAGTCTGTACTGATGGAGTGCGGCACGATCAGAGGGGTCAGTACTGAGAAAGTGTCTCACTGTCAGAGTTTCAGTACTGAGAGAGTGTCACACTGTCAGAACATCAGTACTGAGGGAGTGCCTCACTGCCAGAGGGTCAGTACTGAGGGAGTGTAGCACTGTCAGACCATCAGTACTGAGGGAGTGTCTCACTGTCAGAGGGTCAGTACTGAGGGTCTGCATCACTGCCAAAGGTGCAGTAATGAGGGAGTGCTGCACTGTCAGAGGGTCAGTCCTGAGGGAGTACTGCACTGTCAGATGGTCAGTACTGAGGGAGTGTCACATTGTCACAGGGTCATAGAACATAGAACATAGAACAATACAGCGCAGTACAGGCCCTTCGGCCCTCGATGTTGCGCCGATCAAAGCCCACCTAACCTACACTAACCCACTATCCTCCATATACCTATCCAATGCCCGCTTAAATACCCATAAAGAGGGAGAGTCCACTACTGCTACTGGCAGGGCATTCCTTGATCTTACGACTCGCTGAGTGAAGAACCTACCCCTAACATCAGTCCTATATCTACCCCCCCTTAATTTAAAGCTATGCCCCCTTGTAATAGCTGACTCCATACGCGGAAAAAGGTTCTCACTGTCAACCCTATCTAACCCACTAATCATCTTGTACACCTCTATCAAATCACCCCTAAACCTTCTTTTCTCCAAAGAAAACAACCCCAAGTGCCTCAGCCTTTCCTCATAGGATCTTCCTACCATACCAGGCAACATCCTGGTAAACTTCCTTTGCACCCGTTCCAGTGCCTCCACATCCTTCCTATAGTATGGCGACCAAAACTGCACACAATATTCCAGAAGCGGCCGCACCAGAGTCTTATACAACTGCAGCATGACCTCAGGACTCCGGAACTCAATTCCTCTACCAATAAAAGCCAGTACGCCATATGCCTTCTTCACTGCACTATTTACCTGGGTGGCAACTTTCAGAGATCTGTGTACATGGACACCAAGATCCCTCTGCTCTTCCACACTACCAAGTAGTCTACCATTAGCCCAGTAATCCATCTTTTTATTACTCTTACCAAAGTGAATCACTTCACACTTAGCTACATTGAACTCCATTTGCCACCTTTCTGCCCAGCTCTGCAGCTTCTCTATATCCCGCTGTAACCTGCCATATCCTTCCTCACTGTCTACAACTCCTCCGACTTTCGTATCATCCGCAAACTTGCTCACCCAACCTTCTAACCCTTCCTCCAGGTCATTTATAAAAATGACAAACAGCAATGGTCCCAAAACAGATCCTTGCGGAACACCACTAGTGACGGCACTCCAAGATGAATCTTTGCCATCGACTACTACCCTCTGTCTTCTTCCAGAGAGCCAATTCCTAATCCAAACCTCCAACTCACCCTCAATGCCATATCTCTGTATTTTCTGCAGTAGCCTACCATGGGGGACCTTATCAAACGCCTTACTAAAATCCATATATACTACATCTACCGCTTTCCCCTCATCTACCTCCTTCGTCACCTTCTCAAAGAATTCAATAAGGTTTGTGAGGCACGACCTGCCCTTCACAAAACCATGCTGACTATCCTTGATCACATCATTCTTATCCAGATGTGCATAAATCCTATCCCTTATAATTCTCTCTAAGACTTTGCCCACAACAGAAGTGAGACTCACTGGCCTATAGTTACTAGGATTATCCCTACTCCCCTTCTTGAACAAGGGAACCACGTTTGCTAGCCTCCAGTCCTCTGGCACTACTCCTGTAGACAAAGAGGACACAAAAATCAAGGCCAATGGCTCTGCAATCTCCTCCCTTGCTTCCCAGAGAATCCTAGGATAAATGCAATCAGGCCCAGGGGACTTATCTATTTTCACCCTTGCCAGAATTTCCAACACCTCTTCTCTACATATCTCAAAGCCATCCATTCTACTTATTCGTGCCTCAGTATTCATATCGACAACAATGTCCTGTTCCTGAGTGAATACTGACGAAAAGTATTCATTCAGCGCCTCCCCAATCTCTTCAGCCTCCACACGCAACTTCCCATTACTATCCTTGATTGGACCTATTCCTTCCCTAGTCATTCTTTTATTCCTAACATACCTATAGAAAGCCTTAGGGTTTTCCCTAATCCTACCAACTAAGGACCTTTCATGTCCCCTCCTTGCTGCTCTTAGCTCTCTCTTCAGGTCCTTCCGGGCTACCTTATAACTCTCAATCGCCCCTATTGAACCTTCACGCCTCATCTTTACAAAGGCCGCCCTCTTCCATTTAACAAGGGATTCCAACTCCTTATTAAACCACGGCTCCTTCACACGACCCTTTCCTCCCTGCCTGATAGGTACGTACTTATCAAGGACACTCAATAGTTGCTCCTTGAACAAGTTCCACATATCAATTACGCTCTTGCCTTGGAATCTACTTTTCCAATCCACACATCCTAAGTCATGCCTCAACGCATCATAATTTCCCTGCCCCCAGCTATAACTCTTGCCCTGTAGTACACACTTATCCCTCCCCATCACGAGACTAAAAATCACCGAATTGTGGTCACTGTCCCCAAAGTGCTCACCTACCTCTAGTTCTAATACCTGGCCTGGTTCGTTACCCAGAACCAAATCCAGTATGGCCTCACCTCTTGTTGGCTTATCTACATATTGTGTCAGGAAACTCTCCTGCACACATTGCACAAACACTGACCCATCTAACGAACTTGAGCTATAGCTTTCCCAATCAATATCAGGAAAGTTAAAGTCTCCCATAACAATCACCCTATTACTGTCACTCTTCTCCTGAATCATCTTCGCAATCCTTTCTTTTTGGTATTGTAGGTCAGTATTGAGGGAGTGCTGCACAGTCAGAGTGTCAATACTGAGGGAGTGCTGCACTGTCAGATTTTCAGTACTGAGGGAGTGTCACACTGTCAGAGGGTCAGTACTGAGGCTGTGCCACACTGTCAGAGGGTCAGTAGTGAGGGAGTGCTGCACTGTCAGATGGTCAGTACTGAGGGAGTGTCACACTGTCAGAGGGTCAGTACTGAGGGAGTGCTGCAATGTCAGAGGATCAGCACTGAGGGAGTGCCACACTGTCAGAGGGTCAGTACTGAGAGAGTGTAGCACTCTCAGAGAGTCAGTACTGAGGGAGTTCCACACTGTCAGACCATCAGTACTGAGCGAAGGTCACTCTGTCAGAGGGTCAGTCCTGAGGGAATGCTGCAATGTGGAGGATCAGTCCTGAGGGAGTGCTGCACAGTCAGAGTGTCAATATTGAGGGAGTGCTGCACTGTCAGAGGGTCAGTACTGAGGGAGCGCTGTACTGACAGAGGGTCAGCACTGGGGGAGTGCCACACTGTCAGACGGTCAGTACTGAGGTAGTATCGCACTCTCGGAGAGTCATTACTAAGGGACTGCCACAATGTCAGACCATCAGTACTGAGGGAGTGTCACACTGTCGGAGGGTCAGTGCTGAGGGAGTGCTGCAATGTCAGAGGGTCAGTACTGAGGGAATGTCACACTGTCTGACGGTCAGTACTGAGACTGCGCCACACTGTCAGAGGGTCAGTACTGAGGGAGTGCTGCAATATCAGAGTATCAGAACTGATGGAGTGCTGCACAGTCAGAGTATCAATACTGAGGGAGTGCTGCACTGTCAGAGTTTCAGTACTGAGCGATTGTGTCACACAGTTACACCATCAGACCTGAGGGAGTGTAGTACTCTCAGAGTGTCAGTACTGAGGGAGTATCACACTGTCAGAGGGTCAGTACTGACGGTCTGCTACACTGTCAGAGGGTCAGTACTGAGGGAGTGCTGCACTGTCAGATGCTCAGTACTGAGGGAGTGTCTGACTCTCAGAGGGTCAGTACGGAGGGCGTGCTGCAATGTCAGAGGATCAGTACTGAGGGATCGCTACACCGTCAGAGTGTCAATACTGAAGGAGTGCTGCATTGCCAGAGGTTCAGTACTGAGGGGGCCCTGTGCTCTCAGAGGGTCAGCAGTGAAGGAGTACCAAACTGTCTGAGGGTCAGTACTGAGGGAGTGTAGCACTCTCAGAGAGTTAGTACTGAGGGAGGGCCAAACAGTCAGATCATCAGTACTGAGGGATTGCCACCCTGTCAGACCATCAGTACTGAGGGCGTGTCACTCTGTCAGATGGTCAGCACTGAGGGAGCGCTGCAATGTCGGAGGATCAGCACTGAGGGAGTGCCACACTGTCAGAGGGTCAGTACTGAGAGAGTGTAGCACTCTCAGAGAGTCAGTACTGAGGGAGTTCCACACTGTCAGACCATCAGTACTGAGGGAAGGTCACTCTGTCAGAGGGTCAGTACTGAGGGAATGCTGCAATGTGGAGGATCAGTCCTGAGGGAGTGCTGCACAGTCAGAGTGTCAATATTGAGGGAGTGCTGCACTGTCAGAGGGTCAGTACTGAGGGAGTGCTGCACTGTCAGATGGTCAGTACTGAGGGAGTGTCACACTGTCAGAGGGTCAGTACTGAGGGAGTGCTGCAATGTCAGAGGATCAGCACTGAGGGAGTGCCACACTGTCAGAGGGTCAGTACTGAGAGAGTGTAGCACTCTCAGAGAGTCAGTACTGAGGGAGTTCCACACTGTCAGACCATCAGTACTGAGCGAAGGTCACTCTGTCAGAGGGTCAG